>NW_024364270.1:9339638-10004705 GCF_014805655.1 Passer montanus
CAATTTGCTTTTTTCCTGGATTTCAGTGCACAGGTGTTGTGAAGCCCTGTCTTTTTTTTTTCTTTATAGTATTGGCTTATTTTCAGAAAACTGGAAATGTTGGATCATTTACTGCTTTGGAGGTGATACCACTGTATTGAGTGGAGAGAGTTTTTTTTAGGTGGGGAAGGGGGGAGTAGAGTCTTTTGATTTTAATAAAATGAGAGGGGTTTGCTCTTACTTAATGTTGTAATTTTTTTGGTCCTGATTTTTTGGGTAAAGAGTTTTCATCTATCTCTTGTATGCTAATTAGTACAGGTCCTTTTAAGCAATAATTAAGATGCCTGCATCCATGTATTTTGGACAAATTCTACATGAATTGAGTTGATAAATTTGGCTGTTATTTAAACTACAAATATATGGTTGCTAGAAGTTAATGGAATGTTTAAAATGAGGAAGTTAAGCATCTAAAAATTTCTGCTTACTCCAAAGCACAAACCCCTATAAAAACTTGGGCAAAATATGGGTTAAAAAAATATTTATTTCATTTGGTTTCTAGGTTCTTTGAAAAAACATGCTTTAAATTGCCAAATTTGGCTTTGCCTCTTTGTAGTAAATGTGCTAGGATCTTTGCAGCAGTGTTAGCAAGTTGCCAGTGACTTAGGTTAGTGGCTCACAGATTAGATCAGGTAGTGTAATTTTATCACTTTCATTCCAAATTTCAGTGATTCTTTATTATGCCTGAACTTTCAGATTCTGCTCGAAGTAGCAAGTAGCACAGATACTTTTAGTACCGTGCATCAGAGTTAGTTAGAAGGACCGTGCAAATTCTACAGCTCGTTGTGTAAGAGAAGGGAATTGTGTTAGGCGATGTGGCAGAGCGTGTGTAAGGCCTGGCGCGGCCACGCGGGGACACTGTAACACAAGGATCGCTACAACCCGGTGCTGGCTGGAAACACTGGGAAACTGCAATTCTGGTTAAATCCCCCTGCTGTGGTACTCAAGGAACAGTCAGATAAGGGCTTTTTCCTTCTTACCCGCACCTCTTTCAGTGTGTAAAAAGAACAAGTGGAAGTTTCCTTACACAGAAAGGAGGAGGTAATAATGAGGTGTATGTTAGCACTAGGGATTTTTATATCTTTTACAATTATAGTTGAAAGGTGTCTGGTCTTAATTCTTTAAAATAATCTCCTATGTAATAGTCACCCGCACAAGAGTTTGAAAACGCAGATACAATCCAGAAATATTTCAGCCCTTTACTTTCTTAAGATAAACAGATTTTTCCTGGGAAAGTTATCAGAGCAGGATAAGTAGAACATCATTTTCTGCTTGAGTTCAGAAAGAAGCTAGGCTCTTGCAGTGATAATATCAGTTTTTCTGAGGAAGACGTTTTTCAGAAATGAGTTGAATAACAGCATCATAGTTTCATTTGTCCTTGTCTTTACAATTGCAGTTCAGTATTCCTAGCTACTTTGCTACTCTTCTGGCCAGAAGTATGTAAACCACCTTTATAACTACAGGATGTCAACTAACCTTGTGAGTGCTGGAATTTTCTCTCATAAGTCACGTTTGTATCCAGAAATAGAACCTCTCTTTTGTTGGCAGTCAACTGTGGAGGCACACCAACATGCTTCATTAATGTTCTCTTTCAACTGATCTACAGATAAAGCTCTCTTTAATGTCTTAATGCTAGATGATTTTGGAATCCAGACCAGGAATCTTTGAAACATCTTAAGATGTTTTGGAAACAAATACTTAGATGCTCTTCAAAATACTAACACAGACTGTGGTGTTTTACCAACTGTGAAACACGCTTTGTCTGTGCGTGATTCAGTGAATCCTTTGGTAAACATGCAGTAGTCCCAAGAGAAATACTAGAGTATGATTTCAGATTCAGATTAGAATGCTTTTCTTTACACTGTGACCTTGGATACTGAGTTACTTTCTCATTTTATGCTGTGCTGGATCAATCATGCTTGACCAAGAATGTACGAGCAATAAAACTTTCTGGCTGGGTCCAGATGGTAAAAATTCTGTTTTCAGCATCATCGTAGTTAAATCATAAGCTGTGCGATTTTCTTAGCTAAATACGACTATCTACCTCAGGGCAGCATGCTTTTTTTCAGCCATGTTACTTGTAAGAATTTGGAAGCAGACAGAGGTACAACAGAAAAGGACAAGTAAGGAAGAATGGTAGTCCTAGAGGGTATAGGAGGCAACACAGTGGCTACTGCAGTAACCATGAGCATAATGACCTGTCTACCGTATCTGATTGTTTAGCTTTTTAAAAAAAGCTTTTTTTGAAAACAGTTCTTGAAATGGGAATGAATCTTTATTTCTTTGGGGATTCTGAAACAACCCTTTGCCACATGCACACTCTTCTCTGAATTTCATAAAATCCACTCCTCTCTGTCTCATCAAGGGAAGAGAGGTTGTGATTGAACACTGAGGCAGAAATGTTGTTGAGTACCTCAACCTTCTCCTTGTCCATTGTTACCAGTTTATTTCAGCACCGTTGGTGTGGGGAGGTACAGCTCTGACATTCCTTTTCTGGTTAATCTACCTGTAGAAACCTTTCTTGTTGTTTTTTCTGTCCCTTGCCACATTCAGTTCCAGCTTTGCCTTGGCCTTCCACACCCTATCTCTGCACAACCAAGCTTTGTCCCAGGTTATTTTTCCCAGGTTACTGGTCCTTGTTTCTGCTGCCTGGGCATTTGCTTCTTTCACTTTAATTTGACCAACAGTTTTGTACTCAGCAACATTGACCTCTTGCTTTCCTTACCCAGTTTCTTGCTCTTGGGGATTGGTAACTCCTGTGCTCTATGGAATACTTCCTTAGAGATCTGCTATCTTTATATAATAATAACTATCTAGTAATATATAAATAGCATACCTTGATTACTAATAAAAACTCAATAAATACGATCTTAAAATATCAAATAATACATACTTTATAATAATTATGGTTTTTCTTCTTTTATTTTTCAGGTAACTGGAGTTGTGGGCAGAGCAGAGCTTTTATCATCTATTTTTTTCCTAGCTGCTTTTTTGTCATACACAAAGTCTAAAGGGCCAGATAATACCATAGGTAAATGATTGACAAATAGAGATACAATTTAGTTTCTTTATCACTGATAAAAACACTCTTAAATCCATAATAGTGGTGAACTGGTTATTTAGCAAGTGTGTACCAAAACTCCTTCAGAGCCAAGATACCCATGTAATACTATTTTCCATTATAAATTGCATTTTTTTTCCCCAAGACTTAGGCAATTCTTTAATTAGTTTTATAACACCTGCCCTAGGAGATACTTGCACTGACTTTTATTACTGCAATTTAAGTGGAAGTGTGCTGAGATGCCTCAGATGGTCAGTCACAAGTAAACTCCAAAGCTTCAGTGCAGATAAAGGAGGCTTCCATCTTTGCCAGAGTCAGATTGACATAGTAAGAAGTCATGACTCCCTATAAAGTATTCTATTTGAAAAAGTGCTCTGGTGATTTAGGAAATACTGAGATATTTTGTTTTACTTATTATAAATTAGTCTTTTACCTTTCATTTATTTTATTCGGTTTAAGGAAGGCAATTTTAAAATTGATGCATGTATATTATTTTCTGTAGAGTAAAAGTAGTCATCTTTCATAAGACATTATATATACTAAACAAGTTTACAGAACATGGCATATTCAGATGTGAGGAGCCAAAGCCTTTACTTTTTAAAGTAATTTACTCCATTAAATGTGTTTTTTGTAAGATGGAACATTTTCAATAATATCTTCTTTTTTTGCAGTGTGGACACCAATTGCAGTGACTGTATTTCTTGTAGCTGTTGCAACACTGTGTAAAGAACAAGGAATAACAGTGGTGGGGATATGCTGTGTGTATGAAGTCTTTATTGCTCAAGGGGTAAGCTGTTGAAAAATAAAGTGGATTTCTGTTATGAGACTAAGTGCTTTGAAGCATCATATTTTGGCATTGATCTTTCTCACTTAAGTTTAACTCAATAGTTCTGTTACATTTTTTCAGATTTTTTTTTGAGTCAGTTCATGTTTGACAGTGAGGGAATGAAATAACTTCGGGGTTGTCCTTTATATGCCATGTGGAGATGTTAGTAAATATACTCAGTAAACACTTGACAGGTCTTAATACAAGCCTGTGTTTTTAGCTGACTGAGATTTGCAAATCCTAACATGTAACAGTCTTGATTAAAGTTTGAAGTGCATAAAGGTGGAGGATTATTTGGTTTTAATCCTTGTAGTAAAAATAGCATATTATATACAAATTCTTTTCATCATTTTCTATTGAGTAACCTTCTATAGAGTAGTCCTGTTTGAATAAGGAATATTCTTAAGAAATTAGTTGTTTTAAGAATACCCTTATCTATTTCATTTTAAGCACTGATAAGCCTTTAAATTAATAGTAATTTTTCCTTAAAGAAACAAGATTTTCCTGCAATTAAGTAATTCTAGACTTTTTAATAGCCAAAATAAATTAAAAATTAAAATGTAGCAATTTAAAATTTTGCATTCCATATTTTAAGAAGATTTTATAGTTATTATAAAATTTATAATAACTAGAAATTTTAGGAAGGAAAATTTTGCAAAAAAATGCACCAGTAAAAGCCAAAAGATTGTCTATCCTCGGGACAGATAATCAAGGACGAAATACCAAAATCACATAATGTCTTTTAACCTGCCTTTGCAGGTCTAGTGAATTAAAATACATTTTGCGTGCTGGATTTTTAAGGAAATCACCAGTACGTGACTGGTTTTCAGCCCACTCTTCCTTCCTTTTAGTAACTTTTGATCTGATTTTCAATTTCACTGAAGTTTAGTAAGATTGTCTAAGTCAGTTGAGTAGGAAAGGTAAAATGCAAACTGAAGCTTCTTCTGAAAGCACAGGTGTCACATGAACTTAGAGTTTTACCAGTCCTCAAAAACATTTCAGTTTCTGTAGTTTAGCCAGCCAGTATATCTGAAGCAATAAATCATCACCAGCAGAAGTCATGAAGACAAAGGGAAAGAGGTACACTGAGAAGAAATTAGCTTATGTAATGGGAAACCGTGCAAGATTATGATGTTCATGAGGCAAGGAGTCATGACTTACTGCAGTAGAGGCATAAAACAGCAAGCCAGGGCTAATCAGGAAGCAAATGGCATTTCTATCATTTGTAAGGAATTTTGTTTATAGGGCAAGTTTTCAGAGGGGCTGATAATTCTGAAAATAGTGATTTTTCTTTTTGACACTTTCTTTCATGGTTTTGATTCATTTGTTCAAGCTTCTGAAGATGGTACAATTTTTTGATCTGTCAGCACAAAATAGCTAATGGGTGTACAGGTTCAGCTGTGATAGTGTTAGCAAGAATACTTGACTAGTTTATTAGACTGGAGACCTTATTTTGGGGACTTGTCATGAAGGCACTAAGAAGCTGAATTAAGTGACTGTTGGGAGTAGATGTCTACAGAAAACTAAGGAAAAAAGCATTAAGTAGCTCGTATTTATCTAAGGAACTAATGAGTACCCTGACTGATTATAAACCATTTTTTAATTTGCAGTACACCTTGCCAGCATTATTGGACACAGCTCTACAGATTCTTCGAGGAAAGGGCAGTATTCCTTTCTCTATGCTCCAGACACTGTTGAAGCTCATAGTCCTAATGTTCAGTACACTCCTGCTTGTAGTTGTCAGAGTCCAGGTTATCCAGTCTCAGCTTCCAGTGTTTACAAGGTAATAGTAAAGTGGGTTTTTTTTACAGTTGTTTATAAATAAGATGTGACTTAATGAAGTTGAATGAAATGGCCAAAAATATATGAACTTAAGCATTATTCACCTATTTTAATATTACTCTTCAGTTTCTGTACAATACTGCATTTTTTGTGAAATTGCTAAATTATATATTTCGGCAACTGTTGACTAAAATGTCCAAAATATTGAGGTATCAGAGCAGGCAGCCATTTTAAAAAGTTTACAGTTGATAGTTCATCTTAGTAATTCAGAAATCAAATGTCTTATTGCTTAAGTATTTTTTATTGTCTCTTTATTTGAACCTTGGCTGAATTCTCCAAACCTCTTAAATTTTTCGTCTTCTACATACAGAATATATTTTACATTTTAAGTATGTACTATGCAGAAAATATGGTTGTCTTCAGATAGACTACTTGAAGATAAATGTATATGAATGACATTAGAATTGAAAAACTAATTTATCTTAAGTTTGAGCAATGTAGAAATGCAAGAATCTAAAACTGTCCCTGAAAAATGAGATTAACTATTAAAAACATGAACAAGGACCACTGAGCTCAACTTGAGATGTAAATTATTCTGTTTCTTCAAACTTATGTTGATTATATCCCAAAACAGTTTCATAAACATGGGGGAGGAGGCTCTGTCCCTCTCTTCAGTGAATCACTGTGCATGGTTTCACACCTGACAAATGCAGGAAGATTAGGATATTTTACATGTCTGTAATTAGTAGTTCTAGTTATGACTCTAAAGTTTGCCACAAAGTGAATCAAGATCATATCTTTCTTCATTAAAAGCTCCTTTTTTCTCCTTTCTTTTGCTTTAGGTTTGATAACCCAGCTGCTGTTAGTCCCTCCCCAGCAAGACAGCTGACTTTCAACTACCTCCTCCCTGTAAATGCTTGGCTTCTTCTCAATCCCTCAGAATTATGCTGTGACTGGACAATGGGAACTATTCCTCTTGTGGAGTCTTTGTTAGATGTTAGAAATATTGCCACGCTTACCTTCTTTTGCTTTCTGGGATCTTTGATGGTCTTCAGTCTCCGGTACCCTGGAGATTCGTCCAAGACAGTATTGATGGTATGAATGATGCACTGTTTTTGTCCTTTTGTTAAGAGTAAGTGGCTCAGGTTTTATGGTCACATGTGTAATCTGCTGTGACCCAGAGATACTATGAGCATCTCCTTTTAGGCCAGAATGAACACGTAAGAGGAGAATTGTCTAGCAACAAAACTGCTAAATTGCAATTAAATATGTGATTCTGTTAGAGATGAGAATAAATATGCCCCTTGTTATGTATTTGTAAACTGTATTGCAGCCTTTCTCACATATTCAGAGCTCAACTGGCACATGGAGGTTTTCAATAGAATTTAAATATGTTTCAAGGACCAGAATGCATTTTCATCCTGCAAGCTGTCTACTTTATTTAAATGTCAGTAGTCGTGATGTGTCTTTAGCAAGAGATTTGATTTACTTTCTCATAGGTGTAAAAGAAAGGACATATTTTTGCATTTAGGAATAAAGTTTCCACTTATGCTATTGTTGTTTTGTTTTTCTCCTGTAAGTTGTTTTCACATTATGAAAAACTAATTTTGTCAAGCTGTAAGATCAGTTCTTATGTCTGTTCACTATTATGGTCTTAAAACTGAGGGGGATTAACAGAAAAGAATATTTTGGAAGAAATGGGAAGGCTCAAAGGAGGTGGTATTTTTGATAAAAAACCAGTCATCAATTATTGATTCCATTGCAAATTTTTGCAAGGTGAATGAGAACCTAATACCATACTTTTTATTAATTCAGTGGTGAAATTATGTGCACAGCAAACCTGCATGCATTTATCTTAGTCTGCTTCAGAAATAATGCATTTTTTAGTATGTTAATCAGCAAACAAAAGTTTCAGATGGGTGGAAATATTTATGTATAACCTAAGATTTAAGTAGTTCTTTGCTAAGCAGCTGACAAATTTTGATGCACTTCTAAAAGACCTAGCATTACAGTTCTGACTCATATGTTTTTTCTTGTTTTGTCACTGAAACAAGGCAATATATTTCCCTAGAAGACCAGTGAAAATGATATCTGGTATTGCTGATGTAATTTCTTGAACTGAATTTGGAAACTGTGTATGAAGAGAAGAAATTATTGATATCATAAATGTGCAAGGTGCACAATTTCTTGGAAAATAAGTTTTACAGCACTTCAAATATGCAGAATAGTTGCATTTTCCTCCTTATATAAGCTGAGGCATAAGTTTTTGTCCACTGCACTGTTAGCAGGAAAAATGTGTGTGAGGTGTGGTTCACTTTTTATATAGGACAGCTCCTGAATTCTAAGGCTGTTTATTTCCCTGCATTTCTGTTCATTCCCTACCTGGTGAAGTTCACAAGAGGAAGGGGTTAATGGGTTTGTTAGCCTATGTTGGTGTAAGTCAGTTTTTGTTTGACGGTGGTATTTTTACATGTGTTTTTATTATTCCAAGTGCCATTTGTAGAAGGGATTTTCTGAGATCATTCACTCTGGCATGCAAGCCTCAATGTCACCTGACACAGTAGAGTCCTGGTTTAATGCAAGTTGTTTTCCTTTATACCTATGCTGTGTATGTAACTTTCAATATTATACTGATTTTCTCCAGCTTTGAAGTGCCTGTAAGCAAATTTTATAGGAAATGGGAATGCAATATTTTATATTAAATATTAATTGTTATGTGCTACAAAATGAAACAATAAGGTAGGCCAAAGCCTATTGCTGCATTCCAGTAAGCCATTAATATCCCCAGGTAATCAATGTATTCTGTATGTTGTGGGGCTCAGTTGTGGTTTTGTTTTCATGAAGCTTAATGAAATGCTGTGGATCAGCAGCTGAGCTGCGTTAATGATCCATGTGCATATTCTTGAAATATCCTTGAAATACAAGATAAAGTCTTAAAGTTTTAAATCGGTGTTGAACTTTTATATGTGTAATCCTGAGTTGATTTTCAAACTGGATTATTTAACTGGTTTTAGCATGGAAGAGGCAGTTAATGTCATGCTTAATTCAAGACAGCCACTTGTACTGAAAGTTTCTAGAAAGTTCTTCTTTCTTCAAAGAAAAATTTCATTTCTGTAGGTTTGTTTGTGTGGGTTTTTTGGGTTTTTTTTGTAACTTGAAGGCCAGATATTTTGAAATAATTATTCATGTATTTTCTGGAGCTAGAGATTGGAAATTTGCTACTTAACAGTCATCCAGGACTTAGAGCAATTGATCATGTCCACTTTCTTTGCAACAGATGGATTTGTCTCTAAATAAACACAATTTTTGATGAGAAGTCAGTCCTTAACCTAACAACTACAATTGTGCAGTTCTTAAGTTCATTGTAATATCAAATACTTTGAGGTACTCTTAGCACTCTTTCCAAAAACTGATGTTTATTTGGTGACTGATTCTGATTTTGTTATTCACATTTCTTACAGAAACACAAAACAGACTCTATTGTGCTGTTGAAATAGCTGCTTTGTGCCTCAAGCTGATACAAATTTTTAATTGTCATATAATGTCCAAGGTTCTTAAGCTGTCTTGTTTCTGTATCTGGAACTCTCACTAAAACATTGTTTTGAATTTAATTGATCTGTTGATCCTATTTATTTGCCATCTTTTTGTAGTGTAGTAAAGCAAATAGACTTTCAAGCCCTTAAGTAAGGAATAGAATCACTTTCAGGTTACTACTTGTCATATTCAGAGCGATCTCAATGTAAAACAGATCTGAATATTTAAAAAAAAAGACTGAATATCTGCTATTTATAGCTGGTTTTATGGCATTATTTTTGTAATTTGTAACTTGTTTCTTGGGTACAGTTTGTCACTGCTAATATCTTGATTGCTAATGTTATTTGTATTTCCTTTCTAGGCTCTCTGCTTTATAGTGCTACCATTCATTCCTGCATCAAACCTGTTTTTTCCTGTTGGATTCGTAGTAGCAGAGCGAGTGTTATATGTTCCTAGCATGGGATTCTGCATTTTAGTAGCACATGGATGGAAGAAATTGTCAAATAAAAGGTAAATAAATTCATACTGATAAAAGCCCTAATGGGAAAGCTTGCATAGCCATAAATATGGTTATCTTCTATAAAAATAATAGATTAGTATAAATCAAAACTGGTTTAACTTTATTCAAAGTTGATTACTGACTGAAGTTTATATAATGCACGTGAATCAGCCAACTAAAGTTGCTGAAAATTTTATCAGTAAAAAATTTAATTTTCAGAAATGCCATGCTAGGAATGGATATCAGAGCCATTTAGTATTTTTTAAACAAAACAATTCTTTGGTTAACAATTTCTTCTTAAAATTTGTGCTCTAAAAACATGTTTTGCACACGCTTTTATGTTTTCTGGTATCTTCTGCGTTGATTTGGACATATCTCCCACTGATGTGGATGCTTTACCCTTAGCCCAGTGGTATCCTAATGCCAGTTCAGACAAATGGAAAGGCAGCAATTTGCAGTCTGTTGTCTGCTATTGTTAGAGAGGAGGCCTTGCAGTAAAATGTACACTAACTGGTGCTGCTGAAGCTGATTGTACTGGATAATAAGAAATTAGTGATATGTTGTGGATTTCTCACAAATCCCACTATGAGGCAGTAAAAATAGAAGTGATGTGAAAGAAAGCAAGGAACCAGGAGAGGATGGCTGGGGAGAAAAATTAGGCAGCGAGTGTCATTTACTACAGAAACATCAGAAATCAGTTCTCTAAAATGAGAAAGTAAGGGTCCTTGCTTTAGAAATATGTGGAAAGAAGAAAACTTTCTTATAAACCTGATGGGTTTACAGATTATTGTATATGCCAGTTCTTATTGATCACTTTGGCAGTGGTTTAGAATTACTCTCTTAATTTTTCGGTTCCCCTTTTTTATATTTTTAAAACCAAACATGCTAGACAGAACATAGACATTTTGTTAATCTTAGAAGTGGATGGGGTGTGGGGTGGGGGGATAAAAAAAAACCTTGCTGTTTTTATTAAACCCTTGTCAAATAGGTAGCAGAGTGAACAACTGTTCCAAAAGCCAAATATGAGAAATAGCGGTTAAGGGTGAACACCTGTATGTTCACTCAAGAATGAGAGCTTTTTTAAAAACAAATTGTGTTCCTAACTCTGGGAAGGCTATTGAATGTTTGACATCTTTTTCATAATAGAATTAGAATCCAGAAACCAAATGATCAGCATGTTAATGTGTATGTTTTATTATCTGTCATGTTTAAACTCCAGAAAAGTACACAAAATGAAGGTTATTCCTAACAAACTTGTCACAGAGAGCAACCTTTGCCCCAGTTTGCAGCTTTATAAATAAAATTGCTAGAAAGACACTAAACCTTTTTCCAACTTTGATATTACAGTAGCACTAGGATTACATTTGCTTTTGGAAGATAGGGTAGCCTCCACAGACCTCTCCATTAGGGTGTGTTCTGCAGTGTGGGAACGATTTGCGATGTGTGCAGTAAAGAATATGTGTGGAATTGTCTGATGTGAAACAAAAGTATGAGATTATTTTTTAGTTGTTTTTTTCATTTTATAGCATTTTGTACAGTGTTTTGGAGAACCTCACTTTTTGGCATCATATTTATTATCCTAAATTACAGATAAGTTATAAGAGAAGTATAATTTCTGTAAACATTCTATACAAATTCTATTGTGTTGTGTGAATTGGACTTGTTCTTATTAAAGGACTTGCATGGGCATAACAACAAAAGCAGGTAAACAAAATTAATCTGAAATTGAACATTATTTCCTTTCAAACTCTGGAGTGTGCTAATCACAAATGTGATCCTTTGTTTGCCTTTTAGCATATGAGATACTTATTTGAATAAAAATTAGAATTGTTGGTGTGCTTACAACAAGTCTTTGTTTGTTTTATTTAATAGTGTGCTAAGAAAAATTTCTTGGGTTTGTTTGGCTGCGGTGCTATTCACTCATGCCTTAAAAACACTGCACAGAAACTGGGATTGGGAGTCGGAGTACACTTTGTTTATGTCTGCTTTAAAGGTACTGTATTCTGTTTGGAAAGGATAATGGGAAGTTCTTGTTGCTGTTCTTAAAAAGCTGCAGTGGAACATTAGAAAAATGGACAAAAATTATGCTTGTTTCAACACATTAATTTCTATATTGAAAGTATTGACATCTAATTAGTTGCTTTTGGGAATGCTCTAAAAGCAGTGTGATGCACTTTGAGAAATTCCTATGCAGAAAATAGATGATAATTTTTTTTTGTGTCAAAGCAGTTGAATTTATTCTCCTGTCTGGATGAAAGCTGGATATGCTTCAGTACGAAAATCTACAAAAAGTTTGAGGCATAGAATTATTTCTTCTAAGTTCATATGGCACGATAAGGCAGTTGGCAAAATATCCCATAACAGTTAAAATTAATTTTAAGGTGTTTGATATTTCGAGGAGCAAATAACTAAAACAAATTGATGTTGCACAAGATCAATGTAATCATTCTGTGTATAGTGTCCTGTTATTCTTTGCATATAGAAGCTTGATGAAATTTGTCATTTGCAATACATTTTAATGTCTTAAGATATTATTTAAGAGAAACTCAATTGTTAAGTAATTTCAACTGAATACCTTACGCTTTGGTATCTTTTTCTGGTTTTAGGTAAATAAGAACAATGCAAAACTATGGAACAATGTGGGGCATGCATTAGAAAATGAAAAAAATTTTGAAAGAGCTCTGCAGTTTTTCATACAGGCCACGCAAGTGCAACCAGGTAAAGCTTTAACTAGTTGCCATCTCTTCACTCCTGGTATTTAAGTATACTTAGCTTACTAACAGCTTCTCAGTGGACTGTTTTGCTTCAACTGAACGTCAGACAAAGTCACATAGTAAGTTAATTCATCCAGGATTTTTGGAAATAAACTAAAAAAGTCATCCAGAAGAAGTTTCTGTGTATAAAAAGCTGGAAATACTTTCAAAACTCTTCCTTGTATGACATTCTTTATGTATTAACTTGAGCTGTGATTTCTTATGGAGTATAAATATGGCTTTATTTTTTTATTCAAAACTAAGGAAGTGTGCAAGAAAATGTTAAAAATCTCGATAATACCACATTTAATCCATTTTACTTATTGTTACAAAGGAAGTTCTAGGCAGTACTGAAAAATCTTTCCTTTCAGAAGATTAATAAATAACCTCCAATTTATATGCCTCTATTATAGCAAAAAAATCGATACAGGGAAGTATGATAGGACCTTAAACTTTTTACAGTTTTAATTTTATAATACCTTTATAATTCCTGGTTAAATTATTAGCTTCATAATTAAGATAAAAACTGATAAAATTGCTTTCTTCTTTTGATGATGGAGATGTATCATCAGAGTACCTGTACTTCATGCTACTCTGAATGCAGAAGTGTTTAATTCATGATACTCAGTGCATGGAAATATGTTAAATTCCATTCTTTTCTTTATTAAGATGATATTGGTGCCCACATGAATGTAGGAAGAACTTACAAAAACCTAAACAAAACGAAAGAAGCTGAAGAATCATATATGATTGCTAAATCATTGATGCCACAGGTAATTAGTAACTTTATTTTATCTACCACCACAGCACAGGACCGATATTTGTGATATATTTTTTTGTTCTTTTCCTATGGCTCTGTGTGGATGTATATTGTAAAGTTTATCAGTGTTCTTTTAAAAGCTATATATGAAAAAATTAGGCTGTATACACTCATGGCTGTTAAAAAATGCTAACTTGGAGCTCTGCTGTAACTGTTTTAATTTACTTTTTATAATGCTGTGTTATGTTTTGGGTTTGGTTTCTTTTGTTGTTTTTTTTTTTTTCCTGAAATTGAGGTTGTAAAAGAAAGCAGCACCCAAAACCTACAGTTTCTATTCACAATTGGTTTATTTTCACTCACAGCTAATACATTGATGGTGACTGAGTTTCTGAGCCCTTCAGAGAAGGCTTAAATACAGCATTGGAGGTTGGAAAAGGTAGCCACAGCAGCAACAAAAAAAATTTGCCTGAATATGCTTTTACATTCATGTGTTTTGTTACCTTTTCTATTTGTGAAATTATATTTATACCTAGGAGATTTTACTTGTTCAAGCTGTTGAGAGAAAAAGAGACTAGTATTTGGAAGAATGTGTGAAGGTAATAAAAGCTGTGGTGAAAATGAGACTGGCAGCAAAAATTAGCAGCCAGTTGAGTAGAAGCATGGCAATTAGAAGTTTGTTCTGTTAAATATGAAGATTCTAAATGGATAAAGTATAAACAGTACAGCGGTTGCAATGTCATAGCATTTTCATCTCTCCTCACTACTTTTCTATATCAGTTGGCAAATCATTGGTTGTAAAATCTTATTTACACTTTTCTTAGGCTGAAGGGTCATAAAAAGGAATTAAAATGTCTGACAGAATGTCAGTTTAGGGTGTAGGAAATATTTTTGTGTGACTGGGGAAAGTTTTGCAAGGTCTGTTTGGTTTCAAATGGCTATTTACATAAACCAAACTAAGTACTTGCAGAGCTTAAATATTGTACAAGTTTTTTATTCTTTATTTCTATGAAAACATAGATGATATTCTATGTATTTTTCAATATGATTTTTCTGGAAAAAAATTGCTGTTCTTTATCATTATCAAGAGCCTACACAATAATGTCCAGTAGTACCCTAAAACAAATGTAGCAGAGTGAAAAGGAGTTCCATACTGATCATCTTTCATATTTTTCCTCATCTGTCTTTGGTACCTGTATTATTTTGACAGATTATTCCAGGGAAAAAGTATGCAGCAAGAGTTGCTCCTAACCATCTAAATGTTTATATCAATCTTGCAAACTTAATTCGAGCAAACGAATCTCGCCTCGAAGAAGCGGATCAGTTATATCGACAAGCAATTAGTATGAGGCCGGATTTCAAGCAGGCTTACATCAGCAGGTATATTTTCTAATTTTAGAGATATGTATTCTTGAATAAACTTTTTTGTATTTGTCATACTGTGAATACTATTTAGTTCATACAGTTCAATTAGCTTCTGAAATTGTTGCATTTCCAAGTGAGAAGGTGAAGATTTGGGACAATAATCAATTATTCATTACAAGTCCTGTTCTTTTAAATTTCTACTTCAAATGGCATATTTCCATGTAGGTTTTGTATTCAAACAATACAGAAAGACATTTCCATTAGATTTCTTCATGAATCTGTAATTTCTAACCTCATAGTTTAGTTTTGAACTAAAAAGTTTTTGGTTAGTGTGAACCATAGAGCTTTCTTTATACTTTTTTTTAAAGATGGTCCAGAAAATGCAAGTCATAACTATTTAGTTGACATTATTGCGTTTCAGTTAAGAGTAATGTGGATGAGGATATTGAGGCTTCTGTCCACTATTTTGTTTGTTGTGATTCCCACTGGGAATTAGGGATGTTCAAAGATGCCTGAACTATAGCTTTGCAGTGTAATTACAGAGCCAAATCAGGCACGCTTCATCACTTCCTTTTTTGTTCTTGTCCTGCTTATGCATTTGTTTTACACCAGTTTTTGAGAACTGAAAACTTTAAGAATAGAACATAGAAGAGGGTCTTGTATTGTTTTGTGCTTAAAACTAAATTAATAAAACACTGCTTCTGGCATCTACTCTCTGTAGGAAGACAAACTTTAAAAAAACCTGTTGATTTTCATATGAGTAACAAGAAAAGTATGGTTCTTCAACAGGGGAGAATTACTTTTAAAAATGAACAAACCTCTGAAAGCTAAGGAAGCTTACCTTAGAGCTCTAGAGCTCGACAGAACCAATGCAGACCTGTGGTACAACTTGGCAATTGTTTACATTGAACTGAAAGATCCAACAGAAGCCCTGAAGAATTTCAACCGAGCTCTGGAACTCAACCCAGCGCATAAACTGGCATTATTCAATTCAGCACTGCTAATGCAGGAATCCGGTACGTTAATTGTCCCTTCTGTGCATATTGCATATTTGCATTTATAGGATCCATACTGTTTAATTTTTTTTATTAAGTCTTTTGGTTTTGGAAAGGAGAAGTACATAGCATCATCAGAAAAGAAACTGTTTATTACAGCTTTGTAATTTATAGTGTATGGAATTGGTGCAAAGTGTACATATACCTTACCTGATCAGCATCTTTAATACAAGTGCTATTTTACAATGTATCTTACACATATAAAAATACTGTTAATCAAACATCCTCAAAATAATGCCTGTATAAAGATAGTACTTAGTAAAATACATTTAATACCTGGTTCGCATTTATAGTGCTTGACTTAATTATTGACTCAAAAATCTGGCTTACGTTTCTGGGCTTAAATCCAGCTCTAGAAATACGAATGTTTTCATAGGTTTTTCTGTGATACTGCTAATTAGGATGAATTCAGTTGGATTTTCATGAGTTTGTTTTTTCATATATATAGATCTGTGGATAAGGGTGAATTAAGGCTGTAGCAAAGAGTATTTGGCAGGTGAGCTGCTAATATTTGTTTCCCTTTTGTTGAGATGGTAAACTGCCCCTAAGAAAGATAAAAGAGAGTTGATTGAAGCTGAAGACACTTCATAATTTTCCATCTCTTCTCACATTATAAATTAGGTAGTTCAAGACATGCCTTGTTCCTTGTCTGTAGAAGTACAAACACCTTCAAACAAGCAGAAGTATTAACTATTTAGTACTCACTTATTCATATTAGAAGGTGCAATATTGTTTCAGGGAGTGAAAGAGGGCAGGTGAAAGCAGCTCCCCTATCCTTCAGTAAGTCTTTCTGGAATTCGTTACTAAAATATATTCATTGTATCATTCAGTAAAATAGCACAGACCACAAGCATGTCTAGCTAATCCTGGGGTATTGTCAGATAAAATTTACTAAATCTTTTTTAAACTTTGGTGCAAATTAAAATATAGATGTTACAGGTTTTATTGTTTTGGTGTTGGAAGATAGCTTAACCAGCCTACATTAGAAGTCACCCTATGTGCTCTCTGTCTAAACTCTTTCAATCTTATCTTTAATAAAACGAGATCTTCCACTCAAAGTTTGCCTCTGTAAGAGCTGGTTTGTCAGATCTGATGTCTGTTGTGCATTCCATTTGCTCAACTGTGCATGAAAATAATTTCTCTTAAGCTTGTAGAGACACCTCTTGTACTTGTTATACCAAACCTCTAAATATCATTCAATAGCTAATAGAGTAATGATGCTGACTTTGGCTAGAAGACAACTGTATATAATTTCATTCTATAAAGAAGGTAGATAACATTTGGTTTTGCTGTTACACAGCTATGATGAAAAGTAGCATTTTAAACCCTTTCCCTTTTACGGTTGCATTTTAATTTGTATGAAGATTTGCATTTTAGAGTTTAAAAATCCTTCAGCATAAATGTTTCAGGAAATATCTTGAGAATTAAATGCATTTTCTGTCACTTAGGTGATGCTCGACTTCGACCTGAAGCTAAAGAAAGACTGCTACGTTATGTGAAAGAAGAGCCACAGGACTCAAATGGATACTTCAATTTGGGTATGCTAGCAATGGATGACAAAAAAGACATGGAAGCAGAGACGTGGATGAAGGAAGCTATAAGGTTACAACCAAACTTCCGAAGTGCTTTGTTCAATTTGGCCCTGCTTTATTCTCAGACAGGAAAAGAATTGATGGCTTTGCCTGTCTTGGAAGACCTACTGAGATACTACCCTGATCATACCAAAGGTCTGATTTTGAAAGGAGATATCCTTATGAACCAAAAGAAGGATATTGTTGGAGCAAAAAAGTGTTTTGAAAAAATTTTGGAACTTGATCCCAACAATGTACAAGGAAAACATAATCTTTGTGTGGTTTATTTTGAAGAAAAAGATTTAATAAAGGCAGAAAAATGTCTGGTTGAAACACTAGCACTGGCACCTCATGAAGAGTATATTCAGCGTCATCTAAACATAGTTAGAAGTAAAATTGCATCACTTGGTGCTATGGAACAGTCATCACTTCCATCAGATGGGACTGCAGCTACAGCAGCAAAAAAAAATTCTGTTCAGAATTTGAAAGAAGCAAAAAGTGAGAAGACAACCACCCAATCAACAGCTGATAATAAAGAGCACTCAAAAAATAAGAAACCAACAGAGAAAAGCAGTGTGGACAAAGAGACTCCCAAAAAATCTACAAAAGAAATCAAAGACATTGAGAAAAAGAGAGTTGCTGCATTGAAAAGACTAGAAGAAATTGAGCGTATATTAAATGGTGAATAGTCTTTACCATGTCACAAGAGAATAAGGGGAAATATTATTTTTAATTATTGCTTAATTTGTGAGCCAACTGGAAAGTGTTCTCAGTGCTTTGAAAATAGAAATAATGTTGACTGCATATCACTTATCAAGCAGCAAAAGGCATTACAATGCTCTATGTGAGAAAACCACAACTTTTAAATATGATGGAGGGATGGGTGGGAATTGAAGGATGAAGGGTTGAGAAAAATCTTCAATGCAGAATCCTTAGTGAGAAAATAGCACTCATAAAAGTCATTGGTAGTCAGGGATATTAAGTAATGCTACTTTCAAAGACTTAGTGGAAGAACTGAATGGTGAATTAGTGGGATAAGCCAGACATTCCTTCTTTCCCCCAACAAATCTGTTTGTATTCTCATTATCTACATTTCAGTTTAGACATCAGCTGAAATTTTTCTAGACCTCTGCTGAACAAGAAAAACAGTTTTTCTTTGCATTATTTGTTTCCAGAACTTAACAAAGTCATCAAAATGCCACTGGATGTAGTATAGGAGGATGCAACAACACACTAAAATTTTCAGTTGCATTCTAAATATGGAATGATATATTAACTTCTAGATGTTCTTTATTTACGATGCTAATGGCTTGTACTCTCTTACCTGGTAAGAAGTCTTATGGTGCTCTTAAAATCTTTAGACTCTGCTTTTTTATTTTAAAGGAAATGTGTGGGGTTTCTTCAGCTGTCAATCATCTGATTGTTTTCAGAACTTGTTTTCTAAAGGGTGGTTTCTTCCCCAGTTCATTGAATGCTGATAAATGCACTTTGGTACAGTAACCAGTATGCTATGCAGTAGTCTATTTTGTTGACTTTGTATCAATGGCTGTGGATTGACTCCTTGGTGTAGTAAATTCTTCCTTGTTTATAGCAATCTGGTTTTACTATTTCTGTCATTACAACAGTATTTCTATTCTCATGACTTTTTACAACACTAATATAAGCAATGTTTGCTCAAGGCGGTGTGATAATAATTAAACCACTGAATTTAGTCATGTTTAACACAAGACAATGTAGGTAGTGTTCTTTCAAATACTAAGTTCTGTTGTTTTGATACTTTGTCTTGGGTGTGTGGTTTTTATTAAATATTTATTTTGACTACTAAAATATTCCCATTTACACTTTTTCACTAGTGCATCATTTTAATTTCTTACACAAAACAAAAATCTTTCAAATTTCAGTATTGCTTTTTTTCTTATGCAATGTATATATTTTTGTTTAAATATGGTACTGATTACCTAAACCCAATGTTTTCCTCAATTCTCAGAAAGAAAACAAGTGTAAGAGATAAGTTCACTCATAATTTTCACCGTTCATTAAATCTAACTCTTACTCTTCATGTTTTGTCTTATTTCATGATGTGGAAGTATTCCTTAACAATTCTACCATTTAAACTTAATCCTTTCCATACCTGCTCAACTTTCTGCCTCAGGCAGTAATCCAACTGTAAGATGTAATAATTATCTCTGTGGGAGAGATCTTAAATGGGTAAAGGGCTTCCTTGCACAGGCCTTTTATTTATTGCTTATCATTCTTAAAGTTAGCACAACAATTGCTTGCATAGTAATAACTGGGGAGGTGGGGGGAAGTGTGTTTTAAAAAATGTTATTGACAAGCAGCTGACAGGAGCAACTACATGGTGTGCAGCTGTTTGTCATATAAAATAATATTTAAATGCTGCTTTTAAAGAAGTGCTCACAGGAATCTGTTGACCACACCTTGAAAATCACTTCTGTGAATAACTCAGATAGTTGCACCTAAAATAGCAAGTATGTTGATTTTTATAGAAACATTAACTTGCATATTAAGTCTTCCTCCAAATCTTTGTTTTAGAAAAAGATTGGCCATTGTTCTGGGCAAGATGAAGGGACATTCATGTGAAAATGGCAGGAACTACATAGTATGAAAAGGGAGTCTGATAAAGAAGGTCAGGATTCTCTTTTCTTCTATATGGAGAGCTCCTATTATTGCCATTGCCCCACCATTTTTATTTGGTGAGTAAATTGAAGAGGGGAATAACGACACAGTCTCAATCTGTGCATCTGAGCCTCAGTCATGTTTCATCTTGACCTTCCACGTAGCACTTTAGCTACTAGCAAGAACTGTTAGATTTATTGGTGCTAAGAAGTGTCATGAGGTTTAACTAAAATCATCAGATGGATGGAAACTGAATGTTGCTGCATGTCTTTCAAGTCTGTTCCCAAGTTCTATTCCCCCTTTGTCCCTCTCAAAGAAATGTTAGTAAAAACAAGTACTTTGACTAACAAGTTTTATTTATCCTCTTAGGATGGGTCAGCCATTTTAAAATTAAAGGCTTTCACAAGAAAAATGGTTCATTAAATTGAAGTGACATAGCTTGTGAAAAACTTCCAAAATAGCATTTCCACCTAGAAAAATGATCAAAAAGAGTAATTTTGGCTTTTTCTGCTTGCAGGTAGAACAGAATAATTGACAGGTATTTTTCCTCTTCCAGTTCAACCTATCTTTTCTCTTCCTGCCATCATCATGTGCAAAACACCATAAATATCATCCCTTTTCAGAATTCCCCAATTTCACTAAATATGCCAGGAGTAGGAATTTCTATGAGTTGGACAGGCATACTAAAAGAATTTGTAGTTCTCTATTCATACAGTGCAATTATTGTAGTTGCTGAAAAAATGGAATGGATGTCTTGTATCATCTATGCATCCATATGCAAATTTTTTCCCACTTACACATACAGCTGCATTTTAAGTATTACACATATTTGTGCATGTGATTTGAGTACAGGCACATGCATTTGTCAGATTATTTTTTGGATCTTTTGCAGGTGAGTATATGCATAGATAGACTCATAAGCATATGCATTAATTGGATATGCATGCATGTAGTTGGGACACTTGGATACCTAGAGGTTGTGCAGTTGCAGAGGGGCAACAAAAAAGTACTTTTGTTAAACAAGAACTTTTTCTTTCACTTCCCTGAATTACTTCCATGTCAATCTATGACAGCCTTGTAGCTCACATGCCTTCTTCAGGGGTGTGGACATTTGGGCTCGAAATGCAGGTATCTGTGCCTTCCTGAAGTTTCTTATGGAAAGACCCAGTGAAGATCAAAACAATTCAGGGAAGTTTTCAGCCCATCCCAGTCTCTTGCAAACTTTGCATTGCACAAAAGCTCCAGGAAGGGTCCTCGTTTGGGTGAGTGTACGTGGCTAGGCTTTTCCTTATAAGTTCTGTAATTCACTTTTGCCTGGCACAATGTCTGGAATTGCAGCAGAACCTGCTATTCCAGGAAAGTCCTGCTTCACCTGCTGCTATGTAACCAAAACTATGCTTGGACTTTGAGCCTAGGAACCCTGCTTTGCTTAGACAGAAATCTTGAGAACGGAAAGGCTGTAAGACACCTTCCACCCATCCTTTTCCTCACTTCCTTCCCATACAAAAATACAACACTCTCTGCAGTGTTTCAACTACAGGAAGAAGAACCTGTCCCTCAAACATCCAACAGAGCTTATAAAAACATAAGACATTCCTTCTTGAAATCAAAATAACTTAGTATGTTGCAAATAATCTTAAATAGATCTTGTTTTAAATAATCTTAAATAGATATGACATTTTTATAGCTCTGAGTGTTAGTGCAGTTAATATTCTTAAAAAAATTTAAAACTGCTTTTTACAGTCTAGCATCTGTGTGCAAACTAGTGGTTCGGCATGTGGGTTATATGTCCCTTGCAAACAGCCAGAGGAAATCACATACAGATATCAACTAACACAAAGCAATAATGACAAAACCAAACCAGGAGAAAAAAAACAAACAAACAAACAAATCAGATAACTTCATGCACAATTATCTTGGTTTGAGAGCAACATAATAAACTATAATTTTTCTGGGCTAGGAAATCATCCCAGAAAAACATATTTAACCTTCTCTGGCATGGTCATAATTTAAAAGATTGCTGGAAAGAGAGTTAGAATTTATGGGTGCCATCTACTGTCAACTAAGGAATTCTGTTTAGCATGAAATTAATATCATGTTATTACTCTAGCATAATGCAAACAACTGTTAGCTGCTACATCTTTATCAGTATAAGAAAGACACTACCAAAAAAAAAAAGGGGAGTAAAAAATCCTTATTCATCTTGTGTCTTCACCAGTGCTTACAGAACTGTAATTGTCTTTTGCTAATTACCCATACAGAGACACTAGCATTACATCAAATTTAGGGGTTACCTGCTTGCATGGGTGAGTTCAGTCTTTTGTGGTTATGGACAGAAACAGAGAAATTAAAAGCTTGGCTTGGGGTATTGCATGCAAGACTACACCTTGACATTGAGGAAAAATGTATGTATACTTTCCAAAATTTTAGTTAGTCATAGATCACTGTAGCAGGCAATTTGGTGTATTTGATACAGTTTTGGAGGGTGATACTACTTAGAAGATTTATATGAGGCTATGAATTCTGTAACTGTAGTAAATGAAGCCTTGAAGGACTCCACATAGTACTCTATGCATTGGAATAAAGCATGTTGTTCAGATATCCTACCCCTATTTAGCATATATGTTTGTTCCTCACATGTAATTATCAGGGTATTGTATTTTTAAATAGGCATGGCAAGGTATTTTTACATGAGTATTCATCTGCTCACAATGAGAGTAGGTGGAGGAGGAAAATACAACAATTACAGGATGTCTTACCGAACGTAGAAGTCATAAATCTTGATTTTAAAATACCATCTAGAACATGCACTCACCTTGATTTCATTTGCAGTTGTTAACCCAGCCTTACACTTTAGCTGTACGTGAGCACCAGTGGAGCACGATCTGTAGCACCGACTCCCCAGTACCGAGGGCTGGCAGGAGACTGTGACCATGGGAGCTGACAGATTGGGGGATTAGTTGTTACCACTCCTCAGCCTCCAGCTGAATAACCAAGGTTTGCTTGTTTGTTTGGGTGCACTGCTCGTTTCATCTACAGCAATATCAGACATTATGGTTGATTATCTCTGTTTGCAATATTCAGTAATTTTTCTATTGATAAAAGAGGCTTAAAGGGAGCTTCTGAACCCCGTTTCTATCCATTGAACAAATTTTGAACAGGTCTGGAATACTGGGTTTTCTTCAACTCTATGCATATGCTTTTATCAGTTTTCTAGTATAAATAGCTGCAAACAAATAAATAAAAAGAATGGAAAGGAATGTGACAGCTTAAATCTCATTAAATTCAAATACTGGGCAAAAACATAAAAGAAGCTGAATTCTGTACTACTTCTTTAGACGTATTTTTATGAGAGGGTTTTTATGAAGTTACAGTATGATCTGTAACACTGACTACTATTTGTATAATTCACACTGTATTTCTGCCCCTTGGGTGAATATAGTCAAAGTTTTAGTACAAATATTTAGGTGTAAATTTACCATTCAAAGGATAACCCTTCAGACAGTTTAACACATATTGCAAAGGAGCTAATTTGTACATTCAGGAAAAGCAAAAATAAGTATAATTGAGTTTAGGGAGTTTTTTCCTTCTGATCAATATACATGAAAAATTACTTTTGATCCAAAAAATAGATGTATTGCGTGGAGATAAAAGCACCACTGACATTACAAAGATGCATAAATATTTTTCAAAGATCTTCAAATTATCTACAAGTGGTTTATCTTGTACTAAAAAAAATCCTTCTTTCAATTGAATTCCTTTATATTTTGATTATTTTACTGACTATAAGACCTCTTCCCCTAAATAATAGTTGTTTAAAAAATTCTGAGTATAGAATTGACTGATGATCCTTCAGCTTACAAGACATACTGTGACTAGAAAAAGAGAAAAACACATAAATCAGAAAGCAACTGAAATGCAAGAAAGCAAATGGGGGAGTTTAGTTTAAAAATTAATACCAAAAAAACAAACACTGTTATCTTAGGCTGTTTTGTGTCTGGTTGTCTTAGGAGACTTCTGGTTTATGAGGAAATAAAGCAAACTTTTAACTCGTCAATTACTGACAATTTCAACTTTGGAGTGTAAAAGCTGTGTCATTAGGCTGCTTTTAGTAGTTATGCTGCTCCTTCTTCAGCTCTAGATGAACCTACATAAAGGGATTGGAGATGAGATTACATTTCATTAGCACAGTCTCTGTATTGTTTTTGATGTCTTTATGTTCTCTTTCCTTTGTTCTCTTGTCTGGTTTTTGTTTCTGTGGCAGTGATACTTTCTCACACTGCCAGTGTTCCAGGACAGAGGGCTGAAAAGAGGAGGTAACTGAAAGATTAAAGTCTTTATATATAAATAATAAGCATCTTCATGTTCTGCTCTTTGCTTTTGGTTAAATACATATGAATATATGTATTTATATATGTATATAAATTGTATATGTAAGTCTTTGCTAAAAAAGTGGAACACAATTATTTCAACATTCACTGTGAAAAGTGCTCATTTTGCTTTATTATTCAAAACTTTCATTATTGTCCTTGGAACAGCAGCGTAGAAAAATACCTACAGGGACTGATGACCAAATAATTGCTTCATTTTATTACCCATTGTGAGGCAGCTACATAAATCACACAAATGATCAGCTATAAGCAGAGACTTACATAAATAAATCAGTATAGTTGTAGAATATATAGAGCATAACACCATGTGGCTGATTTTTGCTGTTGTGTATTGTGATTGGATTTCTTTTGCTCGTGATCTGTCAGGGTTTTGAGAAGGTGGGAGTTTCTGCTTCCAAGGGCAGCAGCTGTTCAAACTGTTGTTATCTCCTGTTCATTATCACTTCAGAGGTGAAGGCAGCTATCTTTGTACTTCTTGGTAAGTATCTTGTTAAAATGTGAAACAGAGGGTTCATTCAACAGGCTAAACTAGAACACGATCTATAGAGTGATACAAAGATCGTGACTGTATCACTCTGCAGATGAGGACAAAATTAGACAGAATTATTCTGTATTTCTGTCCTGAATTCACCTCTTTGCGGAATGTTTTCTTCATTGTCAAGTTAGCAGCAACTTTTGTATACCTTAGGCCAGTAACTATAAATCTTAAGCAACAATCCAACCCATGTTCTCCATGTGACAGGATAAATTGTAGTGCTCTAAATAACACCACTGTGAGATGTGGCCTCTGACCTGAGAAGCTTATCACCATGGAAGAATGTGATGATCTAAACCAGGAAATAAATAAAAATGGCATTTTCATTATATATTTGGGACTAGCAAAAAAGCATCTAGGGTCTGATAAAGCTTCTTAATTCTACTGAAATATGAGTCTTCATGATATTGTTTGTTAACTTTCCTCCAAGCCCATGATTTTCTTTTGAAGAATTTATTGTTTTTCTTCAACTGCTTAATGAAAGAGAAAATACTAAATTTTTTTTTAAATGTTACAATCAATTTCCATATCAAAGTTTTTTAGGTTTAATTCAAGATGATTATGCATAGATCCTGAAGCTCATGTACATACAATAGCACCAAATAGTGAGACTGCTGTGAAGACTATGTTTGGAATATGCCAGGTACATCATGACTGGAAAGGCTTAAGTGGAATAATAAAAAATGAATAAGATTTTTGTACACAAAGGTACCCCCAGTGAGTCAAGACATGTATACTCCACAGATTACTGGATGCTTGAGTAAACACTAGGTTAGTATTACTTACATCTTGCTTTACATTTTTTCTAAGCATTTGCTTTCAGATGCTGAAATTAGGTCACACAAACTGGTTTCATTTTGTGTGGCCATCAAAGGAGTTCTGCAGCATATTCAAGGGGGCCCGGGTCTGTGGCATGTGATGTGTGAAGAGAGGTTGAAGCAGCTGATTCCTTTTTTGCCTCAAGAGATAGGGGCTTCTTACTGCCATCTTCAACTCTGGGACAGTATTTTCACAGAAGCAAATAATTTGAAAGGTAATGAACACAAGCTGCAGCAAGGATAGTTCTAAATAAATGCAAGAAAATAATTGTTCTCAGCATTCCTATTTGCAGATGATCCTGCTGTTCAGAGCCTTGTCACCCCCTGGCACATTGCCTTCTTCAGGCTCCTCAGCAGTCATGCCCTGATGAGGACAGCACTGTGCCAAACACTGCCAGACCAACCACTTCAGCAGAGCCAGAGTGAGAAATTTTGCATAACATATATGACTGGGGCTAACTCCTGGCATATGTGTTAGAACTAAAAAATGTACAGAGAGAGATAACAGCAGCTAAATTAATGCAGAGGCATTGCAAAGTCACACATTACTTATGCAAGGCTTTTCTAGGTAAGAATCATGCAACTTGCAGTACAGGTAAACAGGAAGTGACACGCTATTTCTCTTAACAGCAGGCTGAATGACTTAAATTGATAAAAAATTTGTTTTTAAAAATAATATCTTTACAGAACACAATTAAATGTTGTCGTTCATTGCACAATGTTAGGGTTGTTGAGGTATAAAAGATGACAAGAACCAAATAGCTACATTCATGAAAATGAAGATCTCTAAAATGCCATGCAACTTTTGATTTTGGAAGGTACTTGTGTGCAAACTCCCAAAACCTCACAGGACATACCAAGAGAAGGATTCACCATGCACGGTTCCAAAATTTGTTCCTAAACTCTTCCCCTAACCATTTGGCAGTAGAAACAGTCAGGGATTCCATAAAGCTAAATGGACTTTGGGTCTGACCTATGCCATAAAAAATATTAATAAGCTTCAAAATTATTAGAGAAAGAAAAAGTGGGATTTTTTTGCTTGGAGCAACACAGAATGAACAATTATCTATTGTAACTCAGCTTTGGCTATATCAGTATAAATGAAGGTCTTGTCTGTAATGTTTTTGACCAAAGAAATGTTTGGGAACTTTGACTTTGCATGTACAGACTGGGTAAAAATGCTGAGGATATGATAAGACCTGAATATTTATATGCATACTGACCAGCCATTTTTTAGTTAGGTTATGAACCTGCAGAAAGTAGCATTATTTAAAATGATTTTTGATAAGAAGTAGAGCATTTACAAGATTGACTGTAAAAAAATCCCAGCATATCAAAACTGGTCTTTCATGAAAAAAAAAATACCAAAAAAACCCGATTTATTTAAGAAAAATTGAATTAAATGGCTGTAATCCATGTCTGGATCTGCAAAAGGCAGATTTTATGCACAGATATACTGAGACAATTCAACAGACCACAGAAAAAGGTGGAAGCAAATACCGTAAAGTTCTCAATCTATGTAAATTGAGATGCTATTTTTTGGTTCATTTAACAGATGAATAAAACACCTGATACAATCTTCCTGAAATTGAGCTCAGGAGAAACTAATAGTTAAACTACAAATGACAAGAATTAATGGAATTATTAGAAGATGGATAAAAGCTTTCCAACAGAGAAAGACAACTCTGCAATATCTGGTAGTAGTATGCACAGTAGTTACTAGAGATATTCCAAAAATAACTTGTCACTGAACTTCTTTAATAATATCAGTCATGACTATGGTGGATATACAGTAAAAATACTGATTGTGTTTGTTGATGATCCAAATATGTAAGCATTGTCAGTATAGGGTATGGTATTGTATAAAAATCTCTTATTTCAACTGGATTAATAGAAATCAGATTAAATACAATAATAGATAATAAAAAGTGATGCACCTTTCCCCTAAAGAGTGGGTCATCACAACCCTGCTACTGATATCGCACTTCTGTTGAAAGCTAGAATTTAGCAAAGAAATAAGGTGGAAATGTACTTGGCTGTCCTACATAACAGCAATATTAAATATTTGTGAATTAATTTAGCCCAAAAATTATATGACTGTGTCAGAAAGGAAACTCCAAGAGAAATAAAGACTCTGGTGATGCTTATCTGGAATACTTTCTTAGTTTTGATTGTCTATGTCCAAGATCAATAAATTAAAACTAAAATAATTACAGAAAATTTCTGCTGGATGGATAAGTAAAGAAGGAGGAATGTCTTCTGCAAAGAGCCAGAGCTTGTTATCTGAGGCTAAACAAGTCAAAAGGGCAGGTCTTTGTTAAGATATTCAGTAGGAGGGTTACAACTGGAAGAAATACTGCCATTTAGGCTAAAAGCCAAGGTTTGTACAAGAACAAAAAGGGAGAAAACAATTATAAATACACTCAAGCTGGAAATGAGGCAAAAGGGCTGGTCTACTGGAACAATATATTTTGGGACTATCTTTGAAGGAGAATGGTGGGGGGAGGAAAAAAAGTTATTTTAAGCTAAGGCTATGAACAGTTTTGAAAGTGAATTCATCAAAGGCTACTTGTAATAATAAAGAAGTAAATTTTGTGATCTAGGAAGTTTATTCTAATTTTGTGCTTTGTTAAAGCAGTCTAAGCTAAGAAATTATAGGAATTTGCATCCTAGCCTCTGTTTATTTTAAAGCATCTGTTTAAATTGGTGGTACTCCTGTGAAGGCAACAATGCCTATTGCAAACAGATGTATTTGACATGTGAAATCATTCTGCACAGAACAATACAGAAATAGATCACATGAAAATGTCTTGTTTTCAGTGGTTATAATTTTACTGAAATCTTAATGTAGCAGTGAAGAGTTGTCTAAACTTGCATGTTTATTGTCTTCTGGAATCATTTTGCCATCTGACTCCTTTGTCCTGAGATGCTCTCGCTATAGGTTAAATAAATGACCTTTTAAAGAGCCAACTCGATGATGCTAAGGCAAATCCCTTGATGTGTAAGTCCCAGAGTTGTGTGTGCCAAATTACTGGTGCAGTTCATGGGGTAGTACATGAGGTTAACTGAAAATTTGCAGTAGAATTCAGTTTTTTCTGAAGATGCAAATTGCCTTTTTATATGTATGGGAGATGGTAGTGAAAGACTTACAAAAGATTGGAGTGAATCAGTATTGCGAAGGTACAGAAGAATATGCAGTTCTCTGCCTTCCTTTCTTTGCTTCCATGCCCTCTACCTGGTAGGCTGGTTGGCTAAAACATTTATATAATGAAAGGTATTTATTCTAAATAATAATAATAATATAATAACAATAATAATAACAATCATAATAGTATTATTATTATTATTAAAAACTGGTTTTAAATTTAAAAAATTTAAAATATATTCTTAGTACTGGATTATATTTTTAGTTTTTAATATAATGTACAATTCTGACTTTATATGAAAAGTAAATTATAGGCACAGAATTGTTTCCCAGAAACATTTCAACTAGTTAAAGTAAAAAATAATTACAATGCAATAGTAGAACTTACTGTATTCTGTTATTTAAGAAATAAGGGGGAAATGGTTGCTGAAGTAATTTGTTAAATTAAAAAAAAAAAAAAACCCAGAAGAAGAAAAAGAGCCATGAAAACAAGTTTAAGCTCAGAAGTCAGGAATGACAATCCCAAAGAACATAGAGAATGGATCCTTAAATATAAAATGTTGTGCCTTATTTAAAATAATCTTCCTGAGCAGCAGAGGTTTAATCCAAAAGGTAGGAACGTGTCCCAGTATTCATCCCTTGGTGCTTTCTTGGTATATAAGAAAGGTTTCTTGTATAAAACCTCTTTTCCAGAGTTTACTTCCCTCTGGGGACAGGTCCCCCTGTGTCTCTACCTGCTGTGCTAGAGTCAAATCATCGTGTGTCTATATTCTAAAAAAAGGATACAGGCGCTTTGTCATCCACCCCTATTCAACAAATTCTTAAAAATATAGCTTCATCTCAGATTTTTATTACACAAAACCAGTTAACTACACAATTTAGCAAACTAAAGAGGCTTTTTTTTGTGTTTACTCTGATATCATAGTTTTCCTACTTTTTTCCTCCCTTAAGGATCATATTCTTCTGCTACCTGCAATATTTCCAGCTACTCTTGGCTGCCTTCAAAACTTCTATTTCCTAGAAGATGTATGGTTTCACCTGTTTCTGGGCAATTCTGAACATTCTTGTGCTAGACCTGTGAGGTGTTTAAATGTCTGGTACGGGGGATACGAGGCTGAAGTGCCAGTCCTCAGTAACCCTGCTCTGCTGCCCTGCAGGGGTTTCCTCATGCACACACCTCAAGAGCACCTTCAACTCCTGCTTGTCGAGATCTTCTGGGGTGACGTTTCTGTCACTACATGCTTGTGTGTTTCCAAGTCCTTAAAGGAACCCAAGTGCTCAGTCTCAGCTTGCAGGAGGTGGAAACACATGAGCTCGTGTTCCTAGGGACACTTACTCCCTTGGCTATTCTTAAAATGCATCAGGAAGATTCAGCTTTGTCCAAAATATAAGTCAAGAAAAATGCATTTAGTTTTTTACATTGATTTTTTTTTTTTAATGTTAGGTTGTTTGTTTCTTTATTTGGTTGGGTTTGGGGGTTTTTTGTTGTTTTGGGGGCGGGTTGGGTTAGGTTGGGGTTGGTTTTTTTGCATCTAGCGACTGTTAGTACAGGTTTGCTTTATGCAGAAGTTTGGGGTATAAAGGTATCCTCTTGATTGGAGACTGGCCTCAGTCTGCAGAGGGGCTATGTTCTAAGGCAAGCTTCTCATACTCTCTGCCTGAAAATATTCCATCGAAATATTCCATTTTCAATTCCATTGAATACAATAGGGATTTAATTCAGTTCTTCATTAGGACACAAGCTGTTAGAGTCAGGAGTTCCCCTGACACTGGACCTATTCACATTACATATGAGTTCTTGCATCATCTTTCATACTGCTTTATCTCATCCTTATTGAAAATGACAGTTTTGGGGTTTTTTATTTAATTCTTTTCTGTATTCACAAAGAAAATCTTGTTTGTGCGGATTTTTCTTTCTAGCTAGAATGATCTATTTTGTAAAGGAACAAAAAGTAATTTTTAAACTATCTAATGGAAAACCATAAGGATTTTGCTTTTTAAATATCTCTGAGTTCTGACCTACAACAACTAAGTGCTTAATTATTCTGCTTTGAAATCAGACCTCAGATATGTCTCATACATGAAAAGAATCTTGATTAAATTTTTCCCCGGTCTGGGATAAATGAGGCTAGTTCTGGAAAAAAAAGTTTCCTCATCCTCCTGTCACTTCTATTCCAGAGTAGGGTTTCTTTGTTCTGTACTATGAATCTAGTGAAGAAAAACTGTTTTGCTTTTATTTTCTTTGCAGGAAAAATGTCTGCTTAAGTCAATGCTTGTAAGTTATCTCATGATGTAGAAGACATACTGAATTAATCCATGAAAAAAATTGATTCCATTTGTGAAGAAGGTTCTGCATTCTTCTGTAATTATAGAGAAACATACGAAGTAGAGAGAGATATGGATTGGATATGGGCAGCCATAGTCACTGAACACATTTTATTAAGGTTGGCATCAATGGGAAGTGTTAAAGGATAATGATAACAAGGATAATGATAATAGGGCAAATAAGTCTTCTCAGGCAAAAGCAACTCTCATTAATCTATTGAGCCAATTTTACTTCCAAAATATAATTGGAGTGTAATTCAAAAGGAATATGTTGAAAAAACCCATGGGAGTAAGGAAGAGGTGAAATTATACTTATATATTATATATGTATTTGCAATATTTGTATGCACCTACATATACTATTACATATTGGTATATAATCTTGTCTACTAAAAATTGGATATTATATATAATGTATATGTACTTAAAATATTTTGCCACATTGTTATTCATACATTTTAATGAGTTTCTTAGGAGAGTCTATGCCTGTATGCTATTTTCATAGCTCTGTATCCTTTCCTTTTAAGGCAGAAAGCACATTTTATCAGATCCTGTGGGGAGTTGAAATTTTCAAGAAAATTTCTACTGGCCACATGGATAAGCTATTGTATGACTGAAGTAGGAAGTTTGGTGTGACTGAAGAAATTTTTGCAGTGTACTCACCCCATCCTAATTGACCGTGCCCATGTCTTAATTCCACAGTAAATGAAAGGAATGTAACACTAGGCTGAAGGTGGCAGTTTCCAATTACAGATTCATAGCCTGCCTTTTTCTCACAATAAGGGAGTGAGTGGCAATAACAGTATTGGTTACAGTGATGCCTTGAGTTTTAGCTTTCATATTTTTCAGATTCTGTACTGCATATAGCATATAACTCTGAACTTCATATAGTGTTAGCAAGTTCTCTTCACTGTTTAGTTAGACAAACAATCCTTTTCCAGCCCAAGAACCAAGGACAGCGTTGCAGCTGCAGAGCCAAAAAGTATAAACAGTGAATTGAGGAGAGCAATCTGGGAGGATGGGACTTCAACAGTTTTGTCAGCCTGCCATATTGCTCCAATCAGTAAGTAAATAAACTACGAAAAACATTGTCCTAATATTTTAGTAGATGTGTTGTGCAAGATATGACTTTGATTAAGAGCAATTTCGTATAATGAATGTGGAGTTTTCATTATTCAGTATTCCCTATTCAAATAGTATTTCCAGAAAGATTTCTTAAGTCATTATCACAGCTATTCTCACAGATGTTTTTTACTATGTAAACACATTGAAAACATTCAAAATGGGAGCTGTGCTTCTACTTACACTTTGGTTGCTCTTTTATTCCTCTGTAGTAATTACATACAGGCATAGACTCTCCTAAGAAACTCATTAATTTGGAAATAATGCTATTCAAATAGAATAAGTCCTTTAATAATAGAAATTTTTACATAGATTTTCAGGTAACCTGTGTAAGTATATCACACAGAGAGATAAGTGAAATCAGACGTGGAAGAAATCTGTGTGGGATCTAGAGCAAGAGGACTTGAAAGAAAAGGGGGTCCTGGGGTTAAATCTCCACTTTCATAATTCTCACATGCTTATAAACTGTTCTGCTCTTAAATCATAGTGTTTCTTTCAATTTTTTAATCTCTAACGAATTAAATACATGAAAAAACACATTAACTCCAAAGAAATTCATGTGGGTCTAATACACTTTGACTATGTAGGTACCTGAGTGTTAGTGTCAGCCATGAATTCATTTAACTTTGACGTAAAATCCTGATTAAAGATTAAATTTGTCATGAGATTGTAAAACCACAGGTAATATGGTAGAGGGAATATAATTTTGATAAGGCTAATCACAAATTCTGTAAACCTGTACTTCAGGATGTGGCATTTTTGATGAGAGCGATATTTTAAAAGGGGAATATTTTTAAAGCCTCTAATAATAATAAATACACTTTTCTGTATATTAGAAGGTACATATCAGAAATTAGACTGAGAATCTGAGGAATAGATTTCAAAGCGACCTGAAAGATGAATGTTGAAAAATCTGTTGGTTAATAATTTGTTGCAGTTAGCCTGTTAATAATTAATGCTGCTAATGGTAGGTATTTAACAGTATGCAAAATGTTAAACTCCTCAGAGTATCTCAGTAATCCCTATGTTTATTTGACCTTACTGGAGATTCAGCTTTTCTTTTGCATTTGTAGAGGTCAGCACTTCTCATTGCATACCAGATCATTTTTCTAGTAGGTCTATAAGATCTCGTGTTGCTGGAATAAACTCTAGGCTTTTTTTTTGAGTGATCAGAAGAAAACACTGAAGATGTGACCTTTGGTTTTCTTTCACTTTGCATTTTTATATGACAAAAATAAAAATTCTTTTAAGGTCAAAAATATATTAAAAATTAGTATGAAATATGGTTCTCACTGAAAATTTTGGTGAAATATTTTCCAGTACACTTCTCCTTGAAATGTTGGCTAGTGAACTGAATGAAGCCCAAATTATCTATATATTCTGAGCAGAAATTAATTCCATGTGTGTATGTAACTTACATTGAACACTTCAAAACTTGTACAAAAAATGAAGTTGTTGTGACTTTTGCTTCAATGAATTTTCAGAGATAGAATTTTTCAACTCACAATGGAACTAAGGATCAAATAATTCAATTCCAAAGAAATCTCTGTGGTGTCAGTAAATACTGGTCTTTCTTTCTTGGTGGCAGTGGTGTATGTTTCTATCTCACAGAACAGACACCATGCATGTATTCTAAAGTCAGATAGTGTTTAAAATAGTGTTTCGAACCCAAGACACCAACAGTATTACTGGACCACTGCCATTATACAAGAGCTGACAGATAAACTTAGGAAATAATCATTTAGGAAAATCAGTAAATAAAAATAAATAATCTAAATTGCAATAAGTATTCCCATTTAAAACAGATATTTGAATATAAATTGTTTAGTAATTACTCCCATGCTTCAGAAAATTTATTATTAAAATGGGAGTTAATTATATCAAGGGTCGTAGGAAAATAATTTATGCTATTCCTAAGAGTCATATTTGAGTGATTCAACAGTATACTGGATAATAAATATTCTTAAGTAAAGCATTGTTAAAAAAGCAAAAATATAGAGCTTTATTGTGTATCGCTCAGATGAACTTTTCAAGATTCAATAAATTCTGGGCAATGTTGAAACAGCAGTCTCTTTGGGATAGGGAAAATCTGCCAGAATGTTTGGTAGATGAGCAGCAGGTTGAGAAAAGCTGCATTGCTTGAAGCAGTGTGGCCACCAATCTTGTAATGACCTGGTAATTGACCTTGTGAGTAATCTTGTAAATGACCTTGTGAATTAGGTCTTCTTAGGAGATTAGCAAATACTCTTAGCAGTGAGTTAGCCAAGAACATAGGAGGAGAGTCAGGGCCAAAATCTTCCAATTTACTGGAAAGTACTTTCAAAAAGTAAACAAATTCTGTCAAAGCAGAATCCTAGTCTTCAGGGGCATTGTATGTTTATTAGAAACACCATGTGTGAATATTTTTTGCCTTCTCTGAGAGATAGCCCTTAGTTATAAATCTGAATTCTAAAGGTACTTAGACTGAAGTGTAGTTTGAAGGCACACTTGCTTCTCAGTGCACAAAGGTTCTTGGTGAAGGCACGCAGGTTCTCACTGCTGTGCAGTAAAACATTCATGACTGAAGTATTTCACATGGTATCTTGGTAATGTCCAGCTCACCATCTGCTTGCAAATGAAAATACTTATTTTCTTTATAAAAGGTTCATTATGTTTGGGTTACGTTCTACCTTCTTCTTCTAAAGCCTGTTAGTCTGAAAAAATCCCAAAAGCAGTTGAATTACACTGAACTGGGCCATTTGCAAGTTTTACCTAGTAATCAGTATTAAGTATGCTATGAATATATATATAAAAGTACAGTCATTCATAGTGATCCAAATCTGGGAAAAAAATTAAAAAATAAGAAGGGAAAAAACATCAGTTCTGTAGCTAGTAAGGATTAAGAAATATTTGGGAAATATTTCTATTGCAGAAACTAGGGTTAAATAGATAAACAAATTCCTGTCTGTGAATGTAGGTAACAAACTGATGCATCATTTCTCTTGTTCTGTTAATGATCTTTTGATTTTAGTAGTCATAAAAAATTATGGCCCAGTTTCTTCTGAAATAAACCCATAATACCCCGCAATACTATCTAAGTACTGAGTCAAAGATCATGGCATTTACCAGTATTTGATTATCTCTCTCTTCAAATTGATGCTATTATATATATTTACAAGAATTTAAATGTAAAACTTTGTGTAATGCAAGCCTGATAGCTCTTCTAAGTGCAAATTAGTGGTCTATGTGCAAATATAGGAAGACACTTAGGTACTCTAATTAATTATCACTAAGACAAAGATAAAGAAAGAATTTCACTTTTTTTTTACACTAAAATATATTTATTTCTTGGTCCAAAGAAAGTTTTTATTACTATCACCTCCCAACAAAATTATAAGAACACCAATGAAACAAATATCGCTAGAACATTAACATTAAGGATAATCTAATAAAATAAAACAACAACAAAAAAAAGACCAATGAAGTAGAGGATTTTGTATTAAGAAAACTGAAGTTAAGAATACACAAAAGCTTATTCTGATTACAGTTTTGAAAACTGAAAAACATTGAAGGCTATTAGCTGTGTACAACTAAGTCGTGGAACCTCCTCCATCTCTGGTGAGACCTTGGAGAAAGATGAATAATTAATCTGGTTTTGCTTCCTGATTTCCAAATTTCTGTACCGCACAAATTTTTCTCGTGCTCTTTCAGTGCTGAGATCAATCTTCGTTAGCAAACTATAAGCAGTATTAAAATAACAGAAAGAAGAAATAAGCCATGGTCCTGTCCCAAAAATCAACATTCATTTTAATGGAGCATCTGGAACATACTAAAAAAACTAAATTTACTGAGGCTTAATTATTAGTGATACATTGTTCAGCTTAGTGCTGTTACAGAGATATGAATTTTAATTTTTCTATCAATAATTGTTAAACAAGCCTGAAGTTAGCTTTTGATGCTCAAACCTTTCAATTGCTGCACTTAGGTAACACCTGCTATGGGTTATGGAGAAATATACTTTGGTATTCTCTCTTTTGTAGGAGATCAGATTAATTATTGTCCTAAGATCCTGAGCTGTAATGTCTGTTGATCTCTGTGACTTGGAAAATCAGAAAATGTCATAGAAGTGATAATTAAGAATTCGGGAAGTTTTTTTCTATGTTCCAATTTTATTGCATTTATTTAGATTGTTTCCTTTTAAAAATTATTTTTATTATTTAATTATTTTTATTTAAAAATTATTAATATATATTTATTATTTTAAATAATTTTAAAATTATTATAAAAATTATTTATAATAATTTTAAAAATTATTATTTATTTATATATAATATTTTAAATTATTAGCTATTTTTAAGAGGTGTGTGTAGCTTACATGTTTTTTGTGCTGCATCTCTTAAGTCAGTGTAGGTGAGGAGTGAGAACTCTCTCACCTGCTCCCAGTAGTTCCAACTCCCAAACTCTTTGCAGGAAATATTTGGATGGCCTGCCTTTTCTTTTCCTGTAGGCTATGCATTAGTACTAATTTGGGGGACAACATTACCTGGTGCTTATTAGCAAAATGTCTCTTTCTACAGCACTTTCTGCAAACTGACTGGTGAGGCAGACCTGAGAGGAAGCTGTAGCCATACACAGCACATAGTGATGATATTTGTTAGAGAGAACCTGGCTCATACTGCACTTTTACAGGAAACACTCAGAGCATGACAGAAATTGTTTTGATTCATCTTCCAACAGATGTGAAATCCCAAGTTTTGCAGATGTAGCTCTTTTCTTTTACGATAAATATTTATCTTTTGAGTCACTTTAGGCCATGTATTTCTACCCTCTTTCAGCAGAAATTCAGAACTTCAGTTTCGTTCTTTGAAAGATTTTGTCATATGAATTTGGAAAATGTCCATTTTTTTGGCTGTTCTTATTCTAGCTCAGCTTCTGGATAGAGTAACCTTTCTTTCAACTAACTATATATATTTTATTTTTTTTTTTGTGAGAATCCTATGTCTCAGTTGAGCAAATGCATGATATTGTTTTCTGATCTTGCTTTTTCTACCAATTCTGCATGTGGTATATTTAATTTAATTCCACTTCTCTCCTAAATGTCCTGGTCTTTTTTTATTTCCAGAAGTACTTTTCAAAATCTTTGAACTTTTATTTATTTTAATGTATTTGGGTTTTGGGCTCAGAACAAATTAAGTATACCAAACATAAGAGGTCATCCATCTGGATTTCTATTTTGTTCTCTGTGTTCTGTACAGCTTTAATTCTGTGCAGTTTTTAAACTTTTGCAACATATATTAGGCCTATTGATTATTATTGACTGAAGCTAATAATTTCTACTTCAAATACACAGTGGGTTTGATAGACTTTTGAGATAAGGCAACCTTCCTGTACAGCCCATTAAATAAAACTGTGTAATTTATTTTGATGCTAAACAGAATCAGAATATAGTATTTACATTTATTACAAAGCATTTCCTAATGTTCTGTTAACAGTTTGTGCTTTGACTGAAATGTGGATCAGTTCTAACTGAAAACCCTTAAGTTCATACGAATAGCAGTAATTATGCATTTCAGCCACTTACTTTTTTGTCTGTATGTATGTCAAACCTATCTTACTGATCTAAAAAGTGCAGGTAGAATTTAGACAACTTTCTCAATGTCATGTACTGTATACCTATTCTTGCTAGAAATCTAAATTACCTGATTTTTCCACGCAGCATTTCATTGTGCTTTTAACCATGACAAGTATTTTTTGCAAGATGATTATTTTTCTAGGGAAGCAAAAGTACTTTCTCTGTAAAATCTGAATTAATGATGTGAGTTCAGCAGGCATAATGTTCTGATATCAGAAGATAATGTTCAAAATTAAAAAAGCTGAAATAAGTGCTCTACACTCATCTAGTATGAAGTGCTCTACACTCATCTAGTATGAAGGATGCAAACAAAAATTCTCAGTCAAGTACCAAACAATATTTAATATTGTGCAGATACTAGTTCAAGATCCTCACTTTGAGGTCATGTTCTAAGGAGTGTGTCTGTGTACAAGGGATAAAGAAGAGCAAATATCTAATCTCCTCCAGTCTTAGAGCCAGCATAGGGCCAGGTTCTTTTGATGACTTGCTCTGATCTAGTGCTATGGCCAACATGTGGACATTCTCACTCCAGCTAGATTTTAGATTTTAGATTTTCTTTGTAATGGCCTTTCCCCCTTTCATCAGCAATCCCAAATTTCATCCCTGGCAGATTTAAAACATTAAGGCCTGCAAACTGAGGGAATAGATGTAATAGTAAAAGATTGCTATATTTCTTGCATTGCGTGTCCTGTGTGAAACTAGCTGAATCATAATGATTCAGCTGGTCAGTACTTTCACTTACCATAGACTAGACCAATGCTTGCTTCTAGGGAATGCTGCAGTATTTCACCATAAGCAATCAGTGGAAAGGGGATTAGAAATCACCTTCACAATCAGCTGTCAAGAAAGAGTCCATTAATGCAGCACATTATTATCAAATTTTGTTAAGACTGTTAAGGCAAGTTAGTTTCTAGGAAATTTTAAAGAAAAGCAGTATTACAAAACTACCCAATCTCTCTGAATTTTATATTCTAAAGGAATCAGAAATTTATCTGATTCTTAAAAAGTTCATTGAAGAGCACTTATTTTACTGAACTATTAATTAAGCCTGAATTAAAAAAAAGAGTAATCTGCTATATCGCTCTAATGAAAGCTACTTTCTGCAGGCCATAGTTTCAGAAGGTGCAAAAATCCCTCACTAACTAAGCATAAACTGGGCCAAAGGCTGGCACTTTGGCTGTATAACGAACAATACTTCAGATTTATAATTTTTTGTTCACTAAGAAAATGTGGGAACTTCAGTACTTCCAGTATGTGGAGACTAAAATCTTACAGCAGACTGTAGTGGGCTTGCACACAATGACCTTCCAGAGATGAGCAGATTGACAGCAGAGCTGAGACTGCTTTGCATTACATATTAATTATGCAGTTGATGGTTGTTCATTATTTTTAGAAAATGAAAGATAAATTTTGTTTTTCCATGCTTTAAAATAAAAAAAAAAAATTGGAATTTATATTTCTGGCCTTAAACACTGTACTTTATTAAATACAGTGACACCATTTCTTATTTTAGGGTCCTGCATTTTGTTTTTCCTTTTATTTTCTATGTATTTTACCTTATTCTTGCCTGCTGCTCCTCTCTGTAAACATTGATGACTTGATGTGTTGGAAAAAGATGTAATCATGTGAAATATAATGGATTAAATCAAAATTGTATCTGATGATCTTGTTAAAAAATCTTATGCTGTAAAATAATAAGACATTTTAAAAACAGAATATATGTTTTTCTGAACAGTGTTCTGAATTAATTTAAAATGTTAGGACTCCTTATCACATAGGCTCCATTCTCCTGAACACAAAGATATATGACTTTTTCAGAAAAGGTGCACTCTGACACACTCTTTTATTGACAAAAGAAAAATCATAGGTAGCTGTGCAGATGAGAGGAAGCACAAGACTTTAAATTACCTTTTCACATTCAAGTGCTGGCTTAATGAATATTATGAGAACAGAATGAATGGGAATAAGATGGAAGAAATGTGAGAAAAAATTATTTTCAGGATTTTCACTAACTAGTACCAAAATCAAAATAATGAAAATCCTTTAAAAACCCATACTTACTTTACTTATTATTGATTTTTTTTATGGAAGCACATTCATTACTGTTTCTGACACTGCTAAATTCTTATCTCTTGCACTCAGAGGTCTTTATTAAGCTTTTTAACAAAACATGCACTGTTCTTTATAATAAGAAATGTTTCTGCATGAAGACACATTACAGATTGTTTGTTTGTATGTTTTCCAGGAAAAGAAAAATTAAGACTTTGTTTTAAAAAAGCAAGACTTAAGAATTTAAGCAATTTTGATGCAATATGATTCTGTGAAATAAAGAACTTGTAAACTTAAAGATTTGTCACCGTTTTTCATGTAAGTGCTCCAGTGAAAAATTTTAGAGGACTAGATGGATGAAGATGCACTGCCATGACTGAGTCAAAGGCAGAGTGCCCTGCTAATGAAAGCTTTATCTCCTTCAAAAATATTTGATTTTCAAATGACCTTCACCTAAGAATTACAATTTGATCCTCTTCTTAGAAAACCTTAATGAGGTTAAATTAAATTAATATTAGATTAAATTCATACTTAATTAAATAAATGACAATTTAATACTTTTATTAACCTGTGGTTATTTGTTCTACTGGTTTTTAATTTGGTTATTGGGTCAGTCTTTAAACAAAATTAAGGCTCTGTTTCACTCAGGAAAAAACAACTAAAGAACCCAAAACTTAATATGACAGCCAGGTTTTCAGAATAGTGTTAGTAGTAACTAATAGAACTGGTATTAGTGATCAGTAGGTCAAGGCAGGTAATTCTCCCCTTCTTCTCTGCTCTTAAGAGTCCCATAAGAATATTCCTATTCCCTGGAATAGTGCGTCTAGCATAAGGACATGGACCTGCTCGAGCAGGTGCAGAGGAGGGCCATGAAGCTGCTCAGAGGGCTGGAGCACATCTCCTTTGCAGACAGGCTGAGAGAGTTGGGGTTCTTCAGTCTGGAGAAGCCAAGGGTGCACATTCTTCACATTGTTCAAGGCCAGGTTGGATGGGGCTTTGAGTAACCTGCTCTAGTAGAAGGTGTCCCTGCCCATGGCAGAGGGGCTGGAAATAGATTTTGTTTGAGGTCTTTTTCAATCCAAGCCATTCTAGGACTCTGTGAACTTCTCTGTGTTACTGGTGTTTGGGTTTTTTAATGGGAAGCTGGTATGAGAAGCGGATGTTAGTTCTGATATGTTTTGAACATAAAAAGCAATGTGCAGGTGAGATATGTCAAAGCAATTACATTTTCCAGTCTAAAGTGTATCAGACAGGTGTAATTTGAGAAGTGATCAAATTCAAGTGATCAAGTTCACCTGAATGAAGCAAAATTTGGTGTCTAAACATTGCTGTCCAGTGTCTCTGTTTGAGTTTTAGAGTCAACAGTTGTCTAAATTTCACTTCAAGAAAAGTAATTTTTCCCTTAATGTTCTGTGCCAAGAAAGGACATACAATTACAAGCTGCCATGCTTGTAACCTGTCAAGCCATCAAGTCACACAGACCATTCTATGATTCATTATTCTTTGATTACATCAAATATAACACTAATTTTCTTTCACAAATTTGTATAGAAGCCATGTTAGCATGATCCCATTACTGTCAACAAGAAAGGACATCTTTTTAGACAATGGAGAATAGACTAATTGCAGAACTTTAACCATTTCTAATGGTTTCCCCTTTAAAGAACAAGTTTCTACTTATGGGACAACTGAAAAGCAAGTATAGCTATCATGTGAAAATTAATCCAAATAATTGAGGTGCTAGGACTTCTATTTTGAAATTACATGCAGATATTCCATGGCTACATTACTTATGCAGAACCAGTTACACAGGCAAGTGTATATATGTGAATATATTTGTCAGGAGTAATAGCAGACCAACACACAAATTAAAAATATCTGAATTAAATGCAGGTTTTGTTATTTCCAGAAGTTAATTAAAATCTTGGCAAGATTTTTTTCTTTGATGTTCCATATATTATTGTTCTTTAAAAATGGATACTTTTGATAAACTTCCTAGAATTGTCTGGCATCTTTAAAGACGCAGTTAGTGTAGTCAGTACCTTGTCCTCTGTTCTAAAAGTTAACATTGCCTTTGTTCTTTAAACACAAAACATGTCCCTATTGTCACTTCCAATTTCAATTTAAGCTGGTCAGAGAATTAAAACAGTTTGAATTCTAGGGCAAGTGGGTCATGTCTAACTGCATCAAAGGGTCATTTTTATCTTATATTTCATCGACCTATATGCAGCAGTTTCAATCATATGTCATCATTAGGTTGCAAAGGATGCTCTTAAAATTTAGTAAACACTGGAAATAAATTTGCATTTGCAATATTAGTAAGTGCCCCTTTTGTACCTTGCAGTTTTAATTCTATCTTTAGCTTTTAAGATGCGCTTACAATTAACATTAAATACTTCTTTACTTTTCCATAATCATTCACTCAGGCATAAAAAGACAGAGCTGAAACAGAAGGTGCAATAGAAGATAATTGGCTGAGAATTTGTCTGGGGTGTATTTGTCTGGGGTGTTTGAGTTAATTCACACACATTTCATACTTTAACCATATACTTAACTCTTATTTTAAAACATGTTCCATTTCTAAAGAGCTTAAGGTTAAGCAAGAACTAATTCAGCATATGTATATATATAAGTATATATATCTATATATATTATAATTATCTTGAGTAAAAGCTTTTCTCCTAGTGAAGCATAATCTGGTTATTGAAATATATATATATGTGTATATATTTGTGTGTGTGTGTGTATGAATGTTTGTGAACTGTGAAAATAGATACAGAAACTTTTTTTAAGAACAAAGAAGGAGTAATTTATATGAATCATGGCATATGGAGATTTAAACACTCCATATGTTTTATTGATTTTATTGGAAGTTGTAAGAGATATTCAACAGATCATGGCTGGCCAGCTTTATTTTTGACTGTCACGTAACCTTGACTCAGTTCACAAAGTTTTAGTTAACTCAGTAGAAAACACCAATGATTTGATTATGCTAGATATGGTAAAACCAGGGAGTACTGACCAAGGCTTATGGAAGACAAAACTATGACTTGCATCTGACCAAGTACAAATACTTTTAAGGTAGCACCCTCTGTTTGTGAATTAACAGGACATACCCTAGCTGAGATCTGAAGTGACTGGACATTCAGGTGCTGGATCACGCCAAAGTGTATTTCATGTTTATGTGGCAAAGTTTTGATGGTGAAGGAGCTGCAGGGTGGCATCTGTGAGAAGATGTCAGAAGCTGCTCCCACATTGGACAGAACCAGGTGCAGCCAGCTGTCCAAAGCTGATCCTGTCAGTGATGCAGGGAACACCTTTGTGATAGTGTTCCAAAGAGGGGATAAAAACACACTGCACAACAGCAGATGAGAGAAAGAAGTAAAAAAAAAAATTGAGAGAAACAGCCCTGCAGACAGCAAGGTCACTGTGGATGGAGGAGGAGGAGGAAGTGCTCCAGGTGCCAGAGCAGAGATTCCCTGCAGCCCATGGTGAGCGCCATGGTGAGGCAGCTGTTCCTCTGCAGCCCATGGAGATCCACTGTGCAGTAGATATTCACCCACCACACCTTTATACAGACAATCTCTCCCAGAGAGTCTTAGTTTCTCCTGTTTTTGTTTTTCTTGGCATCTGGCACTGTAGACAAATTTAGAGAGGGGAGGATTGCTGCAAGACTTGGAACTAATTCCTAAAATAAAAAAATAAAGTTGCCAAACTACGAAAATCATAATGAGTGAATGAATACAGCAGCTTGATTTGTTGGTATGTTTAAAGATTAAAACAATAGAAGGTGAAATATGCACATTCTTCCTAAAGGAGCATGTGAAATATGTATATTGGTGAATAACACATTTAAAGAAATATATTGTAGTGTAAAGAAAAATAGCTGCTGGCTCCTATTGGACTGGCCAAGCACCAACGTCTGTGCTCTTGTCAGAAGGATATCCTCACTGTGGGTTCAGAGGTTCAGGACAATTAAGCAGTTTAAAAATGTCTCCCAGAGAACAGAGAAACCCTTAATAAAGACAAAAGGGAGCTGAAAGAAATTAAGACAGAACATGTATACAGAGACGACAGCACAACTGAGATCACCACCAACATGTCTGCCTTTACTGGTGAGGAGAGTGTCCATGAAAAAGATTATTCTTGAAAATTTTTATTCAGTTTTGTTACTTAACCTGGTGTCTTGCAAATGTTGTAGAGCAATGTTTCTCCACAGACATGCAGTGAAGATAAAGACTGGAAAAATGAAAACTTACAAAGGTGCAAATTTCCAGTCAAAGAGAACTATGAAATTTAGTTCCCCACAGGTACTTCCATGAAGAGATATAGTTCTCTCCTAAAGAATTAGGAGCAAATGTGGAGATTTAGGAATTTTGAACACTAATGACAATTGAATGTATAATTCATCCCAAGATATTTATTATTGTACTTTGAAACCTCCACTGAAACGCTTCTATCTGTGTTGAACAAGATGGCCTTTGAGAAAATGGAAAAGAATAGGCATGATTATTCTTTATTTATTGTTTATTACGATTTGATCACATTACACCTACTTTAAGAACCTCCAAATATATATATATATAATTGGTTTGAACAGATGACTCAATGCATATGAGAAAGTTTCATGTCTTTAACTAAGTCTGTATGAATCAGATTATAAACCAATGCTGGTGTTGTTTAAAACTGGGTAGAAAATAAATGCATGTCACAGACACAATCTAAAAAACTTGCAAAAATGGAATTAAACGAAGTACAAAGCTACTTTTTACCACAGCAAGTTGTAAAATAGAGGTGGACACTCCACAGCCTTGTGAGAATGGGGCCTATAGCCATGTGATATGCTGTGAGATATGTGTTGATAGGATTCCTATGGACATGGTGGCATGCTGGTGGCCTGAGAGGTTACCAGGCAGAGGCTGGACAACCCTTGTGGTGCAATCAGCCAGCTGGACAAGGCAGTGATACTAAGATGTCAAAGTTCTGTTCCACCCTTGCACAAGATCTACAGCCTTTGTAATCTTTCTAAACTTTCCAACATTTATGACGGCAGTAATAGAATATTTGACTACAGTCTCACCTTCGCTATCTCAAAAGTATAAATTAGAATTTGAAATCCTCAGGGGCTGAGGATGAGAATATGAGGAAGTTGGTGAGCTTTCTCATCTCTCCTCCCCAAATGCAGGACAACTTTTTGGTAATATTTGCACCTCCAACCACATCAGACTATACTCAGAAGCAGTTGTACACAGCACTATACGTTTATATTTTGCAAGTCTAGTGAATTTATCACCATCAGTCTTAAATAATCTATAATCTGTTGCTCCTACTATTTCTGTATCTGTGCTCATGAAAGTTCCTGTTGAACTCAACCAGACTTAAAGTGTTGAATTGGTAAACCACACTATAGTTGAACCTGTGATCATGAATGAAAACAAACACACACTACTGGGTGCATCTGAGATCTTACTGAATGTGATTGGTTTTAAAATATTGAAAACATATAATGTGCATCCCACCAGGCTCAATGGACTCAATGGATGTGCTGTTTGTTTAAGCACCCCCTAAAACTTTTGTTACTTCACCAAGGGTCTTTATTCTTGATTTTCTCACTTGTCTCAGGAAATTTGGATTACTGAAGGTTGGTCTAACTGGTAAGGACCAAAACAAAGGAAATATTGCATACCTCAACCTATTCCGTGCTCTTTGTTACCAGGTGTCCCACCCATGTCAGCTGTAGGTCTGTTTTCCCTTGTCTTACTCTACTGCTTATCTGTCTGTAGAAGCCTTTCATGTTGCCCTTCATGCCTCTTACCTGATTCAGCTCCTGCTGGGTATTTTCTAACACTATCTCCACAGCTGAACAGTAGTTTTGTATTCTTTTTTGTGATGTGATCCTGCTTCCATTTCTTGTGTGTCTGCTTTTGGAGTTGGGATTTTTAAAGGTTACTTGGCTATCTGTGAAGGCCTCCTGTCACCCTTGCCTGATTTCTCTACTCGTCAAGATCAATCTTTCTTGGTCCTGTAGGAGATGATCCCTGAAAATCACCAGCTCTCCTGGAACTCTCTTCTCTGCAGAACAGTTTTCCAGAAGAGCCTTCCAAATATACCCCTGTGCAGGCCAAAAGAAGGCAAAAGTTCACTGGAGTGGTTTGCTTGACAGCTTCAAGGTCACAACTCTTTAGTTATTAGAAAATCTGACCTTCCCTGCACAAGTGTTAATATATATATATATATATATATATATATAACTAAGCATTCTTGGTTGGTGGTGAAGAGAGGTTGCAAGCTTTTATAGTCTCTCTGTATGCCATGTTCTTTTTTTAATCCCATCTTTCAGTAGTATATTCATCTCTAAAACCAGAAATGTGAGGAAACTTGGTCCATATATACACCAAACTTTTGTCTTCTATATATACACCAAACTGTGAGTAAATAAAGCAGATATGTATAAACAGGTTTGAATTCACTAAATTGGAATTAATTGGAATTAATTGGAATTAATTTAATTATTTTCCTTCTATTAGATAAGCAGTAGATAATGTGTTTCAGTTTTTGGTTTTTTTCAGTCATGTATATCCACAGGGGTCTATTTTTTGAGAGATGTGGGCATGATTTAGGCAGTTTACAACAAAATATGGATTTAGATACGTAACTGCTAGTGCTTATAACCCAGTGTCAGAGGTTGACAGAAAGAAAATACTCACACTAATAAAATGCATACTGAAAAAGAATGCAGTCAGACACAGATCCATATTTAGCATCGTTGCCATGGAAGAGCACAGATTAACATGCTATTAGCCACTGACATAACACTCAAGAAATGGGAATTAAAGGAAAAAAAAAGAAATGGACAGATAAGACTTCAAAATTACTTATGTACTATTGTGTTTCAGAAGAAAAGTGCAGGTGCTAGAGATGGTAGGAGTCAATGACTGCTAGACATTGAAACATTAAGGATGCTATTATACATCCACCCTAGTTAGACTCATAATGTAAAGGATTTACTGCCATGTTTCCCATGTTCAGTTGGTGAGGAAAAAGAACATTTATTCTGCACTTTTTTCCTGGAAAGAAACATCAATTTCAGATACGTACATAGCAGGACATGGTACTGTTATAAGGAATTTATTTTTCCATCTCTCAGCAATACTTAGAACAAGAAGTTTTCCAAGTCCCAAAGGTACGTCAGAGGCTAAATGAAGAATTTCAGAAGGCCTTGAAGTTCTCTATTACATAAGAGCTATTGCTGGTGCTATGCTGGTCTGGCAAGTGAAGATGTGCTGTTACAGACAGTCTTTATAGCAACTTCACTTTGAAGACAGGATGTCTGGGACAGACAGTATTGCAGACACTGGTGTTTTATTAAAACAGCTCTCAGGAGATAAATGAAACAGAACAGTGTCATATTAAATTAAACCACTCCCCTTATGCTAGATCTTTGGGTTTGATTACAGGTGTGCTACAGTGGGCCAGCCCTGCCATTCAAACAGCAATTGCTGGTACAAGTACTGGGAGACTCTCTCAGCAATGTGCTTTTGCCAATAAATATGCACTGCTGTATCGTCCATGTTAAAACTGAGTGCCTGGTATAGAAAAAATAAAGGCATATGTTATTTTATTTATTAGGAAACGGTTTGCCTGACAATTGTTTTTTTTTAAGTAGATGATCCATAATGCAAAGAAAATATCATAAGAATGTGGTGACTGCATAATCTGAGCATATATTGTTGGTCTCTTGGTGGTTTTTTGTTCAGATATTGCCTATTACGTGCAAAATTCAGATTACCTGTATTTCAGTTGGTTACTTGGAGAGAAGAGGCCAGCTTTTATCCTGTTAGATTTTTGTATGCCATTCTTTTCTCTTTTGCCTTAAATTATGAATGCATATAATGCATAAACTAGAAACACTGAAACTCCTTGGACATCTTAGAGACATCACTAGACCTTACACACTGGGAATGTTATGTGACATTGCCCTCCTCCCCCCCATCCCAAACTGTAACATGGCCACCTGAATTTGTCACTCATTAGTGTGTAGAAAAAAATAATTATAGAAAAAAGGACTGCAGTTATGTAATTTTTCAAAGTATGCTAAAGAGGAATGATTTTATAAATGTTCATTCAAACTGGTTTTGGTATGATGCTGCTCTTCTTATCTCTTCCCATACAGAGAAGCAGGAAGAGACTCCTGTTGCATTCATGTCAGGAAACAATGAATAGAGGAAGTCTTCAACAACAGAGGTTTATTTTAGTTCAGAAAAGTCAGCCCAACAGATATGTATGTATATGACACTTCAAAACATATTTCTTACTACTTAATACTTCTCTTGCAGTGTATGCCCTCAGGGATAATCTGTTAGAGTGACCAATCACTTTGGCTTACCTTTTAGTCAGAACTAGCTATTTTCAATTCCCATAATAACATAATCCTCTGTCTACATGAGCTTTTCTCTTGCTTTGTAAGAAGTCTTAGGGATAAATTGTATACTGTGAACCTGGAATGATCATATGACCAAGTAGCTACATTGAAACAATGAATGCTGATATCTAGTTAGCAAGATTTGCAATAAATATCTTTAAGTAGTTAATAAAAAAAAAATTCTAAAGATGGAGGACATATTAATCATGAGACATGAAGCATTTAATTGCTTTTGTCTTGTATTTATGGGTTTGGTATTCCCTTTGAATTTGTTTGGATTTCTTAGAAATATTTGTAATTTTTGTTGGGTAAACAAACAGTCTTGTTGACAGATTATGGAAGGATAAATGTTGTACTGACAACAGTTTTCAGGCAATCTACATTGTCTGAGTGGTATCTAGGTGATCTCTTGTCAAAGATGGTATCTCAGAATGGTTTCAAAGGACTTTAATAGTGTAAGGTTTAGATAACATTAACAGTAATGAACTTTTCCATACTAATTCTAGTTTACAAAAGCAGTTTACTGCCTTCCCAAGTTGTTTTGGAATCAAATTAACAAATCTGAAAGTTATAAACATTTCCAGCAGAAAAACATGTAGCTAAATAAGTGCTACTATTTGGAGACTACATAGATCTTCAGCTAGAAATTCTGCTACTTTTCAATAAATCAGGGAAGCAGAAAATTCTGATAATTTAGTTTGCGAGATTTCTGTCAAAGTACAAAAGGGAAAAGTCAACAAACTAAAGAATATATGTATCTAATATGTACACAGTATTATTCTACACACAAATATATTTATGTGCAATGCCCATAATAGATTGCCTGTGTTGACTATGTATTTGCACACATATATTTTAAAATGTTATATATATAATATATATCACATACACATAATACACACACACACACACACACACACACACATATATATATAATGCCTAATGGTTTTTTGAAAATAAATAAATGCAAGACATGAACAGCAATCTTGCCTTAATTAAACTTGTTAATTTCTTCTTTTGGCTAAAAATGAAGGTGTAATTTAAAACAATTGGACGTGTGCAGAGCCCCAGACATTCAGTAAGCTGTAGCTCATTACGAGGCCTGGATGGTAAGGGAAATGAAAGCAATGGGTGCTTCCCCAGTGCAGCAGTTTCACAAATAAGACCGGATTATGGGCTTCCTTCCTCTCCCTGTCTTAGGCCATTTATTTCTGCTCCTGCAAGACAGTTCAATTCCTCTATCACCTCCTGAGACACTAATCTGTTTTGTATTAACTGAGAGAAAGCCATTGCAAAGATATGAGGCAAACCGTGAATATCATTGCCCTACTTGTGCTTGGTTGCTTTTTCCTGTGTTTCCTGTCTTCAGAAATCCCATAGTTTTGTATCACCACAGATTCCAGGCCATGCTTGCTTAATATAAGCAAGAATAAAGATTCATGAGAACACAGCTATTGTCTCTCCTTCAGACTATTGGAAAAGTGGGCTGCTATTCACAGCAATATTTCTTGCAATGTGCAGCTCAGTACTCTGCATTCCAGCATATCTCTCTGAGTGTGAATGACAGGAGCTGGTGCTGTGCACAACCTATGGCAGTGTGTTTGGTTCTGTACTGTGCTGACACTTACATGACAGAATACTCTTGGTGTTTTGTGTAATACTTTTTTGGTTTTTATTTGCTTGGGGTTTTTTTCTGTAAATCTTTCCTCTCCTGTCCATATTCTGGAAAGGAGTATCTTTGGAAGGGAGTAACTGAAGCACATCTAACTGTCCCAACATACCAAATGCTTCTTTACCCTGGAGAGTGTAAATAAGAGAAAGGCAAGATAATATATTTAGAGGGGTATCAGATTACTTTGTAGACTTGACTGACAAACTGTTTTAACTGCCAGGGTTACTCTCTTGTGAGTGAACCTGAAAGGAAGAAGTCAGATCCCTTGGAGATTCCAAAACAATAAACAAAAGTGAAGAACTGCTTCAAAAACTATTTATTTTATGTCTGCATGCAATTAGTGGTTATAGATAGTCATTATTTTGTTTCATCAAAGCCCTGAACCATGGCAGTACACATCAGATGTACAAAGAAGAGTTTAAATCCAGAGTTGTCATTAGGTGAGTGCAATATCTGTGATTCCACCAAATGCCATCGATAATGTGCTCCACAGAGATGAGGTAGAGCATGTGAAGTTGAAAGGCTGATGTGCTTTTACAGCAGGTGGTGGAGGGGTGCATTGGAAGCTAAGGATTAGTGTCTTCGGAGCCAGTAACAGATTTTAGGGAAGAGAAACTGAGAGTCAGAACTGTCAGTGCATCTTTTTTACACTACATATGATACCTTCTATTTGTTATTTGAGGAAGATATCTGCCTTTGATTATGAGATACATTGGGTTCACATTCAAAACTTGGACACACCAAGCTACCATAATTCAAGAGAACATAGAAAAGCCCTGATTGCAGCACTTACATATGGTAATTAATCATTATTGTTTTCTGATATGTTTGATTTTAGATTGTCACACTTTCTTCCACTGAATTTTTACATTTTGCCAGTCTATCTGATTAATCAGGTCAACTACTGACAGGAAATAGAAATTTTAGATATAATACTCGTAGACCTATATATTTGTTAAAGAATTAAACTTTTGTGAAAATGTAGATGAAAAATAGTAGAAGTAAATGTTCACAGTTGCACTTGAATGCATGGATGATACTATAGCAATGGAAAAGTTCAGTGAGCTTATACAATGAGAAAGCACTGGAAAATAACAGACCTCATGGGAACTGGAAGATAGGACCCTGGGACTTGTCTGCCAAACCACCTGTGGTTTGGCAGTGCCAATGCTCTGAGAGCATCAACAGAAGCTGTGTCAGACCTCTGATGAATATGGCAGGGCTGAAGAATCCAAGTGTCATACTTACAAGCTTTTTTGTGCCTGAAACCTCTTAAGCTTTATTTCTATCACTGCAATTCTACCCGTCAGGTGCTTTTGCAATTAGCGATTCCATGTCCTCCCACAGCAGTGGGCATTATGAATCCTTTTAACTAGGTGTTGGAATCTGAATTCTTAATTCATGGGGATAAATAGGGTTGGGAATTCTGCTGTGGTTATAGCAAACATGAACTACTTTCTAATGTTTTTTAATGCTTTTTCTTTCCCAAGGTACTTATTTTTCTTGTTTCTTTTTTTTTGGTAAAAAGTTAGTCATCTGAGAGATCCTAGCCCAGTGGTGCTTTCTTGCTTTTTTCCCTCTTCTCTGTAGATACACATCAGCACAACCCCATCCAACCATACCTTATGTCCACAGCAGTCATATTCCTATGATTCTACAGCTCCTTTGCTTGAAAGAACATGTGACAGGGATTTCTATTCAAGTTAGGAATTATCAACTTACAGCACACTCATAAAACACAGCAAAAACTTGAACACTTCCATTTCTCCTGAGGTATTTACCCAACATAGAAAGGATTTTCTCTTCAAATGTATTTTAGAATGCTGCTTTGAACCTACAGCTTGTAGGCAGCTCTGTTAGGAACAGCAACCCATGTAAAAAATGTAGGGGTTTCAAGGGAGTGACATACAGCTTCTTCAAAACAAAAATAAATCCATTTTTCTCGACTATTCAATATTACAACTGTATGTATTTCAGTTTAGGAAAATTAAGAAAAAAACCAGAAAATCCTGCTGAGTTTTGACAGCACACTAAGCTCACATAAAGCTCAGAACATGGAATGGCCTCTGTATTTCATCTTGAGTAGTTAATTATACATCTTATAAAGAAAGAAAATGACTAATAGAGGAAGAAGCACTTTGAGTGATGAGTGGAATGTTATTATTTATAATGCAGTAATTTGATACATCTTGTTCAGGTTGTAGGTGAAAGATATTTTAATGTGAGAAAGGTAAGATAATATTTACCAGCAGTTACTCATATGACTGCTCCTCCCTTTACAGAAAGCAGAGTGCAAACTATAATAAATCTTCCCTATACTTCCTTTCTCAGGTGATCTGCAAAAAACCCAGTGAAAATCAGCATAATGCATGACTTGTAGACATGGCCCATGGCATTTAAGGCAGTAATTTAATTTGAGAAGCATGTCAAGAAATAAAACTCAAAGAAAATTTTGGCTTTTCTGTCTGTAATGCCATCAGAATTCAGAATTTCTCAGAGAAATTCAGATGGTCAGAGAGGAGAAAGGATATTATAATTTCTATCAGGATGGCATCCCAGGCACATCCAAGAACAGAGCTCCATTGTGCTAAACAGTATAAAAATGCAGTAGCTAACATCATGTGCCCTGACAAGGGTGCCAGGATTTCCTGATCAGACCTAAGTGTTGCTCAAAGTTGTAGGGTGTGTCCTCCTGAAAAGGGAGGCAGTAGGCAGAACTACTAGCTTAAGTCCCAGAAATGATAGTGCATCTATGGATAGCAGGATTATCCCCCAGGAAAAATCTGAACCTTGATCTATGTCTCATTACATATTTCAACCCATTGTTAGAGCAGGGTTCGGGGCCAAAAATGGTACCAAGTTATATGGTTTTGAAAATAGAACAAAAAGTATACAATCTTGATTCATGAAATAACATGAAGTATTTAAAAGAAGATTCAGGGGAAACTACTAAAAACACTATGAAAAGGTTTTCTTATCAAAGAGCGTGGGAACAAAGTCAGTCCATGACAAAAGACTTCCCTGAGCTAAGGAGATGATTCCATTTTCTCAGGAGCCTTTTTATGATGTCCAATTCTTATGAATCACAATACCATATTCTTGTCAAGTTTTCCCCCTTGTACTCTTCATTTGGAGGATACAGTTAGGAGCCATTTCAGCTATGTTAGAGTAAGAAACATCTGCTGTAAGAGTGTGCCAGTGATACCAGGGCTGGCTCTCCAACTGAATTTTTATTAGGCATTACCTTAGCAAACATACTGTGCTTGTCAGCATTATGTAAAAATGGAATCATCTTGGGTCTTTCTGTAATAGATCAATCCTTTGATTTGAGAAAATGAAAAAAAAAATCCTAAGTGAATGTCCTTGCAAAAGCTTTTTACAAACATTTTCAATAATAGGTAGTAAATAGAAAAAGGTGTGCTGTCTGTTACTTATTTTATGAGAAGCCTACTTGATCTTTCATCTCTCCTTTTAAATCCTGCCAAAATTGATTAATCAATTATGCTTTCTGCTACATTTTTTTAAAACTGATTTAATTATTTTTTCCTAATATAGCTTCTTTTTTCCCAGTGCATTTGATTTGGCTGATATAATTTTAGTTATATGATGGAAATGGCATATTTATCTCTTGCTGATACTTTCTCAATAGCTTTTGAACTTACTGCGTAATTGCAACCAAATTTATCAGAGCAGTAGAGCTATCAAAATTACACCAGACTGTATAAGCTTTGTAAAAAAAATTGAAGCTGGGCAGAGGAGAGATTTATTTTTCTTTCCTTTTTAGGAAAGGTTTCTGTAGGAGAGCCAAAGAAGGGTTTTACTGTGCTCTGATGTGCTCTGGCACACAAGGAAAAAAGAAATCAGTGCAGCACACCACCATTCTTACAGTAACAGTCAAATGGGATGTGCGCAGCCAGTGGTGACATGCCATAATCCAAAGCTAAGAAGGAAACACAGTGGAGGAGTTGAGGCTCCTGCAGAATGGCTCACGTGCAGAGCTGGCTACTTCTAGTGCTGGGGACAGCACTGACATATGTGTCATAAATCACAGAGGAATAAAACTTTGTAGGCCATTAACCCACTGGAGTGGGGTTCAGTTTCCAAATCCTTGTCTCCTACTGCTGTCCCTGAATTCTACACTTGCTAAAGTACAATATTTACTGCAATTGCTACTACTACAAAAATAAGTGAGCAAATAAATAAAACCCACAGACTTTCCACTGGAACCAGCATGACCAATCTTTCCCTTTCTTTCTGAGTGGTAATACCAGTGAACTGCAATGTGATCTAAAGCTGTTCTTCTAACATGGGGATCCCAGTTGTTGCAGTGCTGCATTCGCTTTGCTGCTGGTTATTAAAAGTGCTCCATATTGGAGCTCACAGGGAGTTATCATCTATAGCTGTCAAATCCTTATGCTTAAAGAAGAAATCTTATATATCAACAATATCCATGTTACTTTTTAAAATTTAAGTCATAATCAGTACCTTGTATCAATAACAGCAAAAGAAAAAAAAATCTAGTAATTTTATGTCCAGGATAAGAATTGACCCTTAACTTTTATATTTTAATTGGCTTTGGTTTTGGCTGCATAGGACTGAGCAAAAAATGTTATGGTCTCAGATGTTTTTAACCAAGGGGTTTTATGCAGAAATTTATTTTAAATTATTGATATATTTTTACTAGCAAGCAATTTTGAGTAAATTTCTTGTCTTCAATTTTCTCATTTTGTGTTTTCTAGCTTATATTTCTCTCTTGCTAAATTCCATTGTTATTTCTGACTGGACATTTTTGTTTCTGACTTGGAATTTGTTTCAGTAAGTACAGGGATGCACTGGCTGGTTCTGTGATTTTTGGATGCATTATTTTCATTAGAGGTTCTACATATTGATCATATGGATCTTAACTGGTTGGTATTTTTTTAGTGCAGTAAAAACATTTTCTATCTGTACTGTAAAAATATTTGCTGCAAGTTAAAATTTGCAGTTTTTCCAGATGATCATTGTTGTTTCCATGGAGCTTTAAAACTCATTTATCCCATGAAAGACCATAAAGTTATAACCAAGAAAGCACACTTTTATTTAGATAAATAAAAGAAAAATTCCCTTGAAGTCTCGGGGCAAAAAAACCCAAAATAAAACAAAACAAAAAAACCAAAAAAAACCCAAAACAAAACAAAAAAAAGGCTGAATTTAGAGCAGGCTCAGAAGTCAGTACTGCTCTACTGATCTTATTTTGTTTTCAAGATCAGGTAGGAGAAATCCTATTCTTTAATATAAAGGCATTACAAATCTGTAAATCTTTAATATAAAGGCATATAAGTCTGTAAACATTTTAACAATATTTTAAAAAACAATTTATTTGCAGAGCCCATTTTGTAAAAAATCTCTGCTGATCTCAGCTTCAATAAGATTGCACAAAGTAAATGGAAATTGTATCCCAGATTTTTCTTTTTCTTCCACTGACTGTGGTTTGTGCATTTTCAGTTGCTACTTTATATGGGGCTTTCTTTATGATATTATAGGGTTTGAATTATTAGTTACAGTCAGCATTTCTCAACAGTAGCTTTTTGCAAACAGGCTTATATATATCACAGGCACTTCTCTTTCTAATTAAAGCATCTTCTAGTTCTTCAAACTCAAAGATAACATTTAGATTTAATTTCCATTATATAATGATCTATTGTATCCACCTGGAGGTTGATGAAGAAGTGATGGCTTTCATAAATGTTGCATTTGAGACGGAACAATTTAACTACGTGGAGTCTCCTTCCATGACATTTGCATAAATTGATGGCATTAAGCTCCCAGTGGTGCTCTTCCCATCATACACAAGATCAAAGAGCTATTATGCTCTGAGTCTGTCTGGAGCTGTTAAATGCTTTCAAGGACTCTTTTCAGTCTCTCAATTTTTCAAGAGTATTTGCCATAGGGGAGTGTCGGCGTTTCCACTGTACTCGTGCTGTAATTTTCCCAAAGCAGTGTTGTGTTCAGGCGAATGCCATGTTCAGTTTCTTAGGATTCAGCTGTGGAGCCGCGTAACACATAGCATGCCATGGTGGTGAAACGTCGTCTCTTTTTCTCAGGAACCAGAGCTCTCCCGGGAGCTGCTCCTGCTGAGTGGCTGCTAGCACTGCCTCAACGTGCTGCATGTGGAAATAATGACTTGGGCAGCCACAGCAGCGAGGAAACAGGATGCAAAGACGTGCATGTGTGCATGTGAATGTAAGGGAGAGGGACTAAGATGAGGAAGAGGCACATGGATGAGACTCAAATTTAAATGGTTTTTGTTATTTTTGTTGTGGTGTCAGAAACTTAACTCTCAGTGCAAGGGTAGTTGTGCTTTGAAACATTGTAACTGGCATTTATGTTGTAATAAACTGGGGTTTTTTCTTATCCTCCTGTTTCATGTAAAGACAATTGTTCATCTTACAGGCACCAAATACTAAATTCAGAATTTTCATAACTCATCACACAACATTAGGCTGCTTAAATCCACAAATTACAATCTCCCATAAAATCAATCACTTCGCAAATAGCTGATGACATGGAAGACGTACAGATAGATGAATTATCAAAGGAGCAATTCACTTTTGAATGATGAAAGTAGTAAATAGAAGAAAGTACCTTAAGTGATACAAAATCTTCCTTGATATTTTAGGATGTGTTTAATACTGCAGCCTTTAGTGTAATTACTGAAAATTCTCAGAGGGTTTGTTATGGACCATTCTTGAAGCAGATGCCTATTATACAAAGAAAAGCTTTCTCTGGGCAGATCTGCAAATGATGCATGATAGGATTATATAAGTTAGCACTGCTTGTTCATCCTAACATTTGCATTTTAAGTTTATTTTTTACCCAGCTCTCAGGCAAACAAACTTATGCTTCTTACAGACCTGAAACAGAAACATTGAGCATAAAAATCACCTGTGAAAAGTTTTAATCAAACATAGTGGCACTGGCTGAGAACATATGCTCATATGCATGGCAAGCTCTAGATGATACCTCTATACTAGAGTGTTTCTTCCCACTCTCCTTCTTGTGCTTATGTCATGGATGTATTTTCTTAAATGTGACTACAAGACTACAGCAGGTGCACCAGCCCCTTGCAGCACTGAGAGTCAAAACCAGCCTGTTAGAGGAAGTCTGGATGTCAAGCCTTGACATTGGCCAGATCCATCAGGAACGTCATGAGCTCCTTTTTTAAATCAGAACAGATTGACAAAAGTCCTCACAAAACCTCCCTGTCAAAAAAAAAAAACAAACCCAAAACAAACAAACCCAAATCAAACCCAAGACACTGAAACCAGTTTTGAAATTTTTCCCAAATTACTGCTAGCACAGAACCTGGAACACACTAGTGTCCCTGACTTTTTTGATGGCACTGACAGAGGGACTGCCCAAGGGTCCCTCCTTGGAGAGTGCTTCCTTGAGGAACTGCTCTGAGCACCAGCGCTGGAGCTGGGGGGCTGACAGCCTGGCAGCACAGGCACTGTGTATATAAATTCACACTGGCAAATAAAATGTCCCTGGGCCACCAGGCCAGCTGCTCCCTTTGGGATGAGGGATGTGGAAACAGCAGGGATTCACACAGAGCAGCCAGGGAACATATCTGAACATGAATGGCAGCCAGGACTGACCTCCAGTCCAGATCAGTAGTACAGTGAGGGAGTAGGTCTGAAGTCAAGCCTGGAATTCAATCTGTGGACCAGGATCCTGTCCAGAAAATGCCTGATAGGCACATAGTGATGAGGCAAGGCTCAGTAAAACCAGGGAATCAGCCTGCAAGTTGGTGCTGCGTCAACATGGTCCCCACCAGCTTCGACCTGACTAAACCACCCACCAGCACTCCTCTAGCTCAGGCCCAGGTCTCTTCTGGGCCTGTGGCTGTGGGTATTGTCCTAGGTGAGGCAGCTTCAGCACTCTGGATTGTCTGAGCACAACAGAGGCCAGAAAGAAAAAGCACCAGAAAGAAGAAACCAGCTTGCTGGGGATAGTGAGAAGAACCATGGGACAAGCATCACTTTTCCTAAAACCCCATAAATTCAGTCTATCAAAAAACTCGTTTGTTTTCTAACCAGTCATACCATCACGTGTTCTCTTATGGTGTTCTTACTGCAGACTAACAAGTTTCCTTATGCCTTGGCACCAGCTGAACTCATGGCAAGTTTATAGAGATGTGCACATCGAGGGTATCTGGTAGTTCTATTTCCCCCACTGTGTCTGGCAGGGTGAGAGTCAAGTGTCATTGGGAGGAGCCCCTTGCATCAGCACAGAGTGCACCATGAGGCACCTCCACAGTGCTGACAGCCTTCATAAACCTGCAGGCCAAGAACACTCTTTGTACTCTGTGGAAATAACCTACCTCCACAGAACACTCTTTGCCTTGTTGGTGCATAGCATTCTATAAGACAACAGAATAGTTTAAAATATCACCTGTCCTTCACAGTTTGGGTGACCAAGTGCAAGGAACAGTCTGCCTGGACGCTGTAGTCAGTGTCTTTGCCTTATCTTGTAATTTCTCCATGCAATTGCAAATAATTATGGTCATAGCATCCTTTTCCTTATGGGCTGTTGCCCCCCAAAGATGAGTATGGGCACTGAGGGAAGGAAGACTTCTGATCTGAATCATTCCTATATGGGGTGTTTGTGTCAGGCCGTCTGCTTCCCTTTAAAGGATACTAGAAATACACTTTTCACACCTCCACTTTTAGAATACATCTGCTGCCTGAAGCAGTTTGTAGGGACTTTGGCTGTTGAAAGATTTAGTGCAGCTCCATCTCATCTAACTGCTTTTCAGGACAAGAATTAGTCTTTTTATTTAGCTGTATTATACTTAAACACTGAAGTCCAGCGTACTTCTGTGTAGCCTACCTGTGGGCATGCCCAGAAAAATTATTGTATTTGCCAAACTCCTAGTAATGAGGTCAATTTGATATAAGCTGGACAGTTTCTTCCTTTTTTTTTTCTTCTTTTTTTGGTGTGTGCAGGAACTTCTGAGAGCTATGTTAGATGCTAATATAAGATACTAATGTTAGATGCATCTGTTCGCAGCCAAGCACAACAAAAGGTACCCACAGATGGAGTTTGCAATAAATATTATGTGCCTGAGGACCACTATAAAATCTAATAAACAGTTATCTACATTGAACACATTTCCACAAAATAGATTCTAAATTACTACTGGCATCGAAAATATTTTTTTCTCAGCAGAACAAGTTTAGTTCTACATGAATGCTCAGAAGTTACCCAGTTTTAGGGTTACAAAAAGGATTGTAATTGAACCTTCAGGCTAGTCAAGTGTAATGATAACTGCCTTATTCCTCCTTATTTTATAGTTAAAATGTGAAAAATTAAAGAGATTAACATTGTGAATTCTTGGTATATATTTGCCTTTACTTCTGTCTTTATCAGAAGCAAAAATCTTGGATAAGTCCAATTTGCTTTTCACATGAATTGAAGTAGTTTTCTCCTAAAGCCCTAGTCTAGATTTTTTTTTTTTCATATTTCAGTACATTTTAATGGGCTCCATTGTTATTTGAGAAATTCAGTCTCTAGATAGAAGTTTTGGTCACATGATGAATATTAAACTAGTGTTTGATTCCTTGACACCACAAACTCATTTAAACTCCTAGAATCCACCCAAAATTCTAGCCTTTCAGAGCCAGTTCTGTAAAATACTGTGTTTAATTCTCATGTATATGATAACTTCAGGAAATTTGCAGATAGAACTGGTACATGAAAGCAGCACTGTTACAAATTATGGTATATATTGTGCAGTTTCTATTTCTGAAGAACTGCTATAAAATATTTTATGCCCTTCCCTTTAGTAGACAGAGTAACACAGTATATTTTGAAATTTCAGTAATGCCTTTCTACCACTGTTGCTACTAAAAATACTCTTCAAGAAAAACAAAATTTTGTCTCCTTTCTCTGTTACTCTGCTGTGTCTGAATTCAATCTTGATTCTGGAGATGTCTCAAGTCATGTGACCATTTTTTTTTGTAGTCATGGCTGCTCTTACACTCTCATCTTATGTTTTTCTGATTAATTCATGTTCTTAGAGCATTGAATTGCCAACTATGAGAAAAAGAATAATAATATATTTTTCTTTGGATTAGCACTAAAAATATATAAAATATATTGTAGAATATATATTGTAAAATATATATTTTGTATAAAATTGTAGACCAAAACCAGACTATCAATAGAAGTCTGGTATTTCAGTGTACTTCCTTATCACATCTCAAGCAATTTAATTTTTGTTGCCTAAATTTAAGAATTACAGATCAGAGGGAAAGTCATCCCAAGTTTGTATAAGTTTTTTTAAAAATTTCTTTTGATATTATATCTAAAAACTAGAACTTTAATAGTTAAAATGATAAAGTAGTTCATTGAAGGTGTCATATTAGGCAATGTCTGATTGAGATGATGTGCAGTTAGAACATCTATAGAGCAATAATAATACACTGGTGTTCCTGAATCAGGAACAAAATAGTTTTTACAAAATCATAGACAAGTTCAGGTTGGAAGGCAACTCAAGAGGTCTTTTTTAAGGCAGGGTCAAACCATATTGTTGAGGGCTTTAACCAGTCTAGGTTGAAAATCTCAAAGAATGAGGCTACACAAGCTTCTCTGAGAAACATTTTCCAATGCTTGACCATCTTCTTGGTAAAAAGGTTTGGCATTATTGGCCTCATTTGGAGCCTATTTTTGTTTAAAGACTTGATCAAAAACTGATTTGAGCCTTTGGATAGATGGCAGCATTAGACATCAACTATCACGCTGTTATTTATTCATATGAAAGGACTTAAGTTACTACCTCAATGTAAGTAATCAAGCTGTGACAGATGTCATCAAGTTTTATTATAAAATGTGGATTTCCACTTCTTAACTGAATAACTTAGCAGAGACAGAAGTTTCCAAAAATCTGTAATGAGCTATGAGCATACTCTACAGTTCTACTGAGCACATCTGCCATAACAAACCTGCCAAAAATTCAAGAAATCAGTGGATCTGTCAAGAATGGAGAACTGCTTTTTTCAGTCCTTTATTTGTAACCAAGTAAAACATTTGACTACAGCCTCCTCCCTTCTGGGATCTTCTCCTGTCACTAGAAAAAACCTGCAGCAGACCTTTAAGCTTCTGTCTGATGAAAACACTGTATTATGCCCTACTGATATGCTAACAGAACAGTCCAGTGAAAAATGCTTGAGTTGAAGGACATCTCTGCTTTTTGAGAGCTATCACAGAGCAAAATAAGAAATTTTCATCTGAGATACAGATTTGTTATGCCATTCAATCAAACATTTCTTTCCCACTTAACAATATGGACAGATAATGTCAAGTACAGGATATTTTGCACAGCTATTGAATATACCTTCCCTAAATCATTATGCAGCCAGAATGAAACACACAAACAGAAACCGAGAAGTTTTCCCATATTCTGAAATACAGCATTTTGGAATATCTACAATTAAAGGACAAACTATTGTATTTGATCCAAGTACAAATGTTACTTGCAGCAAAGATCAGCATTGCTAATATCTACTTATTTTTGGCACTTCATTTAGCCAGAGAAAAACTGTAGAAACATCTGTGAAAACTTGATCTTTTTATTTGATTAAAGTAAGGATAAAACAATATAGTACAGAGCCACCCTCAGCTATCCATAAAGATGAAATCTCTTAGTAACAGCAATTTTTATTTTTATTTTTTAAATAAAGAAATTATAAGAGATCTATCTGAAGATAAAGTAAGGACATAGTTAAATAGTAAGTCTAAATGACTAATATACAAAAAAAAAAAAAAAAAGAAAGGGCAGTCATCCAGATATTTCACAATTTCTTATGTGACTAGGAAGTTTGGAAAAAAACCCTTCAAAAATGGGATACAACACCCATATTCCCTGTTGGTTGTTTTATTCTCTGTAAAAATTACTGCAGAAACACATAATTGACACCCTTCTAAAATATTTTTATGGATATTTCTCTGAAGCTTTAATCCAAGGCAGAAGACCTCTGGCTGATGAAACAGCGTTTATATCCAGAAAAGTTTATAAAAAGAAGAATTTATTATTCATACCTTATGTAAGAACTACTCCAAATCATATAAGGCTAAAATAAGATTAAACCATTTCAGCCAAATATCTTTTTTATTTCTAACCCATGGACACAAGAAGCAATATATATATATATATATATATATATATATATATATATATATATATTATATATATATACACACATATATATATATATACATATATATATACACACACTTTGAGGCATCGAATGCTTTGAGTTATTGCAACAACATCTGCAGAACGTGAAGAATAGCAGGTAAAACAATCAAGTTACATCTAAAGCCATGCAATGGCAAAAGTTGTTTCTGACATCTGAAACACTGTAGCACTTTCTTGACATTTCTGTCCTAGCTCAAAAGACCGCTGAGAATTCAAATCAGTTAGTAAAATACGACATAGAAGAATAATTTAATCTAGCAATCTTGGCAAAAAAATTGGGAATAGTCAGTTAGACCTCTGAATTGTAAAAAAAAAAATGCATCTCCTTTAATTTGATGTGAAATGTTTGATTTTGAAATTTGCATATTGAAAAAAATGAGCTATTAAGAAGCCATCATTTTCACACTGAAATATTGTGAAAGGCTACTACATGTTATCCTTGTATTAGGTATGACTAATGAGAAGAAAAATACTCCACTTTTACCATAACAGGAGAAGACAAATTAAATCACAGCAGACAAAGAAAACAAGTTTCAAAACTTCTTTGTCAGATGGGGCAGAGTTTGAAGTGAAGATGTGCAGGAAATAATACCTAATATGCCAGAGTTTAGACAACATGTGGTGGTTGTGGTTTGATGATGGCCGATGGATTTTGTAGCACATATTTTACCACCCTGTGCTACCCCTAATAAGAATGCAGCAAGGATTGCTGCATGAAGTTTCCTTGTATTTACCATCAATTAGCAAGCTATTCCAGAGTACTTTTGCAGTACAATGCAAAATGTTTAGTACTTTAGACAGTTTAAGTAATGTAATGTAAGTATCTTCTGGTTTATATAAATATATGTATCTATATTTATGTTCACATTGCTTTGTAATGAGATGCTGGGTGTTCATCAGTGTTTTCATTTATTTTCTGTGACAGGTCATGTGTCTCTTCCAGAAGCTTGAAGTCTGACTAACCTCTTAAGAAATTCATCATAAATCTGCCTTTTGTTTTTGCTCAGGCAGATGGATCTTTCCTAAAACCATGTTAGAAAAACTAACATTCGTTATCCTGTTGCCTGTGTAACTGGTCCAACTTCAGGATGATCAGATTTGGTGGATGTACCCATGCTTGTTTAAAAGCTTGTCTGCATGCAGTTAAACACCACAGACAAGGCATGCTTTCACTTACATGGGCTTTGTACGGTCATGGGCTCCACAGTTTGAAAAACTGTGTGATTTTATTTTACAGGGATTGCCAGCAAGAGAGGATATGCATCTTTTAGCTCAGCCCTTTTTAGAATTATGGAAGAGATTAATCCACTGTTCTCTAGTCCTCCAATAGGCTGAATATTTCAGACCCTGATTTCAGCTGTCAGGACTAGAGGAAATGCTTTATTTTGGGGATTATAAAGTCCTCCTGTGGGCTGGATGTTATGTTGGCAATAAAAGCTGTCACATCTTCATCAGCTGAACCATTTTGCATCTGAGAAAAAGTTGATATCTCTAAGCCCTAAAAAATTTTTGCTGCGATAGTAGCTGAAATTACAAATTTGCCTAATCTGGGGAAGAAGGAATTAGTGTTTTGCTTAAGGTGGTGAATTTTTCATTCTGTATATTTGAACATAGTTGAAGATGTGTTTGTTCTCAGGTATGGAAAGTAGTTTAACAGTCCTTTAAAGAAAACATAGATGTCTTGCAAAAAGCAGTAAATTTGAACCATGTCAGAGTTGTATTTACAAGCATACAAGCAACATTCAAATTAACATTTCTCAGAGCTCACACCCACCTGCCTCCTCCTATAGAAGCCAGTGACATGTTGCTTCATTAATTTTTAAAGGTTTATTATTAAAATAGCCTTCTGGAAATAAATTTTGAATTTTCTTCAAATTCTGCAGGGCTGTACTGATTCAGGCTGGGATGGAGTTACATTTCCCTATGGCAGCTCTCATTTTGCAATGGTGTGTGTTGGTGCTGGAGAAGTGTTGATAACACATCAGTGTTTGGCTACTGCTGAGCAGTGCTGGCACGGCACCAAGGCTGTCTTTCCAAACTGTCCCCCGTTCAAAGGACAGTAGGCTGAGGCATGGGCAAGAATTTGTCAAGGAGCATAGCCAAAACAGCTGATCCAAGCTTAGCAAAGGGCTATTCCATACCATATGGCACCTGTTCAGCAATAAAAGCTGCATTTGTCTTCTAGAGTGCTAAAGCCCTACTTGCCAGGAAGTGGCTGGTCATCGCCTGCTGATGGGAAGCAGTGAATAAATCACTTTGTTTGCCTTTACTTCCATGAACAACCTTTGCTGTTTCTTTATTAAACTGCTTCCATCTTGACCCACAAGTTCTTTTTTGCCTGTTTTCTCCATCCCCATGCTGTTGAGAAGGGGAGTGATAAAGGGGCTTGGTGGGCACTTGGTCATCAGCCAAGGGTTAAAGGAGGATCTGACATGTGCCAGCTGGAACAATCTCATCACAATCAGCATATTAGAGAAAGTGAATTAAAAAGAGGACATTTTTCCTTTCTTTGTACCCCTCACCCCAAACTGTCCTTTTGGAAATCACAGAAAACAGAGCCTTATATTTTTCAAGTTGCCTTGAAAAATTTCCCAAAACAACCTTTTCCCCTCCCACCTGTATAGCACAGTCCCAGCTCAAAACACATTTTATCTTTTAGCAGCTTGGTTAGATAGGATAAATGAACTCTTCCCTAGTCCTAGATTTTCTTGGGATATCCTCTTTATCCACACTTCAATCTTTGCAGCTCTTTAGGACTTCTACACAACTTGTATGGTTTTAAGTCCTCTAAGTCATTGCCAAGAGGAAATGTAGCTATGTCATATCTCTATACAAACTTGGGGTTTGAAAGCTGTTGTAAATGATTTCTTTTATCTGGTTTTCTTATTCCTGTAACATTAGTTAAGAAAAAAAACTTCAGTGATTCTTAAAGCATACAGCCAGTTTATGTAAAAATTGACCCTAGTAGTCATTCTGGGATAATTTTCATCCTGAGTAGTTCAGTCAGCAGCCCTTAAAGGGTGGCATCCTCTTACGTAAAACAAAGTTATGGTACCAAAACCATTTGGATTGGGATTAGTATTTGTTACCCACTCTTAATCATGTTAGAGGCTCTCAAATTCACCTGCACATTTCTATTTACTTTCTCATATATAAATTTAATATTCATCATGTACTCAGAATTGTGTTGTTATAATAAGAACTCTGAGAATGCTCTGGCATTCTCTTTCTTTTTGTGACTTTAGGGCTGTCAAATTCTGCATTTTCAGAGCTGCATTCTTAGAGACCTTACTAATTTATGTTAGAGCTGTGAATGATCATATTCCATGAAACATCTAACAGTTGACCAAATGTCCAAAATTCATCTTATATGTTAATCTACACAGCAAAGAGGAATATCACAGAGATACCAGACTAGTGCAAAGCTGTCTCATTCAGTCAGCACTAGAGAGCTGTGCATATCTCTACAGAATTAGATCTAAAGCCAAGGCAGAATAATACATTAGAATGACTATCCCACTTTCTCTTAGTGACAATGTGGTTTTAAAGTTAACTTAAATGTCCTCATGTAGATTTGTCCTGTAGCTCTGTCTGCAGTAATTTACCATATCATCTAATAAACAACTTCACAAACGATTTTTGTTTTTTGCATACTTCTGTCATCTTCTGATATCCTACATTTTAGCTGTAGAACCTGCAAAAGCCCTAAAGCTAATGAGATTCTTAATGTAAATATTAACCCTTCTGATTCAGGAGATAGATTTCTCAAATCTTCATGCAAGTCTGTATCCAGTACCTTGTGTAGTAAGGCAGGGATGATATATTGACTAAAAATGTCTCTGTATTATAAAATATAGACATCTGTGGAATTAGACATATGGGAAAGCACTGTAGTAAGAATTTCATGAAGAGAAAAAGTCTGAACACTTTTCTTGACATTCTTGTGATTGTCAGTTATTCCTTTAGAAATAGTACTATTAGTACTACCAGTATTATAATACCCCTGAAAAGTAGACTACTGAATTCACTCTGTCACTTTGAAAATATGGGAACCCTTGGCAACATAGACTGTATATTTAGGAAACAAGAAAAAAAGTACAGCTATCAGTATAAAACTGAAACAAATTTTTTTCTACTTCATTGTAATCTGCATATGGAAAATTAAAACATCTTATTGGTTTTGATTCTGACATGTCCTTTCCCCTTACCTCTGAATACTGCTTCAGCTTTACATTTTCAGAGGGCTTGCTCTGAAGGTACAACTTTGTCATCAGCAGTGCCCTCTGTGTTCATCCTACTAACAAAGAAATGCTTTGATCCACAGAGATGACAACAGGCTTTACTCTTCTAGGCCATAAATTCAATAAGTTCCAAGTCTACAAGTAGTCATAAATTAGATGCACATTTTAGTGTTTATATAGGGAAGCTGTTGTGTTTAGAGAATGAGATTAAGCAGAGTGGTCACAGAAAACTGAATAGTAAATCCCATGCTCCCAGTAAAGCCCTAGATCTCTAAGACATGAAAATACTGATCTGCCCAAAGTGGGGTTGTATTGAAGGTAAGAAATAATACTGCTTTTTTTTTTTTTTGGTAAAATATAATGTATATAACAGTAAATTACCCTAGTGAGCTACTCAGTAGATTCTCCCTCTAAGTTAATATTTTCATTTTACACAGTACTCAAGATTTATATATGCAAAAATACAATCCTAACTGCTTTGTTGTAAACAGAAAGAATATGTCAACACAGGGTTCAACTAAAGAGACATATTTAACAAAGTAGATCTGTATTTATATGCAAAGACAACATTTTAAAAGACAAGACTCCTATAAAAGTGAGAATCAATTAAAAGTGTTAAACTTATACTTTATACTGTCAGGATTTGCTTCTTAAGAATTTGATATGAAATAAGATTTACAAGACCCCTACTCTATTGAAAGAAAGAGAATCTATTGCAAATCTATTTATAAAAGAGATTTCAGGAGCACGGAAGAACAGATGTCCCTAATTGCTTAGTTACTGTTAGTTGTCAGCTTAGACATTCTGGCCAGAAAATTTTTATAATACAGCAAAAGTAATTGCTGTACTGATAGACCCAGTTTAAATTATTTTTCTTAGTTTTGAATATAATCTCATTACCTGCTAGTCATGTAGAATGTTTTTATACAAAAGCACAGATAGATTGATTTGGATTGTTGAACTTTATTATAACAACATTATTGAAATAATGAAAATAAATAATTTTCAGAAAAATGATAAAAAGTTAAATGGTAAATAGCCAATATACTATTTAAGTATCTCCTACTCCTAGGAAGAACAGTTTTGTTCTTCTGTCAGGATATGATCAAGTCCTGTTTGAGACAGAAGTGGACAATATATTATAGAATTGTAGAATATCCAGAGTTGGAAGAGGCCCACAGGATCATCAAAGCCCAACTCCTGTCCCTGCACAGGACACCCCAAGAGTCACACCATGTGTCTGAGGCTGTTGTCTAAACCCTTCTGGAACTCTGTCCTGGTGCTGTGACCTCTTCTCTGGGGAGCCTGTTCTAGTGCCCAACCACCCTCTGGATGAAGAACCTTTTCCTGTTATCCAACCTAAACCTCCTGTGACCCAGCTTCATGCTGTTCCTGCGGTTCCTGTCACTGGGCACCACAGAGAAGAGATCAGTGCCTGTCCCTCCTCTTCCTCTTGTGAGGAAGCTGCAGGCTGCAGTGAAGTCTCCCCCCAGTCTCCTCTTCTATAGGCTGAACTGACCAAGTGATCTCATTGACTGCTTGTATGGCTTCCCCTCAAGACCCTTCATTACCCTCATGTCCCTCCTTTGGAAACTCTTCAGTAGCTTAATCTCTCTTTTATATCTGCCAAAACTCCCCCTCACTCGAGGTGAGGCCATCCCAGTGCAGAGCAGAGGGGACAATCCCCTCCCTTGCCCAGCTGGTGATGCTGTGCCTGGTGCCCCCTGGGATACCCCAGGCTGGCCCTCCTGGCTGCCAGGGCACTGCTGGCTCATGTTCAGCTTGCTGTCAAACATAACCCCCAGATCCCTCTCCACAGCTCTGCTCTCCAGCCTCTAATTCTCCAGTCTATCTATTCATTCAAAGTTGCCCTATCCCAGGTACAGAATCCAGCCATAGGAAAAGGCAAATGAAGGCGGTACTAAACTGTGTTTGTTTTCAGTTTCTCAAATAAATATGAACCACAGCAAAAGATGTAATCTGAGGTTATTTTTACCATAAGTATTTTACATTTCTTAACAATTAGGAAAAAATAGCTGCTTACAGCAACTTAGAGGGTCTGACCCTGGTTCCACAGTTAATTTGATCGTGCTTCTGGCAACATAACATGGTCAAGTGCAAACAGATGTTCCACAGCAGTGAGATGCAGTTCAAAACTTGGACACATCAGTGTGGGTTCTGCCCAAGCTAATTAGCTGTGGTGAGGAAAAACCACAGTATTTTATTAAAGCCACATGTTTTTAATTCTTGTATTAAGAATTTGAAAGAATAAACTGATTGTCATAAACAGTGAACAAGGTATAATAAATAACTTTATGAGAAGTCATATGAGAAATGCCATGGATCATGAGATCCATGACATTTCACTACCTGAAATGGTAAATGCTGTGGGTCATTTATGCAGCCACAGCTAAATACATTTTCTGTTAAGTGTACTTGTCTGTGTTTAGGTTCTGAGCCTTCACTTAAGACAAAACGTATGTGGAGCAAAACATGAGGATGTTCCCACCAATCATTAGATCCTAAATTAACCAGTAAATCAGTTGCTGTGATTTCTTTTTATTTACTTTTGTTTTTTAATAATTGAGGAATAAAACATTTCCAAGTGCATATGAAAGGGATATTTTGATTGCATTAAGATAATTGTTTTATTTTTTCATATATTTTAATTACAAGTAACTAAGATATTTGATGTTGATGGGAATAATTGCATGCAGCTTTACTTTGGGGTATAAACTTTGATAGGTTTTGCCCCTTATCATCTTAGATAATCAGACTCATAACTTACAGAAATAAAAGGCTAGAAGGAAGTAGCTTTCTTGTCACAATCTCAGATTGTCACCAATCCTTTAGCCATGTTTGCTGTTCTTTCACTGCATATTACAACATATCATGTTCAGCTGCACACCATCTACCTGCTCAAATCCTGTCTCCAAACCTCTAGAACTAGACTAACAAAGTTATTCCTGATTAATAGCATGTGGCCTTAATAGCATATGTTCATAGATAACACTACTGGCAGAGCCCTACTGACTGTTTAAATACTGTATAAATACAGAGAAAAATATTGGCAGTTTCTGAAGGCATTTGCCCATAAACAGAAGAGCAGACATATGAGATCATCACTGACAAATGAATGATGATGTAGCCATAAATGTAAAGGAGAGTTTTAAAGAAGAATTTAAAGGGAAGCAAGAAATTGGTTTTGTGAATAGTTATGGAGACCCCAGATTTGCCTCACTGTACTGAAGGATGGCAAGAACTGATCGTCTAAGAATAAAGGGGATAAAATAAGAAGGGTAAAGGCAGTCATGGTCCTGATGGAAGCTTTTATACAGTCATGCAAATAGCTACTTCTCATGAGAAAAAAGAGGGGAAAGATGGAAGAATGCATAGTTTCAAAAAGAACTGAGAAACAGACTAAGGAAATTATCTTTGAATTAGCATTTGACTTCCTTTTGATCATCACAAGTTGTTTGTCATAAAGAAAGGCCATTGAGATGATTTTAAAAGTTATTAACCCAACTGTATCCTCTCAGTTGGTGTCTCTTAATTCCTTGGAATTGTGCTAACATTCCTACTAAAATCTCTGGAAATACTCTGACTGATACTCCTCAGAAAGAGGTCTCTCTAAAGACAGTACTTGCTTAATCACACTTCCTCTAGACTTCTTCTTAAGTAAATTATCCCTTCACATGATTAACACTATAAAGGCACATGAATGTAAAAGGAAACTGAGAGTTTTAAAATATTTTAAATATACCTTCTTACTTTAGACAGCATAATCAAGAATATCCCCTCTCTCTCTCTCCATGAAAATACAGGAAAGATAAAAATGCACTTTCATATCTCATTTTTCTAAACAATACTGAACCATGCACTAGTCAAGCTACCCTGAAAACAGTATTTCATACTTAGTATGACACTTCTTAGTAGAAACTTCCACTTCTACCTCTGAGTTCACATCCCAGTGGCTTTGACATGAGGTCCTTTGTAGAAGGATTCTTAATTTCCCCTTTCATGTATGCAATTTATTTTGTGTAGCAAAAACTTTATTTTGTATATCAAATATTTTATTCCGTCATCGACTATTAGAAGCATCTCCTCAGATTCTAATTTCCCTTTTTCTACAACTTAGTCAGCCTTCCTGTCTTCCTATCAAACTCTCCTGTTGTTGTTCAAAGAAGTCAGTGCTTTTCAAGTTTTACTTTGTTCTTTGTAGAAGACTTTCTAAGAAAATAGGCTGTCATGTGAGCCACTTTCCTCAAAACATTTACTGGACCATAATTTCTCACCATGAATGTTAACACTGCTACATCTCTCAGATATAGTGAAAGTAAAATCATCCACCCACTGAAAACACCAAAATTCATAATAGCCTGGCTCTCACTGGCTAACTTCCCAGACAGCAGCAAGGTCTTACATGCTGAAGCAATTTTTTGCCTTTCCTCTAGAGAGGATTTAGGCAGGTATTTCAAAGACTGAGACAGGGAAAAAGAAACTTGCATTTCTATTTGATTGTGTTTTCAAAGAGCCACCTTTCCACAATCACTGAAGAAGGAAGTACAGTTTCTGAGGTGTATCCTGTAACTCACTTTCAGCTTTATTTTAGAAAAAAAGAGTAAAAGAAAACTCAACATTATGCTATAATTTTTATTAAGGTTAGGAGTGACTAATGGCATAAATGCAATAATGATAGGCATTACTATTGAGAAACCCTTATAATATACAGCAGCTCATCTGAACACTGGCTTGAACTCACTTATGCTGCCTCTTGGTCACAGGAATCAGTACTGCTGGTAGCTTTAAGTAATAAATCTCACATCTAATAAATTCAGTTCTATTTTCTGTATATATATAACTAGCTTTATTCACAAGAGAATTTACATTAAATTTTCTTGATGCTAGAAGCTACACTTTTAAATCTGATCACCAAGGGTCAGAATGTACGCCAAAACTTTGTTTAGATTCATCTAGATACTTGCAGACTCTTCTGGCATCAAGGAAGTTGCAGGCTGTAAAATAGCCTTGACGTATTTTCTATTCATTGTTTATTTGCTTCCTTCATTTTTAGAGAGAGAAAAATTCCTCACACAACTTTTGTGGATCTACTGCAACAAGTGTATGCAAAGACAAGTACACAATCAAAGGTATTATATTATCAAATGTCACGACAGGAATATTGCAAGAGATATCCATCAATCTGATCCCTACAGTTATCATTGTTCGAGGCATTTCAAAAGGACAAAACCTAGCAATTAGGTGATTTACATTTGTTATTAGAATCTGCTGCATTAAATGCTAGAAATCTTATTTATTAATTTTGTGTTTCTATTATTTTCTTGTTGTTTTCTTATTATATACTATTTTCTACTATTTCTATCTTGTCAAAAATAAATAAGGAGATAAAATTATATTCAAAGACACTTTCACAACATTTTAATATAATGAACTCTTTAAATGCTAAATGTTCTAATGCCTGGTTCTTAAGTAATTACTATGATGAGACTCTGTGTTAATGAGACTCGTTTGACAGATTAATTAGAAAGAAATTTCTTTGTTATATAATCCTCATTTCATCAGAGCTTGAATATTGTCAGAAATGTAACCCTACAAAGTACAATGAAGACTGAATATGAAAATGTTGATAATAATTTGGTTGAAGTCCTTGCGTAAATTTCAGTTCTCATCTTTTCTTGTATACTGTTATGAAAGTTTAGCACATATTTCACACACCCTTGAAACAAAAAGGAAAACTCCCAGAAGAGTAGTTTAAAGTAGACCTTCACTTAGCACTGTTAGCTGCCACAGAGCTCAAATTTAAGTACTTTCTCCCCTGACACTTAAGTTTTCCTTAATGTTGCTTTGTAGCTAAAAACAATAGCTGGAATGCTTAAAAATAGCACTTCATCAACAGTTGGTCAGTACTTGTTTCATATAGACTGTGTCATTTCAAGTTTTGGCTAAACTGAACAGAATGGAAATGTGATTTTGTAGAATTATGGATAAAAATATCCAAATTTAACTAAATTCCAGCACACCATCATACAATCATAAAGGAGAAATTATGCCTGACCAATATGATAGACATCTGTGATGAGATGACGGGTTTGATAGATGAAGGGAGAGCATATAATGTTGCTTATTTAAATTTTAGCAAGGTTTTTGACACTGTCCATTAACAAGCACATAGAAAGCCTTATAAAATACAGGCTACAGGAAAAATGGTTGGTAATATGGTCTGAAAACTGACTGAACTTCTGGGATCACGGAATTGGTATCAACAACACAAAGTCCATGTGGAAGACAATCAATAATGGTATAGTGGTATAGCATGCCTTTGGGATGCAAACTGGCACATATTGTGTTTAACACCTTCATTCATGACCTGGATGACGGAAGACTGAACAGTCAGCAGATCTGCAGTTGGCATAAATCTGGGAGCAGTAGCTATTGCACTTGTAGATCATGCTGCTATCTAGGTGGACTTGGGCTGGCTGGAGAAATTAGACAGTAGAACTCCTATGAAATTCAAGAAGGGCAAGAGAAAAGTCCTGCACTTTGGATAGAAGGAGAAATAACCCCAAGCACCAGTACAAACTGGAGCCAATGAGCTAGAAGGCAGCTCTACAGAGAAGATATCTGGCATCCTTGAGGGCAAGAAGCAAGCCAAGAGCCAGCAGTACACCCTTGCAGAAAATAATGTCAAAAGTATCCTGGACTGCATTAGAATACGTGCTGTCATCAGGTCAAGGGAGGTGATCCCTCTACTCAGCACTGGTAAGGCCATGAATAGCTGGGTCCAGCACTGGGTTTCCACATGAAATATATGGACTTACTAGAGTGAATCTAGTGCATGAAGATGAGTAAGGAATTGCAACACCTGACAGCCAAGAATGCTGGGAGTGGTCAGCCTGGTGAAGAGAAGGTTCAGGGGGATCTTATCCATGTGTACAAACCTTGGAGGAGGGAATGAAGAAGAGGCTGTCACCAATTTCTCTCAGTTGTGCCCTCTGAAAAGGGCAATTGGCACAGATGAAAATACATGAAATTCTGTCCAAAGGCAGGAAAACTTTTTTTTTACAGGTGGTCAGTCACTGGATCCCATGGCCCACAGAGGTTATGGAGCCTCCATCCTTTGAGGTACAGAAAACTGGAGCGGTCCTGGGAAACCTGCTTTGGCTGCCCCTGCTTGAACAGGGGGATTGGACAAGATGATCTCTAGAAGTCCTTTCCAATCTCAGTCATTCTGTGATTCTCCAATTGTGTATGTCAAACCATCTTACAGTTTGAGTTACTTTCAACATTATTTCAAATTCTTTGAAAAATGTCTTCTAGCATTATGACAGGCATGGGAGAAAGTTTAAAACAGGAAAAAGGTTCTGGCAGCAACCTTAATTTTCTTGCTTATACTAACTGGTATTTTGTTGGGGTTTTTTTTCCTCTTTGTCTATAATTTCCAGCTTGTGAGAAAAACTACAATTCAGTGTATTTAGTGCAAAAATTTACTATGCTTTCTTCTGACTTTTATATGCCTATAGAAATACTAGAAAAAGTGATTAAAATGCATCCATTGGGACTAGATATTTCTGATTCAAATGCTAAAGCTATGTCTATAACTAAAGTTACTTATGGTTCCTTGTTTTGCAGGAAGGAGTTCTTCAATTTGTTCTAGAAATATTTTGAATACATAAAACATTGATGCAAACCATGTAAGAACTTATTTTGTGGATGTATGGTGAATTCAAAGACAGAGTTGAAAAATGAAGGCTATTCATATTTGTGTATGAATCTATGTGCATGCTTCATAACAAAAACTAAGAAACTGAATAACACTTTTAATGCCTATAAATATTAATAAATACTTAAGAATTCATTTTGCAGCACAACAAAGTTGCATCTCGGCTAGTGATGAGTTCATCTTTTAATTTAAAAGAACCACTGAGAAAGTCAAAATGTAACTCTTTAAGAAGTTAAAAATGAAAACAATATACTGGAGAATATATGATGATAGCAATACTTGAAGGTTAGTTTACGGTTTAAGCAAACTACAAATTCCTGCAAGATACCAAGAAACTGGTAATTTTTACTGATGGAATTTTATAACATAAACAAAAAATAAAATTCATAACATTTTTTGTTTTTGTTTTGCGTATACAAAGAAACTTGTCATTAACTATCTATTAACATATCTTGCAATAAATGACAGCAAACCTACAGTAATAACACTGTGAAATATCAAAACAGGTTTCTGCCATGGACCAAAAAGATCTTTCATGCATTCCTAGCATGCATTAACATGGCAATTTCTTCATAGGAGAAAAAACATATGTGTGCTGCAAATAAATTTAGTTTACTAATATCATTCTAAATTTCTTTCTTGGTAAAATGTGATGGAACACAAGAATCTAGAAGAGATGCAAAATCATTCAGAAGTGAAACAATTTTTCATGCTTTAGTTAAGTTTATTTATGTAGCTAAAATGTCACTATATGAATCATTGCTTTATGACACCTACATTGATGGGTAAACAGCAGCTGAAGTTCCAACTGTTTCCAAAGTTAATCAAACTTTCAGGTGACACTTTCCAATGGATGTTTTCTTCTATTATCATCATCAATTTTCATATGCTTCTGTAAGAACATGCAAAACATAGAGAAGATATTCAGCTATAATATCTTTCAGGAAGCAATTTCTTTATAGTTCACTGACTTGAAAGAAAAGCATAATCTAACTAAAAGTCATATGCAAGTTAAAACATTTTATACATTATTTATGTATATTTTTATATATTATTTATCTAACATTTTAGTTAGCAATCCCATTTTTAATGCAGGAATTTATGTTTTTCTCAGTCATATCAGTGTACACTAAAACTTTTCAGAAAGTCATGCAATGTTTTCTGATATTATTTAATGACTCTCAAAACAGTACAGACTAATGTTAGAAAGAGCATTTCAGCAACTCAGTAAGAATACATACAGATGTAAAAATATACTTTCTTTATGGTGTGGTGGCATACATGATAAAAACATATTTTCCATGAAAGTGCACTGAAAGACTTAACAGGAGTTAGAGGGCAAAATATAATTATTATAATCCCAAATATACACTGGCAAATACTGCTTCAGTACTGATAGCATATGAACGCTATATTTTTTTTCTACTTCCTCTAAAGAATACACAAATTATTTCATTTTTCTTCAAAACAATCCACAAATTAAATCTATGTACATCACCTAATGTAGATCCACAGACAACAAATGGAGGAACTTTCTAGACAGCCAATTCTTTTTCCTGCAATGCTTTGCTCTAAGTTAATTGGTTTAGAGACTTTTATGATTGTAGATCATTTGCGGGAACTAAGGACCTGACTCAGCAGCACTTCAACTACAGTGTTGTTTTGTGGTTGTCTGAATGCTAACTTGTACCTGGAGGTTTCACAGTTTCCTTTTAGTGCAAATAAACCACCACAACAAGTCTCAAGACTTTGATGATTCTTCCCTTTTCTTCCCTCTTTACTGCTTGTTTAGAAAAACTTACTGTGTCGTGTCTTTATTAACTCTAGTGTCCTGTAAGAATTCAGATGATGAATAATTACACGGGGGTGTTTTTTGGACTTGGTTGCCATATATGCTGTGAAAAAATCCTAAATTCATCAAAACCTTGAGGGACAACTGTTCAACTGTCCAGTCCTTTTCCTTACACAAGAACTGAAAAAAATACAATCAATATCTAAATTTTGGTGCTACTACAATACAAAATATGAAGCATCACAACACTGTTATGTACAAAGGAAAACCTCATATCTCCTGCTCAAAGGAGACTGAAATTAAGAGTTCAAAACAAACCAGTACCCTGTCATGTGTGCTCCTGCAAGAACACAATTTTCATCAGCTTTGCTATTCTGCTCAGCAACTTAGAGTAGGTTTCTGGGTTTCTACAAACTCCACACTGTTCCTTCTGGGTGTCCTGCTTTCTTTTTCTCTCAGTCTTAACTTTGAAAGTCTTCTTTCATAAAAGTCCCTTGCTCCTATCAGGAGCAAAACTTCTGTTTACCTTCATGCTTCATGCTCCCATTCTGTCTTTGGCTGCTATTCAAGGCCTTTTCTGCACCCATGCTATGCTCAGCCTACCTCAGGAGAAGAACAAGCTCCATTTCCCTGTTCCTTCCTAGAAGAGGTGGCACCAAAAAGCACAATCCCAGCCAGCTCTCGCAGCCTTTCTCTCGGCTGCTCACCCACAATCTTGTTACAAAACACTCAATTTGCATTTATGTGACACAGGGTTATGTCAGTTGTCACACACAGACTGGAAGATTGTCATGGTGCAATCTTGTTTCAGTCAGCCTGAAAATAAGAACTCCATGCTCTCCCTAGCACAGAAAGTAGATTCTAACTGATATTGCTAAAATTGATATTAAATGTTTGCACAGACAAAAAGAAGCACAGTCAAAAAGTCCAAGATGCAAAATGAACAAGAGACATAGGGATTTGTTTTGACTCAGAGAAGAAGCTTTGTTCCTGAGGCAGGACAGAGAGCTATTATCTTGATTTGATCGTGTGCTTTATGTTCTCTTTTTCTTTCTTTTTTTTTGTCCTCTTACTTAAAAACTCAGCTGTAGTCAGCCACTTGTTACAGGTGGAGCAGCAGAGACGAAAATGGGTTTACACTGCTTCAGTAAGAGAAGAATGGATTACAAAATAGCTGCATGAGTTGCAAATATTTTGAAGATTTAACAGAATCATCCAAATTTATCTAACAAAAGCAAGGAACTAGTCATTGCTAGGCTGGTCCATTTAATTTGATCTCCAAAACAAACAAATAATATGATGAAACAAAAAAGGTAAATATTTTCTAAGCAAATAGAACATAATAAGAAGCTAAGTAACAATCAAGATAGACTTCTCCAAATACATTATTTTTTTAAAAAAAACAATGCTCTTCTATTTGGTAGGTATCCAATTTATTTTTTTTTTCCAAGAGAGAAATTGGCAGATATTTTGTGTCTTATCCAGTTATTCTTAAAACACAGTCCTATGACGAAGCTAGGGAAATGGCAACTGGATGAGGCAGCTGCACTGCTCATTGGAAATGTATATTTAGAGGAACAGTCATTCATGTTCCAGTGTCAGACAGGCATCTGGATAAAGATGGTTTCTGTGGGAGTTTCTCCTGCACCTATGAGTGTTAAACACTTCTGTTTTTGACTTGGAGGAATGGCTGCATGCATTTTTGAGGCAAATTTACAATTCAAGATCATCTTGACAAATCAGAGAATTAGTCTGATAAAAACATGCTGTAGTTCAATAGGATAAGTGAAAAATCTATCTTTACAGAGAAATGTTTGTCTGTACAGATATAGCTTGGGTGGAATACACAAATACTTTAGAGCAGAATGTACAGTTACAGCAAATCAGATGCTGAAAATTATGTAAATCTCTCCTATTTTTATTAAAAAAGACAAAAGTGACACATTTGAAATAAATAAAAATGTTTACCATTAAATGAATAAAGTAGGAATGTGCTATCTGGTGTTATGTGATCAAATTTTATAAAAAAGATCTGGATAGACCTCTTGAAAGAAAATGTTATATTTACTCAAGAGGAAAACAATAAGAAGGAAGCAGTAAAAAAAATAAATAAAATCAAAGTTGTTTGTTTGTTTTTATATAAACTACAACAAAAATAGACGTCAAAAAATGTCTCAAATAATAAAAATAGAGTGAGATGCAGGAAAGTTCACCTCAGGTTGTTCTTTTTCCATGGCTGCAAGGTATTACAGAAATATTGATGAATGTTTGGCATGGCTTTTTTCATCTGTGGAAGAAGACTTGCATGAAGTAGTACACAAACTTAATTTGAAGACTGAAAGGGGAAACAGCTCACTAAGTACAGACTAACACCTACTGTTTGTAAGGATTTATATACATATAGACTGTAATCTCTAATTACAAATTTGTGATAGTAGATTCTTGCTCTCAGAACTCTGATTTGAACAATTAAAGGACATTTCAAGATAAACATGGACTGAATGGGAAATCAGACTCAAAAAGACTATTGGACTCCAGCTAAACACTCTAGCAAATTTGATGTTGAACTAGCAGGGAATTTTATATTAATTACATCAATTTATTTTTTTAATATCGACATTTTTGCCTGTTATAATCCCAATTGCCCATAACATAAATTATATCCAGTTTATTGAATTTTTAAGTGGTTAACTGATTAGTCAACTGCAACTGATCAACCAGAAAAATGCAAATATTTTGTATTTGATTCAAAATTTCATGTCCTTTAAACTGAACATAAAATATCTGGCAATTAAAACGGTATAACAACTCTACAGGGGAAAACTAGTCAACATATATGAAAAAAGATTTTGGAAAACAAGTTTTTGAACATCATAAGGAGAATCAGAGTTGTATTGTTATTTGACATACATTCAGGCCTGGTTTTGCTGTCTCCCATTTATGAGTTTTAGCTATTCTAATAAATCCCTTTAGAATAGGAAATGTTTTCTGCTCAATGTGACTCATATTCCAACAAGTTTCCTATTTTATAATCTCACTTTGATGCCCTTCACAACCTATCAATTTGTTATTATTATTTACTTTTAAAAAATTATTTTACTGGAGAATGTCATTAATTAAGCCAATAGAGCATAGATATTTTTCTTATTCCCAATTGTGTCATACAAGTCTCTAGTGAATATCTTTTGATCTCATCTTTCCTTAAAAAGATTCAGTTTCATTCTAAAAATTCCCTTATGTACTAATGATTAAACTAACTTCTCTAGGGTGCAGTAAGAACTGAGAAAGTGATACTTAGCATAAATTTTATAGAACAGTTTCTTGTAACAGCAGGAAAGTAATAAAAGAACATTGCGTATGAAATAATCTATGTACCATTCTTCTACTTAAAAGCACACATGGGGATTGTTAAATAATAATATATTATTAGGTGTTCATCATACTGGATTCTCAATAGAGACAATTATCCTTTTGTTTCCATCAGAAAGCAAATTATTCTTTGTGGTAATGAGTCTTATGCCTTAGTTATATTCCCATGTCTGATAAAATTTTTGAATAATTCAGTTTGCAGCACAACTTAGGAACCTGAGTAGGAGTGGCTTTGGCATGAGACTACAGTCACTGATTGGGAAGCAAAGATTTCCTGACCTGCTTCACTGACAGTAGTCAAAATAACCAACACTAATGGTTTTATAACATCTCGTACCTTACTTTTCTATTGTCTTCAATCCCTTCACCTTGTTTTTCCTAAAAATATCTTTGATTAACCCCTGTGTTGTGTTTCTTGAAAATACAACTACTTTGGGATTTAATTTGACAGTGTTGCTGAAAGCCACAATATCCTTCAATGAGGACAACTTGAAAACCAAGGGTGAGGTACAAATTCTTGTCACCTGCTGTCTAATCCCTCAGCACCTGGAGTTATGTACAGTCTCCTTAAGTGTTGCATGGGTTTTGACCTTCTGTAACATGGGCAGTGACAGTCACATAGGGGAACAGGGGCAGGGCTGCAGAGTCAGAAAAACACAGAATCACAGAATGCATAAGGTTGGAAGGGACCACAGTGGGTGGTGTGCTCCAACCTCCCTGCTCGAGCAGGGCCATGCGCAGTGCATGGCACGGGATTGTTTCCAGATGGCTCTTGAATATCTAGTGAGGGAGACTCCACGACATCTTTAGTTGTAGATACTCAGAATCAACTCCCCATTTGCTACATAAGAAATGACATGACAAACCCTGGTTGAGTTTTTTCTGAGAAGTTCTCTTGGCTGTGATTTTCTCAAGAGAGCTGTTTGGCTTTACAGTGAAGTATTCACTGAGCCAGAGAAAAATGAAGAAAAAAAAATTAAATATTAATTCAAGCAGACTTTGGAGGTCCAGTTCTTCTCCTCCCCAGGTGAATTCCCTCAGGATCTCATGCTTTCTGACATTCTCTTGTTTCATGGGTGTTTGATTCTACTATCTAAAGTGAAGCAGCTTAATGGGTGATAATGAGAAACCTAATTCCTGAACATATAATAACCATGTTTTTCACCCAAGATGGTAGGTGCAACCCAAACTTCTGAAAGTATGGAGGATGAGAATATAAAGTCTACTAGCTAAATCTACAGAGCAATGATGGAAAGGGGTAGGAAGCAGCCCTGATCAGGGTATGGGAAAGCAAAAAGCAGAGATAGCCACTCTGAGATGATTGCAGAGAGCACCAGCTTTTTCTTGTGATTTTTGGCTACAAAAGCCTTGAGAATTGCTTGTTTGGAGATCCCTCTGTGATGCAGTGGATGACATTTAACAGTAGAAGTAGGAGATCCTTACTCTTCCATCCCACACCATCCTGAAGTTACTTGGTGTACTTTCTGCCCTTGGATCCATTGGGGTGCAGTATAGGAAGCACAAGGCAGTAGACCTATGCCCTGTCTAAATTATGACTGGTTTTAGACATGAGACAAATGTCTAGCAGAAGGTGAGATACACCACTCCTGGTCATATCCAGAGGCTGAACTTGAAGTTTCTTATTTTCAAAATCTAAGTGTCCTTAGTATTTTAATGCCTTAGGAATTGGGCAATAACTGAAAAGTGATTTAGAGGGTTTTGAACATGGTGTTTACTTACATATTTTGCCATTTACATCTTTTGTGGACATGGTCTTGGGGCTGCACTACAATGTGTTTTCCTTTGTTTCAGTTAATGAGAACCAACATCTCTATCTATATGCCTGCGAAATATGTTCAAGAGGATTACCAAATATCATCTGCTTTGAAATAGCCTGCTCATGAGTTATTTTGGTAAGTGGAATTTAATTAAATCATTTTAAGGCAAAAGACTGATGAAAAATAAAAACATATCTGGCTTGTCATGGAAATACTTTGCTACTATATTTACATGATAGAAAATTCTGAAACTTGCAAATCTTTCAAAAACATTGTTATACCAAAAAGGGACGTTTCATTTGCTCTGACATAGTTGTGTTCCGACATGTGCTGATCATACTGAATATCATTAGCAACCATAATATTTTGCATAGCTTTGATAAGAGAGACATCACTACTCAATTAAAAAATGCTTCTGTCATAAAGTTAAAATGATACAAAAATTTCTTTTCAGCTTGAGATCCTGTTGACAATTTTCAGTTATATCAAATTAGAAACAGAACAATATGAAATAATTTGCTAAAACCTCTTTTTCCTTCTAGGCCTGCCTCTCACCACCAGTGGGAAAAGGGCCAGTAAAGAACTGAAGCACATCTGATCTCCATTTTGCATAAAAGAAAAAACATAAGAGGTTTTGGAACATCAGAACCTACAATTTTAAGTTGTTTGGTGATAGTCAGGCTCTCTCATGTTTAAATGTGGCTTAAGGGAATTTGGTTGTACTCTCTATAACTGAAACTGATGTTTCTGAAATTTCTCACACCTCCGCAAGAAGAGAAACCACTGAATAACCAAACCATTCATATAAACTGTGTTATGGCCTCTCTAATTTAGAGGTAGAACTTGAAGCTGTGTCTCCCACAGTCTGAAGGAGTGGCCTTGCTGCTAGTTAATGAAACTTTTTATTATGTGTTTCTAAAACAAGTAGTCATTAAAAGTGGAGTCCAATTATCAGTTTTAATTTGTAGAAAATGCAGATAGAACAAATTACTAAATGTAGGAGCTGCTAGAGTCCAAATGCTTTCACAGATATGTGCTGAGCTGCTGCAGTCCCTGCAGGACTGCTGCAGGCGTGATCCATTCTAGCTGGACTAGTTGTCATCAGTTATCTCATCCCAGAACTGAGTAGCTTCATAAAAATTTTGGCTTCAGTCAATCAGCATCTTTCAACAAATCTTATTTCACAGGAAAATTCCTGGATAAATTTTAATTAAGACAGGTTAAGTCTGTGAAGGTGTGATACTTGTTTTGTTGATTAAGTGAAAGAAGTCAGAATGTCTGGTAAATTCAAATTCTGCCTTGATTATCTGTAGGATAATAAATTACAGGATGTGCATGCAAGTTTGGACGAAGCTACATGACAGGCCAAGACAAAAAAGGAAGGGAGAAAAGGTGAGAGGGAGGGAGGGAGGAAGGAAGGGGTTTTTTTTCCAGGGAGAAAGAGGACAGGACCAAAGATTAATTTTACTTTTTATGCATTCTCCCTACAGCAAAATAGGAAGCTTCTAGAAAGAAGGATAGAAAGCAGTCAATAGGAAGAAGCTATTTCAGATGGCAATTCAGAAACTCTCAGATGTTCTGAATTGCCCCTCTGGAATAGCTCATCTCTTTCCATTAACTAGAAAAAGAATGTAGCATGACTTCTCTGGAACTAACCTCTGTGTACAGTCACTCAGCACTGCTGTGCAAAGCAGTAATGCATACATTTGTACACAGTGTCTCTGACTTCTGGAACCCATCACGCATTCAAAACGATCCAAGTTTCTATAGGAAAAGGATGGGATTTGTTTTATATTCAATTTCTAGGGAAAAAGAAAGAAAGAAAGAAAGAAAGAAAGAAAGAAAGAAAGAAAGAAAGAACCCAAACAATTTTACATAAATATTAGACTCTTCCTTTGGCCTTTCCAAAATATTACCAGTTTTGCTTACAGATTGCCAAAACTGCAAGTGCAGTTCTGGCAATCTGTAAGCATGCTATAGAATCCAATGTGGGAACCATGCACACTTTTTCAGCCTCTCTGTTGGAGTTTGGGAGTTGAAGCTAGTTGAAGCTAGTGGGCTGCTGTGGGAAGCTAGAAGACAAATGTCTTTCTCTGGCAACAATTTTCCTTCTGGTTTGTGTTCATGGCTGGTGAAGTGAAGACATGGGCTCAATATTTTCACCACTGACTCAGCAAAAGGAAACTTAGATTTATCAAAAAAATGTGCTAATGGAAATACAACATCCTCACAGCATCGCAAAATGCAACATCTCTCCTTAGTCACATTGTGGGGACAAAGTCGATATCATTGATACGCTGCTGCCACCTCCCCCTCTCAGATCAGGAAGAATGCTCCTTTGGAAGCCTGGTGGGCCTATGAAGCAAAGTCTGAGAAGACTAAATGGCATTCCTACAGAATGCAACCCAGCAGACAAACCTCATCCAGTTGCTTGAGTCTGAAGCCCAGCAGCACCCTGCCACCTACAAATGCAGCAGCGCTGATGGCACGCAGGGCAGCCCCAGCACCGTGGAGAGCTGCAAGTGGCAGGGCAAGCACCTGTTCAGAACTGAGCTCAGGTGACCCCTGCTCGGCTGGCACTGCTGCCAGGGCTGTTGTTTATGATGGTTTCCATTATTTCAGGCTGGGACCAGGAAACATTGGCTGTGTGAGCTTCCCCAGCATATTGTCTTTGCTCCCAAATACCATGTGGTGTGGCACGTGGGAACAGTCACCACACCACCCTTCTGTGGGGAAACAATGTGGATCTGACTGCAAGGAGTGTCTGGCATCTTATTTTTGTTCCTGGTGGTGAATGTCTTTTTGTCAGTAAAATACCTTATCTTTTTTTGTATACCTCTGCTATTAATGTTGCTGTTGTTATTGTGCCTGCCTTATTCCATTGCTTTGTGCTTTTAGGAAGTTTTCATCTCAACCCACAGTTTCTCCATTTTTGTTCCTCCATTACCAGAGGGGTGAGGGAAGGGGAGTGGCTTACTTGGAGTGTAATTTCCTGCTAGTCTTAAAACCAGCACCGTGAACTCTTGGGAGCTACCCTAATCAGCACTCAAAATAGCAGGAAACCTTCAGGCATTCTGAAATCTTTCAATGTATTATGGAAGTCCTGAGTGCAGATATTTCAGAGAAATAATAGGGATAATGTTTTTTTAGTTGCAGGCTCCAGGCTGTTTAGTTAAAATGTTCTTACAGTTGTGGCATTGTTCATTGGGCCACATTCTCATCTAGCGTAAAACAGATACATGCCTTAAAAATCAGTGGAACTCTGCAAATACCTAGAAAGGATAACTTCTAGCATGGGTTTTCAAAAATTGTTGCGAAGGAATGCAGAGAGTGATAACCTAGTAGTTTTGCTACTGTGCTTGTGCTTTGTTAAAATGTGATTCTTCTTAAATTGATTTGAGAAGAATTTATTGATTACTCTTCACCCCCTCTCCCCCTCCCCAGATATATCATGGTATGAAAGAGTTTGCTTCTGGTGTGATTAAAATAGAGAGGAAGTGAGAAGTCAAAATTTAATTATTTTTCCTACTTGGGAGAAATTGTTCTCTCTGTTTTCAGGTAAATAATTTTCCTCCACTCTGTGAAGAGTCACAGGACTGTACGTAAAAGGAAAACATGTTTGCCAGGGAACTTAAATAAATATTTATGGTTTTCGTCAAAGATTTTTCTTTCTACACGAATAGTATAAACTAGAAGGAGATAATCTTATCAATATTTCTAGTCAGAGTTTTAACTCTTATATTTCTAACTAACTACAGAGTAATTAGACAAGATTATTAACCAGATATTCACTCTAATCAGATTAAAAGTCCTACTATTATCTTCTTTACTCTAAGAAGCCCATTAAAAAAATGAAGTAACAGCATTATCATTCTCAATTTGACCCACCTTTGACCCAAAATTCCCCTCACTTTTTACTTCAGTTTTGATATGATTAACTGGAAATTATTTTTAACTCCTCTGAACTAATTACTGGAATTTCACATGTGGGCTGGTACGTGCTCCCTAATTACCATTGAAAACTCTTTGGTTGGTTCCTAACATCATTGTTAGGCAATATAGGCAAATCCTTTGTCTTCTATCTCAGCTAATCAGGTGCTGTAAAGCCACAAAAAAAAAAAAATTACTATATAGGGTGAGTATTCTATTATTTTGGATAGTTTTTGTAAATATTAGTTTCACAACTGCTACATTTTAGCCAGTCTTTCTCAACAGAACATCTGATAGTTGCATTATGTATTGTTCTCTGTATGATCTGAGAAACTCCAGCTGTCAGTTTCCATAAAACTTTTTGCATACCCTGTCAATTGGGGAATAAAATACTATATGATATTTTAATGACTCAGATGCTCCAACAGAAACAGAGTAGGTGATTTTTTTCTCTAACACATTTTGTCAAAGAACATACTTTAATGGTGTTTTAGAAGATTAGCCATATTCATTTGGAGCTAAGCTTATTACTAAGTCAATCTTTTAAATCCTGGCTTCCATGCATCTGATAACAACACAGACACAGCCCTTCAGTGTAAACAGTGCTCCTGTTTAAACATAAGCATCATGATATGCTGAAAGACTTGTAGGTCTTTCGTCCTCTTTTCACAGTGTCTTACCCTATTGAAAGTATATAGATTGACCTGATATATAAATAATTTATATAACCTTCAAAATAAAACTACACAGTCATTCTTTTTACCTCCCTTGACTTCAATACTTTAGACATAAAACACTGGATTGCATACAGAATTTGTATGCAGCTTTTTGTAATGTATTATTCAAGAAGTCTGCCGTTAGCTACAGTATATATTGCAGTACCAGCTGCTGTTGCAACATAAATAGGGAACTGCCACTTCTCCGCTCTGTGATCAGGAGTATGTGCTGGGTTAGTTTACGTAGTGAAGAAAGCATCTGGCAACTAGCTTTGCTCAAGTCTCTTCTAGTGGGGCTGTTTTAAACTCAGAATTTAACTATGTGATAGGCTCCTCAGCTGCAGTGCAAGGCCTTGGTTTCTCCTGGGTATCACAGACCTGCAGATCCAGCTGTCTGACTCATGTAAATGTCAGGGTAGCTGTGAATGTAAGAGAGACTTGCACAATACCGGATTGAGATTGATGCTGCCACAGCATGAAGGTTGTCAGATTAACAAGTAGCACATAAGCAGGAAGGCAGCAGATTTCTTAACTCTTGCCATTAACATTGTATTTATATATCCCATTTCATAAAATCAGCCAGACACAAGTGGCTTGTGCTACAATGATTTGTACCACGGCAGCATGGTCATGCTAAAGTATAAACTCATTGACCATTTCCACTTCCTAGCTCTTGGAATGGCCTTTGTAATATGCAAAGGGCTAAAATATCACTAAGGATTAGATATTAGTACCACTGAGCTATCGTGCCCTCCAAAGATGCCTTGGCCTCAATGACACCAAACCGACTGGAACATCCATTAGCCTAAACAGGACCATCATCTGATAACAGCAAGATGCCTCTTTCCCAAGATATATAACTTGGCATTTTCTTATGGCAGCAGCATTTCTTATGACCAGGGCAGAATAAAAACATGCCACAGACATGGTGAAAAAGTGACAGTCTTGTCTTACATTTTCAAAGAACACAAGAGAGAGTTAGAGAGGTTTATGACTCCATAAGTTCCAGATATTTGGTAATTCAACCAGACTAGAGTTCTTTTCCCTACTCATAACATACAGGAGGCATTCTTACAGTTTCCCTAAAGGGGAACTCCAGAGATATCCATGGCCATGTTGGTCTTGGCATTCAGTCAGAACAGTAGCTATGCTGCCAGAGGCTTCCTGACCTAAAGAAATATCTTTTGTGACAGGCAGGAAGAGACAAGGGAGCGTTTGGGAACTGTGCCTAGCAGGATGCATCCATAGGACAGTAAAGGCCCAGCAGTTTTTTCTGTCCTCTCCCATGGATAATTTTTATTGATGGCTGTCATAGACATTCCAATTCCAGCAGAAGGAAACTATTCTTATTTTTATTAACTGCTCTTTGGCCCCGAGTTACTCCTGTAGGTGAGTCTTTATTCCTTAACTGCCTTGAAAGGCCAAGCAGTAGCATTGCCTTTATGTGTATTCCATGACTTCCTCTGAGAAATCTCCCTACACCATAGCCTGAAGAGGGCCTCTGGAAGCATAAATCTCAAAGGTTTTGAGAGAGTCCAGATGGCCCTGGTAGGAAAGGGTAGTTTTCACTGATGTATTCTCATTGCACTGTGACTAATGTGTGCTGGACATTAGGAAGGCCTGGCCAAGATGTAAATATTCTCTGTTGTTTTCTATTAGTTTTCCAAGAGGGCAGTCAGTCCTTGAAGTTAAAGTCAAGCGCAGTTTTCAGGGACAACATATTTTGTACTTGCCAAAAGGAAAATGTTTTCATATTTGACAATAATATATTTCTGTACTTCAAACCAGTGTGTCTGTTCTCTTGACTTCTAGGGAGAACTTTTAGCTGTCTGCCTTCCATTTCTTCTCCCCAGTTTTGGTGGAGTGCAAAAGCCACTGGGCTGCACCTTGATCTAGGCAAGGAGGATCTCTGCTCCAGCTGGGGGAGCATTTAATAAGAACCTCAAGTCGTGTACTTAGGAGAATAAATACAGAGCGGACATAATGTGAGGCTGGGCAGCAAGCACCAAGGGACAGGAGGCAAGACAGCCCCCACAGGCTTGGGTTTGGAGAAAACTTGGTGGAAAGTAGATGGGTTATATTTTAGCCACTTAATCAGAAACAAGGGATTTTTTTTTTAATGGATGAGAACAGGGAAGACCTGCATGGGCTGAGCCCTCTTTAAAAAATTGTAATGGCAACAGAGAGAAAGCCTCCAGAGGCCAATGAGACAGAGAAGGAAAAGGAAAAACTGTGCCAGAATGAGAAATCAGAGTTGTCTTGAGGAATATGGAGGGTTATGGGATGTGCATGGTGCACATGCAAGCAAGAAGCTCTGGGATGAGTGTTGGATGGTACCATACTCATGGAAGCCCCAAGGAGACCATGGTGTGAACAAGTCCACCAAAGGCAGCAGGGAGCTTGCAAGTCTGCTAAGTTACAAGGAAGGAGCAGCTGTAGTTGGTGGTCAAACACAGCAGCTCAGCTGTGGATATGTTGGGCGAGCACGCATGTAATTTTGCGCTGCAGGTTAACTGCAAAACTTTATTTCAAGTTTCTTTTTCATGGTATACTTTTGGATGGTCCAGCAAAAGTAACTAAATATGTCTCATGAACATCAAAATGAAGGAGATTGTATCAGGGTTGTCTGTATCTAGGATCTTTTTATATTACATGGGGTAAATAGCAAGAAGAGTATAAAAATTTTATGTTAAATTTGGTAACCAAGATTAAAATTAGAAGATTTAGTTTTTTGCACAAGTTTAGTTGAATGTATTAATTTCATTTATCTTAAAATAAGTATTTTGCTTTTGTGATACTTGTGGCATCTGTTTTTTTCAGCCACAATAATTTGCAAATCTTTTTAAAAATTTATGTTTGGGACAAACATCTTCAGATTAAGAATGGAGGTCTTTGGGGTATGATTATCTTATTGCTGGACAGCTGTTCTGTGCCAGTCTCTGCTTGTTTCTCCTGTTAGATCAAACCCAAATTTTAAAAAAACTCCAACCCAAATCCATACATGGAGGTATTGTGTATGACCTCTTGAAATAAATTTTGAAAGTGCTGTTTTTAACTGAGAATCAAAGTGCATTATGTTTACTGCGCAGCAGGGGTGATAACTAGGCCTATTGTCACTGAAGAGTATTCCCAGGGTGGCTCAGAAAGCAACTTCCTAAAATTATTATATTATCTTGACCATATATCAGGAAAATGAGAAGCAATAGGTTATTTATGATTATGATGATTTCAGTAACAACAACTGGAGCTTTCTTCAGCCATGCGTAGTGGAAGCAAAATATATGGGGTTTATTTTATTAATTCTATTTATAGAATAAAAAATTGTATAGGAAAGTATGCAATAATAAAGGGAATTTGAAATTAAATACAGTGCAAGTATCATTAGTGGCACCTTTATTATATTGCATTGACTGACTAACTTGCATTGCTACATTAATGCTGCATTCAATAATATTCGTGTTCATCACTAAAAAACTGAGATGTAATTAATGAAAGAAATTATTTTTCAGTAGAAATCAAATTATATTAGCACCTCACCAGAAAAGTCTATTTTTTTCGCAGATGTCTGCATTAACACAATTTAAAACAGTTAGTTCAGCTTACAAGGCAGCATTCTCTTACTACTGCTCTTCGATCCTTTAGTGAAATGCACTGGGGAACTGAATGTTGTCAGTCTGGACCAGGACCTGCTTTTAAGCTCTCCATGTAAGTAAGAATGGAATGCTCTGGGGTCAGGCAACACACTTAAATCAGCCTTTATCTCAAACTGGGCTATGTAAGAACAAACAAAAGAAGTGTTTATTTACCAAATGTAAATACATGACAGTGTTTCTCAAATATTCAGAACTAAAAGGAAGTAACATATATCTACATAACATTTTAGCTTTTAAGGGCCATTTCAGAGGTCAGCAAGGAAGCTGAAAGATGCTTCACAGCCTTCATGTGTGAAGTCTATTTTGCAAACAACCTGACTTAGTCTGACTACATTTGTGGAAGAAAATCCTGGATTTGCTGTTCCTACTTCACAAATACCATAATTCTCCTGATGAGGTTTAACAGAATTAAAGTTCACTCCATAAGACACAGGAATTTTGGGCAAGGTTTCAACTTTGCTGCCACCAGAGAAGTGTCTGCTTAATCTAACCTGGAAAAGTTAATGTTTCTTGGGTATGATCCAGAGCTAACTTTATGTTTCCATAGAGCAATTGAAGGATTATTTTCAAGGTGAGCTGAGCAAGTATCTAAGTCCTTCATTGCAGGGTAAAAGCATTTCCTATTTCCTAAATCAATGAATGGTATCCCTTCATATTGACCCTGCTATTTTCTAGAAACAGCATTTTCACAACTTTGTTGCAAATCAAGTATGTCGATTGCACCCCTAGATTTTCACAGCAAACAGCATTAGCCTAGTTTAGACTATGCCTACTGGAAAAGAAAGGATTGTGTCATACAGGCAGGTAACATTTGTAAACGTTCCAGTTAAGCAAAAACAGTTAACATAATTTGTTTAACTTAAAAGTATCAGCTTGGGTTAGAACCCTTTCTGCCTTCACAAACAATTGATCTCCACATTCATCACAGAGTGTCTCAATACTTGGCGACAACCCTGAGTTTAGCAGCTTATGCATAAATATGTTCCACAGAAATGAGAAGTGGCAACCTATGCAAAACTCACATCTACTGTTCCATCTGCTTTTCTTCTATTTTGTGTCTTTTCCTTCCTTACAAGGGCCAAGTGGATTGTGCACAACTTCAGGAAGAAAGTAATTTGCATACACAAGTGCAAACAGAATGACACTGGAGATCAAGAGAGCAGCAATTCGATTATCTCTCTTAGTTAAAACCTGAGAAAATCTCTGATCTGAGGGGATTACTCAGAACATCTTAGGAGGCTGTAAAAACCTTACCCTGATAAAAGTCACTTTGAATATATCATGTAACTTTCTCGTGTGAAAAAGTGTTTCCCTCTCCTGTTCTCCTGCTAAATTCTGGGAAGCTCCATATAGTTTCTAGAGCCACTAGGATTTCTGCAGCTTCAGGAGACGATCTACAGAATCCCAAGGAAACTACATTAGCATCTCTTGGGTTTGGCTAGGTTTTGTGTTCCTTGTAGACTGCTCTGGGGATTGTATACACTTTATGTCAGTGTGCTGATGGATGTTTTGCGATGCTATATAAATATTTTCTTACTTTTGTGTTGTATTAAACATTACAGGTGGAGAGTAGGTATTTCATGTCTCAGCTAGGGTGATTGTGACAGACCTTATCAGAAAGGCCAGGTTAAAATGACTCCTTACATTTTAAAATTCACTTCCATTTAGGACACCAGAAAAATGCTGAGAATGCCACATCTACTTATTCTTTGTTTATATGCTTTGTGGCTGTGCCAGTTTCTGTAAATATTCCATTATGAAGGCATATGTACATATTCAGAGAAATGCATATCACACTGCAGGACACAGCTTTGTTCTAGCTCGTTTGCTTTGTAGGGTGTCTGGTGTAGTAATTTTCAATTTAAAAAAGGCACTATGTTCTATTTCTGTAGGGCCACAAGAACAGGATTTTATAAAGAGCTATTCCCAAGGGCAAGCCTGTGGGAAAAGTTGTAATAAACTGCCTCCCACCATTGTATTGTCCAGCAGACAAAAAATAAACAAATACATGTCTTCCTTTCTTTTTAAAGAAACATGTATCATTGAAAATATTTTTTTAATCTCTATGTATTATGAGTAATGTACATGAATAAAAACCATTCAAATATTATTGCAGACAGTTGTAGCATCACCAAAAGTAAGACTGGTCTCTCAGAAAAGAAATAACACAACACTCTCCCAATTCATTGTGAAAAGGTCAACAATCTCAATACCATTAAAAATCTTTTTAAGTGGTCTTCTAGTACTTCTTTTACTATCACTTTTCTTTAGTAAAGCAGCTCTAATTCAAGATGACCACTTAATAGCACATCATTCAAAGCTAATGGCATATTATCTCATTTACTAGAAAATCATGCAGAAGAAGTAAGAAAAACACCACTGATTTTTTTTTCACAGACCATATTTTTTATATCTTCTTTTATTTATATTTTTATGTTATTGTATAAAATACACCAAAAGAGCCTGTAAATCTTCAAAACCTAGAAACACTGAAAGCTGCTTCTTGAGAAAGTTTCCCTGCATGGAGAGATTTTCCAAAATGCATTAAAGCCATAATCTGTTTTGGGCAAGACAACAACAGGAAAAACATGGCTCAAAAAGAGGCGAGGATGATCCCTTCAGCCAAAACACCATTTCATTCTTGGGGAGAAAGCACAGAACAAGAAGTTTAGAGGATTTCAGGCACCCGGGTGCAGCATCACTCCTCCTTCATGCAAGAATTGAGAAAGAAATCTAGTCCAGGAATATGAATTAGCTGTAAACAAAGCCAGGACTTTCCTGAAAACCAGCAGGCTTGGGAGCCCTTGGCTTCACAGAAACCTTCTGGAGGTACCAAGCCAGGATGTGGTATCATACCCTTTTGGACCAAATTCTCCTGGGTGGCTTTTGCTCCTTTACTGGGTAATAAAAGTAATTGCTAAATAAGACAAAACTAAGCCTACCCAATCATTATTCATTAAAAAGAATTTTTCTATTTAAAGGGAAAACTATTTTTTGTACTTCTTTTGGGCAATCTCAGAGGACTACTCTTTATGAAGAGTTCCCTGAAGCAAAGAAAACAGCAGACAGCAGAATCCTGTCTGCAAACGATGTTTTTGATATAAAAATATAATCCTAAAAATAAATCATAAACAGGAACTGTGACAGATGATGCAGACTGTGTTCTGCAATACCAGGTTTTTGTAGGTGAGCAACAGGTTCACAGATCCTCTTTGGAATTTGAAAAAGACAAGTGTGTCTGCAGCTCAAAGCAAGCAGACAGCTATTCAGGAGGACTTCAGTGACTATGACTGCCAGTGACTTCACTCTGCTTTTTCCTCAGGCCTGATTTTCTTCAGCACATAATAAACTTGATAATTCTTTCCTTAATTCTTGTTTGGAATAAACTTGTCAGTTCTCCCTTTGGGATGGAGTCCCTGAAGTGCTTTGGTCCAGTAATGATTTCTCAAAATTCCTTTGGACAAGGTGAGTCTCTCTATTCTGTTCTGCCTTTGACAATGCCCCAGCAAGTTTAGAGTCCTCAGCTAACTCTCCTCACCTTTCCTCCATACTTCAATGTATGGAATGTGTACCATGAGTATCCCACCATCCTGTTGGGCTCTTCAACAATCTCAATTTGGTGCTTTCAAGGGCACAATCAGAAGAAAATAATACAGTTTTCAGCTGGATTCTGCCTCGCCATGCATATTCACCATACTTGGCATGCATACATATTGTGTGCTTCAAAGAGCATCACCATCTGCAGTCAGAACGTGACCCTTGCTCAGCAACTTGGCCTGGGCTTCAGAAAATGCTCCCAGGGGACATTGTCACTGGAAGCGTAGATGAAGCTAGAGTCCAGTTATATGCGCTTTCAGTGAAAACTACTGCTTAAAAAGCTGGGTGCTGTTTCATGGGCAACTTCAGATTTCTAATTTATATATGATGGGGTTAAATGATGGCATAAGAGGGACAATTTTATTCAGTGAAAAAACATCATGTAAACTAAGGTGAATAGATACATGTGATACTTCCTTCCCAGGCATTAATGAAATGGATTTGGGCCAGCCTGTTCTCTCTCTTTTTCTCTCATTTTCAGTACCACTGATGTGACATTTAATCATATAAAACTTCTAGGGATATCTACTTCTTAGATTTAGCTCAATGTGTATGTGAATACTTGATGAGAGTTCTGAGTTTTCAGAAGATTATGAGGGAATTACTTCCATCTTGCATCCTCAAAATAATAGCCAACATATTTTAACAGGAAGTATGTTTTGCTTTTGAAATGCATAATTACTCAAGCAATTACTGAAATGCTGCTTACTTCATAGAGGGTGTTCATGGCACTTCTGTATATTTCAATGCTGTTTCATGTAGTGAAAGATGATGTCAGTTTTGATTAGTGTGATGTGATTTTTTTAGTATTCAGGTAAGACCCTACAAAATATACTCTTTCTGATGAAAATGGTCTGATCCAGCTTGTTAGCAGGCAATGCCTGAATAAAAAGAAAAAGCTGCTTCTATTTGAGGTCGAGTTATTTTTAGTGTGCCTTCCCTCAAATCTAAGTTTATGCAGCTTCATTCACACAGAGTTTTTATAGATTTTTCTGAGGGGGATGGGAAAGGGAGGGTGGGAACAGTGTAGTAGTAACTCCCTAGTTATTTGTGGGCTTTCTGACTAAGATATTTATACTCTCTATCTGTAGTGATTCCTCCAGCTTAGCACATTATGGATTCAGATAACAATATTGTTCATTTAAAAATGATCTGATTATGAAAACTGGCAAAAATTGTGGTTTTATATATAAAAATACTTTTATTGTGTTGGCATACCCAACCCTTGAGTTGAACAAGGGAAAAAGGAGTTAACAAGCTAAACATATCTAAGTGGCTACTGTTGGCTGTTCCTCGCAGAATTTCAGAAATATTCCATATGGAAGGAAGCAGATTTGATAAAGTTCCTCAAGAGGGAATCAAAAAATAAAAGGATGAAAAAAGACAGAGAATCTTCTGTCATAATTAGGAGCATTTGGTCCCTCAGTTTTGACAAGTTTGCCAAGAGAAAAAGTAAGTTTCCTAGGAAGGGATGGGAGAGAAATGGGAAAGAGAGATAACAGAAATTCTGTCAGTCTGAGATACTAGAATCAGAAAAATAAAAAATATTAAATCAGTCTCTGACACTAAGATTTTTGAAGGATAAGTACTACTGTATGTGTTTGAGGTCTTTTTGCCTTTGTCACATTTCTAGGGTGTTTTTAAATTTTATTCTGTAGTATTTCTCCAATGAAATCATATAGATTTAACATTTGTGTGTGGAGTTTTTAAAGCTATGTGTATGGTCTCAGTTAATGACTCTTGGTATCCCTCTTTCACCTGGCCTGTCATGGTTCTTCATGTTTTTCCTCTCTGACCTGTTTCTGTCACATACCTCTTGCAATAGAAAGTATTGCAGAATCCTACACTCAGATTTTTTATTTGCATCCCCCTAGGCTGAAGCTGCATCCCTGCAAGCATCTGGGTTGATCTTGCATCCTGCCAGAGCAGATGGAAGTCAGTTCCTGCCTCACCAGGTCCTCCTCCTCATTCCTATCTCCTCTCACCAGTCTTGCCTGGAAAGGGCCTTTGTGCTGGGTCCTCCCCACACCCTTCCACTTACTGACCCAGCTGCTTCTCTATGAGAGGAGGCAAAGCTTTCTGGGAGCTAGAAAGAGTTAAGTGGAAGCATATAAGAGAGACACGGTGTGTTGAACAGTTTGGTGGGGATGAGCAGAGGAGGAGAGGGCAAAGGGAGATTTTGCCATGTGCAGGATGTGTATGATTAAGGGCAGTAGGAGAATAAAATGAGGGTTGGGCACACCACCATTAAAGACAGGAGAGAGGATGGTCATTGAGGGGCAGCCAGAAACTCTGAGACTCTTCTGGTGTTCTTTGTGGAAGGAGCAATGCTGGGAGCTTGGGGCAGGCCGTGATGCTGCCAGGAGTCCCCCTGAGCTGAGAGCTGTGCTGGCTTCCCATGCTGTGCAAAGCTTTCATTTGCTCCCAGCTTTCACTGAGATAAGAAAAAAGGCTCAACATTAGCTGAATGGATGTGTCTTTCTGTTTGAAGTCTGCTAACTGCTAAGCTGCCCTGAAATGTACTTTTGATCCTGTAAGCTTAGTGAAGGCAGAAGATAGGGCAGGATTATAGAAAGGTCTTGATTTTCTCTTGATACTTGGGTGTTACCTCACTAAGTAGATTGCCAATTTGTAGATTCCCTGGTCTACAACCTATCTCACCCATAAATGTACTGCTGTTTTGGAGTCTGCCCTGCCTCAGTGCTTGTTGTGAGTTCTAGCAATAGGTGATCATTACATATTTTTTATTTTGATCAAACAACAACTTTTTGAGTGAGAAGTTTCAGATTTTAAGTGAAAAATTATTTACATGGTTATAAATACATTAAAATATGAATAGAGGGAGCAGCTCCAAATCTCTAACCTGGGCTTTATGTCAGATTCTGCTTTTCAGATGTTATGGAGAAGAAAGCTACCTACAGTCTTTGATAGTTGCATTTGACGCTCTGCAGCTAAGTGAGGTTCTGAGTATATAAAGAATGGATCTTGTGATCAAGTTTGGCCCTTAATTTCTGGCAAACACCTTTTTACCCAGATATTTTAATTTCTGGTGTATCTACAGAGAAACCATGTCTATAAATATACTCCTATTTCACTTCAGCACAAAATAAAACAAGTTAATTATGTCTTTTAGCAAAAATTTTGCACCAGAAAATTTTGGTGAAATTTTGATACTAAAAAGTTAATTTTTACAAAATATATTGACATTATTAGAGGCCAAAATAGAATTCTGCTACTTTTTTTCCCATTAGGTTGAAAAGTTTATTATATGAAACAGCTATGGTTTTAGTAACATTTTTATTCACAATATAATCACATTGTTTTGCTTGAATGACTAGAGAAATACAATTACCAACAAGCCAAAACTACCAACAAGACATTTTTCTTGCTTAGAAATATTCAGGTATGACACCTTAGTAAGATTTTTGCTGAAGAAGCTTTGGCTTCTTTCCTTCCTAGCATCATGTTTTAAGTCCATCTGCCCTTGCCCTCTCAGAAAGCCACAGTTGATGTTGATACTGTCAATCCTACACTGGATCCTAGACTAGATTTGGAAAAAACTCATGATGAAATGCTTGAACAGTAACTCTTTTCATTTGCATCTTATTTTGTTCTGGGCTTGTTGTGCAGACATGATGGAATACCAAACTAAATGGAGACTTATGAAAATCCTCATTGAGTGTTAGTATCTAACATCTCAGTACTCTGGCATTTCCTTCCAAATTACTTGTTGTTTTAATATTCAAAGGAGATTAATTGTCCTTTTATTGAGCCTGATGATGTGTGGCTGGGAAAGTCACTGGCTTTATGAATTGTTCCTTTTGGTTCAAGAACCTGAGTCAACTTGCAGCTGTTTTCCCCCTTTTGCAAAACAAGATGATGTAAATAAACATAGAAATACTACTCTGAATCTTGGTAATATAGTAAAATTGATCAGGATATAAGCTTTGGTAAGAGCTCTTCTGTGTTGGTTGTCTTAGTGTGTTTTTAATAAAAAAAGCCCTGTATATAGTTTCTCTTTGTATATTGGTAACTCCAGTATTTTCCACTGAAGAAGTAGAATATTCACTTGTATATGAAATAGCTGGTATAAAAAAAGATAATTTTCTAGTGATTATTCTAGGAAAAATTCACACCTCATATGCTATGTTTCCTCTTTTTTTCTTCGCTGGGGATCACTCAGCCCAGGTAATTTTAGTCTCTTTCTATGTGAAATCAGTAAATAATTTCCCTTAACTCTACCTTCTTCTTCCACATCACCTAGCATAGTATTTGTTTACAATTGTCATGTGGGCTTGTGGTTTCTAGTTTTGGTTTGGTTTTTTTTCACTTTCCAATAACTAATAAGGAGTGGAAACTGATCATTGAGATTAAACTCTTTGAAAGCTCAGTATATGGATAGTTTTGAAGTGAGGCAGAACATAGATTTTGACTGTAAGGATAGAGAGTTAAACTTTTCTATGCTTTTTACACTGTCACAGGCCAGAAAGGATTGCTTTCTCCTTGGGAAAATAGAGGCAGTAACTGTAACAACTACAGAGTATCCAGGCTCATGTTTCTGATTCATTCACTTGTCATACACTCAGCACAACACCTTACCACAATGCAATGTAAACTCACTCTTTTAAAAGGTTGGAAGCTCTTTCTCTTCTCAGTCTCCATAGTTAATGCACAAAACTATTTTATGTCTTTGTGCTTACGCAAAAACAAGAAAAAAACCCACTCAATAGAAATAGAAAAAAATAGAAATCTTATTAGAGTGTAAAGTAAATTGTGGAATGGGCCTGAGTCTTACAGCTCTTCATCTGAAGGGTGAAGTGAAAGTATTTATGTAGTGCTTTGTATTCCAACAAATGTTCTATCAAACAGGAGGAGTGTAATCACTGAGTGTATTTCATGACATAAAATGAAGGGCACAGGGACACACAGTATGAGGCAGAGAGCAACAGATCCTAAAAATCTGCTCAGTGTGGGTATTGGACTCTTCTAAAAGTGCACTAAAGCTTGGCAAGCTTGGGACCAGACAATCTCCATGAAGCCCTTCTAACCTACATTGTCATCCTGTAGTTTTGGTCAGATACTGTGATTTAAGCATAGACAAATAGACATGTACCTGTCAATTCTTGCACTTTGGGGACTGAACTGTCCCTTTTATGGGTCTGTTACTGGCTCTGGGGTTTTTTTTTTATGTGTGCACATGCCTGATAAAACAGATAATCACTTGCTCCCCTGCTAATCTTTGAGCTTTCTTAATGTGCTATAGGAAAAAAATCGAGACCAAAACAATTCACATCCCCAAGTGCTCTCAGTATTTCTGTTAACAATGGAGAACTTGTCCTTTCACCCTCCCCTAAAACCCTTTCCATGAGACAGTTAGCCCTGCCTTTGCTTGCCTTCAGCTGACACTGCTGTGTCCAGCTATTGAAAGCTGGCAAAGGCACAAGAATGTTTCATGGGGCTGTGCATGTTCAGATGAAATATGTACACTCCAGTGTGTTCTTCTGCACTCATGTATCTGTCCTGGGGATGAGCAGGAGGAGATGAGCAGCTTCCCAAATAATTTGTTCTGCAACAGCAGAAATTCCATTTGGGGAGCTGTATTCCTGGAAATACAGTGTAAAATAGGGAAGTCAGAAAGGCATGTTCTGAATCAGACTACAATACTAAGCAACAGTCTCATTAATGTTGCCTTCTGCCAAATGCTATTTCACTTGCCTTCAGAACTGTCTGCATTAATGACTACTTCCACTTGCTAGTTATTTACATAAAGTATTGTTCTCATGTCACTGCTAGCAGCCACAAGCTGCTCCTTGCTAGGTGAGATGAAAAAGCTAGATAGACTAAGCTGTAAATGAAATCAGAGAAAGCTGGGTTTAATTTGTTGCTAGGAAGAATGGAATATTCCTCCCGTGTCCCCAGAATGCACAAGGTCAAATACATCACCTCCAGGAATGCCCTTACAAGAGACCCTCACCAATAGGTGAAGGGGATGAGCATAGGTAGTCTGTGCTTCCCTGGATTTAGTCTTACATGTTTACTTTTCCTGGAAAAAATGGGTGAATTTATGGGGATAAAAAGAAAGAAAGGAAAAAAAAAAGGATAATAGCAAGATTCTTAAGGAGAAGACATAGGAAAGAAGAAATTGTAGACCTGCTCAATGTCTGCAGGAGGTATCACTTTTCCATAGTCTCTGGTGGACAAGCATGGTGTCTAACCCTCATGACCAGCAAGAATGTCTTCCTATAGCTAGAGAGGTCACCAGGCTGTCTGCCAAGTCTGCTGTTGCCACACTGCTCCCACCCGTGTTTTGAATCAGCTTCAGGTTCCTGATGGTGGATAAGCAAATACAAATCAGTCTGAAACATTAAACCCCTCCCCTGAACTTAAGTTTCTTCCCAGAGAAAAAGACACCATTCAAATGCATTCATACAAATCCATACAAATATACTTTGGTGTATTTAAATCCTGCTCAAAAGGAGCTTCTTTTGTGCTTTTGGCCTGTGGCACAGAATTGGCTACAGATCCAGAGGTTTTATCTGAGAAGCAAACTTTGTCATATGTATGTCCATTGATAATACAAGTCAGTTACAGACAATTCTAGTACACTTTGAGTAAGTTAGAACTCCAAAGGGTGCTATAGTGGTGCTGCAACTTGGTAGTGAATGACTCTTCATCTAAGCAGGAGAAAAACTGAATGTAAAGCCCTTGTCCAAAAACAGGTTTTACTGCAGTTTGCTGCTGAAATTTCAGAGCCAGCTGATCTCATTCCAGTGTGACTCAGAGAACTCTTTACTGTTTTGATTAATCTGCCCAAAACTATAAAAGCTGATGACTTAGGATGGCTGTAAAGATTGAAGCCCAAAAGTTCAGAGCATTTTGACTTAATTGAAAGGTATTTGGAGACAGTTACTATATAACTTATATAATGTGTACTTTCCGAAGGCAGTGAAGAAAAATATACCAATATTTTGAAAAATTCCTGTAGTAATCACACGTATTACTATATCTTGGTTGAATAATTTGTTCCCAGGCAAATGTGTGTTTTCCAGCTTTGTACAGCCCATTGATCTAAAGGATTTTGATAGTTTTCCATTTTTGGTATTTTCATTGCACGAGAAATGTGCTTGCAATGGTGACTTAGATGCAAAAATTATTCTTATCAAAGCACAGTTTAAATTAAAGGAGAAAAACCCCAAAAATGTAATAACCCAATTTAATAGACTTTAAATGTGTAGAAGGCTTCTGAAGAGAGAAAGGTTCTGTTCTCCATGCTTTAGGAAAGCAAGTAACACTATGCAGCAAGGGAGCAATAAATGAGACACTAAAGGACATTAATTTAAGAATAAAGATTGATGTTATTTGAGTAGGCCCAGACAGATGATGAGCTCTTTAGCACTGGCAAGTAAAAATTACTTATTTCAGAATGATGAAGATAGCACTGACTCTGTACTGGAGAAAGGATGGGTTATTCTTCTAGTCTGTTTTCCTGAAACACTAAAGTAAGGAACTGAGAAATTTGAAAGCTTTACAACATAGTAGGAACTTTTGATAGAACATTTCATTTTATATTTCTAGACATGTGGGAGAGGAGAACTTAGAGACAGTTATAAGCAGGGGGAAGAAAAGAAGGTGGTATGTCAAAATCTGAAATATATGTCTTTTATTACTTTGAGGCTTATTAATATTTGTATCTTGGTTATTCAACATACTTAATATAATGAGGTTTATCTAGACTCACCTTATCATGCCAAACCTGAGTTAGATTCACATAATATAAAATGTCTTCCAAAAAAGGGATGATTTTTTTTGAACTGAAAATGCTTTAACATTTTTTTTAACACTTGATGAAATATTCTAGTTTTTCATTCCTAGAGGTAGGCAGATAAGGTCAAACAAGATTTGAAGGCACACACAACCAAAGTGGGTTAGATTTAAGAGAAAAAGATTTCAAACTATTCTGTAGAAGGAAAAAAAGGAAAAAGAAAAGTATGCTAGTCCTTGGAATAAATAATGTAGATACTATGCTTGGCTGAATTCTAAAGTAACATTTTTGTAGATAGTAATCAATTTTGGACATGGTAAAGTAAATATTCCCAGTAGATGGATAAAATGTAACTAATGTTATTTTCTAGGGCAAAAACTGAGTCTTTGTCCTCAAGGTTACTGCAGGAAACAAAATCTGCGCATCAGTGCTTGCAGCAAACAACCCAAGTGACTCAAAAGCTTTTCTTGAACCTGAGATGTAATGTTTTAGAAAAAGCACTTAAAAATTCATTTCCATTCCATATCTCTTTCCAGCTGCAAAAGACAGTAGGTTTGGTTATTTTGCCCCACTGGTGCTCTGAAGTCCTGGCTGTCATTGAGAAACAGTCTGGAAAGTATGCTTCACTTTCCAGCAAAAGTGTGCTTCAACTAACGGGAAACTAGGCAAGAAGGGAGAATTTAATCTTCTTGATAACTGTAAATCTAGTTTCTAGGGAATTGTTTAAAACTGGAGCTTGTCCTTTGATGTCTCTAAAGATCTTGTAGTACGACCAAGTATCAGCTTTTTTGTTGCTACACTCAGTTTGTTCTCAGGATGGCTGATTTACCAGCCAACTCTGTCAGCACATTTGTGTGTTTATTTTTAGTAGCAGACTGCAGACAGACAATTGCTATTGGCTTTGGTGTGATTTCTTCACATTTTCAGGTGTCCATTATCAGTCCTTTGCTGGATGGTGTCTCTCCCTCCAGAACTGGCAGAATGTATGATGAGAGAAGTCCTCAACCCTTGTAGTGCTCTGCCGCTTACCTCAGCTTCATTCATTAAATAGCAGCAGTTTTTAAAGTATTTCAAGTTTTCCTGGTTGATTTGGTATTGAAACAGTGAGAAAAGCTTACCTGAGCTGTTCTGCCAGCTTTGCTCTGAGAGCAGTAACCTCAGGCAGAAGTACTGTGATAAATGGTGGGAAACTGTAACATACAGCAACTAGAGACTTCTCTGCAGATAAGTTTTCACTAGAACCGTAGCTTTGGTTGATTTCCAAAGTGCTTAGATCCAAAACATGTTGAAACAGAAAGAATCTTTTAATGAGACTGGAAACAATTCATAAAGAAACAGTTACAGTGGAGTTCAGTTCAGAAATGTGTTTGGTGGCTGCGAAGGCAAGTTGCTGACCTTACTGGTAGAGCAGAGAAGTATTTAAGGTCATAAAAATGGTTGTCAACAGAAAAGATATCTTGCAGTCTTCAAAGAAAAAACACTTGTGTTCTTTTGCTGCTTCTTCCTCAAACAGATTTTTACATTTCTATGAAAAGTAACATCTTATCAAGTAGATGTCATGTTCTGATATTCCAAATGCTTTATTTAATTGCCAAAATTAAATGATGCTTGCTTCTGTGTCCTGCAGTTGAACTATGCCCTTACTAAAGCACTGTTATCACTTTATAGAACCACACAGAAAAGTTTGAAGTGGAAATAATATGTTTTTTACATAATGACAGTTAATACTTTTCCGCATACTAAAATCGCTCTCTTATCACTTTCAATTCAGATTAAATGGTTATTTACAATGTAAAATGTCCATTATAAATTGGCAGATTGAATTCAAGAATCCCTGTGTGAAATTCCATGGTTTATATGCAAGTGTTTCATATAACTAACTAGTAAATATGAATTAATAATTTGCTCTGATCTCCTCTTCTTTTATGCTTATTCTGCCCTCCAAAGAAGTCACAGATTTCCAGGACCTGGAAGTAATTTTGTCTAAAAACTAAATGACATTCACACCTCCAAAACTTGATCTCTTGAGTGCATAGCTGCTGTATATGACTTGTTTATTGGATAGGGGTTTTAAAGTTTTTGGGTTGCTTTCTGTCACTATTTACAGAGCTAGACACACTTAGTAGAATTTAAAACATCACCATTTTTGTAAGGGCTACTTAATTTCTCTGCTGATGTACAGTTTCTCAGAGGTGTTTAATTTTCCTGATGTATAAAAGTCAAAGTTTCCAGTTTATTTTTAAGCCACTGTAATCATATTTAAATATGATATTTACAAAACCATCGGGGAATTTGACAATAATCTTGCACTGCATTCAGTCATACTGACTTCCTGCATTGTTGCTTATCTTTACATTTTATTTAGAAATGGTGCTTTTATTTTGCTACTTTCATTTTTAATATTGGGCATGAATGACCTGCTCCCCATCCCACCCCAGCCCCATCATTGCACACAAGGAGAATATATTCCTCCTATTATGCAATAGCTAAATCCTTAAAGCATTTGTCTGTGAAAGAGGGAAAATGAAATAAAGGGCTTCTCAATCCCCTGCTCATCAAGCTGGGTACATGGCCATGCTTCTCTCTCCCTTTGAATCTGGATTGCTGTGCAAAATATATCAGGGTAGATGGAAGCCAAAGACTGGCACTGCATGGCTTCCCACAGCCTGTGGAGCAGCCCTGCCTTTGTGGCGTGAGGAGGCAGTGGACAGTGTTTGCCTCCAAGGACATATGCTTTGTGTCTGACTGGTCAGAACATGCAAGCCCAGCCTGTATGGCTGTAAGAAGGTACAGAAAGTGTTGGAATGTGTCTTTGGTCTGGAAACCTGTGCTGCTCCTCAGCCTTGGTCAACACAGCAAAGTTTGGTAATGGACATGGAGTTTTGGGTGGGAAGAGCACAGAGCTTTAGTAGATCCATGGTTGGATAGGCAAGGGCCACAGGAGGTGGTGGGGATGGATGCAGCAGAAACCTGGCAAAATGGCTGCAGGCTATAGTCAGTCTGAGTAACATCCACACGAGGGTCACCAGAAGGAAAGGTCAGACTTCAGTCAGTTTGTTCAGGAAGTTTTATCAGCAGGAACCCTATGAGAGAGGACTGCACAAAGAAGCATCTGATTAAATTGACTAGCTCTTGCTATCTTAAAATCTGATGGGCGCATATTTTTAGAAGAAAACAGAGTTGACATATTTATTCAGCATAAACTGTTTGTTCCTCTGAGGAAAACTGTGGGAATTTTCGTGCTCGCAGCTGGCACGCATACTGCTGTGCAGTGCAGTCTGCAGTCAGACTAGCAGTACCCTGGTTATAGCTGACCCCAGAAGTCTAATCTTTTGCTAAACATTTTGAAGTGTTTTCTTCCTAAATCCTAACCCAGTTGTTTACTGTCCACATAAAAACTGCTAATGGTAGGGCTGCTAACTGCAACCAGGATACATGATGCTTTAATTGCTGAGTATGACTCAACAGGAGAGCACTGGAAGTCTGGGTGGGGGCTGAAGGAGGGAGTGGATAATAACAGGACACAAAGGTGTGTATATGCAAGAGAGAAAACCTGGGGCTTTGCCGAGTTTCCAGTTATAGTTCAGGTTGAAATACAGAAGACCAGTTATGCAACCCCGAGTTAGATTTTTGGCTCTCAATGAAATAACGTTGGTGGCCTATATGGAAATATAGATGGATCCATTACCTGAACCCCCAGGGAACATGGTAGGTGTGTGTGGTTCTGGCACAGACAGTCATGGAGCAGGAAGGGCGATGGTGCTGAGCTGCCAAAGGCTGAGGAGCGCAGCGCAGCGTGGGATGCCCAGTGAACCTTTTGATCAGTGCATGGAACTTGGCAATCTTGAGGCTCACTCTCGCCAAGGGTTGGATTTGTGAAGAGATCCTGTGATATGCAGCCATTCCTTCAGGGTATATGATTGAAGTTTGTGGCAGTTACCTGATTTGCTAAAAAAATTTGCTACATTGAAGCACCACCTCCACCCCCACCAGTACCCCTCATCCCACACACGTGCACACTACATTACAGGTACATTAGGATGCCCACTTAAACTTTGCCATGTAGCACTGACTGTAGCACAAATTTCTATTTGAAATGCAGTGAGTACCCAATTATAGCACTTAATAGCATTCTTCATTCCCACAACTCTTTGTTTGATCCAGAGGTTGGAACATTTAAAATATCATCAAGAAAACACAGTGCTTACTGACTGAGGCAATTGGATTCCTCTGGAACAATATGAAACAAGACTTAACAACAAATTGCCAAGTGGTACCACCATGTCAATGAGATACTTTCTTCTCAACTTCTGGCAAAGGAGTAATTGCGTCTAAGAACTCATTGCTTTATTCTTGGGGATGATATTTAAAAGATTTAGATGCTATGCCTCTGCCTTCACTGATGCTATTAATTGGTTTTGAGACACATCCCCATTTTTGTCATTTCTAAAGGTGAAGGCTGTTCTGTGTTTTGTTAGTGATGACAGCACTGCTGAGAAAAAGGAAGGTCTAAAATATTTGACTTTAAGAACATGACAGATTAAATAACCTGGGGGGTCCTAATAATCATCATTCACAATGTAGGAGATGACAAGGGGAAATTTCTAAGATGACATTTTGTCACTTGTGGTAGTCACTTAAAATGACAAAAGCTATACATTCTGCTCTGCAGCTTCTTTACTCTAATTGGGCCAATTTTGCTATCATGCTATTATCCTGCAGAGCAGAACTGGTGACAAACAAAGAGGCTTTTGTGATCTCAGCTGAATATTCTTCCATGAGCTCAAGAAAATATCTTGCCAAAAGAGAATGAAAATTGTCCTTGCATTTTGTGACTGGCCAGAAGCCTAAGGCTCATGTCTGTCCGAAAAAAGTCTCATCTGTATTTTTACTTCCTGTTCGCTTATGGTGGAATTTTGCAGAAGGGGCCACAAGTCAGAGGAACTATAACTGCATTTGGGATTTTTCCTGTTACGTGAAATAACTTACCTTGGGATACAGCATGGGAAAAAGAGGGCTAAACTTCTCTTCTAACTCTCTGCAATTTTGGCAGTCTGCTTTAATTTAACCATATTTTCCACTATGCACCATCACATAATAATTCCTTTTAAGTATGTAATGACATAAAAGTTGATTGTGTTAGCACATGCTTCTTTGTAGCTATTGGGAAACTTAATCCATTTTAAAAACGTTTGAACTTTGGGAGAAAAATTGTCTAAACAGCTACATGAAGAGTAGTAAGAAAGTGGTTCTATAAGCTGTTAATGTAGCGCAAAATCCTGAAACAACCCATCTTGTTAAGATGAAAACATATTATTTATTACCATTCAGAAGCTTTGGGAAAAAATATGTTTCGTAACACTCATTTGTTAACATGGAATAAAATTACACTGGAGTGTAGCATGGAGTGTATGTGAAGTGGGCATATATCCAGCTCATCTAAAATACAGTCATTTCATGGAAGTGTTAAGCTGTTAAAACATATTGCTATCAAGAAACAGTTGTTTATTATAATAAGCATTGTTTTTCTGCATGACAGAAGTAGCAAAATGTCATTATTAATGTTGTCCAGGATTTGGACAAAGACAGCCTTTGTTTCCATCTACTGAACAAGATATTTATATTCATTCTTTTGGAGAAACTAAAATTGGAAAACTGAAGGTAAATATTTCTCTCAATTCTTTAGCACATTTAAATCTGCAGGGTTCAGATTAAGCAGTGATGGTGGTGTGCAGTTAGTCAGCATTATGTAAGGCACCAAAAACTGTAAAACAGACTAACAAAAATGTTATGGTGGTGTCACCTTGGCTGAAGGGCTGCACATTTTCCCAGACCTTCCCTCTTGCCCTTTACTCCATCTGCATATGCTACAATTCATAGAATCATAGATGAGTTTGGCTTGGAGAAGTATTTTAAAGACAATCCAGAACAGCCCCCCTGAAATTAGCAGGGGCACCTTCAACTAGATCAGTTTGCTCTAAGCTCTATTCAACCTGACCTTCCAGGGAACTTCTCTGGACAACCTGTTCCAGTATTTCACCTTCCTTACTACACAAAATTGGAAAATTCCTTCTTTATATCTAGTCTGAATCTGTCGTCTTTTGATTTAAAACCTTTGCCCTTTGTCCTATTGCAATGGTTCCTACTAAAAAGCCCCTGTCTTTCTTGTAAGCTCTCTCTAAGTACTAGAAGGCTGCCATATTGTCTCCCCAGAGCCTTCTCTTCTCCAAACTAAATAGCCGAAACCCTCTCACCCTTTCTTCACAGGAACATATTTCATCCCCCTAACCATTTTTGCATCCCTCTTCTGGACCCTCTCCAACAGGTCCATGCCTGTTGTGTGCTGGGGCCCCAGAGCTGGATGCAATACTTCAGGTGGAGTGTCACCAGAATGGAGCAGAGCAGAGGGCCAGAGTCACTTCCCTCAACCTGCTGGCTATGCTTCCTGTTCATGCAGCTTGAGATACATTTGGGGCCACTCAGCTTGGTGCTGTCTGTGAACATGGTGAGTGAGAACATGATCCCATTGTCTGTGACATTGATGAAGATATTAAACACTACCCTTCCCAATACAGACCTTTGAAGGACACCCCTCACCACCAACCTCCATCTGGACATTGAACCAGATTATGAGTTACCAGCTCCTGACTTCAGCAAGAGTTGTTTTGTTAGCTAAGAGTGCTCACATCTCATTTCTAGGTAGCCTACTGTTACTTCTGCCTTCCTGAAATTCCAGGTCAAATTAGAGTTTTTGTTGCATTAGTGCAGCTTGCTCATGAAGTACACTCATTTCCAACTCTGCAGTTACATCGTGCTCATGCAGCCTTAGCTGAATCAAGTGCCATCCTGCTGCTGACCCACCTGAGCCACCAGTGCTGCTCCTCAGGGCATGACTTCTGCTACACCATCAGTGAGGGCTGTTTCATGGCCTTCTTCAAGCCATCAACTCTGCACTTCTGGCTGTTTCCAGATCAGCAGCCACAGCTTTCATTCATACAAATTCCGTCATCTCCAGAATCTGTTCCCCTGTGTCCCAGGCCATTAAACCTACTCTTCCTTGTCAGTCCTGTCTCTACTTTATTCTTATTTACAAATCCCTCTGTATCTTCCTACTGCAATGTCCCCTCTGCCTTCCAAGGCTCACTAGTGCTCTCTGAGGCAGGCTGAAAGTCTCAGCAGGTTTACCTGTTCATCTTTAGCTGGCAACTTTTCATTCTCTCTCAGGAATGGAGAGGTGCCAGAGCTCCCTGAGCAGCTCAGTTTTTTCCTCCCAAACTCATCCCATCCCAGACTTCTTACAGAAAAGCCATAGTAAGCTGCTGAAAACTTAAAGAAAGGATGCCATCCTTTCCAGGATAAGTTCTGGTTTCTACTGAAAGATCCTGGTAAATGCCACTCTCTGCAAAAGAAGTGCATCATCATGAAATGTCTGCATCAAGTGAAGGAGTCCACATCAAGTAGCATATGTTCTGACAAAGAATTCTTTCAGATCATGACAGGACATAGAAATGTCTTAATTGGGACTAACACAATGCAATATACTAATTATGTGACAGTGCATAATATCTTTATTTAGAACAATAAAGCATATGTATATAATGTAAATTCCAAATCTGAACTGGTATAAAAAAGGATCTGGGAAAACATCTATCTTTAAGTGGACACATATGTACATACACATCACATTTTATAAACTTTGTTGATTACCTTCAGTCAGAATGTAACTATGCAAAACTGTGCTGACATTTACATTGAAATAAATGAATTTGCCCATAATGCAACCAGCAAACATCTGTCTCTATCACTAAAGAGTCTGAAGTTTCCACGTTCCATTAATTTGATAACAAAATAGCAACATGCCACCATTACTGTAAATCTGCATTTAAGACAGTTGAATCAGATTTATTAATTGAAAAATGTTGGATAATTCTTAAACATAAATTAAACTAAAATATCAGTATTTTATGTGCACTGTTAAATTTTCAAATTAATAATTCTCTTTTGTGTACTGAACAGTTTCAATATATTACATAGAGCAACAGAGAAAACAGAGCTGCTGCAGAAGAGAATCTAAAACATGTGCAGGTTGTACACATACTCCATAGTAAAGCACATTTTATATGCTTATAAAATGACCTTGTGATGAAATAAGTACCATTAATTCATTCAAGTAAACACACATCTAAAGTAGAACAGTTACTCAGTATAAGACTATCTGCTTTTTTATTCTCACAAGGCCACTAGTAATTGCATGCAAAGTTCAACTATTTCAAAGGAAACCTAAAAATGTTACATTTCTCACCAAGCCACAGATATCCAAAAGCCAAATTTGGTTGACTTTTATATAGAAAAAATAAATCACCCCTTTTTTCCCCAGATTTATTCTAAGGAGTGTGTTGATTTTCCAACTGTGTTAATGCATGGGCTCTGTCTACCCAAAAAGAAGACTGAAAAACTGATCACTGTTTAGAAGTTAAACTCTTTAGAAGTTAAGAAGCAATTAAAGGTCTATTTCTGCCACCCCATCTCCAGCTGAAGAGTACATTACTCTATTTCCATTGATTTCAAAGATGTCTCACAAGTCAGTAGTCTTTCAGAATCTCACTATGTCCAAAGTAAAGATCTCCTCAGTGGGCACAGAAAGTTTCCAGTAAATTCATTATGCCACTTCAAAGTGCCTTGCCACCTAGTGTATCCCCAAATGTCCAGAATTCTCCTTCTTGTTTGCAAAAGGATTGAGAACACCCAATCAGATCTCTTTTGTGTTCAGATCTCTCAAAATGAGGGCAAAGAATGAGAAAACCATGTGGTCCAAGAACAGTTCTGCTAATCCAGGTGTCACACAACTTTTGTGCACATTCAAAGAACAATGCTTGTGATGTGAAGGTCAAAAGTATACATGAGTTTTCTTTCTGATCTCATATAACTTAAAATTTACCTTGCTCCACAGAAAATATTGAAGTGTCTGACATTATTTGAAAGTGACTTACTTTAAGTTGTTGCTCCTGGAAAGTGAACATTTTGTCATAGTCAATTTTTATTTATTTGATGCTTCAATTCATAACTGATATTTTCTATAGTATTGAAGATTAAGAAGCCTAAAATATCATGCTTTTGAATATCAAAGTATAATTTGGGGAACACGAATATGACCCAAATGAAGTGTTACTGAGTATTTAATTTTCTGGAAATAATACATTTAGAAAATGGAATATTTTTTATCAACAAAGAACATTAATAAATACAAAATTTTTGTTTTACTGAAGCTAAGGAAAAAACCCAAACCATCAAATGCATAAGCTAGCCTCAAGAGCACATTGTATGAAGTATTTAATGTTTTCATACAATGTGTAAGGATAATTGCTCCCATTTACTGTGGACACTTTTCCATTCAGTCAAAACCAATACACAGTTATTCTCTTCATTACCAATAAGGTGCAAATTTTCATCAATTAGGTCATGCTGACATTTCTTTTAGGGTACCTCTTTAAAAAGTTTGAAACTCAAAGTCTGAGGGCCTTGTGAGTAAAGAACTACATAGAGTCAAAGGAGACTCAGCTTTATATGGGGAATTCCATTGTTTGAGGAATGCACTTGCTTTTTAGAAGTGATAAGCAACCCTGTTTATTAATTGGTGAGTGCTCCAGCATCTTCAGAATAAATGTGAAGGCCTAATTCTGACACTAAGCTTCTTTTGATCTAGTCTAAGAGAAGTTCCTCAGGTGATGCAAACCACAAAGTTCTGTTATCCTTAATAGAACTATGCTAATTTATACCAGCCGAGTAGGACTTGAAGACCCTTTTCTGACAAACAGAAAGTGCAAAAAGGGCCTGAGTATAAATACAAATTCTGCATGATCAAATCCTTCCATCGGTGAATTCATGAGAAATTTCAGCCTTATTGCGGTAGGGTCAAAATTTCACACAGTGTAGCTACATGCCACATCATCAAGTATGGTAAGGTTCTGAGATTTTTTTCTTTTTGCAAGTCTGAAAGACAGTTTTACCAACAATACACACAGAAACACACAAGCACACACACACATACACACGTATATATTATATGTATGAAATATTCTTTTTAATGCAGGGTTCTCAGAAAATTGAGCAGAAGATTAAAACTTCCACAAGGACTCTTAAAAAATGTAGTAACTATACATTTTAAGGAGAACTCCAACTTTATGCAAAACTTTAAAAGGGTTTGTGTTGGTTTTTTGTTTGGCTTTTGGGTTTTTTTTAAGTTTTCAAGTTATTTAAACTAAAACTCTTGCTGACCTGCTCAGTATCATGACAGATGACACCTTATGTGAGCCTTTACCATTTACCCTTCTGAATTACAACCCCTAATACAGGTAAATAATTCATACTCATTAGCTGGGAAGAGACAAGATGAAAAGATGCACAACTACACTTATAACTTTTACCATGGTATTTTTAGGATTTACTTGAAAATGCACATCTGTACATTAGTCCTGTTCATATGCCATGGATACTGTAACAGTAATAGATGCAAAAGACAGTTGGGAAACAAAGCCTTTCTCTTTTGTTTCAAAAGAATTAACTTTCAAGAGTGGAGAATGCCAGGATATTAAAGCTTACTAATCACTTAAAACACAATGCAAACATTAATTACAGCTGATGTAAGTAAAAGCTAAATACACTCTCAGGATCTTTCAGATTTTCTATGCTATACATTTACAGACAAGGTATAAATGGCATGCATCTTCAGAATTTAAAATGCATTTCATGGGTTTGTCTTTATTGTGATGTTTGAACGCAATTCAGACTCTTTACTTTGCCTTAGCACGAGTGGAAATTTCGCCAGTGTTCACATACCCAGCAGTTATACTTAATTCTTCGAAGCTCCATGAGGTACATTCACCTCCTGTTTACTTTGTCTTCATCCAGTATTTGGTTCTCCTGAACAGAGACCACCAACGCTGATGAATTCTTGAGGCTTTCTGGGGTGGGCAACCAGCCACCTGGCACCCGATAGAGACCACGTGTTGCTGTACACACTGCCTTTGACAGGCATAAACACAGCTCCTTATAAGTCTAAGTCTAGAACACGAGCTCAGGGCATGACTTTGCTTTCAAGTTTTATATACAATATTGAAGAGTATGTTATCTGTATCCATTTCTGCATTTTCTGTCAGTTCAGAGACCTTCATCTGAAGACATCAATTTAAGGTAGAGGACACAGAATTTAAATTAAGTATGCAAAGGTATTTATGACTTGCAATGATTACACACTGTTGGAGGCATTTGAAAGATGCTTTTTATGTCCAGGACATACTTTGTTTGCCAGAGTCAGCTGAAAGTATTAATGCAATTAAAAAACCTCAAATGTCACACAAGGTAGATATTCACATAAGATACAGTCCTGCTAAGTGCACACTCTTCTTGTCATTGTTCAATTCAGTGTTGGTTTCACAGTAACAAACACAAATTGTCCTCATTTCTGTGTCATGTCTATGGAGTCATGGGCAGCAACAACAGATGCAGACTCAGTCTGTCACTCCAGAAGGAATACGAATGTGCTTAAAGCTGCTTCATTTATGAAGCGAACACGGAACTGTTACCTGCCTGAAGAGAAAAACAGAAATTCCGATTTTGCTGATTAGTTTTCCTTTCTGTATTACTAAACCGTAGATCTTTTCAAAGACATACAACACAGACATGTTTTTCTTATAATTTTGGAAATAAATTCAATGACACTTGCATAGGGATTTTTTTACTCAGAAGGAAAAATGTTATAAGATGTACTTTCCTGATGCAAGAACACACTTGCCTGCAAAAGCTCATTGATGTCATCTAAGGTAGTTTCTCTCGTGTTTTACATCTCGTGTTTTACATAATTGTTTGAGCATTTTGGTATTGGCAATCTCTGGCAGCAAACTTCCCTTTGAAGTCATCTGGACAAACCAAACTGAGTTTACATCTTTGAAAAAATAGAACAACTTGTCCAATGCAGTGACAACTTTGCTTGTCAATGAGAATATGGTAGAACAAAGCAGTTAAGGAGAATGAAAAACCTCTCAAGTTGCAGCTAACTCAATCATATTGAACACCTGAGAGTAACTGCTACAGAATGAACTGCAAAACTGAGATTGTCTGTTATACTCTAATGCTGCTCTTTCCACTCATGATAAATGATGAAGAATTCAGCACTGTCTGAATTTTCCAGACTCTTACATAGATGCCATGGGTTAAATATAGCAGAGTTTCTGTGGTAAGAAGCCTCTTGCCAGAGAAGTACTGCTCTGCAGAGGACAGCTGGAACTGAGAAACCTCACTCACCTTTGCTGCTCACTCTTACATATTAAGTAAGACTGATGCATCTGATAAGGCTACAGAGACTACAGAAATGTGCTGACTAAGCTGCAATTATATAAAAGCTCAGCTCTACTTGGCCTGTTCTCCTATACTCACCTGCTAATTTTACCAGATTGTGCTTTTTAGTTCACCTTGCTTTGAAACAGCTGTAGTGTAACAGCTGAAGGCTTCTCTGTATCAGCTCAAACACCAAAAAGGAGAAGCAGTAGCTGTCCTTTATTCTGGAATTCTTGTAAATTTCATTTTGAAGCATTCAAGTTAAAATCAAAGGTCTACATTAATGATACAGGATTAATTCAATTAGCTGCTAAAAATCTTATACACCTACTAAATGCTAAATTCTACCTAATGACAGCAAGATTTCTTTTTTTCCTGAAAATGGACCCTGAATCACTTTATATTGCAGCAGCTGAAAGTAGTTAAGTCTACGCCAAAACTCTCACAATAACCAACTTACCAGTATATGAAACAGTAACAGTGTTGAGGGAGAAAAAGCAACAGCTACACTTGTAGATGTTCCTTTTCTTTTTGCTGCAACATACTGGGAAAAAAAAAAAAAGGTACTTTATTACTTCAGTAATAGCCTTCCAAGGAAATAGAATAGAAGGGTTTATAAGTTAGTTAAAATTTAAAGGAATAAAATAAAAGAATTATAATGCATGTTTGATGTTAGTGCTTCTTACTTATAGATGAATATTCCTAATTTCTCAGGGAGGAGAAATTTGTGATGGTCATCTATGCCATGTATGCCAAAACACATGCCATGTATTTACAAAGACATCTGATAGAGAATGCAATCTGTTTCAAGTTCCTGCAAAGGCCCTCTCCTGCATTTAACGGTGTCATCTTTTCTTCATATAAAAAAATGTTTTGTATTTTCTGTGAAGTTAAAAGGAAAATGTATGTTCCATTTCACAGGTTTTAACACCTATGAGGATGACGCGCAGAATGAGTTATTTGTAGAAACTAATATACTTGGCAAAATAAATACACAGCCTTCCATTCTAGATACTGTATATGAAGAAAATTTGTTTTATGAATGTATAACTTTAGCAAGCTTAAACATGGAATACTTCGGCTCCTGTCACCAAACTGCTAGATCAGAACCTTGCCTATTTGTCCCTTCACCAATGGGCAGCACCAGGCATTTCACACAGTGTGAGGACACTACAGGACACGCCCTTCTGCCACCTGCATCAGATCTTTCCGTAAATCATTCATAGTTAAAATCTGACCAAACATCATTAAACATGAAGTTAAACAATACTCTCAAAATGCTTTAGCATGGACTAAGTATTCTTACTTAAAATGTCCCTAAGTCCTTTCCTGGATTTCACAGAATTCCTTGCCCAAGTCATGTCCAAGGAAATTCAAAGCCTTGAACTGTTATTTCTAAGATATTTTTGATTCATTTAGAGCTTTCTTTCTTTAAAAATCAGACAAATCAGTGTACAAGTAGGAAGAGAGCTGTGAATCATTTCAGGATGACCTTAAGAAGTTATTAGCATTTGAATGAGTTCACATTAACTTTCCACAAATATTAAAAAAAAAAAAAAAAAAAAAAACTGGAAAACATAGTACCCTGGGGAACGTAAAAAAGTGAAAGAACATAAAAAATGTTATTGTAAAAGGTATTTAAAAGGATTTAGTAGCACAACCAGAAAGACATTGCTTTCTATTTATTTCTGTATCTTCAACCTAGCTTTACAATACACAGCAAATAACATTTACTTAATTTTGTTGGTTTTCCTATAGGTCTCAGCAATCCTTTCTCACAGTGGGAAAAAAGACAGACAAAAGAAATGTCCCCATAATAAAATGCTGTACACAGAACAATCCTCCATATAAATTTCTGTGTTTAAACCAGAAAGTCCTTTAAATGGCATACTGTAAGCACATATTTTACCTCTGCAGCAAGACCTTGTGTTTGGGGGATTTTTTTTGTGTTTGTCACACAGGTAAACAGAAAGTAGTTCTCAGAGATAAAATTATACCTGTAAATACAAATTTTAAGTGAAACAATATACCTTATCTCATTTTCCTCTTGGTAGTCATGGCACTGTGTAGTTTCATCACTTTCTGGTCTGGATTTGGGATGTATTTTCTAGGAAGAAAATGCACTAAATATAAATATTCTAAATCTATAAATATTCTAAAGCTTTCTTTAGTAAATAACAATTGTATGTTTCAATTTGCTTCAGATGTTCAATATCAAAGTCATCTTGCAAAATGTAGGCCAAACCTTGTCCTCTAACATACATCTACTAATATAAATTTTACTCTTCAAGTCTTTATATTGCAGGCAGGGGCATAGGGGCCAAAAGCAAAAGAATTCTTTCTCAATATACAATAGGAGAAATGGAAAATTGAGTGAATCACACAATTTTTGTTTCCAATTAGAGAGCAATCATGCTGATAAGACAGGATTTGCACTTTGATGGTAGAATTTAAGAACTTGACACACAGATTTACATCTGCAAGTCACAGTTAAGTCGAGATCAAAAGAGGTATTGCTTACTTTCAAACACAGAATGGTTCTCTTATTCTCACCTCCCCACAGCAAAGAAATGTAGCATCACTATGTAAACAATTATATGTAGTATCTCTTACCTTCCAGTATATGGCTCCCAAAATAAAGCCAATAAGGAGAGACAGCAATGATGTCAGTGCTATGCTGATCCCTTGCAGGCTGGAGTTGCTAATGAAGCCAAGTGCTTCATCTGTAATTAAAGATACTCTCATTAGTGAAGACAGATTTATAGCAGAAAACTGTCTTCAGGGCAATACTATTAGCAAGAGCACTTTCATGCACCACCTACATAACAGCATCTTAAATAGCAGAACAGATACTTCAAAGTGCAATGTACATGAGATGCACTTCATACAAAATCTTACAGGAAATTTCTGACCACAAGGATGCTCCACCCACTTCTGAAACAACAGTGTTGAAAAGTACCAACACCAATTCTCTTTTTGCCATTTGTAGAGAATCATCTCTTTCCCACACTTCAAAGTTTTGGATTTCTTAATTTTTAAAGGTTTTACTTTGAAACACAAAGCACTTATTTGGAAAAGAATATATGCCAATTCATGCATTTGCACTAGTTCATGAGGCAGCTCCCACTGACTGCAGGCACTTTGCCTTGCCACTAATCAATGACCAACATGAGGGCTCTCAGGGGAGGTTAATTTAATAGAATAAACCTGATCATTTCTGAGACTTCCTGGAAAGGTACCGCTGAGTTCAGCAAGATCAAACCCTTGTACCTTGAGGTTTAACAGTGTGTTATTTGGTTATAAGTATTTCTTGATAGCTTTTAACATTTTGTATAGAAGAGCATCAATCCTATTCTTTTATGTACACAAACAATTCCATTTCGTCACTGGGAGCTGTATGCATGCTGAGACTAAAATTTCTCCCTTTGGTTATTTCAGGATGTGGAAAGTCCAACAGAATCACCTGGGGACCCTCCTGAAATGCAAAGTGAACCTCAGGAGACTGGTATTTTAGATGTCGTGCCTGCAGGTTTGGTTCATTTCAAACTGGGTGTCTGCAGCTCAAATGGTGGGTGTATTGACAGATTACAGAAAAAGAACCAAACTGTAAGCACTGGAAAAGTGTAGGTGATTGGATACACAGAAATGAAAATGAACTGACAGCACTCAAAATTTGCGTGACTCATGCAAACAGCAAATGTCTAAGCACACACAGTATGATATTCTGGGTCAAACAACATGTGTTTAGTACATTATTAAACAGCCTCCAAGAAAATACATTAGTTTAGAAAGAAGTGCTCTTATAATTAACTAGCAATTCATTTTCAACTCTCAGATTTTCTTGTTGACATTTTTCAAGTTTTAGACAAATATTCTTTTTATCTCTGAAATTCAACTGTGTTTTCTAGGCTCAACGTTGTTAGAAATAACAAGACAACATAAAGTCTATATCTTATATATTCATATACCACATACATCTCTGTGTCTCATACACTGTTTACAGAGTCTAGGTTCTTACTGTAGGGGCTTGAGTTTCACCTATATCTGGTAGCTTCTGCCCACTAAAAGGAAGCATCAGTCAAGCAGAACTGATACCAGCTTCCCATGAAAGAAATCTGTCTACAGAAGGCAAAGATAGCAGACAACGTTCTGCAGAGGTGAACACCAGCTGAAAAAGAGAGGCTAGTGATTAGTCTGCCTCTCTCTGCTCAGACATTAAAGCCAAGTGCAGACATTCACTGGGGAGACATAACCTTTCTAGCCTTCTGTCCCAGATTAGGCACAGAGGATGTTTGCTTGCAGAACTGATCTGCAAGAAAACTGGGCAAAATCAAGTAGGTGGGGCCAGCCTGAACAACTCTAGAAATGCTCTTGTTGTTTATCTAAACTGTATTCTCAGAAGAAAATTCTGATATTGCTCTTATGCTCTAAGAAAGTAAAAAGGAATCCTCATTTGCCTAATGCCATCCTTCTCAGTGAGAGACTGCTGAGTTTTACAGCTAAATTATGTAAATCATATGGGGATGGCTATGTTTTCTGGATTCCACCCTGAAAACTTCAGAAAAAAAATTAAAAAGTGAAATAAAAATCAAAGGAAAGACTCTTCAGGTCATGTAGAGCATAATGTGTTTGATAACATGTTATGGTAGAGTGCATAACCTCAAAAACCTTCTGCTTACCCACAGTGCTGGGCAGCATGTCATGGCAAGCATGCTGTTTTTCAGATGTACTGCTAGAGCAATATTCTGCATGCAGGATAATCAGTGATAATTTTGTACCTTTGTTTTTAACAGTATTTTTAACAAACTTAATGCAATTTAAGACAACAGAAGAGACTCCTTTAAAATGAGGTATCTAAAACTGGAAAAATCTGACTTCTGAAAAGTTATCTCCAACGCAGATGATTTCTTAATCGTCTATGGAAAACTGAAAGGAATTTATAAATTGCTTTCCATGTGGGGACATACAATCCAGGGATTGAGCCTAAATACAGTCCCATTGTGATTGTCTTCTTAGCCTACCTTTTAAAAATAACAACAGATTTTCCACAACATGACAGTGTATGAATTAATTTGAAAGTTAAGTAACTACCATCCATAACTACCTTAAAAAGCAAGCAAAACCAGAATATTTAATTTCACTTTCAAGTCCAGAAAAAATTCTCTTGAAAGATCTGGAGAGAATGAAATGAGTCATGGCAGGTTTCTTCATGTGCCTATTATTTATATTAAAATTTAAAACAGAACAGGCTGAAGAATTTGCAGTCTGGAGAACCTCCCAAGGACTTGTCTTAATGAAGAAAATGGAGAGAAGGAAAGAAAGCTGGCTACCACAGGGACATTTTGTCTGTTAGAAACTTTGGAGCTCTACAAAGAAAGATTCTGATTCCCATCAGTTGTAAAGGCAGAGCAGGAGAAGGAATAGCAGGAATCAGGTGTACCAATAACTTTATGAACACTTTGGGCAATGCCAGAGGAACTGCTGACTCTATCCAGCAGAGTGAAAAATGGGAGTGGATGCCAGCCAGCATCTCTCAGAGCTCTCACTCTGTATCTTGTGGAAGATTCCCTAAGGAAGTGAACTCATTTGATGCTGATTTATGTATAGTCTTTATGGACACTGGGATGTTAAGCTGTAAAGAAAATATATTTACGTTAAAAGCCACTCAACTACACAATGAAGGTATAGAGCCGCTTCCTACCTTGAGCCATATGTGATTATAATTGAAAGCACTGGCTTTTTTTTTTGCTATATATGTCTCAAAGGAATTTCCAGTTTACCTCTGCTCAGTTCCAACACAATTACCACAAGATCTTATCTGTAAAAATGCAGAGCAGCTCTCACCTGTTCATTAGGGTTTTCCATTAACTATTAAGTTGGAACAAAGGAACAAAGGCACAGAAGGCAGCACCAATTGCATTAAGCCATGGGTGAACATTTTAAAGTTGTTGTGCAATTACTGAATTAAACTATGGTATTTTTTGCTTAATTAAAAAAGGAGACCTTCTTCCTAAAAACAGTTACAGAGATCTCTGTGTTTACATGCTCTTTGAGCTACTCAGTACTAAATAATTGGGCTAAATTATTGTGAGGAAATTACAGACAAAAATGTAAGGAGGCAACACTGAACTCTTCATAAAATTATAAAGAATGTTATGGCATTCAATTGAAGGAGAAGTTTTAGTCACAGCTAGTAATTTCAAGCTTTGATCAGAGCAACATGAAATTCATCTGATGGCTTCAACCACTGAAAGAAGAGATTAGGACTCTAGACTTCTTATCCTTCTTATCCTGAACCTTCTTCTTTACATAGGAACCATCTCATCTACAATCTTTAGACCATGTGTGGTATAATCATGCAGAGAAATATGAGTAAGACTGGAGCTTTAACAGCTAATTGGAACTTCAGTGGATTGCAGTCAGGTAACACAACGAGGAAAAAAAAAGCAGCCTAAATAAATTTGGGATGGTGGCAGTAGTCTTTTGAGAATTTTATGAGAAATAAGGAAAGATCTTTCTGCTTTTGAGAAAAGATGAAGCAGAAACATGTTACAAGTCTATATTCAATATACAAGAATGAATAAAGCACTATTACAATTCAAAAAACAACTACAATAGCATAACTGTTCTATTTTTCATTTGGCTGAGCTAAGACTTTTTGTGTATATTTAGCTATGATTCTACTCTAATATTGTAGTTTAACTTTATTGCTGTGTAAGAACAATGAAGTCATGAAATATGACTCAACAAAAGTATCAAGAATAAAAATCTGTAACTTAGCTAATTTATATACAATTTCTATTATATTTCACAAATTATTTTATTGGATGATGCACTTCAGGCTTGTCTAAGTCGAATTTAGAATTGGGGCAGTTCAAGACATCTGACTACATAGACTGTATTAATAGATTCAAAATATATTAATCTGGAGGGGATCTTTTGCAAACACTGAATGTTTCTAAATGCTCTAGAAAATATTAAACTGAAAAATAACTCAGCTTAAAACTGTTTAAAATTAAAGGGTTACTTAAAAAAATATATACTGTAGTTTGTGTCTGAAGATGCTTTTTTTCAGGCTTCCCCTTTTCTCAATGTTTTCCTTTTTGAAATTTGAATTTAGTGGTGCTTTTCTGAAAACAATACTGAAGCCAGGGCAATGCTATGCCGGAGAGTCTTCACAGGGGAAGTGCTAAGGTTTATTCACTGTCATTCATCCCAAGAAGGTAAGGATTAACTAAAACAAAAAACTTCCTCAGCAATGAAGTCAAGACAAAAGTACAATTGGCACTAAAGGCCATTTCAGGGAATAAAACAGTGATGTCAATGAAGATTCCACAGCTCCCTCCCTGCAAAAAACCTCCAAATGAGTAACTACAGTGTAACAAGTCAGCATCCAAATTAATGTAATTTAATCTGATTATGAGTTCAAACTGTCCCCAGACCCAGCCAGACATGCAGTCCTCATGTAATTTCTACATAAGGCTGTTAACTGATATCCAATTTTCCAATAAATTGCTTAAGAGAATGATAATCAGTTAAAACACACCTGTACAGCATATGGTAGCCAAGCATTTTACTGCATTATTTTAATTAAGCTTTTTTCCTACTTGATTATCAGTTCCAATTATAAAACAAGATTAATAATCCTGCTTCTGCACTCTCCTCCACAATACAGACACAGGTGCCACACTCCACTGCACTGCCCGACACCCCTTCTGTTACTGTACTGGGTCAAACTCCTTTCATCTGAACTGCTCCTGTAATCTCTCTGTCTTTTGGCTTCTTGATCCATTCCCATTGCTTCAGGCTGTGGCTGAATATTTTTCCTCTAGCAATGACAGCAAAAATTATCACATGTTCAGACCTGAGAGAGAGACAGGTATGAATACTTTAACCCCTTCCTAGTGCCTCAGAGTTGGCCCTGGGCTCATCAGGTTATTTGCAGACAGCTCTGTGACCTCCTGGCAAGAAATCTACCACAGCAAGTCTTCTCTTTTCCAAAGACTCGGGCTGGCAGCCAGAAGTGGAGGGGTTTTTTTAATTCCTTCTACTATGAGGGTTCTGGGCTGTGATTACTTAAGACCTACTCTTAATTAGAAAGCAATCAAGAAGGGCTTCAAATCTGATAGCAGCTGTGAGCCAACTAAGAGGTAGCATTCATGGTGCTAAAAGCCCAGAGGGTAACTAGATTACACATTCCAAAGAGAAGGATCATGAGAAAACACTCAGGCCTAGTAGCAACTGTGTCACCAACAGAAGCTACCATTGTGCCCACTAGAATACATCAGGCTGCTTCTCTGCCCATATTTCCTCAAGCACAGGGAGTACCAGTCACATACTTCATCACCACACATTCAGATACCATAGATGTTTGTGAAGTGAAAAGGGGAAATTGTAAAGAGAGCTAGATACATGTTGTCATCTTGACATGTCTGGGAAACGAGAACAAGGAAACAACAAGGTTAAACTTTGATCACCATTTCAGGAACCTCTAAGGAAAATCCCTTCTTGCTCACGTGGGAAGCTCCAGATAGTGTTCACCTTGTTGTACATGATGTCACTAAAAGCCCCTGAAACTTCACTGTTTCCTTTCACCTCAGATGCCTATACCCTTTCTGACCTCATGATAGGTAATGTTGAGGCTCTTACAGCAACCATTCTGGACTCTTACAGGGAGCTGCCTTGTAATAAGTGATCAAGACAGATAAGAAAGGTGTACATGAGTATGCCAGAGAGAAGATTACAGCCTGCCAGAAAGATAGTGACTTTGTCATTAACCCCAAGTGAAAGCATGCTGACTTGTGGAGATAGCCCTACTGCAACTACACCAAACAAATACGGGGACTGTCCTCAGGGCTGGTGTAAAGCTTGGTTGGGATTGACAGTACCCTCAATATGCAATGTACAGGTATCCTCTTTGTTCACATGAGTACTCTCATCCGATTTAGGATAGCTATTCTGTTCATTTGGAGCAACTTCCTTTTCTGAGAGTTAAAATGAAATGTCTGGCCAAATTTTCTGAGGCCATATGACTAGTGAGACCTCATGACAGCCAAAACGAAGAGGCCTGCCCTCTCCAAGTTGTAGACTGCTGTCACATAATTGTAACTCGATAGCATCTCTACATTTTGATTAGATAAGTTCATTGCATTTCAGTATGACAGCTGAGAAACACATGGTACACCATCAGGAACATGTAACTTCCCATTAATTTGCACAATTAATGACATTCTTTTCCTCTGAGCTCTCACAACCAGCTACCAGAACAAAATGGAGACATATATTCAATCACTTGTACTTACTGTTATTGCTAGTGCTACTGCCAATGCTGTCATTCCTAAGAGAGCTGGCAGCAACAGGAGGAAACAAAAATGTTTTTGTGACAGCGACTCTGGAATCTAAATAGAAAATGAATGTGTCAGAATTATGAAACTCAAAATACAGTTCCCTGTATATAGGATGATGGGCTACAGGACTACTCTAATGCAACTACAGGGCTGTTTTAAGAGCTGGCTGTAGGACTGTTCATAAAGTGGATTAAGCCAAAAAAGGCAGTTTTATTAAGAGGCAGAAGTGTCTACATGCTGAGCTGCTGGTGAATAGCTAATCTGGAAAAGTGGTTACTGCTTACAAGTTCTTAAGTTATGGCACTGATCTGCTTCTAGTTACTACTGACGTAACTGTACAACTGCACACATTGCCCTAATTAAAAAGCTAATATGTGTCACTAGAGAGAGTAAAAGAAAAGGTAATACAAACCCTCCATTTACTGGAAGGATAAGAAAGAGCTGCAGGAGCTTGACCTGAGCTTGTTAAAATGTTCATATAAAGTAAACATTTCTCTGTTCAGGAAAAGTGGGATTAAATTGAAGGTGACTTGAGGCTGCTGCGATTTACAGCTTGTCCTAACTTCCTCTCCTTTCAGTTGTGCACTCTTGGGCTCTTTTACCGCCTTATAAAACCAAATAGAGTATTAAGAGAAGATAAGGAGGAGAATGTAAAAAAGACAATTCAGGATATATTTTGGATGAATAGAAACAGAGCAGCATAATGTGAGGTTATTTTGATTATACTGAGAAATGATGTATCTAGGAGTGATGGCACTAGAACTTGACTTCTAACAGAAACACAACCTTCAGTGTCAGTAGTTATTTTAACTTGCAGTAAAAAGGTGACATGGAGGCATGGTATCAGATCTTTAGCATCTCTGAAATCCAAGGAAAATCACACATTTATATCTGCCTAGGTTCTGCTCCACAAAAGGAGACCCCTCTTACCATTCTCTGGTGTTCCTACTGTTGAAGGCAGAATGCAGTCATTCTCATCCAATCTGTCTGCAGACTCTTTGTAGACCTCAATGGTACTATTAAAGTGCCTAAAAAAATCCTCAGGAATGAAGTGACCTTCTTCATAAAGGTGACCATTTTCTTTTACAAAATCCTAGAGTAAAATATAGAATTCAGCTTGAAAGAAGGTCAAGGGAGATGCTCATTTCAACACTTCAACAAACGATAAAAATACCCAAAGATGATACAAAATCATTTATATTTTTAACCTCCAGACAACCAGATTAGCTGCATACAATCTTCATAAAACAAAGAAGCCTTCTGATCTAAGGATTTCAAATTAGCTTTGCAAATATAAATGAATTATTAATACAGTGTTGCAAAATTGCTAAGGAATGAAAGACAGTCTCCCATCCTATACTGAAAACCAAGAGACTTTTTAAAATTCCCCTCATTAATAAACCCCCCTTGATTTCACATTACTTTGCAAAGTTTCACATGAGTCTTTTAATCTGAACACATGAACACAACAATCATTGGTATTGTCATCAAGAGAATGTGGAACAGAATACAATAGCTGGGGTACACCACTGCTCAGAAAGAGGCAGAGATCCCTGATAACAGACCTAAAAATAAAAACAACTATAAACAAGGAAGCCCAGCCACTCTGAGGTCTAACAGACACGTTTGTTACGCCAGACTAAACATGATTGAGATCCATGGTGATGATTGATGGTTTTCTTCTTTTTTTTTTTTTATGTCAGCAAGTCAAGTTTGGCCTGGGGTTACTCTGTACTCTTAAGAAGGAGGACAGTGGTAAGAACATGGTCTAAGTATGTCCTAAAGAAAACCGCCTGGTTTTGGCTCCAAAATTATTTTATGTTTGATGGTGAAAGTACTAGACTTAAGATCATTATTCTCTAAGGAAATCAATGGCTAGTTGTTTTGCTGAACTACAGGATATTTACTTTTCTATTCTACAAAATAAAATTCCTCTTCCCCAGCCACATCCCAGCTGAGTGTTTTGAATCATCAGGACAAAAATAGAAAAGAAAAAAAATATATACACTGAAGATTGGAGATAATTGAGTTTGAAATGGAAAAGTAGGGAATATCTAAATACAGCAGTGCAATGCAAGTACATGGCAAGCTTACAAAGTTATTCCACTCTAAAGGCACCTGAGTGTTTACATATTTGATTCATTCTGGGTGTTGAAAAGCTGCAATTACAAAAACTAAGGACTTAGCTGATAAAAATAACTGTATATGGAATACTTGGATATTTATGGATAAAATACTTGCTCTAAAGGACATGGTGTATTTTACCTGTTTTATTCAGTGGGACAAAACCTTCAACTACAGAACTTATTTTTAATTACTGGTAGTCTGGTCAGATCTGGATAACAGACTAGAAAATTAAGAAATTAATTTTCTTAATTAATTAATTAAGAAAATTAATTTCTTCCCCCTTCCCTGCCTGCACAAAAAATCAGACATCTCTTGAGTGAGAATCCTTCCAGCTGCTGTCAGAATCCAGAAACACATGGAAATGGACAAATATCCTCTGATCTTTGCTGTGCCTTTGTATAAAAAAGTTAATTAAACCATGGAAAAGCTTTCAGAGCTTCACACACTGTGATAAATACTAAGAGTATATTAATAACTTTAGCCAAATCATCTTTAAATTTACATTAAGGTCACTAGAAAAATATATCATTTAAGCTGGATACACAAGGAAGATTTCTGCTAGCTTCAAAAAGATCAGAATGGATTAATTATCTTAAGGAAGATCACCGCATTTCTGACTTTAAATAACTGCATACAGGCCATTGTAATTCCTTCTAAGCCATTTTTCTTTGAAACAGGAGATAAAAATTAACCAATGTTAGCACAGTGTACTCAATGCATTTCTAAACAAAGTAGGATTTCAGATGCACAGGAATAGAAATGAAAACAAATCTAATACAGCCTTGGAAATTCCTAAACTATTACTGAATATTGTGCAACAGAAAGTAAAAAATAAATATCCAGTACAAAAGCTGAAGCTCTGTATAAAATTACCTTGTTTTTATCAAAAGCAAGGCATGCCATAAGATCATTGATTATCCTTGTGAGATTATTGATGATTGAATAGTTGCTTAAAACATCCGACATATCTGGAATATCTGAAAATTTCTGGAGAAGATTATGTAGACTCCTTGAAAATTCAGGCACCATCAAATGCAACCAACAGTGACTAGGCTGTCAGAGGATAAAAGGAGAAACAAATGTATATTGAATAACAGATATTTGTAAAAACTGGTTAAACCTCTCAATGTGCAAAAGTAAATTAGACTGTTCTTTCCAATTTAAACTCTCTCAAAAGTGTAAATTACAATTCTTCTTTAATCTGACCAATTTTCTCATCAGTCCTTTTGGTAATATTTCTATTATCATTGATACTGACATATTTATGGTTGTCTGTTAAATGCCATTCCTTCACTAAATTCTCAATGAATGCCAAGTGTCATTGTGTTGAGCATTTGAGCCTTGGAACGTGTTACTATGAACCTTAGTCCATGCTTTTATTAACCTATTTGTTTTCTTTTCAATTCCTACTGCCCTAACAATTCTTTAAATATCAGTTTTCATTTATTGTTCTTACCTTACATGACTCAGTTAACCCCAAAGATCCTTGATTTAAATTTCTTTTCAGGAGGGATTCCATAAGAATTTTGCATTAAATCCTTGTGTGCTCTCATCCACCTTTAAACTAGTTAGCTGAGTTAATTCTTTCTCTTCAGCTTTTTCACTAAATGCCATTACTGGGAACAGTTTCTAGATCTAAAAGCCTTTCTTCTTCCTGAGTCTTTGATAACAAAAGTGTTCTGCACAGACTGTCACTATACATACTAACACCTATGCAATTAGTTTGCAGACAAAGTTTGTACAGCTGTTCACATGACTGAAACCTGGTAATTCATCTTGCTGTCTTAGGGGAAGTCATTAACTGCTTTTACTTAGTTATATATAACATATATAACAGTAGTCAAATAGAGGAAAAAGTCACCCAGCCCAGGAAATCCCCAGCATGGCATGATCAGCAAAAATACAGGTAATGCATTAGTCAGAACTGCAATTTGTACCTGTAAATAGCTTCCCAATAACAGCTAAATTTTAGTGGCAAATGTTATGAGAATTTATTCCATATATGACATTATTTTTCCAATATTGAAAATGTTTCATTAAAGCCTTCCAGATACAAATATCTTGGCCCAACAAACCCTAAGTACTCTCAGTAACACTAAACCAGTTTCCAGGTGCTGCCCAGCGGATAGGCAGCACCCACTGAATCCACCTTCTGCAACACACAGCAAATATTTGGCAATGTACACACTTCTAGGCTTAATCTCATTTACTCCATTTCTTCAATAAACCTGCATAGAGATTCTTAAAAAAAAAATCCACAGGTGTTGTTCTGCTTTGATGTGTAAATCTTTCTGACAAGAAAAAATACACTTCTCATTTCTGAAGCGTAACCAGACCTATATTAGGCTTCTAGGCTTAGTGAACCAAATGTAAATACATTGCTCAGCTCCACCTGAATTTCCACTTCTGTGTACAACTCTCTCACACAATGATAACCTGTGGCAAGTAAGTAATATAACCTTTTGCAATTATCTCAACAATGACTTAAAAAGGAAAGAAACAGAAAGCAAAATGGATAGCATTTGGCTTGAGTCTGCTTCCCCTCTTTCCTTCGAGAACAACAAGGCAAGGGTGAAGGCAGGAGCAAGTAAATCACAGAAAGTTTGTTGAAACATCTTCTGTTCAAGCAGTGTATGTGGTGCTATGTCCCACCGCTTCCACAAGACTGGCAGCACATTTTCTTTCCTCTGCTTTGGGGTGGGAGCACTGACACAGAACTAACTACTGTGCTTCCCTGAACTGGAAACCTCAAAAACCTTTTCCTTTGAGGTTTTGTGGGTGAGCATTCTCCTCTGGCAAGGACTAGCATAAGCTTGCTGCTTCTCCTAGTGAGCATTTGGCAATTCCAGCAGGGAGTCTATTTTGCTGCTCCTGTGGTTTAGCATGCGTGTGGGAGTCTCCACTAACTGAACTGTTCTGACCTACAAAGCTGTATTTCACAAAAGCTCAGTTCTCTTTTCAGTAATGTCAAGCTGTGCAATCATTTGCTATGTCAATACCTACCAAACACAGGGATAAAACTGCTCTAATTGAAAAATATGACATTATTTGCAAAGAGAAATGAAGGCTCTATTCTGATATTTTGTGTAAACTTTGACCAAGATTTACATTTTAGGGCAATTGAAAATGTGATTTCCCTTGTACTTCAGGGTAGTTCTCATTTGGCTTTTACTTTCTAGATCTGTGCAAAAGTTTGAATGTTATCTCCTCTTCTGAATTCAGCCCTTTGCTGTCATCTCTGCCTTTCAACCTGCAGGTTCGACTACACAGTTTACTCTGTACAAGACTACTTTTAAAGCCACTCAGTTGCCTTGAGCTAGTGCATAATGCAACAACTCTTCTGTTTAATGGATGGGTCAGTCTGTTCCTGTTACATGCACTACACTGGCTTCCCATCTGCTTTGTGTTCACCCTGCCTTCCTACCTTTAGTCATCTGCATTTGGGACTTGCTACCTTGGGTACACTTCCCACTTTATGCACGCACTGAAGATTAAAATCTGTTGAAAAAATTTGCAGAGCACCATTTCAATCCTTTCAGAGTTGAGCAAAGGGCGTTTACTTTAGGCAAAGCCATGGGTTTCCCAGCTTGCATGGACCAGAGCAAAGCCTCCTTATTCAGCAAGCCTCTCTGCGGTATGCATAACACAACCTGAAATTCACAGAGAGGAATTTGGCAAAGTGGGATCTGAATACTGCTGAATACTTTCTCCTGTGAAGGCATATGGCCAAGAGCTGCACCTGCCATTACCATGACTGAAAGTGGTGTGCAAAGGGAACAAAGCCTCAGCTCTGAACTGCTCTTCTTCATTTTTATTTCTTGGCTGCTTGTTGTAAATGTAAACTGGGTCTAAATTCCTGGATATGATGCATCAAGATGACATAGCACTGAAAAGAATGGAAAAGAATCTGCATACTGGCACTCAAAACTGATCCATGGAGAGAGGCAAGAGAGAACAACTAGGACCCACTGCTCAAGCAGGTTCCCTGGCCTTTTTCATCTGCCAACACCCCCAGGAGTGCAGTGAAGGGAACGGCCTCTATCTAGCTAATGGGCTGGAAGCTGGGGAAATAGCACTTAGGCTACAGCTGTCCTCCACAGGTGTGAATATCATCACGTCAGACACCAAGATGAGTGAATTTCAACAAGTCCAGCAGTCAGAGGATGGCGGCAGCCAGTCTTGCTTCCTTTTTCTCTAAATATTGGATATTCTAAGAAATGGAAAATTTTCTACTAGTTTTATTTATATGGGACCTAGTACCTGACTTCCATAGCATTTATTCTGCAGAGTTTTCCTGTCTTAGGAACCAACTTTAAACTGGGTTTTCCAAAGTACTCTAACTTTTAGTGAAAACCTCAAGCTTCCAGCAAAACTCTTAAAAACACTTCTACATCTGACATAACCCTTCATAATCTCATAACTCAGAGCCATTCACTATCCTGCAGCCTCCTTTTCTTCTTCCATCTTCTTGTTATTCAGGATTGAATGTTGCTTCTGGCATCATTTTCCAATATCAATAGGGAATATTGCTAGATTTGCCACATTGTTGTAGGGTAGGTTATATTTTATACATGTATCACATAAAAATTGGATTTTTACAGTGAAAACTTTGTACAGACACAGACAGCTTCTTACATTTAGCAGATATTTTTCAGCTACTGATGTTTGTGTACAAGGATTAATTTTTAAGACAGGCACAGTGTCGTTCAGTTTCACTGACAAAATCATGATTTTCTTACTTTTTTCCTTGCCTTAAAATAATATAGCATTCAGCACAATTTGTACTTTCACCTTGTTTCCTTTCCTCCTTTTTATTGCAATGTATGCAACAACCAAGTTTTCAATACAACATTTCAACTTTTGTTTTGTTAAATTGAGGAAAACAAAAAATATGCAGTAGATTGAGCAATAAAATAATATGATTTTTAAATAAAAATGTTATAAAATTTTAAGATGTATAGATAATGATTATTTGAAAGTACCACTATGTATTAAATATGGGATTATAAAGAAAGAATAACACAAAGTATGTTTGAAATTCTACTGGTTTGTTTAATTAGTGATGCTACTACCATTTGCTGAACTTGGGATTCTCTTTACCGGCTATTTAGTATTTGTTGTGCTGTAGTGGCATTTCCACTGGCTGAAACAAGAAGGACTTCTACAGTGTGTTCCAAAGTACAACTACAGAGAACCTATTTCTTTAAGAAAGCAATATTTTTCCATTGACACAATGAAATAATATTGATGAAATAAGAACACAATGAAAATTTGACTTTTCACAGAAAAAAAGTTAAAAAATTTAATATGAAGAAACACTTTCCTAGAACTCCTGTACTTAAATAAATTTTAAAGTACTGTAGGTATCTCTCTACATTTCTTTTAAATAAATACTTGGGAACCATATGAAAAGTGAAATAAACATTATTTAACTGTAACTTGCTAAGACATAGGAATAGGTAAAAAATGTTACAGCCATCACTGGTTCCAGTGGGCTAATTTATTTGGAATAACCTGAAGTGGTTGTACATACCAGACTATCCATCTTCGGGACATATTTAAGGGTTATCATATAATCATTTGGGAGATTTCCAACCTACAATAAACAGATAATAAAAATGTTATTACTTACTACACAAAGTAAGACTTTATTTCCATTACTGCATTCAGCAAAATCTAGCAAATATAAACACAAATTTTCAGTAAATTACAGGTGCAGGCAAAAATGTTTACTTATGTTCACTTTCCTGTGGAACTGCTATTGACACTTATTTACTCACAAGTGAACCATCTTTCCACAGCTCTGCAATATGCCCAGATCTGATGTGATCATGGTCAGTACTACTGCTTCCCAGCAAAGTTAAAGTCAACAATGGGTTGAGAAGAAGTGATCTGATGTTTTCTATTACTGCAGATACTCCCCTGCCCTTCTGTCTTTTAACGCCTTGAAGTGTCTGCATGACTACTTCTGCTGTAGATATTAGAGGACCCAGAAGTAGCTAGCCCTTTTTCCTTTAAATGATATCCAACTTCAACATACATCTGAACCTAAATACTTGCCTGCCTTAGTTATGTACCAGGTCAGAAAAACACCTGAGCACAACTTTGACTTTGGAGTTGTGCTTCTTACTAATGTTGAGCAATATCATTATATCATAGCAATGTCCTGGGGCAAAGGAGAGCTTCCACACATGTAAGCTGCAGCTTTGCAGATGTGGGTGAGCATGAAGTGTGCTGCGGCAAAGACAACGAGTGGAAGAAGGGTGCCCACTGAATTTTCCTACACAATCTGCCACAGATGGGTTCCAACACTACTGTGAGACATGGTTGAACATCTGGGCAATGTGCTGGGTTGGGAGATGAACAGTCCAACAGTCCAACAGTCACTGGACTGCCACAAATCCACAGTCTTTTGAGATATTTTCTCAAAAGCATCATAATATGAGGCTTAATGATACAATAAACCTAACATCTTTCAATGAAAGCATCAATTGATATTTCTCATCATGGTTTGAAATCCACATAGACAAAAACAATATGCACAGATGTAGCTCCTTTGGTGCTAAAGCATTCCTACTTCAGGTTAAAGATCATTCTGTTATGGCTGCTTTTGATTCTGCTGCTATAGCAACCAGCACAGGGATTTCTTTTCCCCCTGAGCAGTTTATGGATAGTATTTTGTTTGGCAAAAAATAATGTTTTATTTCTTACATTAAAAGTTTGTTTCAATTAAAAATTAAACCAGTTATTTCAAAACATTATGATTCTAGAAATTATCAAGGGCAATGCTTATACACAGCCAAACATAAGTGAATTACAAACATTTTTTAATTTATGTGGGCTAAGCTACAATTTTTCAGCTCAATGACATCTATTTTTCTCCTATAGCTTTAGAACAGTTTCTGTATAAATGATCCTTGAAAATTCCCTCCCATAAATCAGTTTTGTTTCTTCTTTTATTCATCTCTTATTTTTATACCTACACATTCCCAAAGCAGAAGCATCACTAAAATTCTCTATATTAATTTCTATTTACTTGGCATTTTGAGGAGTTGATTCAAGATGCTATAAATACTGAAAAATATTTCAATATATTTGTTCTTTCTTTAGAGCATCAGATCTATTCTAAATCCTCATCCAAATTTTTGTCTATTATTACTTTCTTTAAAACATCATGACATCACAGCATACTAACAGGTATTCTTTTTTTTTTTTTCGAGCTTCCTTTGCAAGCCTAGAGAGGTAGGATTAGCAGCACTTTAAGCAGCACAGATAGTGAAGATGCTACTCTATGTGCCAAGTTTCCCATACTCACTCTAGAGGGATTCCACACTTAGCAATGCCAGCAAAACCACTGTTCTTTAAGAAAGGTCACTGGAAGATTAAATTTGTTCCATATCAATGAACACTACAAGAATTGATATGCATTATGTATACAATCTACTTTCCTGGCATCAGAGCCTCTCAAGCACTTTTCACGCACAGTTAAAAAAATGTAAGTGCCCAAGAGCTCTTACACCTTCTCAATCAGAGCTGGAGCAAACAGCTCAGCCTCAAATATTTCTCTGCTTGACAGACTGTGAATCAGATAAGATATTTTTGAATTTACTACTAAAAATGAAGATCACTGGGAGGAAGGTGTCAAAGACAAAATACATTCACTGCCTTAAGAAAAAACTTGTTAAAATTTTGTTGACTGAAGTCCACATGTCACATGCTGTGCTGGCAAATGATGGATCTCAGTCAAAGTGAGGGAGTTACATTTGTGTCACACTTGGACTTCCCAACTCACACACAGAAAATAGGGTAAAGCCTCTGATGTAAGAGTGAAAGATATGTCTATACTAGGTCTGCATTTTGTACTCCCTTGCTTTGCTGAAATGTATCTTGAAATTTTGTTGAACACTGACCACCAAGACTCTGATCCAAACCCAACCGCTAGATTTTCATCTGCTGAAATGATCCTGAAAGGAATGAATGGACTCTGCACACCCACTCACTGCAGGGTGCCTGACTGCTGTGGCTTCCAACAAGAAGATGACAAGGTGGCTCTGACCTGCCTGAGCAAAGGTGTTTGGAAAAGAACTCCAAAACAACTGTCCCTTGAAACCACCTGAGTTCTGGAATGGCTTTTTTATTAGTTCCTCTACTGAACTCCATGAGTACAGTGACAAATCTGGGGTGCCACAAAACACCTGCCTGCCCAACTTATCTTGGTTTAAACAGAAGAAACAGCTTTGATTATTATAGAGAATGTCAACTGATAATCTTGCAAAGGAATGTATAGAACCAAAATCATCGAACTGCGATTAAAATGTCACAAAATTTTTCTCTGATTTAGTGGCTATGTGTGATTGCAGACATCCTAACAGGCTGAGAAAAATTGAAGAGCAGGGAATCTAGACTTATGTCTTTAAATCCATATAAAACCAACAAAAAGTGCTATATTCCCAGTTGCAACAAAATCTCCAACTGGAGAATGTAAGATTACTTTTGACATAGAGAGGTCTGAATATTTAATACAGCACTCTTAACATTGCATAGCCTAAACATGTTTTAAAAAATGCTCATGGTCACATAGATGTGGAGATGAAAAAACGAAATAAAAGTGATTTGGGTTCCATAAACTACTCTTTCATTGCAACAGCAGACATGAAAGATGACCTATCTGCAGTCACATCCTTTGAAATGAGGGCTACTGCTCCTGAAAATTCCTTTTATTGTGATTGTTATGAAAATTATGAGGAGACAAGCACAGATATTTTTTTTTACACACCTATAAAATATAAAGTATGTTAATAAAGTAAAATTACTGTTTTCCATTGTCAGTGTTTTCTTTTTTACTCTGAAGCATATGATGGAAAAAAACATACTTTCCTTTTGGATATAACTTCTACCTTGAATTTTTCTCTATTTATTACCCTTTTCCTGTTCTTTTCATAGAATAATAGAATGGTTTGAGTTGGTAGGGACCTTACAGATCATCTGGTTCCAACTCCCTACCATGGACAGGAACATCTTCCACTACACCAGGTTGCTCAGAGCCCCATTGAACTTGATCCTGACACTTTTCCAGGGAAGGGACACCCACTACTCTGAGTAACCTGCTCCAGTGCCTCACCACCCTCACAGTAAAGAATTTCTTGCTTATATCTAATCTAAATTTCTCCTCTTTCAGTTTAAAGCCATTCCCCATTGTCTTAGCACTACATGCCCTTGTCAAAAGTCCCTCTCTGGCTCTTTCTTACTGCTTCCCTGGCTTTTCTTTTCCGGCAGGAGCTTACACTGTCTGTCCTTCATCTCTGCAATCCACTCTATCTCATCTGCTAATGAAGCAGTTAATAAAATCTTCATCATTTGGCTTAAGACAACATGCTAACGATTTCCGTTCACACTTTTTACAGTCATAGTGGCAGATTATTTGCAGCATAACAACTCTGGATCATTTTTTTATAACCCCTTCACTCAGGAGAGTTAAATCCATTTAAAAATAAAAATCAAATGTGGCACAGAGTGTAAAGTACATATTTACAGCAAAGATGTAATGTGAAAGCAAAGTATTTGACAGCACATCTCAAGCAAGGAACTGGTCAGTAAATCCTGACTATTGTTGGGTTTACAACATTCAAAAGAAGAAAATTGCTTTAGAGAAGTAGTTCATGGAAGAAGAGGTATTTTAGATTTTGTTAATGGACTAAACAAAAATATGTAGGTATATTCTGTACATTCTGCACAGCTCAGTGAAAATTCTATTTGTATGTAGGTTTTGATGTTCACATTTAACAAACATATATACAACTTATTCCTAATTCATATGCAAAATCAATTGCACAATTACAGAGATACAGCTTTCTGCTGACTTACTGTGCTGAAAAGAACAATGGGGACAGACTTTATTGACAGGTGCTGCAATTACAGTTTCATAATATGGAACATTTGCTCATCAAGTAATGTTCTTCCTTGCAGACATCTTCATTACAAAAGAAGCAGGAGGTCACGTGATGAGTAGTGCAGAATGAATACTGTCTACATACTTTCATTCTCTATAGGTATGAAATTATGCTCTTTTAAACTTCTCAGCATTAAAAAACAAAAATTACTGTTCAACTGTTCTTTGTTTCTTAAGATAATTTTACTTAAGATATATTCTTCATATGACAAAATTATATTACCTAAATGTGATTAAGTTTAATCTTACAGAATACGCAAGCCATTTTTTTATGAAGGGATATCAATCTGGCTTGGTCTTACATTGACTGATGCACAGAAACCTTATGGTTATTGAATTTCCTTCTCTCCAATTCTTTACTCTGGTGTGAGTCTAGCATGGTGCTAGTGAAAATCCTTATTAAGAACACTGAAAACAAGTTACACCATGCATCTATCCTCAATTTATTGCTCAAAACAAAGTTGATTAGGCAAATGACCCACATTTTCAGGCACTGCACAGCATGCCTTACTTATTCTCCAATAACTTAGGCTTAGTAGACATCTAATGTCTACATTCACTGAAGGTCTTGACTGAGGCATGTTCTCATATCCCTATAGTATAATAAAGCTGAGGAGAACACAGCCACAGTCATGCTCAGGAGTTTTCTACAAGTGATGTAGAGTGTTTACAGTACTTGGAGCAAGCCCAGTACCAAATAAACAAAGACTAGGTAGGAAATTGTGGCACTGTTTAGCAAACTGTAGGTGCACTGTAGTAGAATAGTGTCTGTGGGAAACATACTGGAGAAAAAGCCAAATGAGGGATATGGATTCATACTGCAAAGAATTTTAGCATGAGATAAGAGGAGGATGGGAATCTGCCTGGAGTTCATCAAGGAGCATTTTTCCTGTGACCACAAACAGTGTAACAGATACCATGGAAATAACGAGGAGAAGCTGAGCGCAAACTCAGCATGTGTTATGACAACACAGGCAGTGTTAATAGTACCTTTGAAGAAAACCCAAGAAGCTTGCCATTGATAGTGGAAAAAAAGGAGGAGCAGCTTGAAGGAAATAAGTAGAAGATAAAGGGTCAGAGCATCATGTGAACAAACAGAAGAGCAAAATTACAGAAGCTGAAGCTAGAAAAAGATTTTTCATAAGACTGGATTTTTATCCACCAAGAATTTGGAAGAAAAATGTACTTATTTGTCCAGAGAACTACAAAAAATTTCTCCTATTATGAGAAGAAAAACAATGAAGGTTTTAAAAGTGTACTTTGAAAGGTCTGTGAAGCATCAAGAGCCAAATCACACACCTTTGTTAAAGACCTGAATGGCTGGGGAGAGATGGTGATGTAACTTTACAGTGAGGAGAAATGGCTCAGGACAGACTAACATGAAAGAGACAAAAGAGACACACTGTGATGAAAGAGATCATACTCTACCTCTGAGGAGGATTCATGCCAAACTGAATCTAGGCTCTAGACTAGTTATGTTTGATAATTTGTGATGACAAAGGAGGAAGAGAGGCCAATATCCTTAAGTGATGGGATTTGTGCACTACCGCTGAACAGATAGTTTACCAAACACAGAGACGGGACTATACTCACAAATGTGGACAAAAAGGGTTAAATAGCATGACAGTCTTGCTGAGAATAAAGCATTTAGGAACAACTATTATATCATTGTGTCCAAATGTGACAGAGTTTTTGGATAACATCATAATAACTATGAGAAATAACTGTACACATAACACTTCTGTGAAATCCTCGGGACTACAATTTGCTCTCAGTGTGAAAGGGAAGGATATTTATTAAAGACCCTATGTTCTACAGGCACAGATTCTTTGGATGAGTGAAGAAATAAAACTTTTACTTAAAAGCCAATTGAATCAGCAGACAAAAGGAAAGACTGTGGATGTTGTCTGCCTCGATTTCATTAAAGCCCTTGATATTGTCTCCCACAGCATACTCCTAGAGCAGCTGGCAGCTCATGCTTTGGGCAAGTACACCTTTCACTGGGTAAAAACTGTCTGTATGGCTAGGCTCAGAGACTGCTGGTGAATGGGTGCCACAACGAGGTGGTGATTAGTGTTCCCCAGGGCTCATTACTGGGGTCAGCCAGTATCAGTTTATTTGTTATCTTTATTGATGATCTGGACAATGTGACCAAGAGTACTCTCAGTCACTTAGTTGGGTGGCAGAGTTGACCTGCTGGAAAGTAAGAAGGCTCTGCAGGGGGAGATGGACAAGCTCCATCAGTCGACTGGGACCAGTTGTCTGAGGTTCAGTAGAGCAAAGTGCCAGGTCCTGTACTCATCACAACAATTCTGTGCTGTGCTACAGCTAGGGGAACAGTGGCTGCCTGGAAGAAAAGGACCTGGGGGTTGAGGGCTGGCTGAACATGATCCAACTTGTGCTCAGGTGGCCAAGAAGGCTGTCGGTATCCTGGTCTGTATCAGCAATACTGTGGCCAGCAGGACCAGGGAAGTGATTGTCACCCTGTACTTGGCAATTCTGAGGCCACAGCTCAAGTCCTTTGTCCAGTTCTGGGCCCCTCACTGCAAGAGGAACAACAGAGAAGGGCAGCAAAGCTGGGGAGGGATCTAGAGAGTGAGTCATATGAGGAGTGGCTGAGGGGTTGGGTTGAGTTTTGAAGATACACATCATTAGAATATCACTCAATTTAATCAGTATATTATGTTTCAAAAAGCAGAAATGGTACAAAATTTTTACTTCAATTTGCAAGTGTTTTCGGGTCTCCTGAACCATATTTTTAAGTAATATCATGTTGGAGTCCTTTTGGTATGTGCTAAGGATATAGATCATAGAGCATAAAAAAACCTGTACTTGCTACAAAGTAGTATGATGAGTTAGTATTCTCTGTAGGCTTCTCCTTTCTCATATTCACACTGTCAGCTAACAAAGTTTTGTTTTAAAAGTACTTCAAACCTTATTATGTATTTTTAATTTTTTGTTCTCAATGTCTAGTTGACATCTTGTAGAATTTCAAAAGAGAATGATCAACATGCAATTTGGTCATGTTATTGGAACAAAGAGTTCTTATACTAAACTGATGGTACTAAACTTATTTTCACCTTATCCTTTTAATTCTCAAGTGACTTTATTGAAATTATTTCTGCAAATATTAACACAGACAAAACAGGGAGACAGATTTTCCTCAAAACATTCTAAGAACAACTCATGCAACTCAAAACAGAGAGAATCTCTGTGTCTGGGGCTTTGTAATTTCTGCATCTCTCTGTTATTTCTCCAACCCGAAGTATCTTTGAATTTGCTTGGAAGCTTGACCTCAATTTTGCATTTGTATGGTGATCTGAAAGATATGTCTAAGTCAGGAGAATGACCACACAGCATCCTCATTGAGGACTGCCCAAAGAAGTTCAGCCCAACCCCACTCTACTCAAGCTGGGCAGTAGCAGAAGAACAACGTAACCTGGACAGTGTGATTATTCAAGCTGCTTGCACATTTTTTGTAATCTGTATTTATACAATCTTGAAGTTTAGATTGTACTAAAGGGAAAGTTAAAATATTTGTTCTCAGGACACATAACTGAAAAAGAGTTATTATTATCCCTGAACTACACAATTTCACCAGCTCTCACAGGAATTCTGTTGTTCTTGCAGGCTTTCAACGGGTTTACATCAAAGCTTAATACTCTTCCAAGAGATGAAATATTATCTGGAATAAATATGCCAATACTTCAAAATTCTGCAGAAAGGAACTAATTTGAAGCACTATACATTTAAGTAGGACTATAGAGCACACCTAGAGATTTACACCATGTGCCAATGTGTATAAAAAGGACCAAAGAAAACAAGTTAAGAACACTGCACAGGAAATAAATGCTAGGGGTTTTAATATAAGTATTTGATAATAATAACACTGATGTTGCAACTTTTTTCCCACAATGAAGCCACAATTTTCAGCTGTATTCAATACACAGATGTAGATAGGCTTGCCAAGAGTTCAGTATATATTATTTCTTAGAAACTTTGGTATTATATCCTGCACTACTGCAAAACAGCGTAATTATTAACTTCAGTGGAGCTAAACACCAATTGACTTCAGAAGCAGATGCTGTTTTTCAGGTTAATGCAGTGGTAAATTAAGTAACAGTTAAAACTTCCTTAAATTAATTTAGTTTTTATATGAAGCTGTGAGTCCTTCAGACTTAAACTTCTGGGTGCAGCAAGCAGAGAAACATATAATGCCTGTAACCCACTTGCAGCCAAAGACTGCAAAGCCTGTTCAATTGTTACTGATTTGATTGCTACAACGATGTCTAATATCACACTATTTTTATATATGGCACTTGTCTTTCATATACTCGAAGTAAAGAATTCTGCTTCAATTCAGCTGTTTGCTGCCGGTCTGCTCCATGCAAGTCAGTAACACAAAGACAATAATCTTTCATCTGCATGGGGAACAATCTGCTCTGAAAGAATGTTTGAGGAAATAAAGATTTTTGGCAATTTTGACTGAAGTTTCGAGTCAGGAAACTACATATGTACATACACTCCATTTTGGTCAAGGTAATCTCTTCAATTAACACTGGAACTACTTTCACTGCAAAAAATGGTTTTATTCAAGTGACTGATGTTGATGGATTTTCTTTTAATATTCTCCTAGTTCCAATACAGACTTAATAACTTTGATTAGAAATGTAAGTGCCCTTAGACACTATTTTTTTAACATACAGAATAACATAAAATAAAAGGTACTTACCAATTTTGCAATGTCATTCACATCATCTGTGACTGGATTCCCGCAGGAACTCTGGGCTTTGACAAGAGGATTAAGTAGGAGGAGTTGAAGACAAAAGCAAGTGATAATCCAAGTCTGTTTAGCAAAAAAAGAAAAAAGAAACAGAAACCCCAAGTAAGCAATAGCCAAATATGAAGTAACAAGAGATTGTAGTAATGTTTTTCATATGTGTTGTCTAGAGGCACCAATACTATTTATCCTTCATGAAGGCATACTTGTACCATTACAGTATCATCTTCATGGCAGGAATCCACAAAAATGCACTTAATTGATCTTTTCTGGAAGCAATTATCTTTAGAGTGTTAATGGAAAACCTAGTGTTGAGCGATTAGGTTACTTACACAGGATCATGCTTAGCTGGGTTTTCTGTAAGTTTACAGATACCAAAGAAGAGAAAGATACAAATCTTGCAATATTCTTTATCAGGAAAATACAATTGATTATATACTTGTCATTTACTTGATAGACCTGTGGCTCTAATGTGATAAATGATAAGGAACAAAATTATACCAGACTACATCAAGACAAAGGGAGAAAGTTCCTAATCACAGCCATTTCATTTGAGTACTTAAACTGCAAGCAAACCCACAACTGGACTCTGCCCAAATACTGACATCTCAAGCAGCAATACAGTACATCTTCTCCAAGTGACGTGCTCTGGCCTCTCAGAAGTGCCAACTTGGCTTTGGCACTACATTCCCCTCCTAAATCCTGTTGGAAACAGCAATGCAATGTACTTACACAGGCTTGTGAGACTCACACAGAAAAGCACCAGATAACTAGCTGCGATGCACCTGGGTGTCTCCTTGGCTACACTGCCTGAACTTCCTCGCCTTCTGTTGTTCCTTGTGCTTCACTGGTTTCCCACAGAGCCCTGTGCCAAGTTTAAACTGCAGATCTTTATTTCCAGAATGTTAAAGCATTTAAGTTATGGATAATCAAAAGTTGCCTCGGGTTGTGAAGCTTTTTCTGCCAGCTGACTGAAGCTGTCAGCAAAAGCCGATGATGGTGTACATTTACGGCAAGTATGGAATTTGCCTGTGCAGGCTCCTCAGCCTCCATAAGGGCAGGACTCAGATCAGGATTTGCTTTTGCACAAACCAAGATACAGCTCAGCCCCGTCTGTTCTGTGTGACAGGTAGAGAACTCCAGCCTCCACCCTTGCCTTCATGTGCTCTCCAACCTTTCAATTTAAGACCAAAGCAAATGAAATAACAGCAACACAATTCTCTAGGAAAAGAAGAAAAAAATCACAGATTAAAAAGATGTATCATTATAGTAATCTAGAGGGCCTAAGAAAGAATGGTAATAAAGATTGCTCAGGAATTTCATTAACTTGACAGAACAGTGTCAGGCACTTTAGCTAAAAGAGCTGTTAAATGACATGAGTAATCTCTTTCTTGTATCTTTTATCTCTTAAATCTTGTATCTATCCTACAACTAAAACTGGTCGTTTGCTTTCTTAGAATACAGCTTCCTGACATATTTAGGTAAAACCAGTGTGGGCTGCTGGTAGAAAAGGCAATCCAGCTTCCTCTCCCTACCTCTTGCACTGGCAGTGAGGGTTTAGTCAGTTGTACCAGGCAGACAACTTCCATTTTTGTTTTCCTGTATTATTTTTCAGCTTTCTGATCCAAGTAACTGACGCAGCTGAAATGCTCTGTCAAAGATGAGACAAGCCAGGACTGCTGATTTCAGTGGAGCCTGCACTTGCCTTACCCTAAACTCTACCTTCAGACACCACAAAGAAATAAAAAGTATTCTGAGCAAAGTACATTTACAATATGCAACGTCTTTTGGTAATGTCTCTTGCTTCAACAAAACTAGCATTTAGAAATAATTTTATTTTAATATTTGTACAAATAATTACAGAGAATAATTACTAGTGTGAAGGATTGAGAATAATTAATAGCTCATCTTATGAAATCTCTGTGTTTTAAGCCACAGAAAGCTTTGCAGTTATATATATATGAACAATTTGAGCTCTGGGGAAATGCAAAGATGCTGCTTATTTTAGAAAGGACCTTCAAGAGCTCCTTGAAGTGTATTAGAGCTCAAAGCTGTTTAAGAAATGGTTTCAAGTGATGAAGAGAAATGTCTCCCTTTCCTTCATAAGCTCCAGAATCACAGAGGAAACAAAAGGAGACCTCAAGTTAACAGGTTAGCTTCTCATTCACAATATTTAGAAATTATTTGCTGCAAAGAGGCAAGAAGTTAATGACAACTATATACTACAACTATACTATGACTATAATGACTTTGGAGTAAACCAGTGCATTAGCAGTTGCACTGGCAGGGACTTTTCCCTGACATGTTCCTTGGAGATGGAGTTCACACCAGGAACTGACAATTTCTTTATTGGATTCCTCAGTATTGATTAGTATGTAGAGATGGAATTTGTTCACTGAACTGTGTCATGGTCATAGGATGATGTTCAACCCAACAGTCTAATAATCAAAAAAGCAACAAAATTCTTTAACTAGAAATGCTTTTTCAGCAGATCAACTAAGTAATATTAATAAACATTAATCCAAATTAATGTTTGGATTAAACAAATAAAATCAGAACTTTGATGCACATTGTCAATTTTTGTACTTCTGAAGCTTAAAATCACTAAACATTCTATAATTATGGAAATAAATAAGAATACTTTTGTACATGAAGCTTAAAATCACTATACATTATATAATTATGGAAACAAATAAGAATACTTTTTCTCCTATGTAAATAATGGTTGGGATTTAAAAGCATAATAATTTTATAACTGCTATTAAAACCAAATGATTTGTAAATTTTGAGATTATTTGAGGTTTTTCCTGCATATTTTCTCCCTGTGTCATCCAACAGGAACTGAAAAATCTTCCAAATACTGCTAGTTTCAACATGTCTATTATACAAAATCTTTTAATTATTTGCACTTACAAAATATTTACATTACGCATGCCTTCAGGCACATTATATGTAAGGACTGTACAGATCAAAGGGTTGAACTATTTTCGTGTTATTTACTAATGACCAAACCTGCTGTTTGAGCAAAACTTGAATAGACTGAATTAAATCAAGGACAGAATAAATGGGAACCTTAAACAATAGCTTTATAAATAGAGATGCCCATTTTATACTTTACTAAGCATAAATAAAAGTTACCTACACAGCACTCATAACAGATTTCCATATTTAATTACCCCTAAGTTAACATGGGATTTTTCAAAGCTGGCCTCAGAATTTAATCACACATCATTTGTTAGCAGGAAGATATATGGCAGACATGAGGCAGACCTTTATACCAAAGTGCCTCTTCCTATTTTTGGCTTTAAAATGATTCAATTGTCTTTAGATTCTGCAATCTATTAAATAGTGAATATTTAAGTTTGTGCAAGGGGAAACAAATAATGATGAGACTCAAAAGGATAATTAAAACTAAAGATTTCAAGTATACACATTTGTTTATTCTGCAAATTATTTGCACCATTGCTTGTAAACCATAATCTAGAATTTCAGTAAACATCATTTTAGAAGCTCAGCTAGTGATCCAATGTGTTGATGACCACCCTTTTAGTTGTAAATCAACATCCTTTTCATTTATTCATTTCACTTATAATCTGAAGTGTTGACAAAGGCTGCTGACTGAGTGGTTTAGCATCTCTTGCACAGTATGCTATGAAAGATACTCAATCATGTTAATGTTCAGCTAATTCCTTAAGTGGAAAGCCGCAAGGGGAATACCACATTGCTAAATAAACCATACTTTGGAAAGTCTGGACATTCCCAAATATCTAGTTTGTCCTGATAACACTTGTAATCACAAGAAGGTAGAAGACATTAAAAAAAAAGCAAATAACAAACCACAAAAAAACTTTTAAGCACAGGGAGAGGTAGTAACTACACAGATGAACAGGTTCTCCATTTTAAAATTTCTTGTATTCAAATCATATTAGCCATGGAATTTTTCAGCCCAGTTTCCTGAGCAAATCACCCAATTAACCACAACCAAGCCACAGCTGAAGGAGGTTAGCTGACAATGTGGAACAACTTTCACCCTGGGCTAGGCTTCCCGAATTTATTTTTCACTTCTGTTAACGTTGGAGTAGGAACATATTTCAATATTGGCCCCTCAGACAGTGTTTATATGCTGCTTTGCTGAGACACAGCTTGTGAACTTCTGCCACAGACAACATGGGTTGGTCAGTCATGTACAGGTAAGTTAATTTTCATACTTATGCCTTGAAAATCTTCGTTTGTTAGAAGATTTAGAGAAAATGTAAATAGCAAGAAAACATATTTCTCTGCTATTTTTTTTTTTAACCACAAAGCATCCAGATGCATAGAAGCACAGTAATTCTTTCCTACGTCTATTTAGTTATTCAGCTGTGATAGAGATTAAATAATTAAAGTAGTGGAAGAACTGTCTTAAACCAATTAAGAAATTAACTGCCAGCATAGAAAAATCTTTAAATGAAAGAAGAGCATTTATACAGAATGTAATCCAATTACCATTTACATGGTATTCAGTGACACCTTCACACCTGCAAATGGCAGTGCTAACTTTAATCCCCAACATGGCCATGCCTAAATACCGCTTAAGTGCTAAACATTGCTCAAACCCCTGAAAAAGTGAGTTAAGTGTGGAAAAAGAAGTCATCCACTCACGACCACCTAGCTCTGAAATAATGAAGTACTTGGCGAGCACATTTGGAACTGGCAATGTCACCTCCACAATCTTAAGTACCCAGGAAATGACTTCAGAGTAGCTGAAGGAAGCACTGCTGAATAAAGCATAGGTAAGGATTAAGTCTAGCGCACATCCCCTGGTCATCAAAACTGGCACTAGACTCACCAATTACAATAGCTGATCACCTAGGGTGCTCTCTGAGTGACAGAGCTGGGTTACACCTCCTGCAACCAAGGTCATTCAAACTCACAGGAGTTGAGCTGTGGTCCTCTGATATATCTACCTTGTAATTACCATGGAACATAGATTCATTTCGGTCGGAAAAGACCTCTAAGATCATCAAGTCCAACCATAAACCCAGCACTGCCAAATTCACCAGAAGGCCACGTCCCCAAGTGCCACATCTACACATCTACCACTGGAGACGATTTCCTGTCTATTACGGTTTCCTGGCTAAAAGGGGCAAACGAGGGGTACACTGGTACTCCTGACCCTTATTTTTCACAACATTTATGCATTTTACATTGTGAAGCCAATATGTAGAAAAATAGACATGTTCACTGAACAGGCATCAGAATGTCTGTGTGTATCCTTGTCTCACACATGCTCTTCCATCTGGGCACCCTAACTTCTGTGAAGCTCCCCAGTCAACTTGTGAGTTTTCTTGAACAACCTTTTGGCAGTCCAATGAACAAAATGCATAACTCCAGCTCAGTGAGTCACTCTGCAGGGGTGAGCCACCTAAAAATCTCTGGATCACACCCTCCATGCTTTGTTATGATTACAAAATCCAGATACATTCTTTTCTAGTGACTGATACCACTCTTAATTTTTTTAACAATGATGTGTAGTAAGGAGTATGATGGTAAAAGTAAGCAACAGATAGTGTCAGAGTTATTTTTCTGCATTTTGATTTAAACACAGATTATAGAAATACTAATCACTCTTTTTCAAAGTAAGTTTTAGAATGTTTTGGACACAAAATATTTGACCATATATTTGGTTACTTACAACACTGTATATTTTCTACTCAGTTCTGCATATAATATCTAAAATACATAACATGAGGTATTTCAAGGGGTTGAGGGGAAGGAAATTAACAAGTTCATGCTACAGATATAAGCAGGGAGAGGCGCCATTGCTACCTACATTCAAATGAGTTCAACAGGCAAGCTGCTATCACAGCTGTTTGATCTTTTTGTGGCAATACTGTATTTGCCTTTCTGTGACTTTCCCAGCCCTAGAAGCTCTTTCCCCGCATCTTTACACTCACTTGTGTGTCCACAGGGCACTCCTCTAGAATGACAAGAATGGGAGTTTTCATCTAACTGTTCATTGGGTGGCAGAATGTTAAAGTGGCACTTGCTGGATTCCACCAGCCATATGTGCAAAAGCAAAGCCATTTGCTTTTGCAAAGCCAATTGTATTCAGATGCTTATAGGCCAGTTCCCTTCCTAAAGTACACTCTTAATGAACTGGAAATAATTTTATTCAGGTCAATGGATAAAAGGTAGTCCCAAACCTGTTAAGTGCTAATGCAGTACTACTTTTTCTCCAGTATTTTTCTTTTTCAGCTGGAAGGAGAAACCATTCTCCAGTTCTGCCAAGTTATTCACATCTATTTCCTGAATCAGACAAATTTAAGATATGTAGTCTTGACAGTGCTGAGAAAATGATGAGTCACACCATTCTTTCCCACCATCTAGACCTTGGGAAAACCGGGAAGCTGCTTAAGACTATACGCCAACTTCATTTCATATGACCTCAGGCCAATTGCTATTATCCTCTACCCCTTGCAGCTCTTCTTGACAGATGTGGCTGGCTGTTCCAGCCAATGTGCTACTGTTGCACTTGGTAAGGAGCATCCAAACTCCTGCTGAATTTGGTTTGTGTGTTTCAGCTGAAACCAAGATGAATGTGATAAGCAAGAACTGTAAATTGATAGAGAGTTTGCCTTGCAAATCAATGCAATTCAGGTATTTTGCAATTACATTCATTGACTACAAAAAAGTCTTAATTTGTGAATTAACATATTTCTTTTCAATGTCTATAAGGATACCATTGCAAAATATTTGGCTGTTCTAAAAATATAAGCTCTGGTTCTTTAAAAATATTATCTGATCCATAATAAATTTTGTCCACTCTTTAATCTCACTTGACAATCAGGGATTCAGGCAGTTTCTACGCATCCTAAACTTGTCCTGGATGACAGCCAGTTTGTTTAGTTCCCAAGTACTGGGAAGTGAAGTTACCAAGAGAAAGGTAATTATACAAGAATGTTGCCTCTGGAACTCTGAGCGTCTGAATAAATATTTAGTGATAATAATCCATCAGGTGGCATTCTAGTTCAGTAAAAGAGCCAGGAGATTTAAAGGACAAAAGTGTTTCTGTTGGAAGAAAGGATAAGAATTTAAAAAATGTCTATATTTTGAAAGAAATCTTCCTACAAAATCAGAATAAGAGATTAGTAGGATGTCCAGAGGTCCTGCACTTAGCAGTCTTTTTAGGACATGTGTACTGGCAAGAGAGATTTTCTTTTCCACTTCTTGTAAAATTCTACAGCAAACCTCCAGGACTGATACTGAAATTTCGTCATCTTTCTATCTATAGAGTGATAAAGGCTAATACTTTCTTGTCCTGTAACAAAGGCACTGAGATCCAAATACATGCACAATCAAAACAGAAATTAGCAGAAGACCAGACTTCAGTTGACTCAACAAAACCTCCCAAAAACTTCAAAGAGGAAGATGTCTTTTTTTTTTTCCCTACTGGGAACTTATGGAATTCTAGCATAGATCCAAAGGCATTTTTAAGTAATTTGAAAGGGAAGGCAACATAAGATACAAAATTATCTTTCCAGGGACGACAAGCTCCTCACACTGTATGGAGGTGGATGATCTGTCTTCCTCAGGGAATAAAAAGTCATCCTCTTAGATCAAATACTTAATTAAAGATTTTTTTTCTAAAGATCTGTTTCAGAGATCTTGCTTGTTTGCCAAGTTCATGCAAAAAAAAAAAATCCACCATATTAAATATTCTTTTGAATTATAATGAAAATATATACCAAGCAATCTTCTTTAATCTTGGATTTTCAAGCACCAGTAAAGGACAGGAAATAAGACTTGCTATAGAGATGCTGTACTGGATCTTTAATTCTTACCATCTGCTACAAATTATATGTTGTTTGGGTTGGAAGAACTATTACACTGGCAAAATAAATTAAAATAAATAAAATCATCTAGAAAAGTGAAAACAGCTATTTTGATACTTGGCATACACCAGAATACATGTACATGATGAAAATGTCCTCCCTTCTATATCATTCTTAGTATGAAGCAAAAAATGTTCTCTCATACACAGAAACTTTGCCTGATAATAACCTGCATTATTAATCTGAAGAATTTTCAGTTTATGCTCAAGCCTGTGGAAAGGAAACAACAGGAAAAAAATACTTATACAAAATTAAAAGGAGTTTAGGTGCTTTTCTCTTTTTTTCCCCTTTATTTTGAATTATTTTATACTTTTTTATATAACCAGGGGATGATTTTTGAAATTTACATCACAGAATTGTCAACTTAGTTTTAAATCAAAGACATTCTCAGAAAGACACTGTTCTGTTTCTGGACTCTGAATTTTTTCGATAACATCCCTGACAGGCTGTATCTTTATAGGGATATAAATCCAGAACTAATTTCTCTGACCTGCTTGATATGAGACCTCGTGACAAAAGGGTAATTGCTGAACACAGACTGAAACTAGATGCCAGTATAGTCGAGACTGTGTTTCAAGCACCTACCTTAACTGTATTACATTTACAATTACAAGCTTAGCTGTGATTAAAGGACACTCTTTGATATGCCAACACCAGTATAAGCTCTGGCAGTGCTGATGGATGACAGTTTTTCACATCAGTATTGTACTACATATTGCAAGACTTTTCATTTCCTGACTTTTTATAGTTGCTGTCTACATTAGTGGTCTACAAGAATACGCAGAATAAGGTGAGGAAATAGAGTTTGCATTAATGATATGGTTTTTATCAACACAAATATCATGGGATCCAACCCCAGTGGCTTTACTCAGTCCCTCTCTCATTGTGAAGGTCTCATGACCAACATCAGACAATGTGGTTCTCTGCAGTCCATTCAGAATGGTTTTGGCATTGGCATCATCTGCTACTAAAGGCAAACTATATTCGTAACCTGAATTGCAACATAGAGGGATAGGTCTAGCCAGTCCTCCTTGACAGACATTCAGAAGATTGGTATTCTTGGAGCAAGAATCTCTTCAGTAACTTTATCTGCTCTGTGCCACAGCAGGTATCACTTTTCAAAGACACTGTGGGCTTCAGGTAACTCCTGCAATACGTAGGATCCAATAACACTTTTTTGTATCCCACTCCTTTGAAAAGATAGCTTATATTTTTAATAGGACTGGATAAAACCAAATAGAAAGAGTGGAGTGATATGGAATTGGAGAGAATAGTCACAGAATCATTCAGGTTGGAAAATATTTCTAAGATCAAGTCCAACTGTAAACTGAGCATTGCCATCACAAAATAATGTCTCTAAGCATCACATCTATACATCTTCAAAATACCTCCGGGGTTGATAACTCAACCACTTCCCTGGGGAGCCTGTGCCAGTGCTTGGCCACCATTTTTGAGAAGAAATTTTTCCTAACGTCCAATCTAAACACTCCATGGCACAACTTGAGACCATTTCCTCTTGTTCTATTGCTCATTACATGGGAGAAGAGATCAATTCTCACCTGGCTACAAACTCCTTTCAGGTGACTGTAGAGAGCTTATTACTCTCCTGAGCCTCCTTTTCTCCAAGTGAAACAGCTGCCCACCGCCCTTAGCTGTTTCTCATAACACTTGTGCTTCAGACCCGTCACCAGCTCTGCTGCCCTTCTCTGGACACACTCCAGCACCTCAGTGTCCTCCTTGTAGTGAGGTATTCAGAATTGAACAGAGGATATTAAGTGCATCTTGGGAAATTATCCCAGATTTTCACTGTTCTGATGGTTAAAAGCCTGGTATATCCAGTGTAAGTGACAGTGGACAATGTGTTCTCATGGAAAAGCTGCTCTTTTGCTTCTGTACTTATACTCCCATCTTTCTGGTGTGTTGTCTTCATGTAATTATGAAAATCAACCCTACTATTTGAGTCTTGGCTACGCATAATTAAAAAGTCCATTTGACTTTCATTGCTTCACGACAAAAAAGCAACACAAACTCCGCCCAAATCTCATGGAAATAAAGAAAATTTTCTCTCTTACCTCTTCTCAGATTACAAATTTTATTTATTTACTTTCTACAGTACCTTAATTTCACAGACTCTCCTCTGTCAAAAAGTATAAATATAGGATTGCCCTAACTCTTACTAAGTATTGCTACAACTGTCACAGTGGGTGCAGCATCCAACCAGGTGTTACTTCTGAAGAGAAGACAAACAATCCAACACTAAGACTGGCAACCTTTAAATGGGATCTCTCCTCATTAGTCAGAGTAGTTTCACCCATTGATAAGTAAATGTTGACACAAAAAGTATTCCCAGTCTACTTTTCACAAAAGCTGGCTTCTTTGGATATATTCCATACAGCAGCACCTGCATCAACTTTAAAAGGTTTGAAACAGGAAATAAGAAGTTTTCACTTTGATCCCCCAAAAACCCCAGCTGAGAACTTTCCAAATTATGATGTAACATGTATGTTGGTGAGGAAAATGATTTTGTATTTTGAAGAGTGTTGTGGTTTAACCCCAGATGGCAACTAAGCACTACACAGCTGCTCATTTCCTCTTCCTCCCCAGTGGGATCTGGTAGAGAATCGGAAGAGTAAAAGTGGGAAAACCCACAGGCTGAGATCAAGACAATTTAAGGGAACATAGAAAGAAGAAAACAATAAGGGTAAAAATAGTAACAAAATAATTGGAATATACAAAAATTAGTAATGCACAATTCCAGTGCTCACCACCTACTGACCTGCCAGTTCCCAAGCAGCAGTGGCCCTCAGCCAGCTTTCCCTTCAGTTTACATGGTGAGCATGATGCCATATGCCATGGAATATCCCTCTGGCCAGTTTGGGTCACCTGTCCTGGCCACGTCCCCTCCCAGATTCTTGTGCCACTCCAGCCTTCTCACTCTTCTCACTGGTAGGGCATGAGAAGCTGAGAAGTCTTTGACTTAGAGCAAGGTCCACTTAGCAACAACTAAAAGCATCAGCATGTCGTCAACATTATTCTCATACTAAATCCAAAACACCAATGTTATACGAGCTACTAGGAAGAAAATTACCTCTATCCCTGCTCAAACCAGGACAAAGAGATTTAGAAAAATAAAACAACAAACAAATCAGATAGCTAGCCAGGCCTGTGGTGAAAGTTTTCAACACCAACTACAACACTGATGAAAGAAGGTCATTCTGCTCTACAGCTGCATTAAATCTTGGATCTTTTGGGAAATAAGTAAGAGATATTTAAGTTTCCTTCTATCATCAGTAGTGACACATAAAATTTTAAATATAAGTAATAAAAACTGTCATTTATTCTTTCAGAATTCAAAAGATGCTTTTTTAAGCATTATTCTAAACCTAAATTATTACCCTGGGGCATGTATCAAGGATGAAAAGTATTTTGAAGACATTGATCTCCTGTAGTGCGAGAGAGTGCCATTACACAACTCAGCTACAGAAATGGGGCAAGGTTATGGTCTTCCATAGTGAAGCCTACATTTCTACTGCTTCTCACTATTTTTCATCACAAAACTTATTTTATCTCATGTAATGTCTATTAATGATGTGCCATTCATGATTTAGAAACGTGACTTTACAGATTGAATGCTATGTTTTACAAGCATCTTGTACACTGTGCCATAAAAGAATAAATTAGGAAAATTATTCAACAAAACAGGGCCTTGTTTGCCAGAAACAGTCTGAGATTTAAATAAAATACATAATCCTTTCCACATCATGTTCTGTGTGTTTTGAATAAAACATGTTGTTAGGCAATGAAGTCAGCTTCTGGTCCCATAAACAGCCCCTGTGGACATTTTAAAAATTGTCCATAGTCAATTTTTACAAAAACTGCCAAAGGTTTTTGTAAGATACTTTGGTAGGGCAAAAGATTAAAAGCATTTACAGGCAAGCTGCTTAAGAGCCAGCATATTAAAAAAACAAAAAAGTGAAAAATGGAACCTGAATCTCCTGTTCTTGCTGTTAAGTTTTCATCTTCATTCATCAAGAGATACAAGAAAACCCCTGAGGACTTTCAACATGTTGAACATCTTTGTCACAACAAAAACTCTGTTCCTTGTACAGAGCATTTCTTGGTACAGTAGTTACCTGTCCATTATCCAGCATAATGTCTGTCAAGGTATTTCCCTGGGAAATGTGTAAGTTTAAACCTTACCATTCAAAAATTTGGAACACATGATTCCATATTTGTCAATCACCAAAGAAAGTTTCATTGAGATGATCACATAAACACTGCTAGGCTTCCACTTCCCCTAAAACTATACATTTCTGAAGTTTAACTAGATCTCGAATATGTACTTCTTATCAGTTTACCTGAGAAGCTGAGCTGCATATACTAGTAGTGCTCCAAGAAATGTTTACGAGAGTCATGCAAGTTTATCTTAGCTGTTTCCAAATAACACAGAATATGACAAAATCAGGTTTAAAATGCTTTCTGACTGGGAAAAAAGCCCCACAAAATGCCATAACTTTTTCCAAATCCTGATTTCAACTCAGTTGAACTCAGTTCTCTCATATGTCTGACAATATTATTTTTTCCTACATAATTTGAATTGCATGTCTTCCTACACATATACAAAACCAAAGTGAACAATTTAGCTATAAGGTAATGATCTGTAAAAGGATACATTACACTTACACTGTTATTAGAATATATGTACATTAAGAATGGATCTACATTTTTTTTGTGAAAAGAATATTTATCCAAAGCAATAGACCAACGTATGAGATTATTCTCAAATGCCTTGAAGCTTGTGAGACTGCAGACAAATCAGGTAAGAGACACATCAAATTAGAAACTAATCTTCAAAACATTTAAGTATGCTTGCAAGACGACGTAAGCACTGGGCAGCCAATAAGCCATTTACCTCAGCAAGCTGGAATTACAAACACATTATGCCTTGTCTTAAAGTAATTACATTAGTATATTAGTAAGAAAAATCAACTGCATTTTTTTTCAGGTTTTTTGATCTAAACCAAAAGCATTTTCATATGCCAAAAATACTTTAGTTGTTATTATTATCCTAACTGCATATTTCTACAGTAGAAAACAAGCATCAATTTCTTTTTCAAGATGCACTAAAATGCATCATGTCATTGTTAATTCTAAAAATTCTTTCTGAAATTATTTCCTGGGGCATATGTTGCTGGTTTTTTTTAAGCAAGCAAATTGTCAGAATAGCCATTTTAAGAATTTCAACCCATGTGTAACGATTTTCCAGGAAAATGTAAGTTTAAGATGGCAAAAATGGGGTGAGACTGATCAAAATGCTTCCTTTAACACAAAAATTCAGCAACTGCATTACTGCATCAGAAACTCAAGCATATTTTTAATTCCTATGCACCTCTAAAAGTGCACACACTTTTAAGTGCTTTTTCCTGCTAACACTGAAGTGCTGTACAAGCATATCTTTCATTGATGGTACATGGAAACTCCACTAGTTTTCCATGGCTAGAGCTGTGCGACAACTTTACATAAAATTTTGACTTCTCACCATTGATAGTCACATAGTAAAAGAATGATCTTTCAGTGTAAACATCTCAGCTGTCACTAGTTTCACATGTAATTGAAGTTCAGCTACAATGTATCTTAAAAGTGTTTTCCTTTCCTCTAAGCTAAAGGCTGAATTGTTACAGATGGTAATTTTGGCAGATGGTTGTATATGAAACTGAGTTTATAATTAGGCCAAACCTGACTTCTACAATTAAGGCAATGAAGTTTTGAAAAATAAGAAGTGTCAAACCAGTACATGATTAGTCTGGTTCCCACTGAAAACTGAAGAAACCTGATAATTCAGATTTACAGAATACATTGCCTATATGAACATTTCATCAGAATTACATGAATTAGAAGATAGAAAACATTTCATGCACGGAGTGTAAACTGAAATAACCATGGCGTTTTACCTACTTAAGTGTATAATCCCTTTTTCTTCAGTCGAGGCTAATGAGATGGTCTGAAGCCATCTAACAGCTCCCTGCTGCTGAGAGGGGGCTCCTTCTCCGCAGCTTCCCTCCCTCTGACATTCACCCGACCCCTGAGCAAGCCACTAAATTCAAAGACAGTGACTAGCCAATTCAGCTGAGAGACAAAAAGTAATCCCTGAGGAATGAGCAGAGGAGATGAGATGAGCAAGGATGAGAAGACTTGGACTACCCCTTTCTGGATGTGACCTCTTGGGCTTGCTCTAACATATATCAAGCTGCATTTCAAGCCATATTACATCCAGTGTCAAAAACCGTTCCAGACCGGTAATTTTGTGTTAAGGTGGCATTGCCAGTTTTAGCCTCTTCAGTTAAATATTTATTTATTCCTGTACCAAGAAAGGATCAGTAATGTCCAGCAATCATTCTTTCTACTACTTTCTGCATATCATTCAGTAGTTTCTTGCAATCAACTTTCAGTCTCTCTTCATATGCAAATTGCTCCCTTATAATGCTTTTGCCTATCTTAAGATTCCTATTTCTGTTATGTTTCTTTTTTCAGTGGGAAAACCAGAACTTTTTTCAGGATGGCTGATGAACACTCATAAAAGCACTCTTCGTTCAAATTTCTCTTTCTGCTCCTACTTCATCCTGCTATGCTGTCTGATTTGTTCTACTACGGGCACAATATAGGGATTTTTCATTCATTTTCCTGACCAAGCATTGCTAAAAGAAAATAAATAAGAGCTTGTAAGTAGCTTTCAGAAGTAATTGAAATGGCCGTTATTAATTCAGTTACAATTAGTTCAAAACATTCCTTCCAAAATGCATCCCCCTTGCTCTTCAACACAACAAACTCCACTTGCCATCATGCCATCTGTTCTCCATCTCCTCTAAACCTTTACAAAGTTCCTCAGAATCTCTTTTAGTTTCAATTAACCTGAGTAATTTATGTAGCTTGCACATGTTGTCATCAATCTGTGAACCCTATTACCAGATTGAACTGTATGAGGTTACTGACAATTAGAGAACATTACCTTTTAGGTTTTTGCCATGTTACAAATTAATGACTTGTTCCTACACTTTGCTTTCTGTCCTAATTAATTTTTTTCCCTCAAACTGTTATGATAAGAGAGATACACAGTGGGACTACTTAGGTTTTTTATTAGGTCTTTATTTTTTAAGAATCTAAATAAGTAATTTCCATTCTTTCTCCTTGTTCATCCATTTCAAAACACAAATATATTTTGTGCATTGAATGCATTTCTTTTACAGGAACTGGGCTTTTCTTTTCCTTTCATTAAACTCTATTAATACAGAGTTCCCATCTGCCTTCTACCAAGCAAATTAAATACAGCAAGATCTGCTAGCAATGCAACAATAGAGGCAAGCTGGTAAGAAAAATTCTTTCCAACTCTGGACATATTAATTAATTAATAAAGACAAGAATTAAGAGTTAATGTGTTAAGAGGTGCTATATATTTAATAAAACGAAAAAAACCCACCAAGCTCACTATTTCTATGAAGTTATAATCACCTTGTCTTTACCTTAAAATTAACCCGACTTACAATTTGTATCCTGCCCTTAACTTTACATCTCTTCGCACAAACTGTATTTTTAATATCCTGGTGGTTTGTGGGTGGGTTTAGAGGATTTTTGGGTTGGTTGTGTTTTTGTTTTCTTTTTTTTTTGTTTGTTTGTTTTGGGGGTTTTTTGTTTGTTTGTTTTGTTTTATTTGTTTGTTTTTGTTTTTGATTGGGATTTGTATAGATCAAAAACAACAAACTCCATCAAAGTGTTTCTGGTATTCCAGTGTTTCCCCACAATTCTGCTATGTGTCCAGGAAGAACAGGCACATTACTATGATATATACCAACATGCAAGTGCTCTCAGCTTACAGTTAAGAGACACAGGATAAACCCCAACTAACTTCATCATCACAGATTTGTGACCACAGAATTAATATCGATGTCATTCATGTCATATCTCAATGTTTTTGTTTGAGTTATGCTAACTAGAGAGGACTTTAAATATCTGATCTTAAACCTGAAGTTTCACTTGTGGCTTTCCTTAAAAAAAACACAGAAATTGTGGGGTAAACATTCAAAAAAGAAGTTAAGTCATTCAGCTTACACTACGGAAATGCACACATAACTGGACAGAAAAAAATCTGAGAAAAAAAGCTCCCTAAGTCTGTACAATTCTGAAGAAATATAAATGCCTATTAGATACAAATGCCCATAAAACATAACTCTTATACCAGTAACACAGTATTATGAATTTAGTTAAATAACTGAGATTAAATATTAGTTATTATCACAGCATCTGCAACAATACAAGACACAAAACTTTAAAAAAACACCTATTTTACCTTACTTTTACTGATAACTTTCACAAGGGTTACTCATTAAAAAATGGAACTGTAAATCACATGTAGTACAGAGCTTTACATTTGGTCAAAAGTTTTCATGTGAATTAGAAAGAATGGCAGCTGTCAGTAGGGAAATTATTCTGGCACATGTTCAACAGCATTCTTGTTACACTCACAGCATCTGCAACAATACAACAAGACACAAAACTTTGAAAAAAACACCTATTTTACCTTACTTTTGCTAATAACTTTCACAGGGGTTACTCATTAAAAAATGGAATTGTAAATCACATGTAGTACAGAGCTTTACATTTGGTCAAAAGTTTTCATGTGAATTAGAAAGAATGGCAGCTGTCAGTAGGGAAATTATTCTGGCACATGTTCAACAGCATTCTTGTTACAGATGTGCTGATTGAAAAACTCATACAAATATTAACACAATATAATATGCTTTCTAGGATTATTGTTACACCTAGTTCTCAAATGCTTCATAGGATCATTCTTATTAAAGAAAACACATTAATTTTCCTGGCCTATTATGAAATTTCTTTGGCTTCCATAATTAATCTCACAGAAAATATAACCCATTGTTGAGATTAGTGTAAATATCCTTAGAACATATACTTTTCAATGTCTGCACTCTAAAATTCCAGTAATATTAGCTATGCATTTTCATAATTAATACAATTTTTAGCAAGTTTACTTGCGTGACACTTTTCAATTTTTACAGGAGAAAAAAACTTCCCTGTTTTACAGGTATTGTGCCATTTACTTTGAAATAAGTAATGGAGCATGTATTCTAAGAAGATGACTCCATCATAGTGAATAAAGCCAAAAAGAACACAATTGTTTGACAAATAGCATTTTTAACAGGTATTAATTCAACAGTAACTGAAATAGTGTTCTTGGATGCAATGGACTGGTTTCAATAGAAATAAACCAGATTTTAGTAGGCTAAAAGCAGATTAACTTCACATATGTCTCAGGCCATTTACAAATGTCAACAACATTCTGTTACAGTGGGAAATGACCAACAGTACTGTAGAGAATCTGACCATTACTGGCAAATGTTGAGCTCATCCCTAAAACCTGCATGTGAGATTTTTTTTAATGCACTGAGGAGAATGAGAAGATAAAAATTCTCTTCAATTATTTAAAGAATTTATTATACCAGAACTTTTTAAAAGTAAAACGAAAACACCAAATCAGGCATTTCTCACTTGGTCAGGTAACAGAGCTGAGAGGCAAAGGGGAAAGCAATAACAACTACTTCTAAATGGATTCCTTTTAAAAAAATTAAAAGCAAGAATTTTCTTAATATATTAAGAAAATTACTGACTTTACAGAGAAAAAAAGTATTATCACTTCTAGAAATGGCAGACCAGTATTTCAGAGGGCTCTTTCTAACTGTAATAATAGATTGCAAGCATTGTAAAACAAAAAAAACCCAACATATTCCTCAGAACAATGGATTCATTCTAATTCTGTGTAAAGAGACACTTTGTTCCTGCAGATGATAAAAAATACAGCAACAGGTTGTTCAGAGGACTCATATTTGAAGTGGGCGCCAAAAGGTAATGGGAAATGAAAATGCCAGAGAAAATACAGAGAACATACACTGGGCATGAAGCTTAAGGCGTACGGGAGCAAATCTACAGATGATAAAAAATACAGCAACAACAGGTTGTTCAGAGGACTAATATTTGAAGTGGGCGCCAAAAGGTAATGGGAAATGAAAATGCCAGAGAAAATACAGAGAACATACACTGGGCATGAAGCTTAAGGCGTACGGGAGCAAACAAGATGCTGACAGACACACCTGCAGTACTGTGGATACCAGAAGTGCAGGTCTGTTGTCAGAGGTGAGGACACCGACTTAAACACAACAGAGGGTAGGAAAGCTCCACAAAGAAATGAAGATACTTTTCTGTCTTAAGGGGAAAAGGTGATAAACTTGCTGTCATTTTCAGATGTGGCCTTGAGCTATGATGGTAGGGAAAAAAAACGCAAAACAAAATGGAGTATTATGAACATCATCTGACTTGAGATTGGAGTCAATTTTTAAAAATAACAAGTTTTTCACTTATTTTAGTAGCCTGAAACACTACCTAGTATTACACTATTAATGGAACAAACACTGAAGAAATACATCTAAACAGTTTGGAACAGACTACAATTATGGCCAGAATTTTTAGAGTGCATGGCAAATCTAGGGCACATTCTTCGCCTTCGGGATTATAATACAGAAGATCAAAGCACCTTCAGTGACAGTATTTAAATTTATAGTTTATAAGAAAGGTTTGCATTTCCTAGATAATAAAGCAATGCCCATCAGAATAATTTAAACTGGTGTCAAATACACCACTGGCAGTTTTTGCTGTTAGAACAGAAATGCAATCCACACATTGCTGAAGCACAGTAACTTGAAAAAGACACCAATTATGAATACTGGAGATACATTTTTTCCCCTCCTTTTTAAAATAACCACCAAAAAGTTCTGTTTATTCAGGAACATGTTTTCTAATCCAAACGAAAGAGGGTGCCAAGCAGTGTTATACAAGCTTCCTAAATTCATTTGGCTGACTAATGCTCCTATTCCTGCATGCTTCAAAGTAGTAAAAGAAAAACAAATCTCAGGAAGAACTGGCATTCAGATCTGTATCAGCTTAAAGACATAATGCATAATATTGTCTGCTTGCTATTTAATGCAAAAGACAAATTTTGCTGAGTTCACTTAATAAGGAGCGAATGGAGGGTGGAAATTAGAGGGTTGGAACTTAGGACGTTTTTACAATAGAATATTAGCATGTTTAAATTCCAACCTCCCTAAATTTCTAAGCACTTCTTTTCATTTAGTGAATTATTTTGCATATAAACAGCATATTATTAATTTAAATGTATCATGCCTGACTCCTTAGTGTCTTACTTCAGTTAGACCACAAAAGCCAGCACCTTGGTATCATACTCCCATTTTATACAATTATGAAATCTCCATAAAGAGACAGGAATTTTTTTTGGACCAACATGAAATGGTGGAAGAAACTTTCCTACACACTTTAAACCCTCCACATTTACAGGCACTTTACAACATCAAACATTATACACTATTTTATATCAGTATTATACACTAATATAATATTTAAAGTTTAAATATATTATAGTAATTTCTTTTAAATTAAATTTTTATATCAGTGTATTACACCACATTTTCAGAATGTGTTATATACACATCATCAAGTTCATTCTTTTGTTGCTGTATGCTTTGCACAGAGTTCATTTTGTGTTTTAAACGGAGATAGATTGCCAGGACATGCACAACTTGGTTTTACAGTCTGACTTATATTGCCAGAATAACTTTTTTCCAAAAGTAATTAAGAGGTCATGTGTTACTAAACAGACCAAAGAATCCATCCAGTAATGATGTATCATGCTGCAAACATAAAAGGAAGACATACCTTGGTCTGCTGCTACAGAGCAAGCATAAGCTTAAGAGAAAAGTTACAAAACAGTGTGATTCATTTAGGAGGAAAGGCACTGGAAGGTTATCAGTACAAGTCATCCTGACTACATCAAGTACAGCAATTCCAGCCATAGCAAATGCAGAATTTAGGTCCACAATAAATACACTGCATATGCTTCACACATCTCTAAAGCTGTATTTAGGGTGCTTCTAAAAACTTCTCAAAGTATATCTAAAGAAGAGATGACAGAGCTAATTGGACTAAATTTATCCTCGGCCTTAACTGTCAGTGAACTGATGTCCCTGGAGCTGATGGCAGCAGAACAAATGAAAGGCAGAAGGTCTGCTAAATAAGACACTGGATAAGGGTTTATTGTCACTAAGACATTTAAGGTGATTGAAGCCAGGTTCAGTCACATGGGATTGGCTAAGCTACAAGAACAGATATGACAGACAGACTGATACTTTCAGACTGACTTGAAAATGCTTACATGTTTCTGAATGGAGGTTCAGAGGGTGACATGATTCACAATCTGTGACTTAGGAGTTGTGGTCTGAAATAGTCTCCCCCACATTCTTAGCTCATGTGTAAGCCACCCTCAAGATTGAACAAATAAACCTTCAACAGAACAGCTTCAACAAGATAAACTAGATAATCAGAAGCTTCCCAGAGACTTAGGATGCTACCCAAGAAAATATGTGAACGTGTGTCTCTCTCACTCTAGTGCTCACGTAAACTTTTAGAGATTAGCTTTTCAGTCTGGATTGAATCAAAGTTGTTCACAAACTCAGAGTTAATTGCTGTAGACCATGCATGCATCCTTTTGTGACAGCTCAGACTAAACCTGCATACTTTGCAGAGCATCAGTCTAAGCTGAAGAGTGTAGCCCACTGCCTGGCCCAGCTCTGAGGCTGCCAGGACACAACACCTCTCTCTGACTTCCCAGCTCTGCTGCCTAAACCAGTGAGAAGACAGTGAAGGTAGAAGAGGACTGAAATACCCAGCTGGACTCCTAGGAATTTTTCACTGGTACATTAACAAATACATGTTATACAGGTGCCAGATCACAGGTGGGAGAAAGGGTGGCTCTTGTGGCTTAGGTTAAATATGATCTTGAGGGTCCTAAACTCGATTTTCTCCATTGAGTAGGTTTTGCAACAAAAGTGAAGAAAAAGAAAAATAACCAAGTGTTCTTTAGCAGCAGTGAAAGTTTAAGGCTGGAAGGTAAGTGAAATGTGACCTTTCAGAAAACCTGCTTGAGAGATCCTTCCATGAGCACTGACCACTGTGAAGTAGCAGTTAGCTATTGGCCCTGCAACAGAGGAGCCTGCACTCAGTCCCCCAGCCTGCACCACATGGTCTCACTTTCACTGTTGCTTCAAGTGGTGATTAAATAGCTCGAAGCTAAGCATTTACCTCCTCACTTTGCAAAACATTGTCCTCCACAGTATGGCTGCAAAGCAGTGAGTCCCATAAGGGACTTCAGGCAATACCTGCAGTGGTATCTTGCTGATGCTAGATCTGATGCTATTTTCACCTTGCACACAAAATTAGGTCTGCTCCACATAGCAACAATAATGGAAAAACACATATAGAGCAGAAAATTCCTAATGAGATTTAAAATCATTACTGTATTCATCTACTTTTTATAATTTAAACCTGGTTTAAACAGAAACAGCAACCAATCATTCACTCAGTGGTTATTAGATAAGTGTAGGAAATTAGATGACAATTATTTCCTATACTAATGTGATCCAAAGTGTTCATAAATCTGAACTCCTAAACTGGCTTTTATTCAGACATACAGTGTAATTAATGTGTCCATTATCATACTATCAATGACCTCTGATATTGTACATGCTACCAGCTTTAATAAAATAAAATACTTAACACCATTTTTGTTTTCTCCTATTTTCATTCACATACTAATAGATGTCTGACACTATTTACATTTGTCAATAAGTAAAACCATCCAGCAAAGAAATCTGTATTTCATGTGCTCCCTGCAGCCAGTTATTTCAGCACTGGTAATATTTACGAAAAATCAGTTTTGCAGGTTTACATATGACTGGGTAGGCAATACAAACATGGGCCAAACAATAAAATTAAAAGAGAAGCGCTACCCCTTGCCACTCGCCTTACATTCATCCATCTCCTTTTCCCACAAACACACGGAGAAAAACACAACTAACAAAAAACAGGCGGTTTTACAATGTGTTTAAAAGGCTGACTAATCTCAGGTTTGGCACACCAAAGAAAGACCAGGGCAAGAACAAGCACTTTCGTTTTCATGTCAGCTCCCACAACACTCAAATGGAATTGCGTAGGGAGATTTTTCCTTCCTTTGCTTCTAATAAATGGGTGTTGTGTTTACATACTGCATACTGAGCATTGCCCATCCGAAGCCAAGGGCTGCATCTTGCCAACTCTTAACTTTCATACAATATGGTGATTACATGAGCCAGCATACCATTAAATCACATAACAAAACTTGGAGAATGGCACTGTCAGCTTGCAGAGCCATACCTGAAGGACTGACATGCAGTGCATAAAGGGAAAAACCAGATTTCAGTGCAATGGCAAAACTGGGTTAGGAGAAGACTGGGTTACTGGCCTCACTTTAAACGACAAAGTGCCAAATAGTTCACAGAGATAAAAATTTGCAGATGCATAATAAAAGCAGGTGACGAAAATAAATAAATAAAAAGATCACTAAACATTCCTTACAAAATGCTCCCCCACCCCTGAATCCATAGGACTCTTTATTCCAGGATGTTCTTTCCAGTTGCAGTACTTGCAAACTAGCTTCCCTTGAGCAGAGGCCAAACCAGGGGAACAGAGACCTTAGTCCATTGCTTAACATGAATAGCACAGCATCTTTCTGGCCACAGCAAATTCTCTTTTTCTATTTAATGAGCAGCAGATCTATACCTGCCATGAGCTCCAAATGTCTTCCAGTTCCTCGTGTTCATTTGTTGCGAAATGAGCAAGAGAGACTGATGATCAGAAGTCGCTCTTTCCCCTAAAAGCAAGCTCACACCAAGGTATCAGGTATCTGATTTGCATTTCTGATTCAGCCTGCTGATAAGAGACTAGAAGTGCCAATTTAAGTACAAATTCTTTTTCCAGGTACTGGTCCACAATAATCTCTGCAGAGGCTTCCACTTTAGTGACACAAACATATAGATAGAACAACCTAAGATGGTAATTTAACTGTCCATAATTTCACGTTCAGAAGTAGAAAGCTGTGCTGAAATCTAAGACACTTTCAATACTGAGGTTTCTAAGAGGATGTGCATCTAACTTACTGTAGGAGATCTAGAGCCTGAACCATGTATCTGTGATACCTTATCAGCCTTCAGAGCTACCCCATAGGTGACCCCTCTTTGCAACATATTTCTTAGTAACTTAATCCTATTTAGATTGTCTTCAAATCACACAAAGAACAAGCAAATCAGAAAACTGCTACATGTTTTTGCAAGATCATATCACACTGGCATCACTAACCCTGTTTATTCAAATTGTAAAAGGCTGTCCAGACATCAGTGATATTTTATTTGTTATCATGTTAGCATGCAAAAGGACAGAAACTCACTTCTGATAATAGTTTTAATTACTAAGTATATAAGCCTACAAATCCTCCCATCCAAGTAATCCTTCAATAAGATTAATTCATGGAAATAGCCTCATTGAAAAAGGATTTGTGTGACTGAACCCTAAATGCTTAATCACTTCTTAAAGGAAATCATGACTTACAAAGAAATATCCAGGTGTTGGTATGTTTAAAACAGGGGGGTTATGTATCCATCAAACCGGAGAGTTTCATAAACATCACTTCTAGGACTGACACTGTTAGGGAATGTGCTTCTGCAGTTCCTGTGGTTTCTCAGGTTAAGACTGATTTAAATAAACGGACCAACTTGCTCACATTGAGTCTAGTGCTCTACAGAACTCTTCTTTCAGCACTTTTGTTGTACTGACGTATGACTCAGCTACTCCTTCAGCTGCACTAGTTATATATCACTCCGCAACATTACTCCAAAGATCAAAATCTCTGATTTATTTTAAACAATATCCAGGCATTACCAAGTGTTTGCAAGGCTCAGTGAGTGTGTGGTTCTTGCTATCTGTACTATGTCTATTGCAGAATATTTTATTGTAAGAAATATTAACCTCTTTCCCAGTTTTCCGACCTTGTTCCTTCTATTATGACAGTTACCAGTCTAGACAATGACTGAAGTAGCCACAGGAGAGCACATAGATTAAGGTTTACTTTAATGTGTTGAGTGCCCTCAAGTGCTTAAGTCCTTTCTTGTACCCACTTCATTTGCTCTCTTCCTTTGCACAGGGTCTTCATGGCAAGTCTTCTTGAAGTACCTCCTGCTCTGATCCCCTTGGAATGATTAATGGTTTGGTATCACATTTGTTTGCTACTCCTTAAAATATAGGAAACAAGCCTTTGGAGAACTAGGAGTCTGTCAGTGCCTCCAAAAAGCAGTAAGCATAACTGCTTGAAGGCTGACAGATGCTTCACCACCATGACAAGAAGCTGTTCCACAGGCTACAGCTTGTGAGCCCCTGAGTCAAGCCATATGGTCCTGAATGCCAAAACTGCCTGTCTTTCCCAGTTTACTGGGAGAGAGGGATTGTTCCTGCTTTCCTCTGAATTTGCAAAAGTAGTCTGTTGACTTTTGTAAGTTTACATTTCAAATGTAATAAAATGCTTGACTGCTTCCACTCATAAATCCTGATTTGTAAATACATAAACACGGCTCTCAGACTTTAAGAGACCCTTCACAATTAATAATCTATTCAGCACATGTAAATAATTGTGTATACAGGGTCTGGAACATCTTTGTTCTAGGCATCTATAGCAATCTAATGTGAATAACAGCAATGGATATACATTGCTAAAATTCAGAGCTGATAATTTAAGATGAAACCCCAATATACTTCAGCATCACAAAAATTAAGTCTCCAAATTTTAAGTTCTTAAACATGGGTACATTCTCCAGTGCTTCGGTCAGGTGAAATTAAAATATTTCAGAAAGTGAGAATTTCTAATTCTTCTATCTCTTGAAAAAATATTTAACTACTCGAGATACTTTGGTAGGATCTTTTTTAAGATATGTTTTATGTCTTTTCCAGTGACTGTATTCTGAAGTGTCTTCACTGGTGTGTAGGTGACCCAGCAATTGCCAAGAAACAGACGAAGGCAAAAAGTATCTCGCCTCTATCGCAAAAATGTAGGAGGAGGGAAAAGCCCCCAGCGCAGAGGCAGCGAGCAGTGTGCGTGTCCATGGATTGTTCCCTCCCGGAGCAGTCCTGGCTCTCGCTGGGGTCTGCCCGGATAGAAGGTACCGGCACCTTGCGAAGTCCAGCCTTAAACTTTCTCCTGTTAGTTTCCTTGAGCCATTTCTCGTTACAATTTTCCACTCGTGCCTGTCCCTTGCTTCCTTCTAAAAAACGTACAGCATAGTGATGAAATCTCTACAGAACCTGCAGAAATAATGGCAAGGCCCCAGCAGCGGCGGGATGCGGGAGGACGAAGGGCGAAATGCCGGGGTTCCCACAGCACCCGCCCGGCGCCGCACGCTGGAGCGGCGTGCGGAGAGACACCGGGAACCACAGCCACCGCACCGCCGCCCCCGATTATTTCATGTTCTCGCACTCGTCAGGGTAACACTGACAACTGATTTACTACGGCAATTTTCCCAGTGCCTTCCGAGATCTCCCAAGGTTCGGCCGCTGGTCCGGCCGCTGGCTGCAACTTTTCCAGGGTCTGCGGAACGCCGAGGGCAAGACCGGGCGGCATTTTTTTTTCTCCCCCTCACCTCGCTCCCCCAGCCCGTTCCCCGGCGGCAGCGGCTCCCAGCCCCGGCGGGCACCCCCCATCTCCCGGACAGCCCGGGAGCCGCCGCGCCCGCGGACGCGCCCTCCCCGCCCGGCGGCTCCGCGCTCCCCGCGGGGCAGGTGGGTGCCCCCGCCGCCGCCGCCCGGCCGCACTCACTTGTGCCTTCTTCATAAGGAACGGCAGCGCTGCAGTCCAGCCCAGCCGGCCGTGTGCAAACTCCCTTCAGCGGAACTGTAGCTCCAGCATAATGCAGCAGCCGATAGTCCACGCATTGGGGTTGCCCACGGCGAGCCCCGCGCTGCCTCCGCCCGTCCCGCCGCCGCTCCGCGCGCCCCGCTGCGCCCCCTCCCCACGGCCTGAGCGTCCGCGCTCACTGAAGCCACCGCCGGCCCCCGGCCAGGTCTTTTATATCTCCGATCTGCCTCCAACAGCGGCGGCGGCGGCAGCCCAGGCAGGACACGCCTTTCCCCTCCCTCCCGCCCTCCCGGAGGACCGGGAGCCCAGGCAGACCCTGCGGGGCGGGGGAAACCCGAGTTAACTTGGGGCAAGTTGGAGGCAGGAACAAGCCGAGCCTGCCCCTCGCCAGCGCCGGAGGGGAGCGGGGCCGCGGGCGGGCCGCCGGGGGAGCGGCGGGCGGGGATGCGGAGGGGGGTGTGGGCATGCGGGGGTTGGTGTCTTTATGCGGGGCGGGGGGCGCCGGGTACCGGCCCCGGGGGTGGGTGCACGGGGCTGCTCCCGCCCGGTGCCGGGGCTTCCGCCGTGCCCGGGACGGGCGATGCCAGCCGAGCGCGGGGAGCGGGGCGGGGGCTCCGGCCCTGCCCGCGGAGGGCTCCGGCAGCGTGCGGGGAAGCCGCACGCCGCAGCGGCATTTGAGGTCAGCCAGGCTGCGGGCGCCGAGCCAAGTCCTTGGGTTGGGTCCCCCCACCCACGCTGGGGAAAAGGGGGGTGCCCCCCGGCTGAACCCGCCGCCGGGCGCCGACTCGGCCCGCGGCGCGGAGGGCAGCGGGCTCGGGGGCTGGCGGGGCTCCCAGCGGTGCCCGGTGCTCCCAGCGGAGCGGCCGCTGCAGCGGCGCGCACAGCCGAGGTGGCAGCCCGGCGTTTGCCATTGCCATTCCAGTGCTGCTTTCCCATACTCGGTGAATGCAAGTTAAGCACTGGGATGAGCATTTCAGCTGGAGCTTAGAAACTCCTTTACCTGCTCCAGACACAGAAAAAATTGTTGAGCAGTGCCTCCTAACGCTTCTTCAAAGGTGATCCTGCGGGTCTTTTCATATGCTGTTACAATTTGCATCCCGTGTAAATAATGCATTAGTGTTGGGTGTGGAAAAGTGACTTGACTTACTGCTTGGTGTCTTCTGGCCAATCCATCACAGCAGTAGCCACAGAATTTGAGTCCTCTTTAGAGAAGGCAGCTCCCAAGGTTAATATTAATTAAATTTGGGTGTGAATTAAATGAAATGTAGAGCAGTCTATGGAACGAGTATCTCCTGGAACAACCATACTATGTGAAAATTTAAAGACCATTAAAAGGAGAAAAGAATAGTCTGACCCAGTCAATGGTCATTTCCTAAAGGAGATTAGGCATGCTCAGAGTATACAATAAGAGAAAAGTTAGTCTAATTTTCACCTAGAATTATGATAAGTTTTGTAAAGACTTGATTTCTGCCAAAGTAAAGATGAGCTGTTCGGGTACAGAAAGGTTTTGAACTCCTCCCCAGTTTTACTAAATATTTGGAGTTCATCAGATAAACATCTAATATAATTTTGCAGATAAAAATCTAATATCATTTTGCTTCTGTATCAAATCCAGAAAAATGGGTCAATAATTTTCTTTTACAGCATGACAGTACTGATGGATTAATTCCCTTTTTGTCAGGTTGGTTTTTTTTTTTGCATTTCATGATTATTACTGAGCTGAATTTGTCAGACTTTTATATGCATATAGTATTAGTCTCTTCCTCTAAAGCAATAGATAATAAGTGAAAGGGCAGAAGCCTGTAACAACAAAAGAAATCAAGGACCTTCACTGGAAGGGCAGTTTGTGTGTCATCTAGCAGTGATCAACCAAATACCTTTCACTGTCTACACATTTAACCAAATAGGGCCAGGAAATTAAAATGTTATGACATATTTCCTCCTTAGAACAGGTGACCAGTTTAGTGTCCTGGGGAGAGGGCCTGGAAAGTGTGAAAGAGCAGTCTGTCACAGCAGTTACCTATCTTATGGAAAACACTTCTGGTCTTTCTCTGTGTTGAACTCTATCACATTTCACCATTAGTCATGACAGGAAAAATTTTGTGGATGCCCTTGTTACATTTTTACAATTACATTTTTGGTAACTGTGCAGAGTGAATAACACTCTTGGGCATAATTAGGTTTCTTTACCACCCTGGCATCATGCACGTTTTCTCTCCATTCCCAATCTGACTAATTGAACCTGCCCTTGTGTTTAATGCCCAACTATAGTAAAGTAGAGCCCTTTTCATCTCTTCCTTTTGTGTTTTCAATTTTCACGTGTATTACTGCTGACACTGTCCTCAGTTTGGTTTGGGAAGACTTTTCTATGAAGTTCAGAATTTAATAGTTTAAACTTATTAATATCTTGTGTCTGTATCCCCTAGGAAAGCATGTTTTTACTTATTAGTCTTGTCCATTTCCAACACAGTAGCAACTTTTGATTTCCCAGAGGTGAGAACTGATTAACCATGGACTGTTAGTGCATTGACTGGGAGTTTTCCAAAGCCCAACTGCAAACCTCATTCTGTCTTCTATGGCCTACCTTGTTTGCATTTCTAAGTGCTTGGGGGTGAACACAGGCCCTGTCATAGTTTTGTGCAAACCTGTTCCTTCACAGGGAAGATATGGAAAACACTGTTAGTTATCCCAGCTCTTCACAGGTTTAGTTCCACCCATTCAGCAGGATTGTGCTCACCAGGAATACTGTTAAACCTGTATGGAAATACCAGCAACTGCAAATTAAGCCTTTCCAGTCTAACATGAATGGAAAAGCCTCACCATCTTTACCACTGAGAAACTGCTGTTAAATGGCTGTTAAATGTTTTTGTTTTTTTTTTATTCTGTAATTTTATGGAATATCTGCTGTGCTTTCCATAGCTTCAGCTCTGCGCTCAGTCTGTTGATAGCTTGGCTGCTGGCTGGAACAGCAGGAATTTGGGAATATGCAGGATCACATCCAGCCTCAGCTGCTGAGATTGCTGGATTAAAAAGTGTTCTGTGTCAACTTGGAAAATTGAAAAAATTTCTCCTAGGAAGCCATTTAAGCTGTGAAGGCAAACACCAGTGTGTGCGTATTAGAAAGACAGCACACTAATCCCGTCTAATCGGTTACAGACTGAGCATGTGGGCGCTGTGCTGGCACAGAGACCTGGCCTGTAGCATCAGCTCAGTTAAATCCCCTCTCACCAGTCTTTTTTTAAGGACATAGAGTACTAAGCACACACATTCCTAACCTAGATCAGATGCACAGAATTGAAAAAAATTATATTTAAAATGGAGGTATGAAGAGCCAAGAAACTCAAAAGGTGGCCTCAGACTTCTTTAGGTTTTATTTACAGAAGTACATGATTGTAGAGGAATGACCTTCTATAGAAAAGACAAACCTTGCAAGATTTACAGAAAATTACATTAGTTACTTTGACATTGAGGAAGTACATTGGGATAACTATCTCCTTAAGAAGTCTTTTATCTTTGATACCACAAAATGTTCTAGGTGTTATTCTGTGATTGTGAACTCGTACACTCTAATTTCAGAGCACAACCAAAACCAATACTTAATATTCTGTCAAAGCACATATTTTGAATTTTTAATTGAGCCTTATGTTCAACAGTTACCAAAGGGACTGTTAGTTTATTCTAAGCATCATACATCTTTTGTGTTGTATACAAGTGACAGGGGAACTTCAGCTGATATTCAATATCACTGGTCAGTAAGTAAACAGATGACTCAATCAGTACTTAGTCCACAGGGACATGTACACTACTACAGAACCACTTTTTTTTTCATTGAGTACCATAAAAGCACAGGATTCAGGTGTATTTTTTTAATTCACATGATCTACTTCTAAAGATTGAATTGCAAGAAGCAGTTTCCATGGAACTGATTTTTCATAATATATTAGTGCAGACTCAGATTTTAAGGATAATTAAGTTATTATATGGTAAAATCATAATTTATTTGGCAGAGTAGTTGGCAGACCAGCTGTAAGGACATAAAGAGCACAGCTGCCTGTTTCAAACACTGTTAGGGCCACAGAAGGACTTTGTCACAAGATAAGCACAGAATGAAGCAGCAGGATGGCACTAACTCCAGGCCTGGTGGAGATGACATCCTGGTTAATGCATCCAGACAAAAATTCCCTCTGTGGCAAACTGTGTAAAAAGGCAAGTTCTCATACACATATCACTGGCCAAAGAAAGATCACCCCAAATTATGGGACAGATGGCATCTGTCACTACCAATAGCCACTGAAACCCCCCTGAATATGCTTTCATGGATCCTTGGAATTTAGACTGTAAATTAAGCCACCACAGGGAACTTGAGATAAGAAGAAGATGGGTTTATCTCAGACCTAGGGAGAGGTTAACAGGCTGGGGGAGAAGAATCTATCACTGATAATGGATGTAAAGAATGCAGAATTTACAGAACACAAGGAAAGCCAACTCAGCAGCTGTGCTGAAATCAGCTCAGACTGGGTAAAAGTTAGTTTTGGCAGGGGGAGGGAGCAATCACTGACTCACAGCCCATTGACCCAAGAAACCCACTTACTCAGAAAAAAATACTGAGCATGGGACTAATTAACTTTAGAAGTGAGAGAATAATTTAACCAATAGAATGAGAGAATTTTGTAGCCAATGAGTATTAATTCATTTGCTTGTTAAAACTTATAAATAGTGAAGTTTTGAATGCCCTCAGAACCCTCTCCACAGAGAAGCCCAGGGTAAAGAAGGACAAACAGAAACACTGATTGGATCAATGGGTGGTGACTACCTTCTGCTTGAACTGTCTCTCTCTCCTCCCACCCTATGTCTCTTTTCTGTTTCTATCTCTCTGATTTACATTCATTGATAAATCAAATCTGTCTTCATGACTTTGGCATATGTCCTCATTTGTACCTTAATTCAGGCAGGGGCATCTCTCACGAATCAGATGTTAACACCAGCTGGGGAAAAAATGCATATTCTGGATGAACAGAGATATCTCCAAAGAAAAGAGAAAAAAAAAGATTGAAATTCAGTTATTTATTGAAGTGGCAGAATTTGTAGCTCAGTATCTCAAGCTCAGTATCTCATTATGATGCTTCTCCAAAACCCATCTAAATGGAAAAAGAAGAAACAGGCAGTACATCATAGGAGAGGAGCCAGGGAGCTTCAAACTATTAGAAATCTGTTCAAGAAGTGCCGGTGAAGGAGGCTGGAGTTACATGATTGTGTGTGATATTTATTTGCCCAGAAGCAGATACGGAGACAAGCAGGTAGAAAAAGCTAGAGTGTAGTCTTTGTTGTCAGTAGAAGGAAGGTGGGCTTTGTTTATTTGAGTATGATCCTGGTCTGAAATACTGATGGAGTGAAGGAATGATGGACTTTTACTGGATGTTTAAAAGTGCTTCTGTCTGTTGGTGTCTTTAGTGGTTTACTTTGCAGTAACATGACAGTTTAATTAGCATGCAAAGGATACTGTGTTTTACTAAGAGAACTTTTTGGCAAGGAAGACAAGCCCAAAATAGGAAGTTGCACTGACGCTGTTAAAACTCAATCAGAGCCTGTAAAAATATAGTTGTAGATAGTAAAAAGTAACCATTATCTGACTTACCAGTAATCTTGTTTCTACTACTCTTTCAGTATGCTACAGTTTTAGCCTCTGAAGATCTCACTGGTATAGGTGGATTCTCAGCTAAGAAAAAAATTATACTTGGAGAACAAAACCTGGCAAAAGCTGATGCTGCTGAAGTTTTTTGATCCTTGGCAATCCCCTTTTGGCTTCTGGTGACCCTCATGATGTTCACAGATGTTAGCAAAAATGTGAAGCTCCTTGAAACTTGTGTAAAATTTTGCAGCTACTAAAGTTCCAAGAAGATCAGAGGGCAGGAGCATTTCAAAGATGTTTTTGGTCTTAACTCTCAGGGTTTTCTTCACATGTGTGCCAAGAGGGGTCTGAATCTGGGATTGAACTAAAAAACACTATTCTTTTGAAGAATTACTTATGTGTGTTCTCCTGAAAGATCAGGGAGACTCTGATGGCATGCCTGTTTTCTTCTCTTGGGAGGGAGGTAGGAGGGATAAATGGTGTCTGTCCAAACCTGATTGTTGGCATTCAAAAAGAGAATACCTGAGGATGGACAGATCAGCTGTTTTCCAAGCCTTGAGGCTGTGTACACCATGCTGTGGTAGTTGCTAGTGGTTTTGTTCAACAGTGTTCAGCATGGCTCAGTTTACCAGAGCACAATCAACACCTTTTTTCTTTTTCTGAAATGATGGTATACCAAGCCTACAAGGACTATTTGCTTTTCCTTGCAGAGGTTTTTGTGTTGGAGTTTTGGAGATCAGTGCTCAAATCTCTGATCAGCAGATGCAGTTATTAACTCTAACTCTGAAAAATATTCTCTTGCTGAAGTTTACCAGCCATCTGCTGAGGGGTGTCCCCAGAGATGTTGAATGAAAATAGAGCAGTTATTGTATTCTGCAGATAGCAATTCCTTCAGAGCGCTGTAATTAATGTGACCACAGCTCATGCTTCCAAGGAGCATATCCAAGGAGAGTGTAAAACACACTGCCTACAGCAATCGCAAGGACTTATAGGTACTGTATTAAATGATCATTATTTCCCCAACATTTACATGATTTTTCACTTTCTTGACATTGTGCTTATTTTCCAATTCGTGAGAAAAATAAGATAATTATGCACTACAATCACCAAGCCAGGCAATGTTGGAGGTAGTCAGGTTCAAGCTGATACATCCCCTTGAACAACTGCAGTGCAACTAGATGTTTATTACAGGACAGGACAACCACTGCTTATTATATCTAAAATTCATATTTTATGCCTCTCATAACATCATGCATAATATATAAATTATGGCTATACAAGCTCAAAAAAAGGCGTTACTTTGCTTGTACAATTCTTTTTCCAAAGAAAATAGCAGTTTATAATTTGTACCATAATTAAGTAGCTCCTTGTTATATTCACATTTTGGTTCCAGTAATTTGGAAGTGATAAAAGTATGAGAAATAAATATCTCTGTTCCTAGATTTGTTGCCTACATCTCTTGATTTGCATTAGTCTGTGTCATCCTAGTCACAGTAATTATAACCCTAGGGACTTTCACAATAAAATGGGTTCATTTGGAAACAAAATGAAGTGTAAGTGGTATTGGATGTAAATATTCACTGTTTACAGGGAAAACTGAGACTTTCCTCTTCAATGAAAAATTGACATCTTTTTTTCATAAAATCCATTTAGTCTGAAGGAAGGGAGAGGTACGGTATCAGGTAGAGTGACTTCACAGCCATATTATGTTATCCCTTTTCTCTTTATTTTGTAAAGTCTGGTTGTGTTAGGACTGTAGCAAGGATTAAAACATAGGTAGGAGTAGAAGGACTTCCTAGGCTGAGATTCATGCCATCAAGAACTGCATCATTCAGTCCTTGATTTGAAGTTTTATCCACTTTCAGCATAAAATGAGTTAACCTTCTTGCTCTTGCTCTTCTATGGGAACGTTGCTTTAGAATTTGACTCATCTCATGGTTGGAAACCATCTTTTAATTTGAAGCCCAGTATATTAATTGTTAATTTATACCTGTTTGTTCTTGGGCTGAAGTTATGCTTTACTGTAAATAGCTTTTTCCTTTCTCCACTGCTTTTTGATCCTCCTCCTCAGCCTACTGACAATATGTACACTAATAAATGAAACAGAGACCAAGCCTGCGCTCAAGTACTGGCATGCAATGGTCTCTGCAGCTTAACTTATAGCACTCATTTTGGCATGTTTTCAGTCCAGCCATCATTGTGATCTCCAGGCCTGAGCTCAGAGGAAGAATACAAGCCAGGACCTGTTCCGAGCAGGCAGTTTCTGGGGAAGGAAGAAAGTTTTGCTGTGTGGATGCAAACCATCCCCTGCCACTTATCCTGGAACCAGAGAATGTGTCCAGGCCTAAAGCTGTGGTTTGGACTTTCTCTCCTAGTGCAAACTCTATAAATAGTATTTGCAAATTATACTGAGGAAAAAAAAAAAGGTTGGTAAAACAGATGTTCAGGAAATACCCAACCGCAGCACCTGTGCTGTAAAAACCAACCTTAATTCTGGAATTTCCTCTGTTTTGAGGTTTGGAAATTCAATCAAAGCATTCTATTAACAAGCAGAAAGGGAAGAATGCAGAAATGACCTTATGCTGAAGTATGCTCTCCCATACTAATGTTCTCTGCTCTTGGATCTCACTAGAGGAATGAGATCTTGCTGTACTGACAAGGTGCTATGGTGCACTGAGGTACGGTCATCATCCTGTATTACTGCAAGGAAACACTTTGCTAAAGCTTCTAAAGTGCTGAAGAAGGGAGGATGGGGAGATGGTCAGTGAATCGATGTTCTTTGCAGGATAAAGAGAGAGGAAAGGTAGAAAGTTAAGGATTTTTTCCATTTACAAGGAGTCACTGTCACTCGGGTGTTTTCAGTGCTGCTCCAGAGAGGCACCCTATTCAAAACAGGGGTCCTGGCAAGAATGATGAGAAATGTTTGAAATGAATTTTTTGTCTGATAGTTTAAACCACCCAAACTGATGGTTCAGCTTACAGCATAAGGAAATGCAGAACTAAACTCTTTTAGTTTGATTTTCATTTTCATTAAGATGGCAGTACTAATCCATGCAAAGCCTTGAGATCTGACAGGATACATCATCAAGAAATGTGAAGATGACATTTTTCTCCCACCTTTCAGTTTGAAAATAATGCAAAATGTAAAGCTATGATACATGAATTAGCCCAAGTCATTCCTCAGATGAATTTCATGTGGGGTTAACCACCATATTTCATAAAATCATACCATCTGTATGTTGAAAGGATGATGTATTTTCTGGTTCATCTTTCTTAAGACTTTGTGTAAGAGTGGTAGCTCTCATTTAGTACATCCAATCTGTGAAATATATGTATTTAGTACATTTAATAAGTAATTCACTCATTTTAAAAAGTGGTTAAAAAAGGAAATGTAGTTTAGTCTGTTTTCATTTATGAAGTAATATGAATTCAAAGTATTATTGTTATAAGGAAAAAATCATGTCGCAACTCTTTCCCCAGAGTTTACAGCTCTGGATGACTGTGTTAAATGACTTTCACTTTCCTTTTCTCTCATCGTGTAATGCTCACTGACAGCTGTTTTCAGAAAGTTAGTTTTCCATATTTTCTTCTATAGTCATAGATTTAGTACAGGGTTATTTCAGAAAACATTAGGAAAGCATGAGCGAAAAAGAGAGGAAATGCAATGAAAATATTTTGTTATCCACTTCATTTTAATCTTAAAATTTTCTGAAGTTATTCTTCAATTATTGTATTGCTATCAATTTCACAAGCTGACTATGCATCTTGTAAAATATAAACACCTTTCTATTTTAATCCAGCTGCCTTTCAATATCATTTAGTTACCTTGTGTTCTTTAACTATTGTAGAATGTACAGAAGTGCACTTAGTATACTTTTTATAATTGTTTGTTACACATCTAACATATACCTGTTTATATTTTCTCTAGACTAATGACGTAACCTTTTTAGTGCCTTTTTACAGGAAAATCACAAAACCACATAGATAAATTCCATTTTCTACCTTTATGTTGTCATAGCTCACCCTCTTAAAAAGAGGTGGAATGAAGGCATGCTTTTTCTGTCAGACAGGAAAGGAGTTCATGTCGTGATGCAGACAGCATACTTCAGGCTGGTACTGGAAATGATGTGGTTAAATCTGACGGGAGCCAGCAGCTAAAAACTCCTATCAAAAAATTCTGCTGCTCTAATGTCAACCTTTCCTCAGGAGCTTTGGCCCTCTGTGCTTGAATGGCCTTTCCTCCTCCTTCTTCTCAGACTTAGCCCTAGCTGTCCCTGCTTCCCTGTGTATCCATTTGTATAGAAGGAGGAGGGTATCCTTGCCAACTTCTTGCCTCCCAGCCCTGGCACTGAAATTGGTTGCTGTTCCCTTGGCAGTGTGTGATCCTGGAGCTCTACAGCTGTATACTGCAGCTAGTGACAAATAGACAGCTTTGAGCTGCCAGCTTCAACTTCTCTAAGACATTTACTTTCTCAACACATTTCTTTTCTTCATAAAATGAAATATTAAGTCCAATCCTAAAAGACAAAAATCACAAATATGGAAAGTAGAGGTTTTCTTCACCATTTGGAATAAAATTTTTCAGTGGGCAAAAAAGCTTTGTAAATGAAATAAAGTAGGATCATCCAAGCTTTTAAATATTTCAGAGTCACTTGTAGCTATGGAAAATGTAGATAAGGTAATCGGTCCCCCCCATATGCCCTGAGAGCAATACCTGTCAGGTATGAGGCTCTCCTGAGTTCTCACCCTTTATAATGGGGTGATTCTATCACCCCATTATTCTATTAATACTGTCTTAAGAAAAGTTTGTTAATTTTGAACACCTGTAGAGAAGGTTTATTTTGGAAAAATAAAGACATTGAGGTATTGGAGTGAGTCCAGAGAAGGCAGAAATGTTGATGACGTCCTGGAGCATTTGAGTGATCTGGGGGTGTTTATCCTGGAGAAAAAGAGGCTCAGAGGAGACCTTATTGTTCCCTAAAAGGAGGGTGTAACCAGGGGTATGTTGATCTTTTCTCCCAGGTAGCAAGTGATAGAGCAAGAGTAAACATCCTTAAGCTGTGCCAGGGGAGGGTTAGATTGGATATGAGAAACATTTCTGCACCAAAGCAGAAAGCAAGCACTGGAGAAGGCTGTTTGGGGAAGTGATTGAGTCAGCATCCCCAAAGGTACTTAAAAGAAGTGAGGATATGACACAGGGAGATGGTTAAGTGGTGAACATGATGGTGCTGGAATAATGGTAGGGCTTGATGATCTTAGAGTTCTTTTCCAACCTAAATGCTTCTATGATTCTATGGAGGGGATGATATGTTGTGCTGGTAGGAAAGAATGATAGGTGACAAGAACTGAAGAACAATGCCATCTCTTGCTCTCCTGCCAGAAGGGTAATAATCATAATTTTCTGGTGAATATTAGTGCAGGAAATTCTTTGCTATCTGCTTTTTACTAAGAGCCAGTATGCCTCTATAGAGTGCTGTGTAATACATCCCGACAATGAGAAGCATTTCCCTCTCAAGCATAGAGCCACCTCAATAGAACCACCTGATGTGATTTTATGTGGGATGTAGTGAGTGATGCAAAAGAAATAAAGTCTAAGAGTGTTCTCCCTAGCCTGCACAAGATAGTGGCACATCTCTTGGCTGCTGTAAGGATCAGTATGTGTTCTAAGTTCTTCATGTTATATGTTGCTATGCAGTGAATCAGGATAAATGCCTAATCATACAGTAAAGGTAAGCTAGAAATGAAATAAATTGTGTTGGAAGGAGCTGGGAATATCTTAAACTTGTCTTTTACAAGACAGTAATGACAAGAAGTAATCTTTCAAAACATTTATGAATGTGTCCATATTTCATATTAAGAGAGGCTGATCCTTTGCTGGTGTTGTGACATAAACTAGCTCCTCAGCCTTCTAAACCCCTTCTCTCTGTGCTTTCCCTTTGTCTGGGGAGACATGACCTCTGCCAGGCTTTGGATGTTTCAGACATGTTCAGGTATCCTCAAGCAGTCCTGCCTATTTAAATGCTCTGAGCAGGTGGAAGGGTGCTAGAAACTGAAGAACTAAGAAAGATGCTGGAAACTGGTCCTATCTCTAATCCAGGGTAAAATGTCATGGGCACATTTAGTAAGGGGTCTCACCTCTGTTCATTCTTAAAAAAGCCTTCAATAATCATTGACCAAAATAGAGGATTAAAAAGGACTGTTCTCAATTCTAAATCATAATTACCAGTTCTCTTGGATTAAGGGAGTAGTAAAAAAACTGCAAAACTAAACTAAATGGTTTACAGTAAAATGTATTCATCCTATTGGAAAGTTATTTTAGCCAAATGAGGTTTTTATTTAAAGCAATTTAGGCTTGATATTGGATTTTCTTTTAAACTATTGCAAAATGCTGTCATAGTCTTTTTCTTTTCCTATTTGCTTTTTAAGAGAAATCTAGTTTTATAGCAAGATAGTATTATATATTCTAGTGACTGTATATGTGTCCATGTGTTTATTTCTAATTGCTATTTCTGTGAATGCCACAATAATAAATTAGATCTTTGGCCAGCTATTCCAACAATTTCATCTTACTCAGTGGAAATATTCTTTATTTATATACATAGTCACATGATCAGAATTTGACCTTCTGTTTAGAATTGTGTTATGCTGTATGAACAATAACAATATAATGAACTTCTGCCATTTCAATGGCTGCTGTGACATTAACAAATGATCCTGGAACACAGCAAAGATTCCTCAGCAAGATAAGATACGATAAATTTAGCTACTAGAGCACTGCTAGTAACGATGCTGAGGTTTGATTTTTAAACAGGATAGCTGTGTTAATCCGATCACCATTGAATGTATAAAGAAAGAATTCATGATAATTAGGAAGAGACAAATGGCAGCATTCAGTTCTGGAATTCTGTGCCCACATGAGCATGCAGTAACCACTTTAGGTCTTTCAGTTTCTTACTTGGCAGAAAAGGAATTATATACAAGGGGAACTAGCATACTGGAAAGAGGCTCCACTCTGTCTCCAGACATACAGAATTTCTACAGGATGTGTGGAAGCAAGTTTATAATAATTATACAGGGAGATGAAAGCAGCCTGGCTGCCTACAATGTCCCATTTTCATTGTACATTTTCCTTGTATTTCTGTTAAATGTTCTAATATCTTCTCTAAGGATGCTGCAAATCAACAATTAAGCCTAGAAAAATGTGTTTTCCTTTGTCTCATGAAACTCTCTCTTAAGTTTGTCTAAATTAGAAGCTGCAAAAAATGCAGTTTCTTTTCTGGGACAGGTATTCACCAGGAAAACCTTAGCAATCTGGTAAAATGCTAGCTGAACATGAGCAACCTGGAAATGAACCTGTTCTGATCTGTAGGGGTACATGCAGAGCTGCAACTGCCCTAAAGCTTTCAGAGCCTTGCTAATGGAAGTGGAGGGTGAAGGAGAAAGATGGGTTTATTGTCTCTGCTTTTCAGCCTCAACAAAGTGCAAGATGCTAATTATGGGACAGAAAAGGAAACAGGATGGACTTGGCTTTCAGGAATGGTGGTGGCAGTGGCAGTCACTTGAACATTTTCTGATGTGTAGTAGAAACTGGCCTTGGCTGCTAGCTATTCAAATTAGACTGGCAGCTTAAGCTCAGGTCTGCTTATATGCTGAAGAATTGAATTTAGGGGTTTTCCCTGGTCATGTTGCTTAATTTGCAAATCAGATAATTCTTCACCCTCTCCTTTTAAATTAAAGATAGAAAATTCCCTACAGCAAGTGACCATTAGCCTGTATTGTATCAAAGTTCCAAAATTTAATAAATGGTACATATACTGTGTCTGTTGAAACCACATTTCTGGGTCTTTGATGAATTAATTGTACTGAATGTCTAATTATATGTCCATCTACTGCTTCTCCTTTTCATTTACCATGTAACAGATGCATAAAGAGATAAAATGTCCTGACTAACAAATGCAAAACTAAATATTGATTTGGCATTTCCTCAGATTCTTAGTCCTTTTGCATTCTAAAAATATTTTAATAAAAGCAGGATAGCTTTGGGTTTAGTATTTCATAGGCTAGAAATTGCATACCAGAACAGCTGTAATCTCTGCATATGGTTTAAAGAGATAACTCGAACTTTGTGGTTCTGGAGGTTCCTTATATACAGACATTTTGTATTAATGTTTCTTGAGGGAGCAGACACAAAAAAAATGCTTCACTCAGAACAAAGTTTCCCTCGCTGTGTATGTATACATAACATTTCAATACAGTCAGAGTATGTATCACTCACTACAAACAAAAAATTTAAAGTGTATTAATTATTACATAGATATATTAGTGATTTTGAACAGAGTAGAATAGGAAATTTGTCACCTTAGAACAAGTATCCCCAGGAATCAAAGCTAAACCTCATAATTTTACACATTTTTACACGGGAAGAATTTTTACCACACTAGGTGTCAAACAGCAGAATACAGTAACAGAAATGCATCAAAAGAAATTAATTTCCTTGCATGTCTAATGATATCTGAAATGCCTCCTGAGCACAGAAAGAGTGCTCTATTGCAAAAGCTCATTCAATTGATGTGTTTTAAACCTTGCTTGTGTGTTGGTATTTATATATTTGGGGTTGAATCCCATACTTTGATCCTGGTGTAGAAAGTCTTTGAACTTTTACAATACAAAATACTAAAAACTGACATTTTAAGGAATTCTCTTGAGGGCTTATATTCATGTGGCCTAAATCCCAGTACTCTGCTCATGCTTGTACTAGGAAAGAGTCCTTGTATGTGGAGTGCACAGCAGTTTAATGTTTGGCCGTGCTTGCTCTTATATTTGGGATTAGAAGTCTCTTAAACAGCCAGGAAGGAAGGATGGGTATTTGTCCCTATAATTTTCAACACTTATTAATTGGGAGTAATCCTTATGTACCTACTCTATTGCTATTCACCTTCTGTTAACAGTAGTCACAGAAGTGTTTATTGTATTAGATTCTTGTATTGTGATTACAGGTCTGTTATAAAAATAAGTTAAAAGGTAGCCTAGCAATTATTTACATGCACTGAAATGGGAAAGGAGTGGTGAAAGAAAACATTTGTTTTGACCTAAGCCCATGATACCAGAGTGTCTGAGAAGTATCATATCTTCTCAGACACTCAGAAGAATAATCACCTGAACATACCGATTGTCCCTAATTATGAAATAAAGTGTTCTCACATAAATGTGCTCTTTAATTTCTGCGGTGATTACAGCATGGGAGCAGAGGAAAAAAAAGGCAGATTCAAAAATCCTTCTCCTAGAGCATCAAATGTCTCCTTGTGAAACATTGGGAAAGAAAATAAAAGCCTGATTTTAATTGCAAAAAATTTTATAGGGAGCTACTCATTTTATTCATATAGTCTTTCAAGATGCTAGGAGCTTTGAGAAACCTAGTCTAGTGGAAGGTGTCCCTGCCCACAGCATGGGGCTGGAACTTGATGTTCTTCAAGGTCCCTTCCAATTCAAACCATTCTAAGATTCTATGATGGCGTGATTCTGAGATTCTGTGTTTTAGTCATGAGGAATTTTAAGCTTAATAGTACTGTTTGATGTTGTTGCCATTGAAAATTTACTTCACTGACTTCCATGGAAACAGGATGAAGTCAATAGTATTGTCTCTGTTTTTTCTATTAATTTGGTATATTGATTTGATTAGCTTTTGAATCCGGTCCTAAACATCCTTTGGATCTGCACTAGTGGCATATTTGGAAGGAGAGACCTAGGATATCACTCTGCTTTTTTTTTTCTTCATCATGGCAAGAATCAGCAAAAAGACACCTGAGAAGTAAATTATAATTAAAAAATAATAATAATTACAAAGTTCCTCTCTGATATCCCAGAAGAAACACTTGGTAAACATTATTAAGAAAACAGTATAATTAGTGCCATAACCTAAAGTCAGCTTTGGAAAACTCCTGATTTAATTCTTGGAATCTTCAGGCTGCTGACTTGTTTCTTCTGTCAAGGGAACACCAAGAGGTCTTGTAAAATATTTCAAAAAAACTTTTGTGTCAGAGACATATGTGATTCTTTTCTAATGACTAAATCAATATACTTACTGTAATTAATGTAATCGTCAAGCTATGGTGCTCTTTGTGCCTTGGTAGAGAGCACAGCCTGGCTTTCTACTGGAAACCTAAAAAAATAATATACCTGTCATCACCAGAACAGTCTTCAACTGCCTGTTTTCATTCTCTTGATTTATGTTCCTTATGAGTTCATTCCCTTTGGCAGAGACTCAAACAAGGAAATCTGTCTCTCCTCTTTCAGGTTATATTTCTTTAAAAAACATTGTAATGTTTTCCTCCTGGAATGCTACAAAACAGCAGCCAGAATCTCAACCAATGTAAATTGTCCTGCTGTGTTGACCATGATAAACTTTGCTAGTTTACATTCACTGATGATCTGGCCTATGTTTTTTAACTTTCAAAATGCAGAGAGCTTTTTCAAGGACCAAAAATGCTGTGCTTGACCTTTAAAATTACTTACACACAAGCGAAACTAGAGGAGAAATGCATGTGTTTGTTCTTAATCCCTTACTGCTTTAAAATTTAAACAAGGGCTTTAAAAATAGTTAAGGCCAGTGTTAAGCACTTCGGGAGGGCTAACAACATTCTCACTTTTTTATCTTTTTTTTTTTTTTTTTGTCCGAGACCTTCTCCAATTTAATTTCAGCCAAGGTTAGACCTATAAGTGCTGAGCTAACTGCACTGGGCAATAGAGGAAGACATATACCAAGAAAGACATTTTTGTGTTTTCCTTTTTAATATCTAAATAAGGCTGTAAGTCAATAAAACATTAGAGCAGTTGACCCAGAAAAAAAAATCACAGATTAATTGTAAGTTTTTCTAGTGCTACTTCTTAACCTGAGAAACAAAATTTCTCGACATCCATGCTGTCCTTCTCTTCCTTAGTTTTCATTCCATCAAGTCTTCCAGTTACAATTGTTTTATCACTCCTCTGGCCTTTAGCACCCACCATTCTGCCTTGACAATGGTAGTGATGTGCGTCAGACAATTTTTGTTGCCTGTTAATACGAATTGAGTTGCCCGAGTTGGAGATTTGGGGCTTTCATTTCATTACCTTGTACAGTATTTAAATTCTCCTCCTAGTTTCCAGGTCAACACTGCTTGGCCAGGATCAGTTTTGCCCCAGGTTAATTTTGCCTATATCTTATTTTCACAGCAGAGTCATCTCTATGCAGGGCAACTTCTGAAGTCCAAAAAGCACAGAAATTTATCACACAGTAAGTTAATGAGATCAGACAACACCCTTACAGTAGTTTTAGAGCTAGGTGCCTGAAGCTAAGAGAAACAGGAGTATAGTGGCTTGCTACAGTTGGTGATTTTCCAGATATTGTCATCCTTAGACAGGACCAAGTGGTTTTTCTTGTTCCAGTAACAGTCATAACATAACCCTGCTGCTTGCAAGGATGATCCTGCACTTCTCTGATCACTCACTTTCACCCTGTCCTCCTTGTGCTGAGGTAGGGAGGTTGTGAAAATAGTGAAGACCTCCAGCAATGGAAGGAAGAAGATGAAGCATGGAAGACCATGTGTTTCCTGGCTATAAGCCCTCCTCCCTCCCTTGCCCTGCAGATTGCATTGCAGCCACACCAGCCCTTTCAGCAGGGTTTTGCTTCCAACCTCCAGAAAAGGGTTGTCAATGGAGTATGTCCATTTCTCATACAAAGGCAAATTTTGCTGCTCTGAAGATGAAGGTAGAATTTGGTTTCACTTGCACAGAGGAAATTCTGAGCTAATTTTTTTTATAAGTTTTAGTTTATGTGCAATTTTATGTGCTTTAGGTTCAAATCAGAAGACTGTTGACAGTCCCATATTGGAGACAGTCTTTATGTGCTTGAACTTGTTGATTCAGTGCAGTACTGTAGTTTTGAAACTAACTCTCAGTCATCCCCACTTGATTCACATTGACTTGGCTATAGAGCAGCTTTTGTGCATATGTCCTAGTTTTTATAGGTGTGAAATTCATCCAGAAGCTTTTCTGCAGGAACTTTCAGATGTGCTCTAACCTCCAGTGAGGCCCCAAACAACTGACCAGTCCTTGGAGTAGCTATGAATCATGGACATGATGAAGATGTTCAGTTCAAGGCATCAGATCAGGTCTAGTCTGAAGGATGAGCCCTGAAGCACACATAATGTGGATGTGGGGACACCAGTAGCTTCAGTCTGCCAACGTACTATTTGATAAATTATATGTTAATGTACATGTAGGCTTAGATGCCTAAGAGAGATTTATGGGCTCTTCAGACTTTCTATGGAACTAGCCCAGAGCTAGAAAGAGGAAAGCTAAATAGTCTGTGGTAGATGATGTCTATGGGAATACCTAGAGGCTTATGTTTTATAAAGTTGTTTGGTGGGAATGCATACTTTGTGCCTTCATTTCCTGGGAAGCAAAAAACACTCAACAAAACAGAGGCTCTGTTTTTAGATGCTCTTCTTTCATTCCATGTTGGGAGCTTAAACTTTGATCAGTTCTTGAACTTGCCAGTGGATATAAAAAGCTCAGAGGCATAAGACTCCATGTACCTTTTGAGTCTTGTTTATTGGCTGAGTTCAATGTGATGAAAGTGAAGAAATTCATGTCACAGAATATAAAAGAAAATAAATTCTAAGACATTATTTTTATTGACTTCTGCTTGGTTCCTGAATGTCTCTAGTGCTTCACTCCTCAATACCTATATTAATAATGACATTTTTCCATCCCTATGCATGGCATGATTATATTTATTGTTATACAAATGTATTAAACATATCCTGTATTTGCTTGGTGCTCACAAGACCAGAAGCCTTTTTTTCCTAAACAAGCTTACACAATTCTGCAGTTTCCACTACTGCATATTTTATATTTGAGTGAGACCTTAAAGGTCATTCTAAAATATGTTATCATTTTGCATTGTGACACATCTTAATAGCAAGTTTCAGGTGTATCAAGGACGTATTTAGAAAATCCTCAACTTCCATTAAAAAAATGTGAATGAAAGACTTCTATACACCCATGAAGTAAGCCACATGTTACTGAAACATATTCATGGATGTATTCATCAGTCTACAAATAGAGTACAAATAAAGACATTGGATTTTGAGTCATTCTTATATTCGGCTGAAGTTACTCTGAATGCAGTACTGCTGCATAACTCTTGTGTGGCCTTCCTGTAGAAACCATTTATGTGTGCAGAAGTGTCTGTTTATCCTGTGATGTGACAGTATGAATGTTCTTTAAGACATAAATGCAAATCACATCATCACCCATCCCACCATATACCCAACCTATGCCTTTGTCATTCCTGGGGATACCAGCTTTCAGCCAGTAAAGGCCCAAAAGGCTCATCAGTGAGTGCAGTAATTTCTGCGATTAACATATTCTAGCTTCCCACCAGCGCAAGCTACTTTGAACAGATAATTATTCAGGAGAACCTGAGCCAAATTATTGAATTTACTGGACCTTTTTTCAAGTCTGACTGGATTCACTTTCTGCACAAAGTGGTACAAATCCTGAAATGGTATAAAAAATGGCATATTCTTAATATGGCTTAGGTCTGCAGTTTCTATATAGGTCCTGATTATTTCCCATCCCAGCTCCTGCACAGTCCGTTTTCTGTAGAGTTAAGCGATATGAACAAGGACACTTCTCTTCTGGCTTCCATTTAAAACCATGTTGCTTTGTCTTTTAGCACCCTGCTAAATCCTTTCTCTTCTTATCCATCTCTCTTCACCTGCTGCTTCTCAATGACTTAACTAACACTTGATTTACCTCGTACACTTCTGCTGTTCCTTTATACTGATTCATTCTGATGTATATTTTGATGTGTTCCACCTCTTGTATGATTTGTTTCTGCTTCAGTTGCACCTAATGAAGCAAAAGCCATTCCTCCTCTCTTCTTTGTGTATCAGGTTAATTGTGTGTTTCATAAGGTTTCTTTCAGTAAGTACTTGCTTCTATGCTTTTCCTTTTATCTCCCTTAGCACGAGATCAAACCTGCACACGCCTGAGTTAGATTTTAAAACAACTGATTTATTGTCATTGTTCTGTTACTTTCACTCCATCCTTTCTTTGCTCTTTTTAGAGTGGTACTTCACTATTTTCTGTTCAGTTGCATGCAAATTATTTTTCATTTTCATATTCTCAACCACTTCCTTTACCTATTATTCTTCTCTAAGGCAGTAGCCTCCTAATAATTCCCTCTACCTTCCAGATAAAATAGTAAGCCTGAGCATATTTCAGTGTCTTGCTGGAGAGTCTGGGGAACAACACTTCTTTCAAATTTTCTCTTAAAGGACTCAAATAGGATATTTGAATCTATATTATTAGTGAGGACTTCGATATAATTTCTTATTGAAAACATGAAGGTAAAACTCAGAATGTGAGTCTTGTTTCTTGAAGCTGAAAATATAAGTGACACATTCAGCTTGCAGAGATGGTGACTTCTTACTGAGCTTCAGTTTGACCATGGGTTTTTAACAGTCTTTCTAATGCATACATATGTATAAAATGAGAATTAGTACACTGGATTGGACTAAAGCCCAGATAGCCCAGTAACATATTTCTAGCAGTTCTGAAACTTAATGCCTCATAGAAATACAGAATCATTCAGGTTGAAAGGCACATCTGAAGATCTCTAGTTCAATCGCTATTTTCTCAGTAGGTATTGGAAGGAAGACTGCTATTAAATCTATCCTGTCTTCCTTTCTCCAGGGGCAACAAATACAGTAAAGAGAGCTTACAGTATTACTTCTCTGGAATACTCTCTGGACTTCCAAGAATTTGTGGCTCGGTGCCTAAATTGATGTGTCAGGGATGATATTTCTTTTAGTTGTTCTTGATTATTTTGTCTTTTATTAGCTCTTTCAAAATTTCTGGCATAAAATTTCTCAGCTCAGCTGCATTATCTTGTTTGTTTTCACTGAGCCAATTACAAGTTTTATGTGATGATTCTTTTTGTCAAAGAAAGATGGTACAGTCTATTCAGTAGTGTACTGATGTCTTCTGTTTTCTTCTTAATACTTTTAAACATTGTTAGCTTTTCCTGACAGTTGCTGAGTACTAAGCACAGAAACATCTGCATTCTTGTAGTCATTCCTGTGGGGTCCATCAGCATTTTTTGTCTTCTCTTGTGCAGCACTTTGATGAGTTTTGTCTGCCATTTTAACATCCAGTCATTATGTCTCCTGCTTTCCTTCTACAATTCCTTGCTAATGTTTGTTTTCACTCCCCTTCAGTACTGTAGTAGTCACATGAAATACTGTATTGCTATTATCTAAAAGCTTAAGCAGCACAACCTCAGCACACATACATGTAGACCTTCTTCCAAGTATCAAATTGATCCTACACTGTTTTTTATCTTTATCTTGTCTTTAATTCATGTGTAAATATTCACTCTTATTCTGTGTCCCCACAAAGGCTTTTGATGGAGAGCCTCATTCAATGCTTTTTGGAAATTCAGGTAGACTGCAGCAGTTGTGTTATGGTTTAACCCCATGGTAACTATGTCCCATGCAGCCACTTGTTCACTCCTCACCCCCATAAAACAGCGGGGAAGTGAACTGGAAGAGTAAAAGTGAGAAAATACATGGGTTGAGATAAAAAAAAAAAAAAAAAAAAAAGGTGTTGAAAAAAAAAAAAAAAAAAAAAAAAAAAAATAGTAATAATAATATTAATAATAATAATAATAACTACAACATAAAATAACAAAGAGAAACAAGACAGAGAAGAGATGCAAATGAAAACAATTGCTCACCACCAAATAACCAACGCCCATTCAGTCCCTGAGCAGCAGCTCCTTGGTCAGCCTTCCCACAGTTTTTTATGCTAAGCATGATGCCATATGGGCTGGAATATCCATCTGGTCAGTGTAGTCCATTGTCTCAGCTGTACCTCTCCTAGCTTCTTGAGTACCCCAGGCCTCCTTGCTGCTGGGGCAGTATGAGGAGAAGAATGTGCCCTGATGTTGCTCAACAATAGCTAAAAGATCCCTGAGTTATTGACACCTTTTCCAGTACAAATCCAAATATAGGCCCATACTAGCTACTGTGGAGAAAATCAACTCTATCCTAGTAAAAAACAGCACAAGTTTGTTAACTCCTTCACAGAATGCCAGGACGCTTGTAAGGTAAAGTCACCCTTTCCAATAGTGCCTCGAACTCTTCTGCACTCTGTTGTATTTGTTCATGTGCATGCTGATTCAGTTCATTGCTGTATTTACCAGCAATTTCAGAGAATGACTTGGGTTGGAAGGATCCAGTAAGATCATCTAGTTCCAACCCCTTTGCCACGGGCACAGGCAATTTCCACTAGACCAGGTTACTCAGAGCATCATCCAACCTGGACTGGGACACTTCCAGGTAGGGAGAATCTACAATTTCTTTGGGCAGTCTGTTCCAGTGCCTCACCACACTCAGTAAAGAATTTCTTCCTATCATCTTATCTAAACCTGCTCTCTCTCAGGTTGAAGCTATTCTCCTGTTGCCCTCACTACATCCCCATGAAAAAGTTTCTCTCTACCCTTCTTGTAGGCTCCCTTCAGGTATGTTAGGCTACAATTAGGTCACCTTGGAAGCTTTCTCTTTACCAGGCTGAACAAGAACAATTGCCTAAACCTTTTATCATAGAAGAGGTGCTTCATCCCTCTCATCATCTTGGTGGCTTCCTCTGGACTTGCTCTAACAAGTCAATGGGACTTCCTGTGCTGGCACCCCTGAGCTGGATGCAGCCCTGCAGGTGCAGCCTCACAGGAGCAGAGGGGCAGAATCCCCTCCCTCCTGTGCTGCCCACACTGCTTTGGATGCAGCCCAGGACACGTTTGGCTTTCTGGGTTGTGAGTGCCATGGCTGGTTTGTGTCCAGCCTCTCATCCAGCTGCACCCCTGAGTCCTTCTCAGCAGACCTGCTCTCCATCTCTCCATCCCCCAGTCTGGATTGGTACCGGAGGCTGCCCCCACCCAAACGTGACTCATTGCACTTGGTCTTGTTTGACCTCATGAGATTTCCATGGACCAACTTCTTGAGCTTGTTGAGGTCCCTCTGGATGGCATCCCATCCTTCAGGTGTGTCAAAGGCACTAGTCCAGTTTGTCCAGTGAAAATTTTAAGCTTACTAGTCATTAGTTCATTGGTTCTGTCATGGAATCTATTTCAAAAAATGGTATCACACCAGCTCCCTTCCAGTCTACAGGCTGGAACATTTCAGGCATTTCTAATTCAAAGATTATACATCTTTGAATTATACATTTACATTATACATCTTTGAATTATACATTATACAAAGATTATACATTTACTGGCTGAACTATTTTATTCTTGAGTTCCTTGGTGAATGACGCTTGGTCCTGACTGTTATCATTCTTTTTATATATTCCTTCCATAGCTAGCACTTAAATTTTAGTCAACTCTTCAATGAGTTCTCAGCAAAGAACTTTTCTGATCTGAAAGTCTCTTCACGTGCAACCACAGTAAACAAAAAAAATTAAGGTTCAATTCAGTTTCTTTTTTTTTATGACCCTGTCTTCCCTCAGTACTTTTTTTATCCTTTGAATATCTGCTGGCTCTTTGGAGTCTCTGACAGATTTCCTGTGCCTGATATATTTGAAAAAAATATTTATTATATTTTTGCAAATTTTTTTTCCATACTGTTTTGATATTTAACCTGCCAAAGTTTCATCCTCTCTAGTTTCCATATTTGGACACCACTTCAACATTTTCAAACTTGCCTTCTTGCATTTGCTAATCTTCCTTGTACTGTTGTTTAGCCATGCTGGCTTCCTTTAGCCTTTCTCAAATCTTTCATGACAGGAAGTATGCATATCCTTTTTACCTTTGGTGTAGTCTCTAAATTGTGCTCATTCTGCTGGCACAGATTTACCTCTTCTAGTCAGCTTTTTATCATCATTTAGCTACCCTATTTAGCATATTTTTAACTGGCTTCCTTACTCTTAGGTAATTCTTTTTGAAGCTGACTGCAATCATTATTCTTCTACTTTGTTTTGTTTTGTTTTATTTTGTTGTTGCTGCCAATGCTTTAGAGCATATTGTGGTCACTTTCATAGAGTTCTTTGTCAGTAAATCATGATGAATATAGCTCAGATGAATTGAAATAGAACATTCCTCCTGAGGGTAAAAACAAAATTTTTGTCCAGTTTCCTAAGTACAATTATTTTTCCTATGAGTCTTCCTAGAATTCTGCATTTTGGACTCAAACTTCCCTTTAAGATCCAGGCTAGAAACAGGCTAAACAATTTTGTGTAGTGCAATCTACTGCATCAGCATCTGTTTAAGAGTGTAAGTGGAGTGTACAGGCAATTATTTTTAAAATGTTTTGGTATATCTGGTTAGACTCTGTTGCAGAAGCATCCTGCCTATGTCTTGGCACATTCATATGCTAATAAATGTCAGAATAGGAGAATAAAACAGGCTGCTTGGACCCTAGGGATTCATTTAACCTTCATGAGACTCTTTGAAACACAGTTATAACCCTTTTGTTTCACTGCCTTCAATTACACTAATATAATTCAAATATAATTAACAACATATGTTCAAAGTACATATAAAAAGTGTACGTATTTCAAATGGATTGGTCATATCTACCTTTACCTTCACTTTATATACCTTCTCTTGTCTTCCATAACTGACTTGAAATAACCTGCTGAATTTACTCTGGCAAGCACTGTGATATCCCTCAGAACAGCAAATTTCACCTTTGTTTCCAATGAACCAAAAAACAGTTGTGTAGTAGTGCTGGCCACCCTTGACTAATTTTATCAGTATGGAATGAGATTCACTGGTCATTGAACATATGGTACAGAGTACACCAGCTTGTTTTCTTGCTGTTTCTTACAGAATTAATAACTCCTATTATTTTTCTTTAAAAAGTAAACTGCACAGCTTTGCCTTTTCTGTTCCAAATAAAATCCACATAGGTATGGTATAAGAAGTTTCTTCTTCAGCTAATCAAACTATACTACAAACTATGTATATTTTTAACACATATTCTTCAGCCCAGTTGGAGTCCTTGCTTAAATAACACTTTATAGCCCCAGGAATTAACAAATTATAAAGTATTTAAGCTAAACTGTATCTTAAACTGAGGACTTCAAGCAGGAACATAAGGCTGTAACATAATTGTTAAGCTAATCTCTACTGGCATTGCCAGGATTCTATTTGTCCACTCCAGCCCCATACTGCATTTCTTGTCAGCATTGGCAGTCATCTGATTCTGCAAAACAACAAAAATGCTTAGTTCAAAATTTCAGTTTTTATTTAGAGGAATTAACTTTATGCTGGGCTGGCTTTCAGATCACCATGGAGTTAGAAAATAGTGGGAACTGGTGGAGAACTCAGAGAAGGAAACAGCAAAAGCAGAAGTTTCTGCAGTTATGTATCCAACATATACAAACTTTGTCTTCACTGTTAGCTAGATCTTTGTGACAATGGGTATTAGTAGAACATTTGAGATTGTTAACTGCTGTCTTCCAAGGCACAATCTATCCCTACTTAATGGCAGCTACTAAAAAAGAAAATAACCTGAAACAACAAAACATATCTGATTTGTTGCAGTGACTGTGGTAGAAAACTGTATTTTGAAGTGTGGACAGGGATATTTTTTTAGAAGATGAGAAGACTAAACAAGAGTTTTCAAAAGTACCTTGCTCTCAGATACAGTTTTTCCTACCTGCTTTATAAAACCATAAATTTTGCCAATTTCTACATTCTCTTAGAACCCTGAGAACTACTATATTCAGTGAGACACCACAGTTATTTTCCCTGTATTTACAGTTGGCAGAAGGCATTTTAGAATAAATCTGGGTGAAGGGATTGGCACTACCATCGTTTACACTACATGTTGTATTTTTAGGAAAGAAAAAATAAGAACATTTTCTTTCAATGAAAGGGCAAGCTATGAGAAAATTGCACACCAGAAGTTGTGCAATTCAGATGATTATGAAATCTTCACATTTTTGTCCGGGATGTGATGTATTTAACTGCCAAGTCTGGAACTTATGTCTTTTTGTCACAGAGGAGGCTAACTCCCTATTTGCCACAGAAACTATCCCACAATGTACTTCAGAAAATTGAGACTGCTCACTAAAATTGAAAGCTCAGAGACTAGATATCAGATCTCTCTTCTTTCTCGTCATGCACTACCTTTGCAATTGCATATGACAGTCTCCTGAGTATTAATTGAATTTATTGCCTATTGAATCTGTGCCTTCTCTTTTTATGTTAAAAATAAAAATTGTTAATTCTTTTATGTTCCCAGTTTCAGTAGCTGGATGACTTGATCAGAGCCTGTTGCTGCTGCAGCTACTTATCAACAACAGATCATGCTTGAGAGAAGAGTTTTTTAAAAAAAATCCTTCTTTCCTCTTTCCCCTCACATGAAGGAGTAATAGCATATGTTGCCCTGCTCTTACTGGATGTTTCCTCTGTCTTTCTTGGTGAATGGGGCTTCACTGGATGACACTCTAGTGATTGAAGAAGAAGACTTGAACTTACTGCCTTAAAAACACTGTTGGCTGTACAGTGTCTCTGATTGAAGTATGGAACAATTAAACAATAAACCCATGTACAAGTTCATTACCTACTCGTTCATAGCCTGTGTATCTGGATGGCTGCTTGGTTTTTGGCCACTTCCACCCCCAAATATTTTGGATTTGATCTGCTTTTGTGGTGAAGAGAGAATATAAATCTTCAATTTACTGATATTTTCTTTGCTTTTTTTTCCCCTGTATAATAAAACAGCTTGCTTTAGCCTCTTGTTTTTAGAATTGGATATTCACATTAGAGACCAGTTTACCATCAAGATGTTGATGGGAAATGTTTCAAATATTTTAGCTTAATTAGCTTGATTGTTTACCCCAAAGTTAGTATAATCTTCTACAATATTAGTTTGCAATGTAATGCAAAAAATGAAAAACTTTTTAGTTTTCAACTAAGCTATCTTCCTGGTACTTTTATGATTGCAATACAAGGAGTCAGAGAGTGCTAAAAGAAGGAAACTAATGAGAAGATGAATCAAAATACTTCAAAAATCTTAAGAGGATTCAATTAATTTTATGTTGGAAGCAGGACAAAATGGACAATAGAAGACAATATTTTTTTAAAAAAACCCGTGAATTCTAAATTGTAACAAACAAAAAATTTTCTTAAATTTCAATCAGTCAAAAAAAGGATTTTTTTTTCTTATGTTGTTGCAGTAATCCTGCTAACCACAGAAGGAATTTCTTTGCCTCATTCCTCTGAAAAGAAAGAAAGAAAGAAAGAGAGAAAGAAGAAGTTGTGGGGATTTAAAGGAAGCAGATTGAGAAAAAGGGGACTGGGGTGCTGGTGCATAGAGCTTGGGGCAGACCAGGAACTTGGTAGATTGGGAATGGGACTGCTGATATGATTGGAAGAGAAAAAGGGCTGAAAGAGGAGGGCTTAGTCCTTGTAAAAAGCAATTTTACAGCCTGCTAATTGTACAAGCAATCTTGCTAGTGATCTGGGTTTGGTTTTTAGGTTGATGATATAGCTAGAGACCCATCTCTACCTGTGATATCATCACAGAGTGAGATGGAGAATATTGCAAATGTAAATAACAAAAAATGGTGCTGTGAATTTAACTAATGAGATGTAACACTTCAAAGTGTTTATTGAGGGTTTTTTGTTTTGTTGGGTTTTTTTGGGGGGGGTGTTTCTGATTTAAAGTAAAAGCTAGTTCTAAAATTTCAGTTCTGGATTCTCTAATGTTAACATAGGATTACACTGACAACAGTTATGTTGTTTTACCTAACCATTATTAGGATGTTGTTAATTGTATTGGCAATACAGAGTCCTGGAAACTGGTATTAGAGAGATTTGTAATTAAAATTAGGCTGTAAAAACAGCACACTTACTCTCTGCATCTGATTTCCACATATTAGAAACTAATGCTTATTTCAATGCCAAAGCTGTGTTTTATGTGTTTTTAATAAGTGTTGCTGTGCAAGATAAGTATCTGGTTTGTAAATTCAGTGATGGAAATTTGAAGATAAAATCACATATATTAATGTTTTGTCATTTCCTCTGCCCTTAACATGTAGTTTTTCTATGATTATAAGCACTTCTACACAGGGGCTTTGGATTGGATGGCACCCCAGGCTGTGGTGCTGTGTGAGGACAGCCAAGGCAGCTCTGAGGATAGCAGCACCATTCTGCCATGATGCTCAGGGGAGTTAAATCTCTGACATACAAAGTACAGTGCTTTTCACTGGATCTTGTGTGTGTGGCTAAGTATGTTCTGATTCTTGTTTACAACAAGTTCCTGTGTCACATCAGCACGCTGTCATCTGTTTTGAAGTCAGACTATTTTTCTGTGTTCTGGACACTTGGACAGCTCATTGAGATCTAATTGGATCAGGAAAATGGGCACACTCATATTTGATATTTATCTTTTCTATTGTGATAAAGCAGTTAATTCATATTACACTGTGAAATTCTGGGATTATTTAAACCTATATAAATCACTGGGATTATTTAAACCTATATAAGTCACTGAAATTACTGGTTTTTAGATTAAAATTTCCTCTCTGGAACCTCTGAGTCTAGTCTTAAGCCTGTTGAATATATTACAATGGATATATTCCTACTAACTTCAAGTCACTTTTGTGTCAGGTCTTTGATACACACATGAGAAAGCCCACAGAGTGACATTTCAATATGCGTATGCAAGTTTGGCAGAATTACAAGAACATTTATTATTTGTAAACTGAACAGATACAACACCAAAAAAAAAAAAAAGCACAATGCCAGTTCATCAATTTATTTTTTAAGATCATAATTTTAAAACCCCATATGTACCTTTATGATTAGATAGCAACAAAAACAGTCTTTCCTTTCATGTGCAGATATAAGAGGTGATTTTTAACAGTTTCTGTCCTTAACTTTCTTTTGGAAAACCTAGATTAAGATTCCTGATGTTTCCAGTGTAGGGAATTACTTCATTTCCTTCCTCCTAAGACAATAATGACAAAAATATTATATATAACCTTTCTATATAGGAGAGGAGAAGGAAGTTACACCTATTAAAAGTGTAATGAATAATATCATCATCCTTGGCTGTTCCACCCTGGATATGACTTCAGGGACAGAAAACTGTGAAAGCAGTTGTGACTCTCCTTTGGCCATCTGAGAGATTAAATCAATATTTAGTTCTGCCTCTGTTACCATGCTGTTTGTATGGAGCCATGCATTTTGCAGCAGAACTAAAGGAAACCTTTAAGATGCATACTAGCATTTACTTTGTAGCCACCAGAGTTCTGTTGCTAGAACTGAAACACTTCATTATGAGATTTTATTTAACTCTGGCCAAGAGTATATCCAAGCAGATTGTGCAACATTCTGTTTTTACGGTTTCTGTTTAAACATATTAAATAGAATTTTTAAAAGAAATTCATGATACAGTCATTTATTAATAACAAACACAGAGTTATATGTCTGATTTGTTATTGACTTTTAGAAATTCTGATTATAGGAAACTTGCAAGATTAAACCTGAATATTATTATTCTAAATACTACCAGGATTAAGCTGAGTGAGACTCAGGCCATGCCAGCTCTACTGAAGGCTTTCAGAAAGTATATCTCTTGTGAATACATATGTTTCTGCCCATTCAGTCAAAGCCTGTTCTCTTTTCTTTTTTTGTGTGTTCTCTAACTTGAAGCCAGAACCATTCCTATCTCTTTCCCACACTTGATTCTCTTCCCAGTCCCATTTTTCTGGCACAGAAAACTCTACTTCTTTCTGGGTTTCTTCCAATCTACATATCTCTTCCTTTCAACTGTCTTCTGCTTACAGTCTTTCTCTCAACTCCACATTCTACTTCATCAATCCTTCTTCAACTCCTCAGACTACCTTCCTAATCCCCACCACATTTTGTCTTGTCCCCACTGCTTTGAGAGTTGTCACTCTCCTAGGTTCTCAATCATTCCCATCTCTGGGCTACACTCCCCCAGCTGAAGCTGTACATTTCAACCTGTCCTAGTGCCAGACTTATCATACAATCATTAAGGCTGGAAAAGACACTGAAGATCATCAGCTCCAACCTTTGAGTACCACCATGCCCACTAAACCACATCACAAAGTTCCATGTCACTCATTTTTTTAACACCTTCAGGGATGGTGACTCCACCACTTCCTTAGGGAGCCTGTTTCCAATGTTTAACCAGTGTTTCAGCAAATATTTTTTTCCTAATGTCCAGCCTGAATCTCCCTTGGCACAAGCTGAGGCTATTTCCCTTTTTCCTATCTCTAGATGCCTGGGAGAAGAGGCCAACCCCCACCTTGCTACAACTTTCTTTTAGGTAGATGTGGGACTTCCTTTTGGGCAGTTGTAGAGAGTGATAAGGCTTCCCTTAGCCTTGTTTTCTCCAGGATCAACAAGTCCGTCTCTCTCAGCTGCTCCTCATAGAATTTATGTTCCAACCCATTAACTCTCTTTGTTGCCCTTCTCTGGACACACTGGAATGCCTCAGGAGTCCGTAGGGCCTGCTTTCAGTTTCCCATTGTTTACTCACCTAGAGGTTTGTGAATACTTCAGCAAGTACTTGGGCATTCAGCTAACATGGTTTGCTTCAGTGCATAAACAGTATGCACAATGGTAGAATTGGAACTCAAGTGTGAACAGGGAGCTTGAGCTAATACAGCAGAATAGAGGCACCTACTCCGTCTCTCCTGTTGCATCTTCCATTTTGTAGGGAACAGTCATATTTACAAGGGCAGAGGGGTAAGAAAGCGAGCGAGTGGAAAACTTGTGAGCCTGCCAAATGGGATGGCACCATATAAAAGAGAAGATAATAAAAATTTCTAAATTACATGACTGTGTCACAGGGAGAGTGCCCTTCTTTTAGCACATGCCAGAATTAAGATTGTTGCAAAGAACAGTGCTGCTGTTAGTTCCTAATAAACTATAATAAACACTTTTTACAGGTATCAGACAAGGCTGTCTAGCAGGGCATTGAAATATTTTTGTTGTAGTTTTCTAAACTATGATGATTTGGTTTTGTTTGTATATATGTCAGAATAGTAATTTCAGAGACTATGAATCTGTGGTGCTTATTGCCATATATAAATGTGAGTAAAAGTAAGAAAAACACATCACAGCCTCAAGATCTTTTCATTGTCTTTTTGCTTGTCCCCAGAAATTTGAAACAGGAAAAGAAATAATCACAGTCACATTGTGTTGATCTTCACGTGCACCATTAAGAATTACAATTTATGATACCTTTACTTGCTTAGTTATAGAAGTATCGATTGGTCAAATTCATTTGTGAATCTGTTCTAAAATGAAATGGTTCTTTACAGATTGTGTTTTTTCATTATATTCTACTAAAAGTCTCTTCCTTCATCCCCATATCAACTTATATTTTACTTCTTTTCTTAGTTCTTTACCCTCCACAAAAAACCCAGCATAACTGCTGTGTTCTCAAATAAACTGCACAGATTTATATGAGCTGAGGTTTTGTTTCTAAGCATTTAGACATAAATAACAACTGTGAATAATAAGTCTTTTCTCTAACCATATCTTAATAAAGAAAAAAATAAAATCTCCGTTAATTTCTTCTTGTAAGTCTTGCTTCTTTAAGCACTTATAAAATTTGTGGTTCTCTGAACACCTGCTAGTCTGTCCATGTTTTTATTTTTTTGACACACATTTTATTACACATGTAGTGTCACCATGTGTCTCCACACTAATAGAGGATAATTCCTTGTAGTGTGACAATTCTTCTCTGTGTGAAGCTTCAATGGTGCCAGTATTTTTGCTGCCAAATCTCTCACATTTAATTTGTCGAACATGGCATCTTTCAGTCATACAACACATCTCAACAAGTATGTTGTCTCTGTATGTTCTTCTCCAAAACTTATTGTAGTTACTTGTTTTGGATAAGATTCTGATAGTTCTAATAAAGCTGGTACAATTGGCATTTTATTTCAGAAGATTTGATAGTAATATAAGACAATATTGATTGTCAGAATGTGTAATGGTCTGTTTCTTGAGATATTCTGCTCATGTTTATACCCTTACTCATGTCTTTATACTAATCTATTATTTTCAATTGTGTTAAAACTTCTAAATTACTATAACCTATGATTTTTATAATTTATTTTATATATCACTGATATTGCAGTAAATGGTGTTTGTAGAAACCTCAAAAGACTGAGAAGGATGTCATACAAAAATAAAGAGAATTCAGATAATTGGCGTATGATTATATATTTTTATGTATTTTCTTTTTAGATGTGTGGAAAAATATCATATGACTACCCCTTCACTACTTTGGAGTGCTTCACCTTCTTAAAGATATCATGAGGACTGTAAAGAAAAACACTGATGGATTCTTTAAAGAATATTGGAATGTTTTAATGAATTAAATAAATTTAAAATAATCAATTTTTTAAAGTGGAACTGTAGAAAATGGAAAGATGTCTAATCAAATGTTGCATTTCTGGAAGAGCAGAAGGTGTCTTGAGATATGGCTGAATAAATTTCAGGATACTAGATTAGCAGAGAGAACAAAACCTTTGATGCTGAGAAGCAGCAGATTGAATTGTATTCAATGGAGAGTTCAGAATAGGTATAGAAAGGTCACACTGGCAGGGAAAAAAATGTGTTTAGAATGTCTTGAGCAAAGTTAGAGTAAAGAATATCAGAGATGAAGATTTGAAAAATTCTGTGCATTCAAAAAGAAATAAAAACTCAAAGGCAATTAAAGCCACTGTGCAGTAGAAGAACAAGATTTTTAACGAAGCAGTGGTTTCAGTTGGACTAAATAAAATAATTTTAATACCTAAGCTGACAAAGATACTATACAAAAGGTGTGACATTACAGATACAAGAGCTCCTGTATCTGCAATGACAGAAAGAGTTTTCTCCCTTTCTGTCTGCCTATAGAACAGCATGCCTTTTATTCATTTGCTTCTTGTCAGCTAGAGGTAAGCACTTCTGTATTTCTGGCACTGAAGGAAACAAAGGAATGTAAAACTGAAATAATATGAGCATTCTTGAATTTCCTGGAATAGTGTAAGAAATTTTTGTTTGTGTTACAAAGGTAGAATGATAGAATCATAGGTTTGAGTTGGAAGAGGCTTAAAGAACATCTCGTTCCAAGCCTGCCATGAGCAGGGAACTTCCCTTTAGATCAGGTTACCCAGGGTCCCATTCAACCTGGCCTTGAACACTTTCACAACTTCTCCAGGACAACCAGTTCCAGCGCCTCATCACCCTCACAGTAAAGAATTTCTTCCTAATACATAATCTAAATTTACCCTCTCTACCCTCTTTTAGGAGTTGAGGACAAAAAGATATCGAAGGGTGTGTGTCAGTGATTGACAGTGTCAGGCCTCCTGCATGAGGCTGAGAAGGAAATGGTGTAACTGGCTGTCCTGTCATCACTCGTTTTGGTTTCTGGTGATACCTAGCAAAAGAACAGGACTTGCAGTGAGCACAAAAGAGTTTAACATTTAACAGACTATTATATTTAACAGACAGTGGAAGAGAAACCATGAGCAGTAAGGAAGCTTTGGGAAAGAATGTAAAGAAATGTTTTCATGTAAAAAAAAAGTCAAAGATTATTATTATCATCACAACCAATGATGACAAAGATTTTCTTAGCAGGAAGACCTCATCCATAAAAAGATTCTAAGTGCTTCCTGCCCTTTTCTTCTTAGCCTTTTCAATGCTTGTCTTTTATCTGCTTTTGGATACTACAGCCATTCATTGATAGAAACCTTTGGCTGTATTATCTGCTTTTGGATACTACAGACAAAGGTTTCTATCAATGAAAGCAGGGGAGAGAAAGCTGTCTGTTATGCCTCCTACTCAATCTCTCAGGAAGCAGAGGTAAAAATACCAATAACATTAAGTTAGATTGGAAAGCATTCAATGGTATTTGGCATAATCAGACAAGTGTAAACAATGGCAAAGCAGTAACAAGGATAAATTGGTTGGAAGGGGCATTGCTGAACAACCTCAGAGGGTGAACCAGCTTCTCTACAGGGATCAACTCACCATTTACTAGTCACCATCAATAGTGGCAGATTTAAAAGTCCAAGAGAAGAAAAGGACAACCTAGAACAAGAACATTTGACTTCTTAGATTATGGTACTGGGAAAGGCTTTGGTTTCTTCAAACAAGAGTGAAATTCTAAAGAAGGAGCAGAGGCAGAGAATGCCTTTGTACTCAGATTAACTAAAATAGTGAGGATAGCATTAAAATAAGACTAGTAGTTTCAAATAACACCACATCATCAATGTTAACAAGGCAAATTGGTAAACAGAACTAAGAAGTAGGGGACATCTGAATAATTATAATATGGTCATAGAAGACACGAAGAGGTATGATAGTATGATAATCTGAAATATCCTCAGAAGCACATTCAGTAAATGAGAAGACTTTAAAATCTTGATACACTATTTATTTCCACTATTATTTTCATCATTTACACTTAAAGACATTTGATTTGGAAGAAGTACTTCCTGTAAAACCTAAAGCCTATGACAGTTTTAGTAAACAGTCCCAGAAGCACTCTGGGACACAAGGATGCAGTCACCTCCTCTTTGAAATTAGCAAGGTATTTGGCATGGTTTTGGCTTTGAGCATTTTTGGCAAGTACTTTCGATAACTTTGGAGTGGTGTCTATAGAAAAGTGACCCTGGTTCTGAATCCTCTAACAGGCTGCTGTGGAATGGTAAAACCCCCAGAGCATGGCCAGAACAACAGGCAAGCGTCTCTTGGTGAGGGAAGTGATGAAAAGGAGGAGATTGCACACTTTAGTCACCCACTTGCTTTTATGAAAAGAGGGAGAGAGACATGTGTGAGGAAATGCTGAGGCTGCAGATACTGGGGTGTAATATCACCAAGTAAACAACAATTCTGTCAAGACACACAGCTCAGTGTGGTTGCATCCAGTGCCATCAGATAGCACCACTGGATATGGGTGGCCATTGATAAGATTAATTGCTGACAACTGCCCAAGAATACTTTGATGGTATCCCTTGTGTGTGGACAGTGTAGCTCACAGTTACAGGATGTGGCATACTTTGTTACCAGGAGCAAGGGCCATGCAGCCCCTGTGGCCCAGGCCCTCTCATGTCAGGCCTAGATTTCCCCTTTGGAGCCAGCAGAGAGAAGGGAGTGGTGGGAAGAGGCAGAGGAGAAGAAGCTGAAATCTTGTCCCTCTGCCAGGATATTACTGCCTTTTGGGTCCTGGCTGCCAGACCTGTTCAATGACTTATTTAGGAGGTGTCCCTGAAGAAAAGCTTGCATGCATCATATTTTTCATCTTCCAATACCTTTTTGCCCCAGTTTAAGAGTATTTACTCTATCTGTTCACCACAACTCATTTTGCAAAAGTTCTACTATCCTACTTATCTGGAACCCATTCTGTGGAGAAAGTGTTAAGGGAAGGGTGGTAAGCCCATGCTGGGCTTCCAGTCATCTCAGTCTGCAGGTGGTGAAGCAGGCTAATTCCTGGTGCTCTCAGTCTTTCTCATGTCGTGTCCACTGGTGGTACTGTGAGCACATCCAGAGGAGGGCAACAAGGCTGGTGAGGGGCTTGGAACACCTATGAGGAACGTTTGAAGGAGCTGGGGTTGTTTAGCTTGGAGAAGAGGAGGCTTAGAGGTGACCTCTTTGCTCTCTACAACTCTCTGAAGGGAAGTTGCAGACAGGTGGGTGTTGGTCTCTTCCACCTGGCAGCAACTGACAGAACCAGAGGACACAGTCTCAAACTACATCAGGGAAGGTATAGGTTGGATATTAGGAAAAATTTTTCACCAAAAGAATAGTAGAGTACCGGAATGCTCTTCCCAGGGAGGTGGTAGAATCACCATCTCTGGATGTGTTTAAAAAAAGGCTGGACTTGGCTCTTGGTGCTATAGTCTAGTTGAGGTGTTAGGGCATAGCTTGGACTCAATGATCTTAGAGGTCTCTTCCAACCTCATTATTCTGTGATTCTGTGTGGCTCTGTGTGAGAGGAAAAATTAGGATTTTTTACAAGTTGTCAGTATAAGTGGGAAGTATGTTGTTGTGGGGTGTCCCATGGCAAGTAGAAGCATAAAATCAGTTTGGGATTTACGTCTTTGGTTTTCTAAAAAAGAAGTAATATTCCTTACTTCATCTGCACTACCACTACAAACAGACCACAGCCATTACTCAATTCCAGAGACCCGTGCACAAGAATTAAAAAGCAGAAAATCAAGAAGCGGGAAAATATTATTAATTTTTATAAATTCCTAGACAATTGGGGTGTTTACTAGCAAAGGGAAAATTCATGTCATTGAAAATTCCCCGAAACAATTTAGAAGAATATACATCAAGAATGTTTTCAAGGATGGTTAGTTTGGCCTTGGAACAGTGGACTGAATTAGCAGATACTTTGGGTTTCCTTGCCCTTCTTTCTTTGATATTCTATTCTAAAAAAAGGAAAAAAAGCAAAGAAAAATGAAACTTTTTTCCTTATTTGAGCATTATTTTATTTGCAGAATGTGAAAAAGTACTACCAGAGAACAGCTAAGAATATTGACTCCTTCCAGAAAGATCAAATCCTTATGTGACAGCAACATGAAAAGAGGCAAAAGGGTAATAGTATCATTTAGTATTGAAACACACAGCAAAATAAAGAGTAGAGAAATTAGGAAGCAGTTATTATTTGCTATCAAAAATAATCAGAAGAAAATATTATGAAACAAAGCTCTGAGTTTTGTTTGCATAACCAAAGCTGGCTGTCATGTTCAGGATTATTAAATGAGAAAAAGCTTTTAAGTGAATAATATCAACACCCTTTTTAAACAAGTTCTTACAGAACCTTTGATAAAGAAAGAAGTCAATAAGCTTGTAAAAGCCTCTGGACATCTACAATTAGCTAAACCAAAGAAGATTAAATACTTAATGAGGGACAAAATATTGAAAGTATTTTTATGTGTTTGAAAATGAAATCTGTGTTTATTTAATGTATACTTTTGATGCTAGACTATTACTGTTATCATCTATCTAACACTTGCCCAGAAAGAAAATATTTAAACAGAACAGCATTTATTAGCCTCTGTAAATAAAATCTGAAGTAAGGAATACATAAACTAAAAGGCATTTTTATTTGAAAACAACATTTTTTCAACTTATTTGGCTTTAATAATTGAAGAAAGCTGAAGACTTGTAACTTAAGTTTCATGGAAGTATATGAAGCTAGAGCTTCATCTCCCTTGTTTAATATGACAGTCTCTATCCTGACCTGCAGAAGCCCCGTTTTAATTTTTAACTCATTCTTTGATTATTTGATTCCTTTGATTATTTGATGAGAACAAGCCCATCATTAAAATGGGAAATACAGTTTTGTGACTTGAATGAAGATGATGTAAAAAAAGATCATTTTGTGATATTAAGCAAAAACAGATCTGGTTTTTAGCTGGAAAGGTCAGTCATGAACACTGTGAATCTCAGGTCTAAAACCTGAAAGGTTCTCCATTAAATTTTTTGAAAATATGTCTCGATGGGACATGAGGGCATTTCTTAGCCTACAGCTAGCAGCTAACATATGGTAAGCCATATTAATTTTCTTCATAATGATGAAAAATGTATTAAAACAAGAAATATCAGAGGTGAAAAAGGTCTTTTATTTATGCAGTTTATGTACATTGTAGAGAGGAGACTGTTTATATTCTAAGAAAAAAATGGATTTAAATTAAAAACATTTTCTGGATGCAAGTCTGAACAGCATTCACAAAGATGTACTTTAAATAAGACCCTCAAATGTAAATATTAATGCACTAAAATAATGTTTTCTACTACTCTGCCAAGGAATATTACCATGATGGAAAGTAGATGGTTCACCTTCTGCTGGGAAGAAACTAAATCAGAACACTCCAGATATGAACAATAAGAGACACTTGAAGACAGAATGATCTTGAAGCTCTGGTACCTGCAGCTGCTTTCTCATGTCATGGTGGACACTGTAGAGTGAAGATGTTAGCTTGGAGTTCCATTCTCTACATCTTCCATGGTTTGTCTGAACTCCAGTAATCTCCCCAAAGGGGGCACTTTGACTAGCTTAAGTTAGGAATCTTCAGTGTAAAGCTTCCAAAGTCTTTTGGCTGGCTAGACAAATAGTTCAGGAAAATTAGCCTCTGAAATTAGGTATTTGTGGTTAGGTATTTAAGGGTCAACAATGTAAATTCCTCCACTTTAAGCTCTTTTAAGAAGAAAGAACAGGCCTACAATATCAGGTATTTTCATACTTCTGAATGAGTATACATAAAGTATAATTTCAATATATTATAGTAAAATGTGTTGAATGAATTTCTAATTACAATAACTACTGAGTACAGGGCACTAGCACTATACTGAAGCAAATAATTTCTGAAGTGCAAAGCCGCAGACAGTGTAGTAAAGTTAAATCCAACCAAAATTTGGCACAAGGATAAGTCCAGCAAATAATCTCCTCTCATATAAAATATGACAAACAAAGGAGAGTGGGGCAACAAGAGTTGCACATCTTAAAATACATTCTTGTTGAAAAGCCACTCCTGCTGATCGACATCTGCTCCCCCTGCTTTGCCACATACAGAGTAACTTTCTCTATTTACACAATTTGATCTAAGAGAAGAACAACAGATGTTCACTGAATTGCATTTTCTGTCTATTGGTAATTTGATTTTAAAAAGGAAATAGGAAATACACACTTTTGTTTAAAAGCAAAACACTGGTTCAGCCCCCACTTCATCTTTATATACAAATTCTACTGATTGGAAACTTTCTTCTGCTGAAAAAAATTTAAAAACACCTGATAGGTGTTTTCATGGATTTTTTTTTTTTGTATCTTCCTTTACATTAGGATATTTGTGTTCAGGTACCTAAAGACCTAAAGAAAAAACAAAACAAAAACCCAAACCAATGCTGTCTAGAAAAGAAAATTCCGGCATTGATAAATAAATTATTTATTTAATCTTTCTTTACATTAGGATATTTGTGTTCAGGTACCTAAAGACCTAAAGAAAAAACAAAACAAAACAAAAAAAAAGAAAAAACCCAAACCCAAACCAATGCTGTCTAGAATTTGAAATTCCGGCATTGATAAATAAATTATTTATTTAAAAGTTTTAGTTTAGAATGAAATGAAATTAATTGCAGTAGGAATCTGGAAAGCATCTCCTTATTGTTTTTATAAAATAAGATTTCCCCTTCATTTTAATCAGTTTCCTCTCACTGAATGCCCATCCCTGTATCCAATGCTTTTAGATGGCGAGAACAAATGACATGGTCTATTTTGAAATACATTAGTGATTGCTAGACTCTCATAAATGTAGAAAATTTCTGTGCAGCTGCTATGGAAATCAATGTACAAAAGTACATTGTTGAGTTCTTAGCTGAGATCATCCCATATCTACTGAGGCTGGAGACTCTCCTGAATTCATTAAGGGAGTGTAATTAAATGTAGAGAAATCACCACTCAAGTAGATATAGAGCAGTTTTAAGCAATGTGCAATGACTTTCAGAAGACTGTCAACATGATGCTTTAAAAAAAAACCTGCCAGTGTTAATAACTAACACATTATTAAAATGTAATTAATTTGTTTTATAGCAAGTAAGTCTAACACTGAAAATTCTTCTTTGGTGGAAATTTGTTAAACTAAATCTAGGGACTTCATTGTAGATTTAGTTACATAAAGTCTACAGTATGTCTCAACTTGTGTTTAGTGTGATTTTAATGCAGAAGATCAAAAGTATTTTTACAGAAAAACTAAAGTGAAAATATCTCTGGTATTTGAGGAGTATAATTTGCATAACTATATTACCTTTTGAACTTGTCTTTCAGTACATAACAATCTAAGCAATGAAGGGTGTACTATCAGTCTTCCTCATTAAAATGAGTTAAACACAAAAATCCACCTTCTGGGCAATAACATGCTTTCTGTAAGGTGGGAGGCCAAATGGGAAGGTATTAATTATATTGCAGTATGTCTAATTTTATGTTTATTATTCAGAATGAATTTCTTTTCACTATTGGCTGGGTATTGAGTGTGTTGGAAAGATTAATAACCTTGTAGATTAAAGGCTTAATAACTTTGGAGAGGAGATATCATATTGCATGTAGCTCAAAGTTGTTATTAATTTTCCACAACTTTTCCTTCATCCTTGTCAGAGAGTAATAGTGCTTGCTTTGCAACTCTCCAGCTGACCTGTTGCAGTGAAACCATTTAAGTGCTGCTGAAAGAAATCTGAGGTTCTGATCTTTTCAGCTGTGAAAAGGTGAGGTGGTCAAAGGCCAACAACTCGCCTTGCACATCCCTTTGTTGTCAACTTGTGTATTCCCCTCCAAAAGTCTTTCTAGTCTCATATCTTCTCCCAGCTTTGTTTTTGTCAACTCTTTTTTGCTCTAAGCAAATGTAAACAACATTTTCCTAGCCGCTTTGATTGTAATTATATTTTCTCGCTGTACAATTTGTAGTTTTCTTCTCCTACATCATAGTTATTGATGGTTATCAATATGATGTAGAAGAAGGTCCAACTGCCGGCCAGAGTTTTGCATGGCATATTCTTACTTTGCCAGTAATTTTTCATTTAGTCCTGAGATGCTGGTAATTCACTCTGCTAAGTTTTTGAAGGCAGCCTCCATTTCACTGTTTCTCAACATTTTAAGAAGTAATTCTATTTTTCTTGGCCAGTCATACACACATGTATTTCTTTCCAGAAATTTTTGAAAAACCAACTAACTCTTCCATTTCTCAATTGTCCTCCAAACTTTCTTTTGCCATATTAAGAAAAAGAGCTAGACAGTCATTCTAAAAGGTCTTGCCAGCATGAATGCCAGAGGAGAAATATATGTAGAATGTAGAGACTATATTAAAAAGGCAGTAATGAGTTAAAGAAAATTCTCTTTATAGTTGTGCCCAATTGTGGAGTACCATACTTGATAATTGAAAAATACTCTAAAAATTGGATAAGGATACAGGAGCAAATCAAGAAAATGTTCTGATATCAGAAAATTTCTCTATACAAGAAGTTCAGTCTGATCACATTATTAAAATTTAGATGAAGCAAGAGCCTTAATAAGATTTTCCTCACATGAAAGAGACTGTATTTTTCAAGGAAGAGGCGTATTTTTCAAGAAAAAATAGGGCTCAAGATTTTAGGAGGCATTGTAATCGTAAAATGTTTCCATCTCTTGGAGTTTTTATTGCCCAAATGGAGTGTCTTTTTTAATCATACTCTGGATAAATGCCAGTTATACCTGTAATGGAGTTATTATTTGTGCAGTTTGTAAGACTCACTGATCTAATGAATTTGTATAATTTAGTTAATTTTTGTAACCAAAGTAAACACTTCTATAGGAAATATGGAATAATGTCAAGTATTTATTTCTGATCACTGCATTCTTCGTGTCCCAATCATTTCCAATTTGGCAAAATAGACAGGTATCAGTAGTTAATTCATCAGCCATTATGTTTTTCAACATTGGCTTTCTTCTCTACTATAAGAAGCCATTTGATGCCTTAATTCTAAGAATATGGTGGGCTTTTTTTTTTCCCAAAGTGAAGCTATGTATTATATTTACAACAGGGCCTTTCCAAAGGAGCAGGGTACATATTCTCACTCTGTGGAAACATGAGAGAGCTTATCCTCTGGAGAGAGGAATAACCTCCCTGTCATTAACCTGCATGTGCCTCAGGGTAAGAGCATTACATATGGTAGTTCCTGAAGAGAAACTGATGTGACAAAGTTTCAAACACTGATGGCCCTTGGAATAACTTGTTTGTCTGCTCATGTCTTTAATTTTCTAATTTCAGGAATGTTTTCAAATGCATTTTTTCACAAGCAGTAGGATGGCTACCACAATCCTATGAGTTTGGAGAGGGTATATGATATGAAAAAATATTTTTGATAAAATGAGAGAATATGCTTTCATAAGTTTGTACCAACTAATGTTGCAATTTTTTTTTTTGTAAAACAGAAAAGAAAAAGCAACTTTCTCCTTATCCCCATTTAAACCTCACAAAATCAATGTAAAAGGTGTGAGAGGAAGATTTGCTCTTCAACCTCCTGTTGGTCCTATGGTGCTTCTGGTCTTAATTTTTGTTTATTAATTCAAAATTTATGCTGATACCTTGAAGTGTTTCAATATTTGAAGATGAGGTGGAACTACTACTACTACTACTACTACTACTACTACTACTACTACTACTACTACTACTAAATATTTCACCTTGAAATCAGAATAGTGCAAAATTCCTTGATATTTTTTAAAGGAAACAAAATTCTTTTTGTTTTTGAGAAATACATCCTGTTTGGCACCTGGACTATTCAATATTCATATATTGCTATTGATTAAGATGTTTCATCTCTCTGCTTAATTAACTCCTTTTGATTTGTGGTTTTTTGAGCTAGAGTACCTTACATCCTTCTTTTATGGCTAAGCAATTTCCCTCAGGTTTTTTTTTCCTTTTAATTGACATAGGTACTACAGATTCAGGATGTTAAGTATATGATTATTTTAAAAGGTTAGTTGGTATTTGCTCATAATCATGTTTTTAGGTAAAATTAAGGCCTTCACTGAAGTCTTTTATATAAGTCATTAAGTCATTTCAATATTTTCATTAATCAGTGTCCAGGACTTATTCTTTCCAGTCTTGTCTCCTGTAGATTTTTTATCTCTAAAATTATGAGCCTTGATGTAGACTTGCTTGAGCAAAACCTTATAGTTTAAGGGCATTAGATTTTAATAATTTTGAAAACATAATTTTTTAGAACTGATTTTAAAATTACACTGATTCACAGTTTTCAGCATTATACAATATTACATTGTTTTCCCCAGTGTGTAGGGAAATTCAACAGTGTTGAGAAAGAATAAAGCAAAAGTCTAAGCTGGAAAAGCATGTTTCTGTGACGTTTCTTCAGATTAATTTTCGGTGTTATAAGAGCCTCTCGAATGTAAAAAGAGGTCCTGAAAAATTTTGCAGATTTTGCAGGAGTTAAGAGCTCATAGGTTTCTTTGTAAAATTTCTTTCCAGTTTGTAAAAAGGCAGGGGGAAAAGTTTATTATCTTGGTGGTTCAAGAGATGCATATAACTCACAGTTCACAGGTTTTGTGAAAGTTTCACTGAACAGATTTGGAAATGCATTTTATAAATATGCTTTTACTTACTAATCTCTGTAACACTATACCATGCAAGAAATATCTGCTTAACTGTTACTTTTTTACCATTTGGAGTATGACTGAGTGTTTCTTAGCATTCGAATTTCTACTTATAGACAAGGAATGAAATTAAATCATGATTTTAACAATTGTTTTAAATCAGCAGAAGGGCTTTTGGAAGCCGTGTAGAATACTTATTCTGTGATCAGAAAGTTAGTGAAGGCAATCCAAGCCTAGCTTCTTTCATTAAGAAGCAGAAAAAGTATTTGTTATGCTCCTATGGACTATTTAAAAAATATTATTGTAGAAAATTATCTCTAGTAATGTGCTGTAAAACTTCACTTGCCAAAATGTATATTATCTAATTTTTCTTTACTTTTTAATTTTATTTTTTTTTTTGCATTTAGGTAGCAATTTTGTTTTCAGATGTTAGCTCTTTAATGTTAATTGTTTGAATGTTTACAAGGATCTAAGCTTCTTTGATGATGTCAGTTTTCGAGCATTTCAAATGCAAAGAGTCTAATACTGTTGGCACCTCTGTGTAAGCAGTATTTTTTCTAATATAGCAATGGGAAACCAACTGACCTTTAGATAACTGTAGCAAGGATCTTAATGGCTAAACAGATAAAGGGTGCTCTTTCAGAGCCTCATTTATGAATCTCAGCTGCCAAATCTCGGTCCTGTGAATAAGATGAGTCAGTAAAGAAACTAAAATTCATAAATAAAAGCCATTTTTTTTTGGTCTGTTTTTTTGTCGGTAGAGAAGGAACACCTGGATTGCACAGAGTTGAAGAAAGGCTTGAAAAGAAATGGCTGCTGTATATGGGGACAGTTTCTCACTTTAAAGGAGGCATGCTCCATCTGGCCTGTGTGTGAAGCCAGAGAGGGATTTTAAAGATTTTCCAAAAAGACTTTGTTGCTTAGGTCCAATGAGATAGTTGTGGGAAAGGCTGATACCATAACATGGTTCATCTTCCTGTCCCATCCAGGAAAACTAGCTTTCAGCCCAGTCAGTATCCAAGGGAATAGCAAATCGTTCCTCTTATCAGTCCTCATCAACTCATTCATTTTCTGGAGGGGCAGGAAAAGCACTAGCAACTGCCAAAACTTTTAGGGCATCCTGGAGAGAAAATTAGCCCTCCAGGGTATAAATGCAAAATCTCAGACTCTTTCAACCAAATTAAGAGTTCAGACTGGCAAAGTAATGAACAGTTGCTTATGATTATGGATAACAAGATAATCTGTTTTATAGTACAGTGAATTCTCACCCCACATCTTTGTTACACTTTAGCTTTATTAGTATTTTAAATACAAAATTTATTTAGCTGTTTTTCTTTTTAATTTTGATCAAAGGACATTAAAATATTTCTCTTTACCAATAGTCCTGTGTCTGTATTCCCACACATAGAAGCAGTGTCATTACATTCCCATTGAGCAAAGCCCTTATTTACCTCACATACCATTAGCTGTGTGTCTGCTGATGCATTTTGCAAACTCCTTCAGAAAGCATTTTTCAAACCTGTGAATTTAAATTATTTTATGTTGCGCCAGCAATAATCCTTATTCCATCTGCTCCGATAGGTATCCCATTATTAGCCTTAGTATGGGAGCATCTGCTGCTAACAACTGCATCATCAGCAAGAACAGATGTGAGGAAATCTTCCTGCTTTTTCAGTATTAGGAACTTCATAAAAAAAATTCTCAATTACTACGGCAATTATATCAGTTTTCATGTTAGCTCAATCTTGCTCAGCAAAGAAATTGTGTATTATACCTATTTTGATCTCAATAGGAATACCTAATGGCATCTAAATCTAATGCATAGGAAGAGAAAATGCAAGTTTGATATGAAATCTACAGATGAAAAACCTATATATCTATGCTAAATAGTGATTTTCATTTCAAAATTGACCTCATCTAAGGAAGAGTCACTTAAAGCATCATTAAAGTCTTTTAAGGATTTGGGGAGGGAGGGAAGAAAAAAACTCAAATCAACCAGAAATTAAATACTTTCAAGTATTATTAATTTGCCAAATTTCCTCTTCCCATTTTTCCTTTATAGTTCAATACGAGCACATCCCCAAATTCCTCTATATTGTTCTTTGCTCTCTGTTCTGTCATCAATAATGATGATTTCTTCTCTTTTGTAGTGTGCTATCTTAAAGTAAGATAACCAAAGGTAGATGTTTATGTTCTTTCTAAGCCCCTTTCCATAATTTTTTTCTGTACCTGTTGGCAATACTATTACTTTTAGATTCAGAAATATTTTTAGTTAAGGTACCTTCTTTCCTACACAACTAGATATACAAATTTTATAGAAAATTTAGTGCTTTTTAAATTATTTATTTCCAGTATCTAAATGTACCTAACTGCCTAACTTTTACCCTGCTGTTATCACTGCAATTGCCTCTTGGTGGCCTTACATAAATCTGTTTGAAAAATTATTTGTGTTTTTCTCAGAGCTTACTATTTTTGCCATTAGAATTCTCCTATGAATGACTAGCATTATCATATTTTACAGCATCAGGAATAAACTTACCATATCTGTTTGAATACCCTTCAAAATTTTGCTCCTAATTATTAAATAATGAGTCTTACATCTTATCGGGTTTCCCAGACCCACTACTCTGCAAGTGTTATAACTGCAGCTCATTTTAATTAATTTTCCCTTAGTTTCCTTATAATTGATCCCCAAAGTTTGTCAAAAAGTTTGCTGTGCTTCATATCAAAGATTATCCAGTTTGTTAACATTATATGCCTGTGTATATCTTTAAAAATAAGTTTACAACTTTGTCAAACAAAGTGTATGTACCTAATCCTCCCAATTTTAGGGCATTTCATTGGAACTTCGTTTTGGTAGAAATGTCTAAATGTCAATTTTGTCTAAAAAAAAGCAAAGCATACTTTGGTATTCCTAGAAATTTCCAACTTTTCATCAAGAAAGTGAACTCTTCAAAATCACTAAAATTTAAGGCATTTCATAATTCAAATTCAAATCATGTCTGCCCATGAGTGTTTCAGTAATCACTTATATACACTGAGTAAAATACAGGAGGCTTGCAGCTTGGTCACAAAATGAAGTTGCTTTGACTGGGGTCTGCTTGTGCTCTCTTTCCTTCTTCAATGTTGGATGGTGGGCTGCTCTCTTCAGAAGAAGGTCTCTGGTTGCATAATCCTTTTGACATTTGGAGCTGGTTGCAATTTTTAACATCAAGTTGCAGAGGAAGATTACTAAGAAACAGCTACCAGTTTTGGAAGTTTATTAGGACAGTGTGAAGTAGTCAAGTGACCAAGGTATGCTTAAGAGAAAAGAATGGGAAAGTACCAGAAGCAGAAAACTGGATACACAAGTGAGACGGGATCAGATCAGGAATCATGAGCTACAGCGGCAGAGATCAAAAAAACCCTAGGGGATTCTAATCTGAGATCAAAGAAGTGCTTCAAAATGCTGAGGAAACTGAGACAAGGGAAAGCATGTAGGTGTTTTATCTAGATTTGTATACTTACCCTAATGTCGGAGGTGTAGAGATTTGGTATCCTCAGAGAGCCTGTAAAGCTGTTTGCTGTAGCTATCATTTGCCCTGGAGAAATGAATTATCCCTCGGCTTCTCTTTTCTTTCTTCTTCGTTCTTTTTTTTTTCTGATTATAGACAATCCTAGTTTAACAGTTGCAGTGCTATAACACTGTGTTCTTTGCTCTGTGAGGAATAATGATGAAGACTGTGTTTCATAAAATCCAGTGGTGGCAGATGGAAACAAGGATTCATCAGCACTGTGCAAGGGTTTTTACTGAGGCAGAATCCATGAACATATTTTTGAGAAAGCAGTATCAAAGCTGATTTGACTCAATATGATTGTGGTAGTACTTCTTGTGGGGGAGGAAAGAATTGAAAAGGTGAAAAAATTGAAAAGGTAAAAAAATCCCAAACCACCAAAGCTGGGCATTTTTGATGGACAGCCTTATTTCACTGACACGTTACTGAAACAATATCCCAGAAAGTCCCAGGGGTGATGCACTGTTTTAATTTTGTCTTTTCAAACAGAATTGAATGAAATTGTTCATTCAGCATGTCCCCCATCTTATTTGAAAACACATATTTAAAATATAAAAGACCCAAACAAAATATATAGTTTGCAACCATTCTTTTTCTTTGCAGGATGAGTTCCCAGGAATCAGCCCCCAGGAATTCCAGCATTCATTTTAGCATCTGGTATGTATGAAAGAAAGAAACTTGTCAGAACAGGTGACGTGAGGATGAAATTCCCTAAATCTGTTTTAGCCTGTGGAGTCACCTTTTGCTTGATAGTAATCTCTCTGTGATTTAGAGAGAGGTTATAGTTTGTAGTAGTTTGTTGGTTGTGTAGAATAAGGTTCTCATAAGTTCTACCCAGTAAAACTGGCTTGGTATTAAGACCTATTTAAAAGATTTCATGTATTTTTTTCAGAAATCAAGTAACATCTATCTATGGAATATTGTAAGACACAGTGTTATGTGTGTTTGTAAAATCTGAAGCTGCAGATGGGCATGTGTATAAACTCTGTGCCTTATGGTACATGTCAGCTAGCAGGACCAGCTCAAAGAAAATTTTCACAAGTATTTTGTAAGTTTTGGAACATGTAACAGGAAAAAAAAAGTCCCCTTTTCAGTGAAATAGCAGCATGAATTTTTGGGAAAGAAATTAATTTTCTTCACTATTGACCTAATTGACAAAATATTTCTGCCTTGAAAAACTTATCTAATAAACCCAGCAGTATTCTGCATTGTTTACTAATAATTAAGATAGCCTTTTGTGAGAGCTATTTATTGGAATAGAAAAAAACCTCATACATATAATAATCCACTTACATCAGTCCAATTAGTTAAGAAATGTGTATGTTACAGTTTATTATTTTATATTGAACCATTGACACTCTGCAGCATTGCAAAGTGCACTTTTAAAGGCACTATTTTAGCAGCTTCCAAGAAAAGGTGGGAAAATGGTCATTTAAGAAAGACGCATTATAATGCTTTGAAAATGTTTTGTTTAGTACTAAACTTCTTACCATGCAGATAAGATTGCACATTTTTATAAAACTTTTATCTTCTTTTTGGTTCCTTGATAAGCTTGTAATAATATGAAAATTTGTTATAGGAGTATTTATAATTCCTTTCTATAATGACTGCTTTCTGTTTCTTTATACCCCATGTTACTCTGCAAATATGTGAAGCAAAGTTATTAAAAAATCCGAATTAACAGAAATGTACATTGTTAATATTGAAGTTTATTATATCAACATTAAAAAAAAACAGTAGTGGAACTATTTCCAAAACAATTCTTTTACTACAGCCAAAAATATTCCCAGTATTCAGAAACTACAGCTACATGTCTGAAAGAATGCAAAAATATTTGGAAGCATATATGAAAGTGTTTGCTATAATTATCAAATTATTAAATGATCATCATTAAATATATTGAGTGCTGAGTACATCACTTTTCAAAATTATATTGAATAGATAATGGTATGATGTTTCAAAGATATTCCAGGAGAAATGAACCCCTTTACACATTTGTAACAAGTTTTTGGAACAAGATCAGAAGTCAAATAAAGAAGATCAGAGGTTTCCATATTTTAATTCTGTTAAGATAATTATTGTAGCAATAGATTTAGATCTCTCATAGCATTCTGTGAAGAATTCTCTACAAGTATGTTGTTCTCATATTTAAAGTGTTACTGAATGTATATGAATTTGAAAGTCTTGATATATTGCATGGAAGTCAAATAGTTGTTGAACATGACAATATCTGAATTATTGATTGTCTAAATTGCCCAGAAGTTTAACCATCATTACCACTCCTTATTTAAGAGAAGGTATTAGTACAGAAGCACCCTGCAGACTTGGGCCTCCCTTAAATACCTTTGCCTCATTCTATAAAAAGAGTAAGCAGTAAAAATCAACTCTTTAATTATTAAATCCTTTTATTTGATAAGGTGGTATTGCAAAATCTTTTTGATGTGTGAATGGATGGTTGCTCAGAATGAGATTTCATTAATGCATTACTAAAAAGATATTGTTAGTACATCGATTTGTATCTCTTCCTTTAATAGATAGCATTAAATATATGGAGGAACCCTGCTGATTATTGTGTGTTCAGTTTGATGTTTGCAGAAGCACACCATGTGTTAATAGAGGGAACCGTGTACTTATTTGGACATCTAAATTTGAGTCAGTAAAAATTCTGAGAAGCTACATGTAAAGTTCATAACTAAATTCCTTTTTAATTCTAATTTTTATTAGTATTTTTAGATAACAATATCAGATTTATATGCTACATATGTGCTTAAAACAAAAGACTTACCCTTTGATATCCTCTGGCTGTGAAAACATTTTCCAAAGAGTGTTGAGACTATTATTATTTTCTTCAAAAAGATATTGAAATAACAAAATATGTAAACCCAAAATATAGCATAATTTTACTTAGATGTGGTTTCAGTAATTAAATATTAACTGAAATGGTGAACAAGACTTTCTCAATTATTCAGCTGTTGGTACTTTAATATTTAACACTTTAACTCTTGTAACATTTTCTGCCTTAAACGTCTTTTCCTTATTCCGTCTGTGGTGAACTTTCCTTGTATTTTTTCTAGTGTCTTCCCTTGCACAGTGCAGCTTCTCAGCTGCTAATTCTTTTGCTATTCCTACAATGTCTTTTTAAATCTTACTTGTTCTTCATTATACTGAGAAATCAGAAAACATCATATCAAGATACCTAGGACAAATCTAATTTATCCTCCCTCCTCATCCATGAATATATATTAGGTGGTGCAGTCTTTAATTAGATGTTTAAATAGCTTTTTTCCATATTTTCCATTTTCCTTCTGTGTGTAGGATGGTTGATATCTTTAAAAGGGGCGAGCCAGCATTTTACTCCATTACTCCATTACAGCAAATGGGACTACATTAAGGCTCATTTCTAGAAGAGAACTCAAGGTTCCAAAACTTGATTTATGTATGTGCCTAAGCCTGACATTCTAGAAATCTCCCTCAGGTGCTAAAAAAATTCTGAAGCACCAGAAACCTACCTCAGGGAACTCTCTGCACAGTGCTGTGGTTTTCAGGGCTCCTGAAGAGACAAATCCTTTGCTTTTATTCTGTAGGGCATATTACCTACAGCCACTTCAACAGACACAAGTTCATCCTGCTTCTGTTCCTAAGGAAGCAAGGCCAGGAGACTGCACAACAAACTGCCACCAAGCCTAATGTGCCCTGGTGCAAGGCAGACAACCTCACTTATGAGGAAAGACTGAAGATTTTCACTGAAACCTTCAATGAAGTTGTCAAGATGAGATTGGACACCATGCTAGATAATCTCATCCAAGCTCCCTTTCCCATGAAGAACCCTTCAGGGTGATCCTTTTAAGCTCCCCTCCTACGTGGTCTGTTCTGTGATTTTGTGATCCTTCCAAGCTCTCTGCCTTTTTCCCAAGGTCACATGACTCTTGGATAGCTCAAGGCAGTTCATCTTCAGTTTGCATTTGCTGAGTAACAAGATATATTTTGAATGCCAGCATTATACTGGGCAAGTATTAACTCTGAGAGCTGACTCTGCTATGGTGTTCAGCAATTCAAACTGGCTTGGTTTGGTGTCAAGTGCTCAGTTCCTTATTTGAAAATGTAGCTCTTTTTTCCACTCTGATTGAAGAGGCAAATGGGATCCCTTCCATCATGAACTATACTACCATCCTTTGCCTTCTAGAAATACTAATTCTGGAGATGGGGAAAGATTTATAGTACACACTTTGGTTTCAGGGTTTCTGAAGTCTTGTCCTTGCTGAATGCACTGCTTTTACACACAGCAGTCTAAAACATCTAATTCTCCCTCTGCATTTTTTGAGGATAATAAATACAAACTGAATTGTCCACAGAAGCTGCAAGCAAAATATCACACACAGTAAGTAGGAGTTTGCAGAGAAACATGTATCCTTCTAAAACCCCCTCCTAACAATACACAAATAGTCTATGTTGCTCGGCCTGTTCAGCTATTTCTGATATTTTTCTGATATTTCTATCCAATAACTTTCTAAAACTCATCCATGTACTGTAAAAGAAACAAAAAAATAATTTCTGACCCAGTGAAAGAAACACGATTTTTAATGAAAATAGGTCCAACATGTTTTGCACATTTTTTTAATTAAAATATTTTAGTCTATCATGCCTTCATACTCTATGTAAAACACAGAGCAGATGCATTATGAAATTCAAATATTAACATGGTATCTAGGAGAAAAAAGTCTTCTTATTGAGTTAAGGGAAATATGGAGAGTAAGATAACATCATTTTAATGGAAAAGGTTGTCCTCAGCTTTTGGAGCTGAACACAAGAGTGGTTCATTTCAGCAACCACTCTAAAGGTATATTTTAAAGAATTTTAGAAGGAAAATAATAGAAATCCTCTCAGAAACTTCTCTCTGCAAGATAACCTTTCAGAATGGAAAAAGGTCAAACATCTTAAGTAATGCTGTGAACCACCTTCTGTTTCCACAGGACATGTTCTCATTCAGGAAGTCTGATGCTAATTACTTTGAATCAAAGAGCCGGATGAGCATATCCTTCCAGTCTGGGAGATATGCATCTGGTGGTAAGAAGGGATTCTGCTAATGCTCAGGTAACTGCTACATGGGAAAATATTACCACTTATTCTTCTGTTTAGCAAAACTTATTACTCGTGTGTGAGTCACAAATAAATGGAAGAGACAGAACGACATTTTAACTCTTTATCTTCTTATTTCAGAGGTTTGTACAGGAAAATTTTCTGGGGTGCTGGATGATGTAAAATAGGAATAAAAAACACAACAACACAAAAAGGAAAAAACAATTGGATTTTTTGAGTACATTTGCTGGTGATTTGAATGAAATTGCTACGTCAAATCAAAAAAATGTGGATTTGATCCACAAGATCTTGCAACTAGCCTTGAGGAATTCCACTGTGATATGCTGGTGATAGAATCATAGAATCACAGGATTGTTGGGGTTGGAAAGGTTCTCTGGATATCATTTAGTCCAATCCCTGATGCCAAAGCAGGTTCATCTGGAGCAGGTTGCATAGGATTATGTCCATCCCAGTAACTGCCCACCTCTATATTCTACCCAGTCCCTAGTGGACTGAAATGAAATGTACTCCTATGTCACCATAGCTCTTAGAAGTTGCCATAGTATAGCAGTAGTATAGTAGTAGTAGATATATAGTCATAGTAACTTGAACCTTTGTGTTCAAAGAAATGTAACTTGTGTACAATGTGCAGCTTTGCCAAGAGCAGGGCTTTCATAAGTTGCTGAGTTGATCTTTGGCTACTCAGGATTCTTTTCTAATTTAACTGTAAGTATGTATAATATTCTTAGTGTGACATGGTGCCAGATTTCAAAAGTCCAGGAGAAAACCCATGAGTTTAAAAAATAAACAACAAATTTTTAAGAAGCAAAATGGTGATGAGTCACACCATGTTTTATAAACAATTATTAATTTTAGGTATAATATTTTTGTGGTCTTTATTATATTTAAATGAAGGGGTGATGTTATTGTTATTTTTATGGGTAGGCATGCATGTCTAAAAAATTCTATTTGAACACAGTCAGGCTTCTTCCTGTACGTCTATCTATTTTCAAGTAAAATCCCCTGTTTTTTATTACCTATTTTTCTGTCTCAGAAAAGTCAACTGGGAGTTTTATGAGCTTTGACTAAAGGAGCAGAATCACAGAAAACTTTCACATAGGTACCTTTGTTTCTGAGACTGTTGTTTAAATAGACTATAAGCATGAAAGGCTTCATTTATAGAATCATCTCACTTTGCTTTGCACATATGAAGCTTCACAAAACACATAGAAAAATGCCTAAAAGCATGAGAAGATTATTTTGATGAGACTCATGTCAGAAGATGAAGAAACCCATTCTTGAAGATCAGTCTAAAAGCTGTCTGCAATGGCCAAAGTAATATGGATGCAATTAATCAATTCAATTAACGGTAATTCCTAGGTTGCTTTACTGTAGGAGCTGAGCTGTTGTACCTTTGGGCAGCAGTGATTCAGTGGAACAGAAATGTTGTCTTGTTAACTGACATTTCTCTATATTTTCTTAGCAAAACTGAGGCCAAGCATGGCACAGCTGATTTTCCAAATCAAACAGTTTCACTGAACTGAATAAAAATCTCTTCTGCCTTCTGCTAATTAATTTCAGTCAGCAGATGCTTTAATTTCTTAAATATAGTCTCTTGCTCATCTTCTGAATGTTCCTGAATTCATAATACCTTCATTTATCTTGTCAAAAGCAACCTGGAAATAAAATTAAGTTGATTCTCTTAAACAGAAAAGAAGAAATTTGTCACAATTCTATTAGTAAACCAGTCATCCAGCACTTTCTGCAATCCATTGGAAGATGGTGCGGAGATGGTAAAAGATGAAAAAAAATTACGAGTTCATTATTGATTTTATTTTTGTCTAGAGATCTTTTACAGTTACAGGATTACTATCCGCACTCTTAACTGAAGCGTAAATGACAGCATCAGCATTGCTATTGTGATCTTTTTGAGGGGGTTAAGTCTAAAAAAACAGGAACAATCCTAATATTTTTTTTTACTATTAGAATATCTTTTACTCAATTTTTAGTATGTTATTTATCTATTGCATGCCAATTCTGAACATGTGTTTAGACAATACTGTTGTCCTTGTATTAGTTATTTAGCTATTCTATTTTCATCATCACTGGAAACTAATGGCTTAGATATCTGTATCTCACCAGACAGAGCTTTTAGTAGAGCTTTGTTTCATTTAACTTCTGGTATACCTCTCCAGGACTGTGTGAAAAGAGTTCCTCTAATGTTGTCTAAATAAACCTTTTGAAGGTGGAATTTTCCTTACTTTTTATTGCTCGAAAGACATAAAATTTGAAAAAAAAATCAGTAACTAAATATTTAGCAAAATGTTAGCTTAAAGGTTGTACCTGGTATTGTTTTTCATTTATTCCATAATACACACTACAATTATTTGGGAAACAATATATCTATAACTTAAATAAATGAATCCATAAGTTTGGCTTATGATGCAATATTAGCTGACCATGCATTCCCAGTAGGCACACATGCACACGCATCACAAATACTCATGTGCACACAGCCAGCCATGCACGTAACAGCCAGGCATGCTCAGCACTCACAAAAACAGGAACAACAGCCTCATCCACTCCCCTCTCTGGCTGAGCAGGATGGAGGTCTTCTAGTGGGAATGTATACAGGGTGGATCCACCTAGCAGCTGAACTCAGATATTCAATCAAGCCAGCAGTGGCCCCTGGCTCCCAGTAGCCTCAGCTGCTGCCAGTGGGACACACTGCAGGCCCAACCCAGCTACTGCTCCAGATACACATCTACTGTCCAGGTGATCTCACCCTCAGAGCCCCCCAGACCCTACAGCCCCAGACCCTATAGTCCCGCTGACAGTAGGGGCTTCTCTAGTCCCTACCATATCCAGGTCCTCTTGTGGTCTCACCCTTGCAAACACACACCCCTGCCTTGCTCCCAGTCCACGTCACATACTTGCAGCAAGCCCAGCTTGTCCAAGGCCCTGCTAGTCCTCACACACCTACTTGCACACCCTCACTCACACCATGAGCACATGGGCTTCTGAGCCCTGATCCCTTCCCAGGGGATGCTGCTTGCTTTCACTCAGGGTTTTACAGATGTTGTACCCAGGCAAATGAGCCCTTTGTGCAGAACATGAACAGGCAAGTCCACTGATCACCTACTTTTCATGCACTGCCTGCTCAGTCCCTTTAATTTCCCAGGCTTCTTTCTGCTTCAAACCCCATTGATCTTTCCTTTTTGCTACCGAGCACGGTGCTAAACCATAATGACTTATGACCAAGGCTATTTTTCCAACACCCATGGTTCCACTGGGTGGGACGTGTGGGTTGCTCAAATGAAGACAACAATTTAGTGCAAAGCTCTGGTCTATCTGTTATCGCACCATTGTGACTAGGTGCAGCAGTTGCATGAGATGAGAGGGTGCTGCTTAGGATGGTGTGTCTGGTAGTCAGCACTTTCCTAAGAGAATGAACACAGCCACCCATAAACTGCATCTCTGAGATATTGTGTGGTTAATTTGCTCTGAATGTATTATGTTAGATAAGTGAGGAATCTTCAAAGAAACAACTGGACATAGAATCTAGAAGGTTGGATACCAGAGACAGTGGATGAAGGTATCACCAATGTGGTTATTTTGCTACAGACACGTAAATCTGTTATTGTGTCTTCCAACATCAATGCTCTCATCTTCTCCTGCTTCTGTAGAGTTGTTTTTATTTATCCCCAGATGCAATGCTTTCAAGAGAGGATTCTGGTCTTAGCCATACCAAAAACAGCTGTGTATTTTCCCCAGATTTCTGGGTAAGGCTTTAGCTACTTGTTCTGTTAAATTTAGTTTAACCCTAGATATTTAAACCTAACCTTTTTAGCACCATCAGTGCCTGGCCACAAAAGCAGAGTTATACACTTGTGAAAATGAATGAGCAAATGAATATTAAAACTTGAAAGGCAATTATTACATATCCTCAAGGATTATGTCAAGAATAGTAGAGTCCTCTGATACATATTAAGACTATTAATAGTCTTATATTTTTTCATGATACTTTAGAAATTAAATGTGTTGACACTTCACCTTTTATTCAGCTAATCCTACTCAGTAAAATACTGTTTTGATATCCAGCCAGACTGCCAAGCAATCCTTCATCATAACTTCACTCATGAATTTTACCTGTGGCAGTATTGTAAAAGAACAAATTATTTTTAAAAGAGCCTTGATCTTTGTTAAGACTGTCTCAGCTCCTCTTATTAGCTTGTCAGCTATAAATTGTGGCTGCTCAGTGTAGGGCCATAGCTCTCAAGTTCACATTGACTCAACATCAATCAAATATAACTGGTTTGATTGTTATTTAGAAGAGTAACCTCCTTGCTCAGAAATTATTAAATTGGTTTCCATGCAAAACATTATGACAGATAGACATAAGAAAAACAATAGAGGTTTTCCTCTGGGAAACAGATAATGATCAGATATCCACACCGATCTTTCATGAAATCTGCTGATCTTTTCTGCTGACTAGCTTTAAGATACACCTAAAGACCTTGACACAAGCAAAGAGAATAATTCTTCAATGTTGTCCTTAGATGAAATCTCAGCTAATACTCTATCCTAAGAGATGTTTCAAGCATAGATTCCCTTTTTTGTTGTTAGTGTATATTCCCATTTTTAGGGGAACTCTTAGGAGGCAGAGGAAATGATATCACCATTGAATTGCTTGTATGTAGTTTTCTGTCTGAGGCTTGGACATTGGCAGAACAGGACTGCAGACCTTATCTGGGTATACTGGCAGCATGGAAGGGAGCAACTTGTCTGAAACATAGATCATGACTGATATTGTCAGAACTCAGATGTCATATAATGAGTTATGGAAACAGATACAGAAAAATGAAAAAGAGGATGACTGAGAGTAAGTCTGCCATTGCTTGCTAAAATTCATGACAATGGGAATTTAAGGCAATTTTAGACTTCCTAATGACTGTTTGGTGATCCTGTTGTATGAGTTAGAGAGTAAGAATATGGTCAGTAATCTGCCATCTTTTGAAAGCAGCTTTTTACTACTGCTTTCTATTCTTTTGCTACTTTGAAATTCAACTATTCATCAAGCTGATATAAGCAGTCAGGGACTGAAACTGATAAGGAATAAAGCACTCAAATTACTGAGCTATCAAATTGTGAGAGGCAGGCAGCATCACATCTTCTAAGGTCTGCACTAGTGGCTTAATTGTTTTCAGAAGCTATTTAAGATGATGTAAATCACATAAGCCTACAAAATATTGTACTATCCAGTTTCATATTACCACAGCTTCTCCTAAGAGAGAGCTCAATGCTGATTTCTTTTCATTGTCCCTTCACATTCTCATTTTCTTTTCCCTTCTCCCTGTGCCCATACATGCAATCAGGTGTGATCTCTGTAACTGCTCTAGAACTGTAAATATTGCCTCTAGCATCACTTTAGTCTGTAACTGCCTAATGGTTGAAGACAATAATCTTCTTTTTCAGGTTCCAAAAGACATAATTTTGAAAGGCTAGAAAAAAGGTGCTGGAAAGGTGCTGTACATCCCACCAAGAGGTTGGAAAGTAGTGTCTGAATGTTTCCTGCTTGCTGAGTTTCCAGAAATTAATGTTGATGTATTGTGTTTCTAATAGTCAGGCTACTTAAAGCTTTGAATAAGTGTTTATTTTTATTTATGTTAAGAAGATATATCTTAAATTCTAGTTATAAGAGCAATTTATAATGCCATTGATTCTTAAGTATTTGTATTGAGCTTTAGATGAATTCTAACAGTTGAAAAATAAAGTTGTATATAAGTTTCATAGCTTGTACTGCATTATAATTGCTGTATGGGAAAAAAAAATGGAGTTTTTCGTTTTTGCATTTCCCTAGTTGAATTTGTTAGGCACAAGAGATAGGTGGGTTTCATTCATATTAAATAAATAGCATATGTAATGAAGATCATTCACTGGTTTGCTTTACTAAAATATATTTTCACCGACCATGAAAATATTTAATAGTGAATATGTTACATTCAAAACCCAGATAACTATTATGATGATAATAAGGTAAGACACATACCCAAGAGGATGACAATGGCACTAGACAGAATTTTGATTCTTATTCTTTCTACATGTTAATATTCTTCTACTGTTGTTTTATAGCACATATTTACAGCATATGTTTTCATTTTATACTTCATAACAATATTGGATTAAATGAGTAATGGAAGTCACAAATAAAAAAAAAATTAAAGTTGATTCTTGCATCTAAATTTACTTGCTATGCCAAGGGTTTTGTAGAATAGAGATAGCAATATTTACAGTAGAATATATCTCACCTATTAGCATTTAAATCTACTCTGTCAGAGCCCAGGACGTAACTCTGATGGTCCTGGATGATCCGAGCCCCAGGCAGTGGGCTTTGAAGCCCTGGCAGGGGCGGGTCAGAGACCCTGGCATGCAGCCAAAGACCCCTGTGGCTTTGAGTTTGACCCATGGAACAAATTAGCACCTTTATATGAAGAATTAAAGATCACAAAAGGTTAGATAGCATAATAGTAGTAGGTATAGGGTGAAAAGAAAAATTTTGGAGGTTTTACTATAGTGGTCTAGGAGACAAGAAGGAGGAATTTGGACATTGTCCTGTTCTTCTTCCTTCTTCTTCCTAGCCTCCATCTTCTTGGTGATGGTGGAACTTTGGGATTGGTTTAGAGTAGAAAGTCACTGTCTAACACAGGTGATAAGTATTGGAACATAACTGTAAATATCAAATACGTAGTTTATAGTATAAAAGACAACACCAGCCCCATGGGCGGGCAGTGTGCCTCAGACTGACCATCTGAACAGACCTCGTCAGGCCAGACAGAAAATGTTTTATATAAGAAATAATAAACAACCTTGAGAACACGATCCGAAGACTTCTGACTCCTTCTTCGACAGCTGGGTTGGGGAAAAGAGACTTTTAATACATCTCGGCATCAGCTTGACCAGAGGAGATCTGAGACTACTCTATGTAAAATTTCTAGGTTTCCTCTAGAGTTAAAGGAAAGGTATGAGCACACCTACCTGAGCCTTAGTTATGTTTCTATTCTAATATTTATAGAATAGAAGGAATTTGATTCCAAAATGAGCACTAGAAAATCATGAACCTGGACTGAGTTCTTAGTTTTATACACCATCAAATTTGCTGACCCACCTCCTAAATTCCAAATATGATTATAAATTATGCATCTGTGCTCTGTTTTCTACTGTTTGGATATATAGATAAATTCTTATTGAATTAAATATTATAATTTAAAATTACACCATTAGAACACCTGCCAAATATGTCTCCAGCAATTGAGTTATTTGTTATGAAAACATACATTTTGCTATATGTATTGATGACTATACTTTAAAAGGAAAATATGATGGTCGAATTCTTATTAAAGCATAAAACTAACTTTGAACTGGGAAAGATACAGATATGTGTTTTGAAAGTAATTATGTGTAAAACTCAAATTGTGGCATGGGAAAATTTTTTTTCAATATAGTAGATGCGTTTCAATGTCTTCAGGGGAAGTTAAATTATTTTACTGACATCAAAAGAGTATAATTAAACACCTATGATGGCTAAACAAAATAATAGCAGGTAGAGGCTTCTTCACATTACATGAAGTAACTATATTCTCACAAATTGTTTGGGCATTTCCGCTGACAGCTTATATATGAAACTTGATTTGGACTAATTAAAATCTGTGGTGAAAATAACACATGCATTTATTCCACATCAGAAAAATTAAAATAATTAACAATTGATCTCTAAGTGTGGGCTTGCTACTTTCAGAAGCTTTCTAGTATAAAGTATGTTGTCCATCTACTAGGAAGTGTACTGTAATTGAAAACACAAATAAAAACACAGAAGAGATCTTCATATGGCTAACCATTCCTGCTAGACAAGAGTCCTCAGAAGATAATTCAAGCAGAGAAGACATTTAGGAACCAAAATTTGTTTGTTTAAAATTTTAAGGCCTGGAATTTTGATTCCTCAATTAATAGTAGCTATAGTTACCATCTTTAATTTATTTGATCTTCTAGTAACCATATTTCATTGTCTTTTAATTTCTAGTTTGTCTCTAAATGTACTTGCATTCATAAATCCACTCTGTGAGTTCCTAACCTGGAATGTAAGATGAAGGAACTTCTCCTTACTACCAAATATTTAAAGAAAAGAACTATGTGTAAGACAAACTATTTAAACGCCGGGCTTTTGGGTGGCTGAAGTTGCTTAAGACTGGCATTGCTGCAATATGATTTGAAAACATACATCTTGTCTACAACAATTATTTGACCAGCTAGCAAGCACCACAGGTTAATAGAGATGCCTCTTTTCCTGTATTAGCATGAACTCTTCATTAGAGAGGATTTAAAATTTCTTCTGATACATGGTCATTTCCCCAAATTATATTTCTGGGGTTTTTATTTTTTCAAGTCTTTAAACTTCAAATATCCCCTTTTTATCCCCTTTTAAAATCTGCAAGACACCAGAAGAAAGCAAAACTTTCAACATTTTATGTTTCTGAAAATGGGCAGAAGATGCTTAGAGAAAAATTATATATGGAGAAGCAAATTATGTATGGATGCAAATTCAGAATTAAATAATCAATTCCTTGGTTTCAAAGGCTTTAAAAGCCATGCAGAGATGTAGATCTGAATCTGCTCTATACTAAAGCACTCCTTATTTCCCACAAAGAAGTGTAGTGGTTTATATTTTTTCATGAAGTGAAGGAAAAGATATAAAAGGGGAGCTGAAAAGAAGATCCATGTCATTAAACAAAAGGAAATAACATTTACTATGATACTTATGTCTATTTAGGAAGTGCTGAGAATGTGCTTTTGTGCATGCTGTGAAAAAACATATTTTCTTGCATTTTTCTTAAGTCACATTGTAAAAATTGAACTGTAAGTTACACCATGATCCCCTTCAGTTTACTCCTAGAGTACATAGAGAAAATGCATAGTGACTGTAGGTTTTGAATAGTAAAGCCAAAGCCTGGAGAATTAATGACCACGATAGTAATGTATTACAGACAAAATCCTGCAAAATTGCAGGCCAAGTCCTGCCAAATATCTTCATCTCAGCTGTCAGACCATGGAACAGGAAAAGTTTTATGCTTCAGCTGTATGCAGCAAGTTCTGTCTGGATTATGCTAATACAGAAACACTTGCCTATCCCACTTTTAATACTAGCTTTAAACTGAGATTGCTGGCGTGATTGGTTTTATGGGAGAGTCATAAGCCTACAGGCATATTACTGATGTTGTTTATGGCAAGGAGTCACGAATTCAGACATGAAAGCAAAGGAATTCTCATTGGCATGAATATTTTAAGAAGTCACTTTAAGATGCCAACATTAACACTGCATTGAAAAGGTTGCTATTATGGCAATAATTATCTTTAAGGTGTTAACTTTAAATTTTATCAAATGGCATGCATGTTCAGACATTTTTCTGATCAATGATAAAAGACTGATTAGAAAGCCCAGCAAAAGTGACTGGAGAAGAGACAGTTGGAGTTTTTTTCTTTTTAAATCATTAAATCCTGAAACCAAAATTCTTTAGTAGCACAGAGAACTGAAATCTGTACCATCTGGGCCCTCATCATGTCAGCAGAAAACATTTGTGTCTACAACATTCAGTGCAAGGGAATATTGTATGTTCAATATCAGCCAGTCAGTGACATACAGGACATAGGAAACAGACTTCAGCCAAATTACATAAAGGTTAAAGAACTGTCCTAGGATTGAAAATACAAGTATTGACAGATTACTGCTCAACCTGCGTTACCTGAACTCCTCTGACAAGGTATTGATACAACTGTTGAATGTTAATTTGTGACTCTGTCACAGCTTGCTATTGGCAATGTACACAAATTTGAGTTTTTAAATGATTGTTTGACAAAACCCTACTGCACATGCGATGGTGACTTTATGTTGTAGAGAATAGTCTTCCTCCTATACAAAACAAAGAGCAAGAGAAAGGTTGGTAGTGGCATTCACGTTTAATGAACTAGTATTATTTTGGGTAATCTACTCAGAATGACAAAAACTGGTTCTCACATGGCAAATTCTAAAACATCACAGAATTTCTAAGTATCTTTCTTTCTAAAAATTGAAACCTAAAGCATAGTGATAACCAGCCCAATGGAATGCTAACATTGTCTTTCTTCTGACAGGCAGAGGGAATTGCAAACAAAATTAAAAATAAATACTGGCACGGTTGTAAGTGATCTTATTGCAGAACTGGAATAATTCAGGCTGCATGGGACTGCTGGAGATCCACCCTCCTGCTTAAAGCAGGATCAACTCTGTGATCAGACTGGGCTGTTCACATCTTCATCTAGTCAGACAAGCCTCAAAGGACAGAGATTGATTACCTGATCTTTCCAGGCGTTCTGTTAGTTATCCTTGGTTAGTGTCACAGTGATTTTTTTCTGTATGTAAAGGTGGCATCTCTGTTTTCCTTTTTTTTTCTGCCATGCCCATAAGTAGACAGTCTGGTCTTATCTTGTTGATAACCTGCCCTTAGGTGCTGGAAAGATGCTATTAAGTCTCCACAACGCCTTCTTGTCTTCATGCCAGGCAAGCCCTTCTCTCAGCCTCTTCCCTCATCTGTCATTATGCTCCAGTAAATCACATTTACAATGTGCATAGAGAATAGAAGTATAAAAGTAAAATACATATGTAATGATTTTAAAAGATCCTATCATAAAGGCAAAAAACCATAGCTTCATCAGATAGTAGTAAGAACTTAGCACGACTGACATTTGGATATTACTTTAAAGCATTTTACTGGGTGCTGTCAAGCTTGCCATCAGTCCATTAGGAAAGTGATTCTTATCAAAACCAAAGAAATGGAACTAAACCAAAGGCCTCAGCATTTAGAGTGGAAATGAAGAAATTAACAAAAAATACTTATAAGAAGATGGGAGAAGCTAATGCTACTAAACATCAAACATAAACTAAGAAGTATGGGAAACTATTGACAAAGATAGATAAAAGATACAAAAAGGAGGTTTTGGTAGAAAGTATAAAGGTAAGTAATTATCTAATGTGCAATAAGAAATAAAGGATTCATACTAAGTTATCACTCATTTTCTTAATACATCTATACTGGAAAAAATTTGCTGATAAAATGTTCAAGGGATCTGTCTGCTCAATAACTGTTGAATAACTAAACAAAATGATTTGAGTATTTACTGGCACACCCATCCAACTTTGATTAAAGGCAAAATACAAAGCACCTAAAATTCGACATTATTAACAAAATGCTTGAATGGGGTAATCTAATAAATACCAGTCAGAATGGACTTATAAATAATGACAGTCATATACATGTACTGGTAGTGCTCCCTATGAGCTAAAAGCATGGTTTGTAAAGACATTGATGCATTGTCTGTGGTGACTTATGATTAACTGTGGCACTATATTTTCATGGAGTCAATTGATGTGAGAGCAATACCAAGAGCTCTGTGGCTTACAAATTACAGACCTGCAGCTGCAGGCATTTCTAATGAGATCTCACATGAACTTAGTTCAACACTTTCAACATATTTTATCAATTATGTGGTGTGAAATTACCACTGACAGAGCTGTAAGCATGACAACTGTAAACACTTACAAATGAAACACTTACAGACAAATCAATGCTATACAAGAATTTAAATCATTTAACAACCTGGATGCCACCAGAACTTTTGTGTGAAGTACAACTAAGTATGAGGTTGTGCTTCTGGATGAAAAGGCCACAACCTAGAGGTATGAGGAGAATATAGTCACCCAATGCAGAGGCTTAAACTGATTCTGTGTCACAGTGAAAGCACATACTCATGAGAAGAGCTCAGGCAGGTGCTGGATAATAATGAAATTTGTTGCAAAGAGAAGCAAGACTATTTTATATTACTCCCTTTGGCATTGTCTCACTGGAATACTGCAGCAAATTAGGGAATTACTAGTTCAAAGAGGAAGTTGAAGACTTAAAATTTTAGAAAAAGCCATGACAATTCTAAGCAAATGCAGGTTTTATCTCCTATTAGAGAAGACAGAAAGATGATGTGACAGTACAGCCTTTCCTGAAGATAACCTCTTAATGATAAATAATAAATCTGTTCATGGTCTTCATTCCAACAGTCAAACCAATACTTAAAATTAAGAATGGAATAAAATAATAAATAAATGCCAGTACTGACAATAGTTTGTCAATGGAAAAGTTTACCAAGATATTTTGTGATCTTTTTTCTACTTGAAACTTTTAAATAGAGTTTGCATATGATAGAAAGAGAGATGCTGTAGCTCATCTATAGCTTTTTGACAGGATGCAGTAACTCACTCAGGTAATCCTCATAACTTGTGGCGTGGGACAGGTTAAAGATGAGCAAAAAAGTCTTTCATAGCCTCAAAATCAATTTAATATGATTCAAGGTAACAGCTTCATATGGTCCATTCGTTAAGATGAAGATGTTGATCCGTGTTGTTTGTGGAAGGTGTGCTCTTTACTGTTCCATTTCCAATTAAAATAACTTTCTGTCATGTTTTGATACTGGTTGCTAAATGCTAGAATAAGCTTACCAAATAGTAAAGCTGTAAATGCTGTGCCTGTTGCCTGTCAAGATATTCAGGGTGTGCCTTCTGTGTTACTGATAACACTTGCTTTATCCAGCAGGCTGATGTATGAATAGCTGACAGGGTTTTCTGGAAGTTAGATTTGGCACATACTGACTTGATCACACACAATGTAGTCTTGTGGACAAGTTAAGAACTATAATTTTGCTGAATGATTGAAAGAACAAATAATAGAGACTTTTATGCTTCTTCTAGGATTTTTTAAATGCAGTATGAGAATGTTTGTGTTTTCTGATGTGTTTAATTTGAAAGATTATATCATCTATCTTAGTCCTTGCAACAGAAATTTCCTCTTCACTAAGGCATAATTAATTTTATTTTGTAAATCGAGTCCTTAAAGTATTTGCTTTAAAAGTGGCTGTTGCCTACCATTGTTTTGTAATGAGGTTAAGCTTCTCTTCAAGTCAGATGGTGAGTCTAAAAGCATAAAAGCAGTATTTTGTGGTTTTAGTTTAAGTGAATGTAAAAATGTGTGAATTAAATATGACAGAGAGTAATAGCAGATAAGCATGAGAGTGCAAAAAATACTTCTCAGAGTGGTAAGGTGGAATTTTACTAGTTAATTTTTCCAGCAAATTTAAATAAACTAAAAAGGAAAGAGGGAACACTGCTTTAGATCAGTTATAATCACCAGTGCACTCCATAGACTAAAATGACTGTTACAATGTGGAATCTCTAAAATAAATGTTAAAAAATCCATCTAGAATATATTGGTTCAATATGAATTTGTTTAAGGACTCTTAAATATTATTCTTTGGTTATAATAAAATAATATCTTGCTGTGCTATGAACATTTTTTGCTTCCTAATGAATAAGGTCAGAGTTGTGCTTAAATTTCTAGGGCAACTTGTATTGCATTAAATGTGGTACACCAACAATATTGGAAAACAGCTAAGATACTTTATAGACTTAAACAGTTTTGCTTTTTTTTTTAGAGTTTCTCAGGGTATGCATTATCTTACTTTGTTAAAATTAAGCTCCTGTGTATTGGGTTTGTGTGACCAGCTTTTGGTACTGGGAGAACACAGCTATGGCTTCTGTGAGAATCTGGTAGAAGCTCCCCACCATGTCCAACAGCTCCCCTCCTAGCCATGGACAAGTACCTCAGCATTAGAGCTAGCACCTCTGGGATAACAGGTTTACAAAGGGGTAAAACTTCTGGGAAACAGCAACTGGAGAGAGGAGTCAGACTGTGAGAGAGAGAGCACCCTGCAGATACCAAAGTCAAGGAAGAAGGAGGGGTAGGTCCTCCTGCACTGCTTGGAGGAGGTATTGCAAACTGGGAGTAAGGCTAAGCCCAGGAGAAAGGGAGGGGTGAGGAGAGAGTGTTATAAGATTTGGCTTTATTTCTCATTACCCTGTTCTGAATTGTTAATGTAAAAAATTAAGCTAATTTCCACAAGCCTAGGCTGTTTTGCCCATGACAGCAATGGGTGAGTGATCACTCCTCATTCTTATGCAGAGTCAGGAGCCTGTGGATGTGATTTCTCTCCACCACCCTACTGAGAAGGGGAGGGATAGAGAGGCTTTGGGGGGAGGCACCTGGTGTCCAGCTGGGGTCAACAGAACACAGTCTTGCTGAGGGATTTGTACTATTGTCACTAAGGTGAAGTATGACAGAATTTTATTAGAGAAAACAGAAATAAAATTGAGGGCATTAAGAGAACTGAGATGTTAAAAATCATTTTAGAGCATAAGGATTTGTATTAAATGAGTAATATCAGTTAATGAAAGCAAGATTAGTGAAATAAATGTTATCTTGAAAATTATTCAATATGTATGTATGACTAAGTGCTCCTAGGTGAATGTCCTGCTAATTCAGGGAATAGCAATCAATATGTGTGACCTGAAACATGGCTCTTGAAAAGGATGTTGCACAATGATATATGTATATAAAGGAATTTAATAATTTATTTGCTGCTTTGTGGTTAGCACGTGAACTGAATGTATGATGATAAGAATTGCTGGCATTTGACTGTATGCTTAATGTATGGATAATAATCAGTTAAGAAGGGCTCGCTAAAACTGTGAAAGAAGGCTGTGAAGTAACTACTGGAAGACTGTATGATGGGACTAAAAGAGTATTTGCCTGAGGAAACAGGATGTTTTACTCTTTGCATTCCAGTCACCTTATTTTGGGTTTTGATAACCAATACCAGTGTTATGCTTGCTACCTCTGGTATACTCTGTTTAAGAACCTCAGTCTGATCACAAGGCAAGCCTTAAGAAGCATTAGACTCTGAAGCACAGTTACAAGCAGACTTGGAGATAAATCACTGACTGTCCTTTGTGATGCCTAAATGATGGAGTTCCCTGAGTGCTCAGATTGGTGAGCGTATACCTCCTACATATAAATGCAGCATTGTATTTGCATACTTTTGTACTTGACCTTTTCTGGGACTTCTCAACAGGTAAGTCTTCCATTCTTATGAAAAGTGCTTTTTTAAAAGAGTATTTTAAAAGCTATTGTTGGCCTAATTGCCCAAAACACATTTAGTGTTGGCCTGAATTGTGTGGATGTTTATGGATGTGCATATAATGATTTTGAAATGGTTTAAAACTTACTCAATTTCAACATACAAGAATCAATGCACTTGAAGCTGATGTGTTTAAACTCACTCCAGATATTCCTTCTATGTGTCATACTCTTTGCACACTGGAGTCGGGTAAGTATTTCTGTGTTTGTTTTCTAAAATGACAGTAGTTCTTTTGTAGATAGTGTACAAACACTTCTTGGAAGATAAATTTCTCCAAGATTGTAAATGTTTATTTTCTAGGCTAACTTCCTCCCTACCAAATTAGTTCCAAATAAAAATGACTATCAAACACAAGATGTTTTTTTAAGGTGGTGTAATTGACTTAAGCTGAGTGGGTTGGGTATTTCTGTGTTTGTTTTCTAAAATGACAGTAGTTCTTTTGTAGATAGTGTACAAACACTTCTTGGAAGATAAATTTCTCCAAGATTGTAAATGTTTATTTTCTAGGCTAACTTCCTCCCTACCAAATTAGTTCCAAATAAAAATTACTATCAAACACAAGATGTTTTTTTAAGGTGGTGTAATTGACTTAAGCTGAGTGGGTGAAGGTGCCTGTGCGCAGTTAAAAATTATTATTCTGTGAACTGCTACGTATACAGTATATGACTTTACATCAGATATTTTCTTTATAATTGCTCTCATCAGAACAGTAGTCAGTGTAGCATATATCAGACATACTGGATTCTGCCAAGGAATTTTCTTGCTCCTTACCAAAAATGAAGGAAAACATTGTCATTATATTATCAATCACTTCCTCCTTTTTCCAGTTCTTAGGAAATTCACAGCTCAGGAAACCTTTGAATGTGTGCAATCCAATTCAGAGAATTTACTACACAGTTTCCCAAAAGAACCATTTATATGATTGTTCATATTAGCTTTTCATGATCTTGTTTCTAAATTCCAATGCACTTGAAAAATAATAGTAATCCAAACAGTTGGAAATCTTCTAGTCAACTGTAACCACAAATAAGAACCTTACCAGTAATTCAGCTTAATAAAGTGTGTTGGAAATATACTGTTCTTTTTAGGGGAGCATCATGGCTGCATCTGCTATATATTCTTGTTAAACAATACTTTTTTCTCCAACTGAAGTAATATGACACTTGCTAAAGTTACTATAAACAGCATTTGAAGAGCCAAGTGTATAAGGTAAGTTATCATGTAGTATATTTTTGACTCAACAAAACTCAACTCGGTTTATCTAAATTAATATCTTCACTCAGATGTTTAGAACTTATCAGTTGTGGTCTTTTGCAAGCTGTCTGTTTGCACTGTGTTTGCATGCTGAGAAATTTTGTTTCATCATATAAATCCTGAAAGTTCATTAAGCAGTGACAAGCTATTCATTTAAGTATTTGCATACAAAATAGGAATATAAGTATCCATCCTCTTATAGGTATGAATTTTCATGAAGTTTTAAATTCAGTTTTGTATTGATATGTATGTGAATCGGTGCAATGCATATGTAGTAGTGACTAGAAACTGCCTATTTGTGGGTATTGCTACTGTACCTATTTAATTACAGGTGTTGCCCTTCTGGCAAACTTTGGTTTTGGTAGTTAAGTTCTGAAAAAGAAATCTTAATTTCCAAAAGAAATGGGAAAAATTAAAACCACAGCGCTACATTTCAGCATCTGAAATCTTGACCCTAAAATGGATTAATGTGGCTTCTTCCCTCTTTCCTTACCTCTTCATTTTCTGCATTTTGATTTCATGCACCCAAGCCACAAGTATTTATTTCAATAGGATTTTCACACTGGAATTTCCTTTAGCAGCTCTAGCTTGAGCCCTACTAATCAAAACCATTGTACCCAGAAGATAACATACAACGGGAGTTGGGTTGAGCTTGGCTGGCTTCCTGACAGCCCCTAATTGCTATGCCACTCACCATACTCGACAGGATGAGGAAGAAAATAAGATAGAATAGGTGAAGATAAAGGTGAAGATAAATAAAGGAAGATCACTTGCTAATTAACATCCTGGGCTTAAAAGACTCAAGGAAAATTAATTTTTTGACCATTAAAATTGCAACAGGAAGGTGAGATACATAAACCAAAACTAGATAACCCTGATCTTTATACTTTATACTCTCCAAGCAGCGCAAAGGGATGGGGAAAGGGGGTCGCAGTCAGCCCATAACAGTTCCTTCCTCTCTGCAGCTCCTTCCTCCTCAAGCTTCTTCCCTTCTGCAGCATTGAATCCTCCACAGGCTGCAGTCCTTCAGGATAAACCTTCTGCAGTGTGGGCTCCTCTCTGCAGGCCAGTGCTCCCTCAGGGCATATTCACCTGTTCCCATGTGGGGTCCTCACCAGGCTGCAGGGAAATACCTGTTCCACCATGGCCCACCCAGCTGCCAACAGGCAAACCTGCTCCAGCACCTGGGGCACCTCCTCCCACTCCATCTTCTCAGACCTCGGGAGTTGCAGGATTGCTTCTCACACATCTGCTTCCTCAGTCCTCCCTGCCTGTGGGGTATTTTTTTCTTTCTTAAATGTGTTTTCTCAGAAGTGCCACCAGTTTAGCTGACAGGACCTGGGGACCTGGCTGGACCAAGCTATGTGTGGCATGGGGCAACCCCCAGTTTTTCAGGTCACCTAATGCATCTCCCTTATTGCCAACACCTTCACACCTATATCCAATGCAAACAGTACACTAAAAATATCTAATGAGCACAAATAATAAATAGGTTCACTTGGCAACTTTAAAAAAATGAATATATTCAATCAGAATTATTCAAATATTTCATTCTTTATTTCTCTCATAATATAATCTGCACTATATATTCATAGATTTTAATTATGTTAAATATTATTGAAATAAGGTTTCATTTGATGATAATAATGCAAATGGATTTGTGTTCTCTATGGGAAATATTAAATTGTCTCAGTTAAATGTGTCTGTGATAACTTCACACAGAATCCCAAAGGTGCCAGAAGCAATGTAAGAAGTGATGACTAGAAACTCAATGACTTCGACTTAATCTGTTTTCACTGAGACTATTAATTAAATGTTACTAATATTTTTGCAAACTACAGAAATGACCTTAGGAAATTTCTGTTAATCCCTATAGACACATTACCTCAGTAACAACAGTCTATTTTTCCCTTTTAAGAAAAAGAAATGGAAGACAGAATGGAAAAAAGTATTAGCCATTTCACCTTGCAAATAATTTCTATATTCATATCCAGAGTAACCCTTTCCATTTTTCTTTGTATGTGTATGTCTAATGTAAATTAATATTTTTCTATATGATCGGGGTAATAGTTGTATGAAAAGGCGTGGCTGGTTGTCATTGCATCTTTGAGGGATATATAGTGCACAGGAGCTGGGGTTTTGTTGTAGTATTATTGGATCTTAGTTTTTGGGAAAAAAATATCTGTCTGGCTGACTTTATAAATACACAATGTATCATAAAATAATTCTCTTTATTTGTCTTTCTCATTAGAAATAATTTTCAGAACAACTATTGATTTATTTATTCATTAAATGTTTTAAATATATATTTTTCTCTTTTTTTAGTAGTTGGCTTTTGAGCCAATTTGAGTTTTTCTTAAGGTGCTGAAGGGTGTATTACAAAGTAGACACTGTCTGCTCTTTCTTTTCTTTTTTGAAGAAATTCATAAGTGGCAGTTTTTGCTGTAGTGGTGTATGAACTATTTAATTGGCACATACACTGATAAAGAAGTGTAAAATATCACTGCAACTGCTATATGACTTCTCAGCAAAATTGGAAACAATTCCCTGAAATTAGAGTTGGTTTCAGTTTACATATATGAGTGCAAACATTCAAAAATTTGTGAGAAGAAGGAGCATATTATCATATACCAAACATGGCTTAGGATTATATACAAGTGGGGTCCTCAACAGGTGTTCCAAAGAATAAACAAATCAAATTATGTGAAGCTGTCATCTCATTCTAGGGAGATTTTGACTAAAAAAAGGCACTGAGTCTTGCATTTTCAAGACTAAAGGGTATATATAAATTCAAAATTTCCAAGGACATTCACACAAAATAATCAAAGGATGAGTAAATATTCAGTCTATGCAAATCTAACCTCTATAGAGCTGCTTATCTACAAATAAAGGCTTGATCATGAATTCAACAGGAGGGTTTTTAGTTTATTAAGCAAAGTTAGAACACTAACTATAGGTTAACATCAGGAAGAGAGATTCTAGAAATATCATATGGACTTTTTGCCACCACTGCAGTCAAACTTCTTCATTGCTAATATCTTTAATTATAATGTCATTTCATATAAAACTTTTTAAAAATCTTTTTCTAAATTCATGGGATCCAGTTCAGCCCTAAATTACTCTGAAATGTTATATGGCTTGTGTCACACAAGTTTGACCAGGAAGCACTTTTTCTGGTTTCACAGTCAATAGAGCTATAAAGGTCACCTTACAAGTAACGCAATTTCAAACAAGATTCTTAAGAAAATAAGGTGATACTGTACTTTTTGGACACAGGATTGTGCAGCTAGTTCAGTACATGTAGGTAACTTTTTTCTCTTAAATAAGCAACACTGATAATAATGGGAACTGAGATTTATTCAGATTTATTATCAGGCAGAAATAATTATAAATTAGAAAATGTGCAATGAAAAATTTGTTTTATCAAAGGCATAAAAGCATTTATTTACAAGGGTGACAGAAACCCTACGCTGCTCTTCCTGAGAATTCTGTAGCTTAGATAGCTTGCAAAATTAGTGGTAAATATTAAGGTCCTCTGAGGCATGGAATAAAGTATTCAACACCATATCACAATGAAAGTGTTAATTGTTATCTGCTTCCTGGTTTTGTCTTTGTAGAGGCAATGATATAAGACTTTATGACTTTATTGCAAAGGTATTCAAAGCATTTCTCCTCAGAAGCAGGTAAAACAGCCTTGTGTATGAACAGAGGTAATAGAGATAATTGAGATAAGCTTTTTTTTTCAGTTATATTGGTCATGTTATAATGAGAAGCTTACTTGAAAAATTAGAAGAAAAAGATCACGCTTTGCTTGAATATAAATCTAATGAACTTCAGATGCCAAAGAGTGATGGGTAGGTCTTGAGTAGTTACAATGAGGAAAACAAAACCACTGAAATGAAGCTGAAAGGGAGGAATAATTTCTGAGGGAAAATTGTAGCAAGTGTAAACATATTAGTATCCAGACTATTGTTTAGTTTACTCTTCTTGTGCAGAGCAGCTATATAGTTTCCAGAAACTAGTGAAATTGTCATCTTGATGCCTGATTAACTTTTTTTGTGTGTTTTATAGGAACAAAAACACATCTGTGAGCTAAGGTTTGGATTGCTCTATACTCCCATGAATGATTTTTATGTCTTTAGTGGGAAAATAGGTTACTCTTTTTATATTATTCTCATTTTTATGAAAATATCTGTGTATTTTTGCTAAAAGGAAGGTTGTGTACATATCTGGCAATTCTTGTAACTTTTATCTCTTAGTTTTTCTAAATCAAGACACAAACCAACAATTTCCTTTTATCATTCACCTATTGTGCCACATTTCCATTCATTTTCTTTATTGATAACTGTGAATAATAAAACTATGAAAAGTCAGACGTATGAAAAGACTGACACTTTAAAGATAAACCTGTATTTAAATCTGAAGCTAGGTCAATAGTCATAAAGTTCATGGGGATTTCATGAGAATTATTACATCCAAAGTCTGAGTCTTAGACTGGCCTTTCCTAACTATAGTTCAGATAATCAAGCTTACTGGGGAGAACTACAACCATCTAGCTCCCAGAAGTTCTGGTATTCATAATTAGCATCCACAGAAAGCAGATTTAAAGTATGTTTGTGTAAATATGGGTTTCTGGACTCAGAAAACCCAACCTAGTATCTCCAGAAAGGAGGCTATGCATTACCACAAACCATGTCTCATGAAATAAATTAGTATAGCTGTGCTTCTCTCTGAAGTAAAATTTCTGACTGGCTTTGCTGTATTCAGTCTCAGCATCCATATGGAAAGCACACTGTGGGTGAACCCCATTGAAATTGTTTTGTGTCTAATAAAAATAATCTTCTTAAGAAGCATCTGAAATATTTGTTAGACAGAATTATTAGTTATCTAAATATTTTCATCCGATCAGTGTGTTAAGTTATTTTTATGACTGGAACACACACTGAAGAGATGCAGCTGGGGAAATAGGCAGGGGGTTAATATGCAACCACAGCATATCATGTCTTGTAATTCTGACAAGAACAAATGTAGAGACTAAAATGCTCACGGCTTTTAGTCTTCCGAGGTGATATTTTATAGTGCACAGCTAGTACGGGTCTGACAAGAACAAATGTAGAGACTAAAATGCTCACGGCTTTTAGTCTTCCTCCTTGTCCCTGTCACCAGAAAATCCTTATGTGATGTCACATTCTTGAAGTTGTCCCCACTCTATTAGCTGTATCTCTCTGGTTCTCATCCTCTTTGTCTAAAAGTTCCAAAGCTTTTGTTTCCTCTGCAGCATTTTGCTGAAGGCAGTGCATTAGATTTGCAGCATGCTGAAGTTTCTCTCATGTTTCAATATGGCTGTTGCCTTTCTGCTCCTTCACAGCAGCAGCCCGTGTTTATAACTGAGCAGTTCAGTTTGTTTGCCCAACTCTCTTTGCATTCCTGGGACTTACAACTCACTGCAATATTAGTTCTTGTTGCCAGGGCACTTTGTATAACACTTGACTCTATTTTAATATACACCTATTTTTGGAGCAGTGCAATGAACAGAGCTTCGCCTTAGTCGTTTATTTTGCTCAGACATTTACTTGGAAGATATTAGTTCTGTTAGTTCTGTATCCACAGATGACAGATTTCTCCATTCATCGGTAGTAGACCAAATATGGCCAAGACGAGATGCTCATGGCTTAAATGTGAGCACAGAAAGCCTTATACTCTGTGTGTTAGATTAGCCCCAGATAATCTGCACCGATAATACGTGTTCTCAGTTTCCTTCTTTTACACTGTGTTCAGCTGCTTGTCTGTGAGGACAAATTGTCTGTAAGCTACTATTAGTGAGCAGAGTACTCTGGTGCCACACTGTACCAGCTCAGAGCTAATATGCCTAATTAGCTAATATTCACCACTACAAAATGGTGTTGCTCTGAAAGGATAGGACAAAGTTTCTAAGTCTGTACAGTGCACTGGTTTAAGCAGTATACTAATGTTTGCCTTTGGCTGAACTGTCTGATCACTTCAGCACATGCTATACAGTCTTAAGTGAGGCTGCCCCAGGCTCTCTTGAGCAGAAAGTCATGAAATCTCTGGCTTCTTTAGCATGTATTATATTGGCTGACAATTACAGTCTCCGTATGCAGGCAGCCTGGGCTGGAGGCTGAGGCTGTCTCCCCCAGCTGTGTGGTTTAAATCTGAGACAGACATTCCCACCAGAGGGAAAAGCAACCAAACACCATCACCAGTTAAACAAATTTTTCTTCTGTATTCTCCTAGGAGTGTTTTGTGTTACCAGTATTTGAACAAGGTTTGGCATTAAATCCCAAATGAAGTAAGGTGCCTGACTGCAGAAAGCAAAGCAGTCCATAAAAATGGGAATTGTGTGTCTTAATGCACTGGGTGACAATGCAACACTTCCATGGAGTGCATGATACCTGTGTGGAAAGACTAATTAACGTTCATTAAAAGCAAAGTCAAATTACAGGTGAGTCAGGCAATATTGGGAAGTTAATCTGTATTTTCACACCATTATACAATGCCTAGATTTGCTTCTTCAGATTTTATACAAATAACACAACAAAACTTTTAGAGCATTCACCACTCTTAAATTTATCTTAATCATACAGTCAGTAATTTCTGATTCACTTTCTTTCTCCTATTTTTTCCTTGTCTAGTGTTTTATCCCTATTACCTCCAATACAAACTAGTATGGTAAAATATCTTGCTAAAAATTGAATATTTCTTCTTATCAAGAGCAGTCATTTACTGCAGAGTTATATCCAGCTTTTTCTTTTGTTCAGTCCTTGTCTCTGGTGGAGTTAGTGCATTTCTGCAGCTCCATAGATTGACTGGTATTAAAAAGTAATGTAAATTAATACATAAGGTACCTCTGAGGCCAGTTTTCCCCAGGAGATCAAGGGAGGTATGTGGATGGAAAAAGGTTTGGGTCATCCATAATGGATGTATTTGTGTGGGTTTTTTTCTGTACAGCAGTCTATCTTATACTATTTAGTTGGAAAAATAATTTTCAGGTGTAAGTAATAACTTCTGGTTTCCATATCATAGATGTGAATGAGAACATAATATCTGAACAGTAACTCAGGAAGACATAATCCTCAAAAAGTGAAAGAAGCAAATATATTTCTAGGCACATGAACATGCTCAGTATCATCAAACTCTTCCCCTAACAGCTATGCAAAGAAAACAGTATTTTCTCTCTTTAGACCCACTGTTCCATCTTGTACAATGATGCTGGAAGAGTTCAATATTCCTCCTTTTCAATGAGTGCATCTAATAATGGACTTCCATGTAGATGTCTGAAAGGCATCAACTTGGAACTGAAAGGTATTCCTGGACCTAGGGAAGGAGCATGCTTGCTCTGCACAGTTATTTTCTTAAATGAAAGATAATTGTTAGCACAAAGCCTTCCAACAGTTTTGGAATGTATATTGTCACTACATCTCTCTCTAGGGAGAGATGGGAAGATGTGAAATACCACAAAAACAATAACGATAAAAACAAAAAACACCATTAACCAATATAACCGTCAAATAGATTTATGTCTATCTAAACATATTTTATTTGTGTATCTGAGATAATTATTCTAAATGCCACAAACAGTGGCATATTATACTATTATACTCAATAATGCAACAAAAGTTTTGGCAGCAGATAACTCACACTTTATCCATCTCTGCATGTGGTAATAGACCCGAAGCATGCCATTTGTCAGCATAATGACAATTCCTGTATTCCCTGAATGCCTAGAGGAAAAGGTTTAACTGCAACATTGTTTCTGGCTAAGGGGCAGTCATCTAAAAAGCTTGACATTTAAGCCTCTTGTTAGTTTCACAATATCTGGGAGATCTGGTACAGTATGTTCCTGCAAAAGCCCTGCTTAAATCTGTGGACAGTTTCTCCCAAGCTATGCTCAAAACAGAGAACATGCATAAGTTGTTTTATTTAGGTTCTACAGCAAGGCATCAAAGGACTGAGGTAACCCGACAAATGATCATTTTAAGAAAATAGATTTCAAATTAAAAGTGTGAAAACAGCTGGGCTCTGCAAACTCTCAGGACTTCAGTCCTTTCTGAATACTGCAGCACTGGAAACCAGTTGATCAGAAGAGGATACTGTGATATGTAGAAAGGAAGAGACTCCTACAGTTTGCTTTCCTCTTTTCTGTATTTCAGGGGTTATTGGTATAGAAAGTCCATAAACCTCTGACAGAGGTATGATTAAGAAGTAAAACGCAATGTGCAATGAGCTACCTAGCCTTGGTGGAGCAATTTGAACTCCAAAGTAGGTCACAAGTTAATTTACTTTGTAGACTTGACCTTGTACTCAGTGGATATTTAATCCCATCACAAAACCACTGGATAATGTTATAAATACCAATTTTGAAACAGCCCTTTTGGGACAATATCTTTATCTTGGCAACTGGTTTCCGCTGAAAAGATACCAAGAGTTAGGATAAAAACTCTTCCAAAATACTATTCCCCTACATCACGTGCACTTGCATATTCATAGGTCAACAGCTGGATGTTTCAATTATATTAATTTCTTAGATATTTGAAAACATACAGAAAATGCGACTAGAAATGCAATCTGGGCATGAAAACTACACCTTTCAACACTACAGCTCCTTCTCAGTTTAAGCTGTAATTGTTATAAGTTTTTGCTTCTTCTACCTTTTTTATTTTTTCCTTCCTCTGTTATGCTCACTGCCCTGTCCTGCTACTGGGGTGTAGCACAGCCAGTGAATAGCCCTTCTATGTGAATAGCATTAGAAACTCTTCATAGAACACTATGAAGACTTCACACCAAACAGAAGTACTTGTACTGAAGGATAGAATCTGTCCATTAAACATTGTATTTAGGATCAAATATTAACAAATCAATAATTTTGAGATCTGGGGTTATTCCAATGATTAACGTGTTCCTTTTCCTTAACCTATGTTGTTCTTACTGAGGAGAAGAAGAAGAAAAAAACAAAACAAAACAAGCCCCCACTGCTTCGAGCTGAATTAACTGTAACTGAAATTCTTGGCAGCTTTAAAGACAAATAGAGTCAGACAGGCAGTGCTTTGTACCAACACAATGCCAGGAAAAGTCAGCCCCCAAATTTTAAAACTCTTCGGAGTTACTCAGTCAGCAGCAAGAATGGACATGAGATGCCTGGAGTAAGGAGCAAATCAGTTAAGTTTTTCAAGTTTTCCATTGAAACTTTGGAACTGATTTTAATTTATGTTATTGAAGACCAAGGAATCCCTCAATATTCATGACAGTTGAGAAGCAGCCTGGAACTGTAGCAGGGTCAGCCTTCTTTTGACTTTTGTGGCAACTTAGGAGCATATGCACCATAAAGACCCATTCCACCTCTTCTCTGTGAGGAATTGGGAACCAACAAACCTGAGCTCCAAAAGGCTGAATAAGTTTCACCAAGAATCCAAACAGGGGAGGAAAGGAGACCCACACATACCAGAAACTTATATGAGAAGGAAAGAATTTATGAGGAAGGTAGGTTAAAAAAAATAGATAAGTTTATTTGACTATTCAAAGCAGTGGTGTACTTTCCATCAGATGCAGGAAATCAAGTAATGCATTTTAATGAAGAAAAAAGTGCCTTCAGTAGATAATACTGCTTGTGTATTTATAATATACTTTATGCTTTAGCTTCAGGCCTATAAATATTTTTCTTGATGGCTGTGACTGTTGGTTTCCACTTTTCTCATCATCTATTTTCTCTATTTGTTTTAATAAAAATGGAATAAAAATTGTAATTTAGCAAGTGATTTATCTTTGATAATCTAAATATCTAAAAGTTAATATAAAATTAGACTTAGGTAGTTGTTCAGGCTTTCCCTGTAGCTGGCAGAAATAAACAGCACCTTCAAATAATGACTCAACACCTTCATAACATATGTATTAGACAGATGGAATTAATTAAACCTATTTTTTCTGTTGCTCTCTCTCTTTGCTGCAGAGGGTGCATGCACAAGGACTGTACACCTCTTGTCCATCTTTCACACAGTAGAAACTAGGTAAAGCTAATTCTAATTCGGCTGCATGGCTTGAATAATCCCCTATACAAAGGAGCCCTGAGCTAGTTGATGTCTCCAGTAGTTATTACAACCTAAATAAAAGCAATATATTTGGCAATATTTTAACTGGAGTGGAGTGAGAAATGTCTCTATTTTGTCTGCTGCTGGGTAAGTATTTCACATCAGACCACACATTAATGTTGAGAGAACTAATAAAATAATAACTGTGATCCCAATATGTTATATTATGTTTAATTACCTTCCCATTCAAGAAGGAAATGTGATCCTAAACTGTATCATTTTTAAAATATATGTTGCTAATACTTAGCATTTTTAATGTAAATATTTTTATGGTGTAATTTGGAATTAAATGTTGAAATGGAAAGGTATTGCTTTATGTAGCCAAACATTTTTGCAGTTGAACTCTACTTTGTCCTTATGAGAGGCTCTGGTGCCTGTTCTTAAGATAAAAATGTGTATTGTAACAAAGTATTGCAGAACAGAGCTGTGGAAAAATGCACTAGATCACAAAAAATGTTTATTCACTAGGTAAATGAGCTGAAAAACTGGTTTTGTATCCCTTGTCTTAGTAAAGAGCTGAAAAATATCTGTTACTGCAACACAGTCTGTACTTACTGCCTTTTTCTTCAAGGGTCATTAAATGTTTCAGATACTAATCGACCTAATTCAGTTTAAAAGAGTTAAGAATTTTGATCTTCTAACCAATGTCAAATGGGCAAAAAGAAATAAGGACAAACTCTAGACCATATGAAAATACAGTAGCTCAATAGTTGTGTTCCCTCTGATGTCCATAGGTGTAAGTTCAGCAGGGATCAATAGCAATTTTTTGCTGGTCTAAAGTGGTGGTTGCTGGTTGCCTTTAGGGCAAATTCCTACAGTAACTTCTTTGGCAAGACATTTCACAAGACTTGGGGAAAAAAAACGTGACACATTTTATCACACCATATAACATAACTAAAATTCAGGCAAGGTTGAGAGCACATGATGGATGAAATAAAAGCTTCTGGCTTTTCTGTCTAACAAGAGACATTACATCATATGATATTCTGCATATCTGTTAAATAGGCATTTCTTGGCTTCTTTGTCCATTCCTAGGCTATCACCTTAAGAACATAAATCCAGTGTTAATGGTCTCTGAACTTAATAAAAAAAATCATGTTTGCCTAAGACCTAAGATAATGTACAGCACAACACTTTAACTGTACCCTTTACCCAGGAATAGAGAACGCCTATTTGCCTTTCTAGATAATTCATAACCATTTCCACCTTCACTAGTATTCTCAGAAACATTGTTAGTTTCATCAAGTTCTTTCAAAGCATCAGAAAATTGTAGGCCAAAGAGGCTTATTAAATGATATACAGAAAAATGTAACAATACACTGCTGTACTTCAAGGACTATTTTAGGATTTTCTCTTTACCACCTGGAGAACCACAGCTGTGACTGTCTTATTGGTGGTCAAAAGTTAACCACGAGCTGGCAGTGCTCTTGCAGCTAGGAAGGTCAATGATAGCCTGGAGTGCATTGGGAAGAGTGTGGCCAGCAGGCTGAGGGAGATGATCCTGCCCCTCTGCTCAGCCCTGGTGAGGCCAGTCCTGGTGCTGTGTCCAGTTTTGGGCTTCTCAGAACAAAAAAGAAAAGGACCTACTGGAGAAAGTCCAGTTGGTGGTCTACAAAGGAGATTAAGGGGCTGGAGCATATAAGTCTTCTCTTATAAGGAGAAACTGGGGGTGCTGGGCCTGTTTAGTCTGGAGACAACACAGGGGATCTTATCAATACATATAAACATTTCAAAGGCAGGTGCCAAAGAGAATGGTACCAGACTCTTTTTGGGGTGCCCAATGCTAGGGTAAGCAGCAACAGTCTTAAACTAAACCACCAGAAGTTTCACCTCAACATGAGGAAGAACTTCTTTACACTGAGGGTGGCAGAGTATTGGAGTAGGCTGCCCAGTGAGGTTGTAGAGTTTCTCTCTCTGGAGACAAACACAGATGGACATGTTCCTGTCCTACCTACTCTGTGCGACCTTGCCTTCCCAGGGTTTTGGACTGGATGACCTCCGGAGCTCCCTTGCAACCCCAACAGTTCTGTGAATCTGTACTCTGTATTTCTGTGAAACTACTTGATAAACCCCACTGGATTCTCTTACGTGGATACTTTGCTTCACATTTGCTAAAGACAATTTTTTGCCAGTATTAACTAAGCTAAAGAAAAGCTGCAGCTGTGACAATGAATTTCCAGTTTATCTCTATGCATGAGGTACTGCAATGCCAGAACATCAGAGAATTACAGAATGCTTTGGGTTAGAATAGACTTTTAAAAATCGTCTAATTTCAACCCCTCTGCCATGGGTGAGGACCTCAGCCCAGGTTACTCAAAATCCCATCAACCTGGCTTTAAGAACTTGCAACCACATGTAATCCACAGCTGTTCAATCTGGCAATCTGTTCCAGTGTGTCAACGGTCTCACAGTAAAAAATTCTTCCCTATATCAAATTTAAATCTAGTCCCTTTTAGTTTAAAACAATTGTCCCTTGTCACTACATACCTTGGTAAAAGTATCTCTCCATCTTTCTAATAAGATGCCTTTATATACTTAAAGAATGCAACAAGGTCTTCCCTTCTCTTCTCCAGGAGAAACAGCCTTAACTCTCTCAGCCTGTCTTCACAGGAGAGATGCTGCAGCCATTTGATTTTATTATTTTTGTGGCACTCCTCTGGAGCAATGCCAATAGAGGCCATGTGTTTACTGTAATGCAGACCCCAGAGCTGGATGCAACACTCCAGGTGGGGTGACCAGAGTTGAGTAGAGGAGCAGAGTCATCTCCCTTGACCTGATGCCCACGCTGCTTTTGTTGCAGCCCAGAATGTAGTTGCCTTTCTGCTTCAAGCTCATGTTTCCAGCTCAGGTACTATTTTTCAACCAACCAGTAGTCCCAAGCCCTTTCAGGGCTGCTCTCAGCCAGGTCATCACCCAGTCTGTACAGACATTGGAAATTGCTGCAACCTGTTTGCAGGACCTTGCACTTGGTCTGTGGAACCTCATGAGGTTTGCATGGGTCCATGTCTCTGGATTGTCAACGTCACCCTTCTCTTCCCTCAAGCATATCAACTGCACCACTCAGAGAAAATGGCTGAGGATGCACCCAATCTCCCCTTCTGTCATTAATAAAGACCTATTGTCTTTCTTGATAAAGATTTATAGGATCTTGGTGAATGCAATCCTGGAGATATAATCATGTATCAAGTTTCTGTGGAAAACCATGTCAGCCTCCATATGGTCTGTAATCATAGTCTCATGATACCCATGATATTTTGTGGACCTGTTCTGGGCACAGAAAACTTAGGCAGCTGGACCTCAAGGGCAGTAGCCTTCTGTGGATACAGCTCATTCCCTGTCATACATCTGAGGTAACAAGTCACTGCACACTGGGAGACAGCAGAAGGAAGGGTGAGATCTGCACAGTGATCTGCAGAGCACATCTACTGGGTTTGGCTAGAACTCTTTTGGTGAGCCTAAGAAGTCAGAAGGAGAGCAGAAATAAAAATATCAATCAAGAACCACTCTAATGCTTACTTTTCCATTACAGGCTTGGTTCAAGTCCTTTCCTTCAAACATCCCTACCATTCAATTTTGCCTACACTGCTGAAAAAATCTGGTACCTCCAGAGGATGAGGAAGATAGGATCTTAGGGGGAGTTTCAAGAGCAGGGAGCATGGTTGCCACCTGCTGTTCATGGCAACTGAAGCATCCTGGAAATGTCACTGGAGTCCTGTTACCGGGCTGCACAGTTAAGTCATAGTCGTCTCTCCAAAGAGATGAAAAAAAATATGCCAACATACACTGTCTGGGCTATCTGTCTAGGTATTTACAGAGCATCTGTGGAAAGTGACTGTACATCAGAGCAGATAAATAACTCATGATTTTTAATGCCTATTTTGGCAGCAAGTTTGAAGCTAAAAGCCTATCGTTGAAGAAGACAGAAGAAATTTGAGAAAGGCAGGAAGCAGCCAAAAGAAATCTAAGGAAACTGTAATAAAAAATACTGGGGTATTTTTTTCTCCACTCTTATTTGCCAAAATTTTATTAGGCTGTTTAATTATTGCTCAGGAATACTCAACTCACTAGGCTGTAGTCCTATGTTTATTTTCTCTAGCCAGAAAAAAATGCAGCAAATCATGAGAGGTAAATTAATTTTCTTGGTTCCTCTTAACTGATCATACACTTTTTTTTGGTAAAAGTATTTTCAAGACATAGTTTATCTTGACACATATCATCTGCTGTGAATAGAGCTGCTTTAATCTGGAATGGAGAGAACAAGTCTAACACTCTAGTGTTAACCGTTGCAGGATAAATTCTGTCATTATAGGCTCTATTGTCTCATTTACTCACTCCATTGACCTGTATTTCCCAGCCTCCACCAAATGTTTTGTGAAGGCTCTGCCTTTCTGGCCACAAGTACTACCTGTAGCAGATGACCTCATTCTTCTCATCTCTCCACAGAACAGCCTATCAAGAAGTTGTTCTTCTCCAGAAAAACTCTGTCCCCCCCTTGTAACCTTCCTCACCCTCCTTCCCCTTTTCAAGGAGACTGAACCAGTCTATGAAGAAGGCTTTCCTATGTGATTTAACCTAGCTATTACTTTTAGCAGAATTTTTTAAACATTAGCATTTAAGTTTTAATCATTAAGCTCCAGAATATGAAGGCTCAGGATTGATGGCTACCCTATTTAAGATAACTTAAAGAATTTTACATTTCAGAAAGTGCTGACATTCCATCTTAGGTCAAGGCAACTCCTCTTCCCCAGTGATACGTAATGATAATTATTCTCTCCCAATCACTTGGACTCACCAACCAGCTGTAGTACTAAATGTGGTGAACAAATTCAATGTATTTGTTACCCAGAGCTTGGCCCATGGCTGTTAGCTGGGCACAGTCTGACAGTTGCTGAGGTAATTGACTGATCTAACAAAATTTGACAAAAAGAGACAATCAATGTGGTTTCTGTACATGTCAGTGGCCACAGAGACCAGTCCTTGGAACTGAAGTGACAGGCTGGCCACATGGTCAACCACAGTCCAGGGTAAACTGTTGGAAGATAAAATTGTAGTGATGAGATTAGAGTCTTATAACTAAAGGAATCTTATCATGACATGTCACATACCACGAATTTGGGAAAAAATTCTGCCAATTTTACAAAGTTGCATGGGCTACTTATATTTTATCCAGAACAGGGGCATATAAAAATTATACATGTTTGATAACTACCAGAAGTTGCAAAGTTCTCACACCTAAGCAGATGTGAATATGTTGGTGTGAGTGGGCTGGTGCATTATATGAGCAACCAGGGATAAGTTAACTTTAAATCAACTATGCTAAATGAAGGGATGAATAACAAAAGAGTTTTAAAATCCATTTTTCATACCAGCATCTTATGACTCAGTAAAATCCTTGATGCTATTCTAGTGGGATCTGTGCATTTCCACATAGCTGTGATTCAGCTATCTGATGGACTTTTGCTGTTGCATCACACAAGTAGGGTAAGATCAAATTCCTGCCTCTTGGGAACAGGGGCACTCCACATTTTGCTGCAAATATTGGAAAATATTTAAAAAAAAAAAAAAGACTGTGTCTCTGAAAGCTGTTACAAATTTACAAATTTTTGGGGGTGTAAATCCAAATTTACAAATTTTTGGGGGTGTAAATCCAAATTTACAAATTTTTGGGGGTGTAAATCCAAATTTACAAATTTTTGGGGGTGTAAATCCAAATTAATTTTTTTTTTGCATCTGAAAAAAAAGTTGAAGTTTACATTTACAAAGAAAAAACCGCAGTTGTTTCAATCAGAGTTGTAAATAACCACTAATATAGTTATAAATGCAAACAAAAAAAATTTAAAACTGGAAGTATGAAAAACTTGGTTATGAATCAAGGGATGTTATTCATCCTATTAGTTCATTTCCTTAGTACTTTGAATTCAAAGTATATATTAGCACTTTCTAAAATAAATGTAATGTAGTAGCAGCTCTCAAATTGTGATCTCTGAGGTACCAGTATTTTGCAAAGCCAAGATAATTACTCAGTTGTACCATGTGTTTTAGTATATTTAATATCTCTCACTAAAAGTACATTTTAAATTAAGTAAGTCGGGTCTCCTTACTCCAGAAACAGTCTAGTATAGAGTAAGATTAATTTCCTTCCTCTAGTGTATGATATGCTACTGACCTTGGCTTTCTCTGATGAGCTGAAAGCACGCAAAAAGTATAGAGAAATCAGCTAGATGTGGATCTTTACTTCTTGCAAATCTCATATGATCTAGAACAGTTTTTCCCAGTTTGCAGTCAGTGATCTGCAAAGTTCACACCAGACACATGGTGTGACTTCCTTTACTTCTAAATAATAAATCACATTGAATGGCACTAAGGATTAGAGAAAATACTTTCTCAACATTATTTTTCCATATAAATACATGCTGCCATTTCCATAAGTTTGCTGTTTAACTGGAGATGTGTGTGATCTACAAGTCACATTCCTGTTTAAGTATGATCCATTATGGAGAAGTATTGTCAAACACTGATGCCTGTTTTGGAGGGTAGCGTGGCAGAAAAGCTATAAGGGCATCCTTATGTCAGTGTCATGAATTAAGCATTGTTTGTCTATCCTAGCTCTCACTGATTTTATGTAGACTTTGACATACACAAGGAATGCAAAGGGGATAGCTAGCTCACAGGAGGATCTTTTCAATCCCCTCAGTATGGAGGTAATGGGTCACAGTAGCACTGCTTGATTTCACTGCATTTTGTTTTGTGGCTCTCTCACTAGACACTTTAAATTCTTTTTTCATCTTCTTAGCTTTTCTGTGAAGTAAAAAGAAGTTTGTATTTGAAAGGAAAACCACAGGTGTTTAGAATATTAGAACAATACATGCCTAGCACATTTTGTAAAGTAAAATTTCAAATGACACCACTTTGTCTGGAACCATTTAATGGATCTAATTTAATTATTTTTTTTAAATGTAACTCTATTAGAAAGCAACTAATCCAATTTAATAAGTGGACTATTAAACTGAAGATTAGTATTACTTATTTATTAGTTCTGCATTCTGTGTACCACAGAGAGTGTGACTGTGCTGTGCACAGACAGGTGTTCTATCAGTAATTTTGGTAAAGATCATGTGCTACAGCTACTATTTGATTGCACACCACCATTTCTGTTATAGTCAAGCTGTGTTTGAACATATCTTTGGAAATTGAATTTATATTCCAATCTCCTTGAGATTCTGTATTAGCTAGAACAAGAACTACTTAAGGTGAGGAACATAGTCTTCCTGTCAGAGTCTGTTTAAGCAGCATGTGACTGGAAACTTTATTGAAATTGGTGGTCCAAAGACAGCTTTCATGGGTGTCCATGAGTAATCAGTACCAGAAGAGTTTCACTGACTTAGTTTACCCTTGCTTTAAGATGATCACATGGGCACCTATGTTGTGTACCCTTGTTTAACACAATATAAAGAGAGGGAACAAAACATGGCATAACTAAGCCAAGAATATCTGCAAAAGAAAGAAAGCAGTTCTGGAGAAAGACATTTACTGGCACCATCTTTGCACAAATTTTCTCCAAAATTTTATTTTCATGAAAGCATTCTTATTTAAGTAATGGCATTACTGTGAAGTGAAACATATTCAATACGAATTTGTCTGTGGAGAGACAGGTTTTAATGCAAAAACATAATTCAATACTGCCTAATAGGCAATTTACTGAGAGCTAGAGTGCTACAGTGAGACAGTTTTCAGAAAGTTAGCCATTACGAATTTTAAAGTAATGAATTATTAAAGTAAAGAATTATTAAATTTCACCGCTTTCTGGGAAAGTTTCAGAAAACGTTCAAACTGGTCAGATTTTTTGGCTACATACTATGATAATAAGCATCCTATTTACTGCTTACTCATCACATTAATTAGATTGGGAGTTGATTTCCTCATGTACATATGTGAATGCCACAGGCCTGCCCTTATGCATCAAACCCCTGTTTTTATGCCAATTTTTTATTCCGTCCATGATACACCACCTTATAAACCCTTCAGGGGCTATAACTTGCCAACATGTAGCTCACATACATCCCTTTTTAGCTACACATCTCTGTGTCTACTCATCTGAACTCACTGCCTATTGCTTTTTCCCACAGCTTTTTCCCACAGTCAGAGTTTTCCCATACAAAGTGAATTGCCTTGACTCAGCATATTCCAAGTGCCCTTATCACTGCACCATTTCCTTCTTACTGCTTAGGCAAACTTAAAACATTAGCTTCCGTTTTGCCCACAGACATGAGGTTAAGTGGGCCAGCTCAGGGTACTTCTCTCTTCTACAATTGTTCTATTGATTGTTGAATAAGTTGAATTCCCCACAACAATTAACCTGAAGGGAACCTCACATTAGTGCTGCTGTAATGTCTATATAGAAAAATTGTTCCATGTTGATAAAAGCCTCACTATGATTTATATAATATTTCACTCTTTCATTTTTATAAGTCCTCTTAAGGTACTAGAAAGTGGCAATGAGGTCTCCCTGAAGGGTTCTCTTTTCCAAGCTGTACCCCAGCTTTCTCAGCCTGTCTTTGTAGGAGAAGTTGTCCATCCTCCTTATCATCTTTGTGACCCTCCTCTGGACTGTCTCTAGCAGGTCCATGTCCTTCCTGTGCTGAGGACACCAGAGCTGGGTGCAGCACTGCAGGTGGGGTCTCAGGAGGGCAGAATCCCCTCCCTCACCCTGCTGCCACTCTGCTTTTGCTGCAGCCCAGAATGTGGTTGGCCTTCTGGGTTGCAAGTGCTCACTGTTGGCTCATGACCAGCATTTCATCCATGAGAATTCCCAAGTCCTTCCCCTCAGGGCTGCTCTCAGTGACTTTTTCTACCACTCTGAACACATGTTTGGGATTTTCCCTACCCAGATGCAGCACCTTGCACTTGGACTTGTTGAACTCCATAAGATCCTCACGGACCCACTTCTCAAGCTTGTCCAGATCCCTCTGGGTGTCATTCCTTCCTTCTATTGTGTCAACTGCAGAGCTCAGCATCCTGTCATCAACCCTGCTGAGGCTGCACTTGACCTCACTGTCTGTCATCAATGAAGGTACTGAAGCTGAATGATCCCAAGAGCGAACCACAAGGGATGGGACTCATCACTGGCCTCCACCTGAACATAGAGCCATCGACCACAACTCTCTGGCTGCATCCCTACAGCCAGTTCTTTATCCATTGAATAGTCCATCTATCAAATCCATGTGTCTCCAGTCTGGAGACAAGGATGCCATGTGGGACTGTACTGAAGACCTAACAGAAGACAGATGTCTTTGTCAACCATTGCCATCACTCCATCATAGAAGGCCCATAGATGTCTTTGTCAACCATTGCCATCAATTCCATCATAGAAGGCCACCAGTTTGCTCAGGCACAAATTGTCCATGAAGCCATGGTGGCTGCCTTGGATCACCTCCTTGTCTTTTATGTGCCTTAGTATATCTTCTAGGAGGATCTGCTCTATGATCATCCTAGATCTGCTCTATGATCATTCTGGACACAAAGGCAAGGCACACCCATCTGTAGTTTCATGGTTCATCTTTCTCCCTGTTTAAAAATGGGAGTGATGTTTCCCTTTTTCCAGTCAATGAGGACTTCATCTGACTGGCACAACTTTTAAGATGATGAATAGTGCTTGAAAACAATGTCAGCCAGTTCCCACAAGACCCTGGGTTGCATGTCATTAGGTCCCACAGACTTCATCAGTGGTTCTGAACCTGCTCTTCACTTATAGAGGGAGGGATTCATTTGGCTCCCACCACCCAGAGGACTGGGTACTTTGAGAGAAGCAGTGAGACTGAGGCAAAGTCACTGAGTATCTCAGACTTCTTTGTAACAGTCACCACCAGTTCACCCTTCTTGCTTATCAGAGTGAATAGAGTCTTCTCACCCTTTCTTTACTGACTTATGTTCTTATAGAATCCTCCTTGCTATTCTTCAGGTCATTTGTCAAGCCATGTTCCACTTTTGCTTTCTCTTTCCTGACCCCATCCCTACACATGAGCCACATACCTGTACTCTTCCCGGGTCACCTGTCCCTGCTTCCGCTGGCTGTGCATTTGCTTCCTACTCCTCAGCTGGAGGAGCAGATCATTGCTTAGTCAAGCCAGTGTCCAGCCTGTCTTGATGAACTTCTTACACACAGGGATAGAGAGCTCTTGTGCTCTAAGAAAGGTGACCTGTAAGAGTGACAGGTCTAGTCAGTCACTCTGTACTTAATAATGCAATTTTTATAACTCCAATTTTTTTCCTAGGAAGTGGTCTGAAGAAACAGTTTTTAGGAGTTTTAAAGGTTCAAAGCATTAATACGTGCTTAAGAGGACCTTAAAAATATAAGCTTATTTTAAGTGGACTGTAAGCATGCTGAATAACTTTGAAAGAACATGATGCATTCTCCAACAATTAATCAGCTTATCCTTCTAGCCTTTAGGAGAATAAAAATGATCAGTAAAACCCATTATGTCAAACTTTTAAATTCACTGTCCTGAAAAAGTTTTTTATGATCTCTCATGCCTGATTCTTTCTTTATTTACTCTGAAGAACTTCATTTGAGTCAGGAGATTTACTTTGGATTTACACTACTTGAAATTAAAACACTATTTACAAATGGACTGGATAAATCACATATTTTTCCTGGTATCAGGATATAGTTTATTGCATTCCCCTGTAAATTTTAGGTTTGTTTGTAGGTAGGTTTTAGACAGAATTGAAAGTGTTCTGGCAATTACTTTCCTTGAAATGTTGCCCTTCTGTGCATTTATTCAGACTCTAAATAATTGAATAATGAAAAGACATTTTTGGAGATGATGTTTGAAACAGGCCATTCTTGGGCTCCTAAACTTTATGGAAGCATTTGAAAATGTTTTGTTGTTGTTGTTCATAGTGAAGATGCAAATTATGCTAATGGATAAAATGGCTAAATGACTGGGTTTTTTTCAAGTGTTTTCAATGTGCAGATTCAATAAGACTTACGTTAAAAAAAACTAATTTTTTTAATATTAAAAATTGGCACACGTTATTTATCATATGTGCTATGTCAGTTGGATGCTTTATATTGTGTGATATAGGAATACTCACAGACACAGGTGACAGTACACAGCACTTTTGCATCTCTGTCACATCCCATTCAAATTTTTTCTGCAGCAAAAACTTGAGAGTAAGAAGGAGGAACAGCGGTGACCATTTCTTCTGAATTTTACCCCCCACAATATTGACAGCCAGCATTTTGAAATGCTGTGGTAACAACCAGCATTTTGAAAGCCACTTGTTCATAGGTATAATTGTCTTAGGACTGTTTTAAAACCAGAAAGGGTTGGGGGTTGGAAGGAAAGTGTTCAGAGATGCAAAACACTTTGTGTAACCTTCCCTGGAGTAATCAGTCACGCAGTGAAACAGTCTGTAACGCAGAGCTGCATTTTGTCTTGAATGAATTTAAAGAGTGGAAAATATAAGTTGCCTAAGAGCACTGCTGAGTTTAATATTCTTGAAATTAGAAATCTGCATCTGCTAATGAAGATGTATGAATGCTCTGGCAAGGTATAACTGCTGGCAAAGCTACGTGGACAGCTGCACAGAGCCCTGCATACTGCACTTGCATTCCCCGGACCAGAAGCAAGCCAGCTGTGTAAGGGAAGCCATGCATATTTCTTGCAGGAGGCATTTTAAATCAAAAGCAGTACTTTGCTAACAGGACTGTACAGCTTCCGGACTAGAGGTTTTTTTATTGTTGTTAGGTTTGGGGTTTTCACACCTGATTTTCTGAGTGTGTAGGCAGAAAAACTTGACTCTGCCAGAACATGACCCTGTAGCATGGCTGAAATTAGGCAGAAGTCCTGTGGGAAAAAGGATGTGATCATTTAACTTGAGCGTCTACTATAATCACATGGATAAAACTCTGAAGTAATGTTGTAGAGGAAAAATTAAAATTGGCATTTTCCAACTTATTTTAAAGAATGATGTTTCAATTTCAATGAAGTTCTTTTGTGTTTATAATTTCACACACATATATAATCAAATGGGGGTTTTACCTCTTTAATTGTGTAATGCTTAAAAAATTCCTATTCAACCTTTAGCTTTACCATAAATTCAAAACAATGGTCCAAACAATGCCGTTAATTACACATTATGCAAAAACAAACCCCTTACCTCAATCTGCCAGCTTTAAATAGATACCTGACAATATCAGTGACTGTATTTGATTCTTGATTTAGGAGGAAAAATGAAACAGGAAGGCCTGCATTCCCAGCTGACAGCTAGTCATTAGTCATTACATCGGGGAATTGTAACATTCCTGTTTCTTCATAAGGAAATATCTCACTTTTTTCCTACTTCTCCTAGTAATTATCATTATCTTGTCCAAACTCCGCTGTGTCAGCTACTGTTACAAGATACAGGCATGGCTGAAACTGAACTTGGTACTCGAGATGATGTCATACTATTCTTAGATAGTATGTATTGATAATAATTGCATTATTATTTTCTACTTAATGCAGACAGATTTTTCACTATTGGAACACATAATATAAACAGCTGAAAGCAAAGGTTTTTTTCTTGAAATTTCAAAATATTTTTGTAAGCAGTTATGATTTTTAAAGTCCTAGTAACGCCCATTAGTACTTCAGATAATTTCCTTTGGTGTATTTCATTTTGAATTGGCAAAATGAAATTTCAAATTGAATTAAAACTCAAAAATTTCAAATCTTGTTAATAAAATCCTAACAGTGGATTTGTGCAGTGGAACACATTATGGATCCTTTGCAAAATGGTCTATTTTCTTTGTCCAATTATGTTTTGCACTCTTATTAAATGTGTGCAGCACCAGTCACAGCATGCAACTTCAGAATATTTATTTTGAATTAAAAAATAATAATACTAACTCCTGATGTATGCCAGGCATTCATGAAACTCTTCTCTGTGTTGGCCACTAACAGGACGCAAAGGATTGGCCTGAAGTTGAGTCAGGGAAAGCTTAGGTTGGATTTTAGAAAAAAGTTCTTCAACCAGAGAGTGGTTGGGCACTGGCACAGGCTCCCAAAAGAAGTGGTCACAGCACCAATCCTGACACAATTCAAGAAGCATTTGGAGAATGTTCTCAGGCATAGTGTGTGACTCTTGGGGTGTCCTATGCAGGGCCAGGAGTTGGACTTAATGATCCTCATGGGTCCATTCCAACTCAGCATATTCTGAGATTCTGTGAAGCATTCCCGAAGGTGTTCTGAAAGGTTATTCTTCACAAAAGATATTTTATGAACAAAAAACAGAAATATCTGTCAAGAATGTAAAAGCACAGAGGCACAAAACTGGGGAACAGAATGACAGCAGAATGCTGTTTGACAATGGTAGGCACATAAAGTGGAGTCCTTCAGAGCTTTTAAAATGATGATAAAAAGGTACAGCTGAGGGTAAAACTGAAATACTAAAATGAGGCAAATGAGAAGGAAGATTAATACAATACCTTAAGCACTTGTCTGTACTAGCCAACTTTGTGTAGCATTGTATGTTTATTAAAGATGGAAATAATAAATAAAATGCATGCAGTTTTACCTTTCATTATTTGATAATTTCTAATTTAATAGTCTCCATTACTTCCCAACCCTTCTATGTCTTTATTTTTGCTGCTGCACAGCCCCATTATCTTTGTCAAATTTACAGCTGCAGAGAGGGGTGGAGTTGGGCTTGTAACCTTTTATTAGCATCATCAGGATCATCCACCTTAATGTGTACCTTTGAAAATATCCAATAGTATTACTTTAAAAGTGTTTATCTTGGATTATATGCAATATATTTAATATAGTCTTCTAAACACCAATACACTGCACATGGAATTTTTTACTTAAATAATCTAATTTTTGGGGGGGGAAAAAGTGACATATTTTATCTTTTTCTAGTTTAATCCAACATTTTTGCTATTAGTAATTTTGACTGACTGTTTTTACAGTAACATTAGTTTGCTTAGTGCATATCATAAATATGCAGAGAACATATCAGGAACAATACAGAATCCAGCCCTAATATAGAAAATGTTATGGGTTAACCCATCAAACTCTGAAGAAAAATACTGAAAAAGTCTCTGTGCTCTAAACAAAGTAAATTTGTCTTCTGTGCTTTAAGGAGCGTCAAGCTGGCCCCTACTGACCTGTCAAAATGTGTTTGTTTCAGCAAGAAAATACACTACTGGAAAGGTCAGGTCACAGAAAATTCAACTCAAGAATCAGTAACGAGTGAACCTAAACAGTCATCAGATCCCAGCAAGTTGTCAGGGGAAAGGTTATCAGTCAAAGCACAGGAGTACACCATTGGTTTAGAGTGCAACTCTAACAAATGGCTTTTCCATTCTAAATGTTTTCTTAATTGTATGGCAATAATTACTCAAGGGGATGTTAAGACTGGAAAATATGACAACAGCAACTGAAACGTACAACAGAGAATGAGAGAAGGGCATGTAAAACTTTTTCAGAGACATTCTTTCCTTCCTTACTAGTAAAGCAGAGCAAAGTCTCATGTTTAACTCCTTAAATGAATACATCAGATTTGGCAAGGGAAATAGCTGTATGTAAACTAATTTCCAAGTGTGAAATTTGGTTGGCATATTCTAATGCATTTCAATGATTATACGTTTCCTTCTACACATTTTTTAGCCATATCTAGTTCAGATTGTACAGGGTACTTATGTGATCTCAACAGTACTCTCTAGGTGTCCAGTGCAGAACTAAGGGACAGATCTAGCTCATTTTAGCCTGCAATGGGAATGAAATTGCTCTATGCTTCCTGCAATCAGTGGAGAATGAAGAGCCCTGCAAGGCACATCTCCCAGCACAGCATGACAAATGCCTCAGTATATGTCTCTCTGTCTCTCTCTAAGGTTTCTAAGGAGACTGAACTCCTGATTCAGGCATCTGGGTTAGGTAGGACAAATCTTGCCTTAGGCCGCTGATTTTGGGTGCATCAATTCAACTCAACTTAGATCAAGTAGCCCAGATTAGTTTATATTAGTGTTTTGCATGGAAGAATCTTGCCTATGTTGGATATTTAATATAATAGAAGCTAAGAATTTAGAAAAAATAGTGATGGAGACCCTACATTAGGGGTGGGGAAATTCAGTGGACTGAAGGACTCAATGGAACATCTTTCCTCTTATAAAGATTCAAGCTCTTTGCACAATGTCAGTCAAAGCTGTAGATCAGAGGGAGGAAAATAATGAATGTTTGAATCTCCCACCTTGTTCTTTAAGGACAACATTAGCTTTTATGCTGTGGAGAGCATAGAAGAAATTCTGCAATATCCATTTTTTTACAGTTCTGGTAACTTTAAATTTTCTGTTTTGAATGGAGTGTTTAAAACAGAGTGCAAGGGCTGTGCCCATAATTTTTTCCATTAAGTTCTACTGTTAAATAAAAGATACAGTTGTTGCTAATAGGAATGAAAAGCAGTTTCTGTGAAAAGCAATTACTTCATCAGTGGTAATGTAAAAAAAATTCTATCTTCAGTATTTATATGGACATTCTTGAAGTGTAGTACTGGTCATCCTTTATTGAAAATTCCTTGGCTTATAATTCTGATTTCTATTTATATGAATGTAAAAAGAACAGGAGCTCCAGCTATCTACCATGCACAATGTTGTTAGGACTATTTTGTGTATCTGAGGAACTGAGCTGTGTTAGCTGGCACTACTCACTGTAGTAGACTTGTGTGAATTGGAAGTCTTTTTTTTCCTCATTTCTGGTTGGGCAGATTCTTCTGTGAGCATATTAACAGTTCTGGTGTGCCTGACGCTTGGCTGGAAGAAACTATTTTATAGCTTATCAAAAAGAAAAAATATCTTCTTGCAGAATCCTTGGTTGATGGAACAGATAACAAGCAAGTTCCTACTTAAGAGTTCTGAATGGAATAAAGGCTTAAAATATAGTTATGATAAAAGCTTTAAGCCATCTTTTATTCTGATGGTTGATTTTTTTGAACAAGCATTGAGGTTTTAGATATGTGGATTTAGTCATGCAGATGACCAAATTTTTCATCTCTTCTAGGTAAAACAAGTAATTTACTGAACTTTTCTCAATAAACTACTGAAAACTAAAGTAAAAATCACTCTAAGTCTTCCACTGAAAAAATACTTGTGTATTTGAGATAGTTTGGATTCTTTCTTCTAGTCAGTTTTTCTGAAAATGTATGAATTTTAGTATCTATAATATTTAAAGTTATTTTATTTTGTCCCTTGAACACAATCTCTATATCTGTAGACTCAATTTCCTTTTTAAGAATATGTAACCACTTATTCCAAGAGTCTAAACAGTCTTTCAGCTATGCAGGACTTTGAAAATGAGGCAGTTCTAATTTCCAAGGAGAATAAAGGATTAAGTGGGTGACCATTGCAAAATACCACTGTATGTTAACCCTGCAGTTTCAAATTAGAGATAGAGCTATCTCTGTGAAAGGACATGGGCATTACAATATCTTCCTGCACTTTTAGGAACAGGATATCCATCCAGAAACCCCAGCCTGGCTGCTGACTGAACCACAGGAGGAGCTGCATTCTGCAGGCTCTCATGTTTCTACCACTGCTTGTCTAGAGTCCTCAGGCTCACGGAGGAGCCTCAGGTATCACAGCATGGACTGGTTCCATGCTTTAATAATATATTAACTGATAGACTTACCCCATCACAGTCAGGCACCCTTTTGCTTTGCATGGCACATCACTCACATTGCAAAGCAGAAGATATCTAAATTACCCACAGACATAAGATGCTTTGTTCACCTATGGGATTTAAGTGTCTCATGTAATTAAGACTTAGTGGTTCAAAAACATTTGTCAACAATTAATTCAGACATGTAGAATTCAGATATAGTTTTGGCATTTTACAAAAAATATTACCCAGAACAGATCTAGAAATTAGCTTTTGCTTTTTGCTTAGTTAGTGTCTAAGCCCATAGGAGTTTGCCTTTGTTCTTATATTTGATGAAAACTTCATCATTTCATTAATAAGATGCCATCCAAAGAAGGCATCCATGCAAAGAATGCACTCATGACACTGTTTGGACTGTGTTTGAACTGTTTCCTTAGGTAAAAAATGCTTAAATCATTGCAAGATATGTTTGAACTGACTCTTCCCTGAGGGAAGGTATGATCATTAGCAAGCAGGTGATTGAAAGGAGGGTTTTGTACAGTTAAAGGCATTCCTTGAGAGAACAGACAGAAGATGGTGTAGGGCTATCAGTCCTGACTAGAGTGGGAGACATTCCTTCAGAAAGCCATAGAGACAGACAAACCTGAAGTTTTGTTGCTGTTCTTTGTTCTGGCTGTTGGACAGCTGTGGTAGCCCACCACTTGCTCTGTTGCCATCTCAGATGCCATGCTCTGACAATTAGCACCTTGTGTCTCTTGCAGGGGCAGCAGACTGTACACTGTGGGAGCTAGTGGGGTGCAAAAGGTGTGGGTGCACCAAGGGGTGATGCAGTGCTTTCCCTGCAGACAGTCTTGATGTTTTTCAGCTTTCTCCTGTGTTTACTCCACATTTTACTCTGCTCAGAAGGCACTGTGTGAGGAGATACAATTGTCTCCTGAAAATAACAACATCCAGCAACAAGCCACCCACCCATCCCCCACCAGCTGCTTCTTCCTTTGACCAGCTCCAAATAACATTTCTCGCAACAGGCCTTTCCTGAGTTCACAAATGTCTTATACTCCTGCCACTTTCTTATGAGGAAAGGGGGCAGAGTTCTCTCCACAGAGCTCTCTGACCCAGGCATAGCCTCCTGAACTGTGTCATGACTGGGGTATGCCTGAGGCTTTCTCTTCTGCCTCCTCAATAGTACCAGTCTTTGTTGCCCTACTGGCCTGTGCTTGAATGAATCTTTTGGGTGAATGACGTATTCCTTGACATTATGTGTGCTGGTTTTACAGAGAAGGATATTAAAACGACCTAGCCTTATTATTCACATGACAGTCACTGATAACCCCCTGTATCTACTAAATTATATCCACTACAATTCATGACAGACCACATTAATTACAAGCAATATGCTGGCACTTGGAAAAGGCTTTCTCTTACCAAACAGCAGTGCTTTACAGGGAAATACACAAATCTCTGCTTTGCAGTTCCAACAGCCAAAACTAGATAGAGAAAGAAAGCAAAAGTTATGAACATACAATGGGTATCAATGGAAAGGTCTTGTTAGAAAGAAGCAGTAATAAACTTTATTTATGTATCTTAATGTTTGAAATCAAAGTATTGTGCCTTGTTTATCATCACACACAGAAACTCCAGCCTTCCTTCAAAAAGTAATACTTTGCATCACAGAGTGTATAATCTTGGTTGCTAAACCGGCAAGTGTGACAGACTGGAGAAAACGATTGCTGGCTCAAGACAACTGAAGAGCGTGTTGGGGGGCAGGGACATGCACTGTTCCATGGAGCCTCTAGTCCAACACAGTCCCTGCCACATCTGGCACACCCGAAGCCGTGCTCCACACCCGACCTCTGGTACCACAATCTAGCCCCAGAGTGGCCAGATGACCGGGTGGCCCACCTGGGCAGAAGGTGGCCACAGGAGGCTGGAGCAGATAAAAACTTTTGCCCTGATATGCATGTGGTCAAGTCCCAATTGTCCTTGGATTTTATGGCACCTGAGTCCATGTTAGGGTCCAAGGTTGTAGCTGTATCTTGCTTTTCTCTCTTTGTCTCTCTTTGTCTCTTTTCTACTCATAATTCCCTTTTCTTGAAATATGGGTAATTTAAGTTTGGATGGATAGAGTTTGTGAAGTCAATGCTGTGTGAAATATTTCATTTTGATTATTTGTTTTAAATGTTGCCAAATTACTGACTTTCTAAAGTTTTTCAGAAAAGTTTGGTTTTTAACCTCCTGAGACCATTGTGTTTCTCCAACATATCTACCTCGGAGAAAAATAGTGTCTCAGACCCTTTTAAAATAAACTCAGTGGGTGAGGACTGTGGCTCAACAGCATGATACACATATGTCTGGGACTTCGTATTCAATACTCAAAGTATTATTATAGTGTGAAAGACATGGAAGTTGTGTATTTTCCTATTTTTTAAAAAGGGTAAAACTGAAAAAGACACAAATACTGCTGAATTGACAACAAGATGGTTAAGCAGGAGACTAGGAAACCTTAACTTCTACATAAAAACTCGGCCATGTGGGCTAAGCGACAATGTGCAACTTATTCGTGATTATACCACAAATCCTAAAATAGGGAAAAGGTGCATAAACACATAGCACTAAGTTTAATAATGAGATAGATAGTTCCTTTGGACAGACCTATGACTAGCAAAATACATTCATAGAGAAGAAACAGAAAATTGTCAATGACTGACATGACCTTTTCATGCATCAAATGTAAGAAATGTACAGTTTTCAGTATGAATGACATATGTATGGCTAGCTCCCTTACCTGCCCCTGAGAAATGCCAGACAAAGGGGCTTTCTTGTGAGGGAGCAGATAAGATCATCTCAAGGTGAATTGTTTCATGTAATGAACTGAGAATCTGGGTCCATACAATGATCTTACTCATTACTGACAGTTTATCTATAAAGTGCATGCTATAACTCTAGATGAACTGCATTATTATGTAACCATAAATAGTATAATAAAATGGCACACACGTATATTATGAAATTGAAAACAGAAGTAACTCCTGATAAAGCTCTCCTAAGAATTTTTCTACTACTTTCAGACAAATGAACCCAAATGCTGCTAAATATTTGGGCATGTAAATGTGCTAGGGGATGTTATTGAAGCTGTGTGACTCCTAGGAATGGTCATACACTAAAAGTCTAATGCTTATTTTCGGATCAAATAAAAGGATCAATGTCATGCCCATTGACATTCACAGAAGAATAGAGTCATGAACTCAGGAACTCATATGCAGTTCTGGTATTTCTTAGTGAACCCTTGGTTTCAATTTACTTTGGCAAATTATGAGAGACCTACCAGTGAAGCCCACTGTTGTTAGTTGCATGATCCCCTAAATGTTTTAAGTAATTGCTTAATAACTGTGTGAATTTATCTAGGATGTCAGTTTCTTAAGAAACCAAATAACTGGGTTAGTTCAATAAATCATGACAGTAATTCCAACTGCTATCACCAAAAAGAGAAAGGCTTTGTGTAAATTATAGCAACAAAAGTCATTTGCCATCTGAAAACTGTGAGAAACCTAAATGGCTCAATCTGTTTAGCCTTTAAATACTACCAAACAAATCAAACTTATCAAACAATGAATTTTTTTTATAATTTAAATACTCTAGCCATGATAAACAATAGAGTGGGAAAGACTTCTATCTTAAAAGAGAGATTACAAGTACTTATGACTATAAGTTAAAAGATGGTGAATTTGCAATAGAAACCATGAAGTGACTTTTTTTTAATAGTGAGTAGACATTTTCTGTCTTGTCCTGTCATCAAGCCAAAAGTGCATTCCTTTTTGAACATTTGGGAATCAATGGTATCTTAAGCCTTAATTCCTATAAATTAATACATGAGTCCTCCAAAGCAGACATCACTAATGACAGTGCGAGGCTAACATTTGACTTGTGGATCTCAGATGTTTTCTGACAGCAGTAAGGCTCCACTGAAGATTATGGAACAGAATGATTTTTAACTAAGACTGACTCTTTTGCTCATTTTCACACTTTGCTTCTCTTTCCCTTCTCAATCCATCCCTTTCTCCACCCTTTTTCTTACACCATGTTTTGGCTTGTTCTCTTCAGCAATTTCACTTCTGTCACAGCAATATTTTTCAGCTTGCTTCATCTCATTGCCCAGAATCTGTTCTACTTTTTTGCTTTCTTCCTCCTCAAGAGGAAACTTCCAGCTTTCTAGACAAGCTTGTCCCAATGTTTGTACCACTACCCTGCTCTTGATGGAATCCCAGCCTTTCCATATATTAACACACCAGTTTTTCATACACTGTTTTCTAATTTTATGTTAATAAAAAACCAGGTACTGCTAGTCCTATCTCCTTTTCTGATCAGCCACTCATCCCATCACTCCCTTTCATTTCCCTTACTGTCTTATAAGACTAGATATAGTCCTCAGTCTCAATACTTTTTGTTACTTATTTATTTTTCCCGTGAAAAAGGTTTTCAATCCTCATAAGGGTAGTTCATAAGGGTAGTCTACTTGCCAGAGTACACAACCTTGTGCTTTCTGATGTCCATTTATGCACTGGTCCATCCTGTTCTCTGTATACTCAGTTACTCTGTAGAGATAGACCAAATGCAGGCTTGTCTCATCTGCAAGTCCCAAGGTGGCAGAGTATAAGAAATTCTTCTTTGATGATGGAACTTGAACTTTTTGAGCAGTATTGCCATCAGCTACAGGATGTGAATATGCCTCATGAGCATGAAAATTTTAACTTTTAAAAGGGAGGTATTTACTGAGATTATGCAAATTCAAGGTCTTTTTACTGAAAATTTAAGAGATTAGGAAGAAGAACAATTACTTACTAAAGTTTTGAAGGTGAGGAACAAAGCCACATGTGCCTCTTCATTTCTCAGACAGTTCTGATTATGAGCAAGATTTTCTGGCACCATGAAATTGTGCCAGACATGAAAAACTTCTAATGTGCCATTTGGATAGAGCCCAAGTACACTGCAGTTCAGTTACATTCATTTTCAAAATCAGGACATATGAAGATGGGTACAAGGTTTTGCGAGTATCCCCAGTTTTGAGGGAATCCCTCCCTGAAAAGATGTGACTTCTGACATTTCTTTGCCTCCTTTGAATCAGGTGAATAGACAACAGACTGTCTCAATGTTGCAAGATTGTTTTCATCTAAATGCTACCACAACAATTTCTGAGATATTTTTTTAATGTTTATTTTTTGAAATCTAACCCTGTGTACAAGTCATTTCCTTCTCCAACTTGGCACCATACCAAAACCACTTTCATCTCTGTTGATTCTTCTAAACTTCTTAATGACTCTGTCAGCTTCCTGTAATTGTTCCTCCAGTATAGGATTTCCTCCATCCCCTCCTACCAGCTCAGGCAATGTCCTTCTGGTTTATGCTTTAAAATACTTGGACACACCACACAGACTAAAAAAAGAGACCAGCACATATCGAATGCAGATAATCTTAAAAGCTAATGGGAAAAACAGACACCTGAACTATACTAACATTTGTTATGCTTGGTCAGGATCTGTGAGCAGTCTGTTGGCTTTAAATGGTTGCTTTATGATGACGTCTCAGGAAAAGGAAAAGGAAGCATGAGAACTCTGATGAGTAACTAAAAATAAGATAGTGATGTAAAGAATAAAGGGACTAGTCAGACTGTGGTAACTTCCATTATCACTTAGTTTTAGGCAGCATTTTGCAAGTAAGACCTATCTCTCAAAACTTTCACGCCAGCTCTCACAGTGACAACTAAGTATCATTTTCATTATACCGTGAAGGTAACATGAGACCAAAATCTCCAATGGCCTGAAGTAGTCTTAGTTCAAATCATCATGACAGCAGCAAATTTGATTCAAAAGCTAGAACTATTTGATTAAAGCTATAGAAAGCATCTAGAGAAAAAATTCTGCAGACTCCAGCTTACGTTTTGATCTATTGTTCTGTCCTCTTTCTTGAGGATTTTACAGGTCTGCAGAAATGAATTGTATTTTGTATAAGGAACTGGTCCTCCCAGGCCAATGATATCAGTCACAAGAATATTACATAATCTTGGAAAAGTGATGACTCTTCTAAACATCAGTATATTTGAAAAATATCTGAGAGACTTAACTTGCCTCAGTGTACAGCCCATCAAGAGAGCTACAGAAATTATTAGTTCAATGGGAAAGAGCTAACAACAGGCACAGTAGCTTTCCTGTGATATGTGGGGGTGCCACAATCTATAGTCCTATTCCATCTCCTTGTCCAAGACTCATGACTATTTTGCATGTGCTGACTAGTCTCCTTACCTGAGGATGACCAGTCTTCATCACAAAGGGGGAAAAAAGAGCCTGCAGTCCAGCAGGCTCACATCTCCTATCAATTAGCGAGTGGATTGTACTCACGTGGAATTGACCTGCTGTGTGTGCAAGTTCCTAAGCTTAGTGATTTCATTTCCAAACCCTCTACTAAAATGCCATCTGGCACTATACCAAAGTATAAAGCATTTAAATCTTCCTCAGTAACACCCCTACACATACAAGAGCTTCTGTGAGAATGGTCTTTTTGGCAATACTGAGACCCTAGGTGCCTGAACTTTGTGGAGACTCACAGATTGCATGTTCTTCAATTTGTGCACCTTAGTGGCCAGGTCATGTGTTTTTTTTTCTGAAGAGCTCTCTCTGGTCATGCCCTGCACAACCAGTGGAAGGGGCAGTTATATAGCAGAAACAGAATTCTCCTTGCATCCGCATCCAGTAGCCAGGTGATTAGCAAATTCAGGTGGGTTGTGAGAGACTTGAATCCGCAATCACCTTCTGCCTAAGGGGATGTAAATGTACAGGTTCAATCAGTAAGACCAGTGTTCCAGCCAGCTGGCCAGGATGTTCTAGAAACCAGGAAACTTCTGTGGTGTCCCTTGTTAATGTTCTCTTAACTCATAGTGAATAACTGAAGAAAAGGTAGAAAGTCCTGTATCTCATCAATAAAATTGTCAACTACCTCTATTCTTACCCAAGCAATTTCTGTTTTTTCTCCTACTATTGCTTTTCTTCTATGAATTAAAATGCCTCATCATATAAATAAATTGTAATATCAGGTGAGTCAGGTCTCACCTGTATACTTTGAAAGACAAGGAAGGTCAGTTGTGTGAACTTGTCTAACTACAGAATATGGCAAAAAGTTAAGTAATTAAGAAGACAAATCAGTTCCTTCCACTTTTACATGTACCTGATAAGAAAATATATGAAGCTGGTTGAATGATAACTTCTGGATCCTTATTGTAGGAAAAAACAGACCATGCAACCTGAGCTTTATATCATACACCATATTCTTATAATTTTAACTCTGAAAGAAAGAGAATGCTCTGATGATCCTCCATTGACCACCCAAATACAATTTTTTTAAGAAGAAGGAAAGACCATGCTCGTGAACCTAAATGATTAAACAGATTCTTACATAGTGCATTTTACTTGAATGTGCATAAGTGAAATTTGCCTGGAGGATGAGAAATTCAGGTGTGAAATGGGTGCGGCTACAGTTGCAAATTTAATAAGATATGAATTTGGTTTTTCCTTCAGTGTGTAGTATTGACATGCCTGTGGCTGCAGGCACGTTAGAGACTGAATATAATTGAGGTGCTGGCAGTAGACTAAAATTGTAGCACCTTACATGTTTCTTTGTAATTAATACACTTTTGATTTTACCTTTTAACAATGTATTGGTGAATCTTAGGTTTCTGGAAGAAAGATCAAATGCCCCATTTCATTGTATTTTGTTCCATTACGAATACTTTCCATACCATCGGGAAATTCAAGACCTTATAGCATTGTAAATACTGTGACACACTCTGTCAAATACAGTTTGCTTTATCTCTCATGACTGGGGAAGAAATTCTGTTCTCAGCAGAGTGCTTAGGTTACTTGGTCTGTTTTTAAAAACCCAGGATGTTCTGAAGCGCCTCAGTGAGTGTGACCCAGTGTTATGAATTACATTGAGCAGGTCAGCTGGAATTGTAGACACCAGTCCTTAACCCAGACAACTACTAAATCTTTTAACTGTACTAGCACCAAATGTCTGAGTGCTTTGCATGGAGGGATTTAAGGATAGGTGAATGAAATGATGGAGATATCTAAAGATGAAATCTGAATTTTCTACTCTGCTCTCAATGGTGAGAAATTACAACTGTGTTGAAAGGGCAAGGTATTTAAGTTTCCTTCTCTACATTCAGGTATTTTCTATTGTATTTCTGTGAATTATTGCCAAATGTCATCTGAAGTAAAATCACCATTCCTGAATTGTCTTGGTAAAAATGAACAATATAACAATCCTCAGCCATTAGCAGTACTTTGGATGAGCTTTTCCTTAAAACTCTAATATTCCAGTTTGCATTTTTTCTCTATCATTAGCCTGTCAAGCTCAGGAACCTGCACTTTCTATGCAAGTACCCTTTTTACCATGTAAAAGGATGTGCCTTCTTATAACTCAAAGAATAATCAAGGATTCTATACAAAATTGAGTAAGTTGAATGAAAAAATATACCAAGTTGAACATACAGCATTGGTCAAAGATACCCTGTAACCTGTAACTTGCAGGGAAAAAAACCCCATTAATGGGCCAGAAGAGCAGGGTTGGGATCTCTGTTTGTGCACATGAATGTGGAGAGAAACATTTCCAGCAGACTGCTGGAGACAAGCTAAACTATACAGTCATAGTATGAATTTTAGAAGGCAAAAATTTCTATTCTCCCTGTGCTTTGGTGAGGGTGAGTATAGGAGTCTCTCTTATGCTTTTGCCATCAGCTCCTTTGAGTCAACTCTTTGAAATATGCTGACCCTCATCCTATGGAGAAAGGAGTGCATGACACAGAGTTGCTCATTCTACCCCAGAGAGAAAGTCAAGAAAGTCAAGAAAGTAGGTGATGTAATGGGGAGTGAGGCCATTTTTTGTAGAGACTCTAAATCTTGAACTTCAACTTGGCTTCAAGGATGTTAGTTCAGGGAGCGGGTTATCTTGCTCTGTGCCTGGTGTTTACATTCCTGCTGTAGACCTGGGCTTTAGACTGTTCATGAAAGGCAGAGCCCAGCTTCATGGTTTTTAGGCAGGGGATCATCAAAGATACTGAGACCAATACAGGTAACTGCTGCAACTGTAAAATCAGGTAAGCATACTGAAGGGAAGCTTGGCTTGTACAGAGAAGGGAAGTATGTACAGAGCTGCCATGGACAATTCTGTATCATAAGTACAGGAGCATACATAAGCAAAAGTCCTCCAAAAATTTTTTTTAAATACTAATAAAGTTTATTTATCCTCCAGAAATAATAAATTCACAACCTTTTTGATACAGTCCATTTACCTTTCCTTTCACTCCCTTTGTGGCTGGGTACCTTCACAGATCCTCTGAGGAAATGAGCTTTAAGAGCAATTCTCTGTTATCACCTCTGCGTGAAATAGGATCATTAACTTTTGTCCTAACCAGGAGACATGAAGTCAGAAACCCACTTTTCCTCTACATACAGACTCATATATTCTTTGAATGCCCAGATATCTAGATTCTGATGGCTTGCTATTTGTTACAAACTATTGACTTGAGGAGGCATGAGAAAGAGGCAAACTGAAAGCTCAAACAATGGGCACCTCTTGGTGGTATCTCAAAAGCCTTAGAAATATTACAATAGATCCCATGATTCTTATGTAACAAATAAAATTCCTACCTTCCTTCCATTTCAGCGTGATCCCTACATAACTACAAAAAACTGTGGAAATTCCTCAGGTAACTTTACAGAGACAAGAGGGTAATGGTTAGTATGAAAGAAATAGATACTAAAACATTTTTACAGACCACAGAGGGTTGATATTCTCCAATGAGAATAGCTGAAAGACAGTCAATGATGAAAACATTGCACTGTGCCCTTGACTATCCTTTACAGAATATCTGACAGGAACAGGTATCCTTAGTCCTTTCTTATTCCTGTAATTTTGCTCTCTGTCAAACAGAATGCATTTGTTTTTAATTTGGCATGATTCAACCCTGTGTGGAGGCAAGAGTAAGTAATGCAGCTGATAGCAAAAACGCTAATCTCCTGCCCAAACTGGGTGTGTCCCAAACTTTGTTGCTAAACTTGCAGTTGCAAGTTTAGCAATTGCTTGAAGGTCACGACAGCAGGTTCTCCAAGGCAAGAATTGCTTTTTATTATGTATTTATGCAGTAGATGTACTTATGACATAATGGATCTATATTTCTTTTGGCACCTCTAGATGCCTTTATCATATAAATCTTAATTATAATAATAAGCTTTTTGGACAGGAGCCAAGGGATTTATCTATGGGTGGGGAGTTTAATGTATGCCCCAGCATAGTGGTCCCCAAGTCGAATTGTGACCTTTAAGCTCATTCATACTGAGATGCAGCTAAAAGTCAGAATAACAAGATCATTGATAATAATATCTGTGTGAAGACTCAGCTCTGTGGGGTAAAGAACACACAAGAAGGCTGCATGGGTTTTGTTAGATCTGTGTTATGATAATGCAGCCTGGGTGCCAAGAGCTATGATTTCTGTCCACATACCCTGAATTTCAGCCAAATCAGACTTCTAGGGAAAATTAAGTCTTGCTGGAATTTACTTGAATAAATTTTGATAGAACTCCATATACAAGGCAAATTTAAAAAAAAAAATATTCAAATTTGTGTGTCTCTGAGAGAGATTTTGGGGTAAATTAAATAAAGGGCTGTACTGAGGAGAAGTCTGGGGATGCACTTTGAGATATGGGGATGTAGGGGCAGCTTGGATGGTTTATATTTTCTATATAAGGCTTGTGAGCATTCCTTTTTCTTTTCCATAAAGTCACACCTCAGTTTAAGTTAAAGCCATCTCTGTTTCAGCCTAGAATGACAGGCCATAGTGCTTGGAAGATTACTAGAAGAACGTGCTCATCTGTGTTGCTTACTCCATCTGTTCAAACAGGAGTTAGTGAGCTGTCAGTGCACTGACCTGCATACACACCCTGCAGGTGCTTGTGGAGCAATGACAGACAGCACTGGATTTTTCCTTCCCTTGAGCTCCTCAGTGTTTTGTAGATAAGATCATGTTGCTGCTCCTGTGGCATAATGGAAAAGAAAAGGAACCCTTTCTCCTGTTTTTCTTTATGTCAAAATTTAGCTGCGGTTTAGCCTGTTTGTTGCCACAATACCCTCTAGAACCACTGAGAGACACAATCCCTACATCACTATTGCTAAATGAGAAAGGAGTAATTTTCTGACCCTCAGAGTGGGTAGCCCAGCCTAGCCACAGTTAACGTAATGTTTGGCTGCCTGTGAAGGTACCCTTCTAGGACTAAAGCATAACTATTTTCTGTGATTTTCTTTTTATTTTTCACTACAAAACATGTGAAAAAAAGCTGGGCATTTTTCTGGGGTCTCATCAGAATTATGTTGTCATACATGAGATCTATGTTTTCATACATGACTGTGTACATTGCTTGCTCTAGGGTAAAGCATGAGGAATTTTTGGATATGCAAAGCCAGAATAATGTTGGAAGACTGTTGAGGCTGGAGGGAGCAAAACCTGGTGCCATGGTGTCTAATACTGCCTACTGGAATTGATCCCTGCATGGGCTATCCCTCTAGCCAGGCTTAGGCACTGCTTCCCAAAGAATTGGCATAGACCAAAACAGCCTGGAAGCATGCTAGCAATTAAAAAAGTGCATATAATCATCAAGCCAGTGCTCAAGCTTGTTCCTTGTCCTTGTTTTATTTAGCAGTGAAATATCCACACACCCTAGGATTAGGTTGCCTGGGGAACTGGAAACATTGGGTTTAATTCACTGGGACACTTGACAACACATTGCCTTAATGCTACTATGCAATATTGTTTGTCACTAAATCAAGAGGTCAGCCTTCATATGTGGGGGTGAGTTGAAATGAAGTGCTTGAGAAGCACATTGTAGCCATCAATACCCAGGGTTTTGGTAAAGTCTGAATAGACTTCTTGTCATTCCTTTGCTCAGACAGATGCTTTGCTCCTCTCAAGCCAGGCCATGTCTTCTCTCTTATTCCCTCAATTCAGAAGCCAGCCTGTCTTTGGTGAAGCTGTACTGCTGTTTCTGTTACTTCTTACAAAGGGAAAAGTTCTTTTTTAGACTGTAGGAAGTAAAAAAAGAGAAGATCTCAGCTTACTGCCATATGCTTTGTTTATGAAGGCTAGTATGACACAGAACATGGCAACTGTGGAACAAAGAGCTGTGCTCTTCCACTTTGCCAGGTCTTGTCCATGGTGTTCGCTGCTGACTCTGAGCAATGATGGGTGTGGTCTCTTTTCAGCTGTTCAATGCATGAGGTACTTCTGTGCTCCGTACGGTCTTTTTCTGTCCTTTTCCACTATCTCTGTCCTGAGGGGTAACTGAGTGCAAGATCATGGAAGGATTCTGACCTCAACTGATGTTTAAAAGCTGTGCATACTCTGAGGGTTAGTATGGATGCATTTCTGCCTACCTGAATCAAATTGTGCTTTTCTTCCTGTTTCTGCCCAGATTTTTGGCATTGTTATCTAACTAAAATTAATTTTTAAAATTCTTATAACTCAAATGGTTAATACATCCTGAAGCACTTTTCCTCACTTATATTCCTTCAAAGCCTATACCTTCAAAGGTGTTACAAAGCCAAATAAATGTTTTTAAGAGAGCCAAAAACCCCTCTAACTGAAAAACAGGCTTGACTAGAAATGAACTTTCCAAACTCAATTTTAAAATTTAAATAATGGACCATTTGAGAAACACACCAAAAAATTGCCTTTTTTGTGAAAGCTGTGTTTCTGTCCTATTTATGACTAGTACAACTGATTTCAATGGAAGTACTTCTTTTAAGGAGGAGAATCAGAAGGATTTAACAGTCAGAAGGAGAAGATGATTGCTTATGCTTCTTAATCTTTACAATAGAAGGAGGAATGAGAACACTGGCATACATGCCCTTCCATGCCCACATACTAGCAATGCTGCGTGGGAAGGCTGGAACCACATATCTTTTCCATTGTTTTTAATGAACTTTAACCTACCTGGCAAACGCAGGAACTTTAAACTAAAGAATGGCAGAGGGAGAAATCATCAAGTAAAGCCTGATCCTCCCTTTTCTTGCATCAGTAACAAAATTTCAACATCTCTGACAGACCTGCAATTTAGCTGCGGGATTTAATACTGGAAGATTGATGTGTTTACTGTAATGGCAGTAAATTGACTGTCCAGAAAGAGCTATATATCTTTGCAGCACAGGAAGTGTCTGAGGGAGATAGAGACAAGTTACATCAAAGGGTAGATAATCTAAACAAAATGGTCACACTAAACCCATAAGAAATAATTAGAGAAATAGATTGTGAAGAAAGAGAGAAGGAAGAATGGAAGTTACTTTAAACCTCACCCTTTTTGTTTATATTGACCTGAAATCTTGGTCTAATATTAGAAAATTATGTGGTCTTGAGCCAAGTGAAGACTCAGAGAGAATAAATTGTCTTGCTTTTATTGAATGAAAAGTCTCTGTTTGTGACAAGTAATGTGGTTCAAAGAAAAAAAAAAGAAAAAATGAAAAAAAAAGATAAGGAAGAGAATATTTCAGAAGCCTCTGTTACAAATTGCCTTTAATTTGAACTAGGAAATCTTCACAATTGATGGCATAAAAATACTAATCACTGTGATTCTTTTCCATCTGCATCTCTGACATCATGCAAGATAAGATATTTGGTGGCTTCAACATACACTTATTGACATGTTATTTGTAGATTGGTACATATATTTCAGACAATGGCATTTGAACAGACAGAGAGATAGAAAAAAGTAAAATTTTTCTACCCCCCTTTTCCTCTTTCCCCTAGATTATATGCAGTACAGAAACCTAGAGGAAAAGAATGATGCTCAGTACTCTTCCTAAGGCATGTGATATGTACATTCCTTGCTGTATCATATTTTCAAAGCTGCTATGAAGAAAGCTTTTTGCCAAAAGAATACCAGAAAGTGAAATATTTCTGCCTATTGTGCAATCAAAAGAAAGTGACCTTGGGCAGGACCTTGGAATGAACTTCCTGTGGGCAGCACGTGTGTGGCCACAGCAAGCCACTGTGAATACAGAGTTTATGCCTTATCTGCTGGACCAGCCTTCTATTTTTTCATTTCTATATCTCCTTTTCACACTTGTCTAGTATTTTTTGGTTTTTGACTATTATGTCTTTGGACACTATTATCCCCTCAATTTATGTGGTTTGCACACTTCTCCCTCTACCTTCCTCTCAGATATTTTTCTTTACACTTTTGTAAGTACTACTTGGTGTATTTGGCAACCATATTATAACTGATTCAACTTGATCAGCATTATAGAAATTTCTTTTCTGCTGTTTGTTTTGGGATCTGGGCAGTATGTACAGGATTTTCCACTCAGTTCTTAGTTTTTAATATTGAAGGAAGGGTCTAGGTTTTTCTTCATTGCCTTCACCTTTTTGCCCAACTGTTTTCAGTCATTTTTACTCAGTAAGGTGAGGAAGCAGACTGAGGGTCTATTGGAAAGGTATACTCTTAGAGACAAATCCTTTCATTCTCTATATTGTGTCTATCAATTGTGTTCTCACATTTCTACAAGAATATTTCAGCAAAGCCAAGACGATAGGACTGTAGTAGTAATCACCACCCTGTCTGATAACAGGCTTCCCAGGGACTCAGCTGGCAGTTTGACAGTCCTCTGCTGTAGTTGCTACACCCTGCTGATAAAACTGCTGTTGCTACAAATTGGTCCTGACAAAAACAACTCCATCTCTATTCTGAATTTTAGACTTGACCTTGGTGTGTTTGCAAGTTTAACCATCATACTGGGCACAAAATATGCAGCACAAAAGCCATATAATGAAAAAAATATCCCAACCTCTCTCTTTTACTATCTGTTTATTCTCTCTGTTACATTATTATTTTAAACTGTTCTGTGGTATGGCTAAAAGTCAAATTGGACTGTTTTTTAAAGCTCAAGAAAATGACCCACTAGTGGTTATAAGGATTGTTTACCCAGGCACAGAATCTCTGTCCTTCACCAATTTGTGATTGAGATACCCTAGCCCCTACAAATGGCAGTCTGGGGAATGGTGTTACAAGGCAAAAAATTGAACAATGAGGGGGAAAGCAGAGGGAAAAGCTATAGATAAGCTGGCTCACTATAAAATACTGCCAAAACAGAGGGATCCTTTTTTAATTACATACACTGTGAATACAGTAAATGCTGTGTAAATACTGTATAAATAAAATAGTGAGCGAAGGACAGAATGGGGACCCTTGTATGCAAACCATCAGTCCTCATCAATTTTGTAACATATCTATAAGCTTTACTCGACTTCTGGACTTGAGGAAAATGACAAGCAAAGACATCCTCAGGAAGGCACTTTTGTTAGCACTAAACATATTTTTAACTATGTAGATTCAAAGTATTATCGCAGAGAAGCACAAGCAACAGGGGAAACTACTTGGAATCCCCATTTCTGGGAAACCTCACTGGTACTTAAATTTTGTAGCCATAAAGTTATTCAATACGCAGATATAATATGGAGGGGTGCATGTCCTTGATTCTTTCTGAAGCTCCCAGAATTCCATCACTAAGTCTTACATATCATCATCTTCCACTGGCTCTGGCCAACATCTCTGGTCTATTATCTGGTTTTTGGACTAATTTCTAAGAGACAGGAAACGTTGACATGGATTCCTCAGAAAGCAAAGTTAAACTCAGACCTCCCACATTGTGGTTAGTCTTATTTTGTGGATTAATTCTGAAAACACCTTGAGCAATTCAAAAGAAAGGGACACATACTTCTGTATTTTGTGAGATCTAAAGCTTGTGTTTATAGGTATATTGAATTGCTCAGAACTCAAAACCAGATTTAAATAGTAGTGAAGCCTGTATCTGCAGAGCTTCTAGTCAAGAACACCTGAAAGAGCAAACAGTTTAGAGGTCCTCAGAATTATATGGCAGCTGAGAAGTTTTCCACAACACAATATTGGATGCAGGCACTTAAATGTTATTCTATTACATGTTGTCTGGTATGTAAAATTCTGTCTACTTATTCAGTCCTGATGTCAGGGATGTGCTGACAAACATATCTGGGACTTTTAGTTCACCTAAAATGCTTGCCAAAGAGTCGTCAGCAATCTTCCCAGCTGCCAGCATCCAGGCAGAAAGGCAATGGGAGAGCTGAGAGAAGGCAGGGGCAGTACCTACCAGCAGATGTATAAAGAGAATTATTATCCTGGTGGCACTAGCAGAAAAACTGTTGTGGGAATGGGAAAGAGGATACGGTGTCTAGCTAGAGACAAGGACACAATTTTGTTATTGCAAACAGGAGAATATAAACATTAACACAGGCAGGATACAGAAGAAAAGCAAGCACTTATGAAAAGGTATTTAGGAGAGTGAGAAGCAGAGGTTAACAAGAGAAAAATGGGCAGGGAGAACAGATATATATATATTCAGTGGAGATATGGGTGATTCAGTGGAACTGTAACTGATACAAGCAGGAGAAAAATAAGGGAGACCAATAGTTCCAGGGAAATTAAAAGAGAAGTAACTGTGCATGGAATAGGGACCTTGAAGCTTGAGGACCTTTTCTGCCCCTTAGAAGAGTATCTGCTACTGCTCGGAGGGTGTTTCCAAGTCATCTGAGCATTTTTTCACTTTCCAGCAGTGCTGGAAACATCCCAAGCTTAACATGATGATGTTGCAAAGAAAATCTCTGATTTACTTTGCAAAAACAATAGCTTGTCTATCTCTCAGTGAGAAGTATTAATGAACAATCCTGGAGCATCTGAGCTGAAGCATTCTCATTTCTAGACCATCTGGTCTCAAACAAGATCCATTCAAATGGCCACTGTTTGGTCAGATTTCCAGGAGTGCCCTCTGGTGTGTGTATTGCCCAGGCAGCTGCAGAATGCAACATGAAGAGTGAGGGAAGGTGGGGAGACAAGGTCGTTGTAGGTAGGTTTGTGTACAAGAACATCTGTGAGTTCTGAGGGCTAGTCTGCAGCATTTCTATTTGCTGATTTATAGCTGTCAAAGCACTTTGGGCTCTTGGACCAACCAAAAAAAGAGAAAAAGAAAAAAAAAAAAAGAAGGGAACCCCATATAATTAGAGTAATTCTGCTGCATGCAGAAATAAAGGTGTTTGATGGCAAAATTGAGATTAAAATCATTGTGGTTGGATACATTCAGGATAAGTCACAGCATTGCCTTAGAAGCCACATTAATCAGTTACTTTAATCACAGCTGTTTTTCATAAATTCAGTCTGTGGATAAAGAAGGTGTGAGGGTACATCAGTGCAATTTTCTTACAACTTTAAAGAAGAATTAAATAACACCTTTAAATACCTGAGGTTTTCAGACCAATGCTACTACTTGAGAAGAGCAGAGTCATAGTCTAAACTGACTATGTTTCCTTCTAAACAATGTTCAGTGTCACAGGACAAAGGATCTGTCATTTGCTGTGGGAAACCTAAAAATAACAGCTTTTTAAGACTCAGCTCAGAAAAGGACTTTATTCTGTTAACCATTTTGACCTTTTCTTCCTGTCTTCTCCCTTGCAAGGGATGAAATCATGGGCTATGTGCCTGAAAAGGGTAATGGAAAAGCAGATTTTTCTGGTTTTTTTTGAAAGAATTTTTCCTTATATATCTGTTTGCATAAGAGCTTAAAAGAGAAGATTATATTATTATACCTGTATTTAGTCTAGGCATGTTTGTGATGCTCTTCATATTAGTATATCTCTCATTCCATAAATTATCAACTACCTCAAAAAATGGTTTCATCAGCCACTCTTCCTTTCAACTAGTTTCTTACAGATAAAAGGACTTCTGATCCATTCCTTCTGTATCAGGGATCTTTTTGTGTTAATGCTTTGTTTAAACAGATGTTAAATAAAATTACAAGAACATTGTGTGTCTACAAACCAGTCCTGTCAGGTCATAAAGACTGATAATTCCCACTAAAGTGAGAGGATACCTGGGGAGACTTTGAAGACACCCCACAAATCCTCAAGAGCTTACCCATGTCCTTGGGCATCCTTCGCAACCTCCACTCATCTGGATAAATTTTACTGAGGTTAAGTTAATGGTGTACTTAAGGCTATAGCTTGAGTTGCGGTGTTCTCCTTTTTATCAGTGTATGGGCACAGCTCTCTTTGATCTGCACTTATGCTTCACCTTCCATCTCAAGATCTTAGATGGCTTTTCAAATGCTAATGAATTCTACCCATTCTACCCTAGGGAAACTGAGGTGATGAGAAATTGCAAGAGATACTTAGGTTCACAAATACAACCTACAACTAAGTTGAATACAGCCCAGTGAAATCCCTTATTCCCATACCATGCAGGTAGTACAGGTATCTGTTGCATAGTCTGCTCTTAGAACATCCCTTGCCATCAAAATGCGTCCCCAGTGACTAGAGATGTCTGGTGCTGATGTGAGGGGAATTTTGTTCTTTGTGATGCTTTCCCTGGGATATGGAGCTCGTAATTACTGAAAAGAGGGGGTTGGTAATATTTCAAGAGTGATAAGCCAGATCATTGTTTTCGTTCTCAAATTAGTGCTTCAGTGTGACAGCTGAAACCCAGCAAGATCTGGAAGAAGATGGTGCTCACAGAGGCAAGATGAGACCAGTAGGCTGTGTAATGTAAGAGAGCAAGTTTTCAAAGACCTAAAAATTCAGGAGTGCTGGAAATACCTGCCTAACACTAACACTGATTTGGAGATTCCTTGAATTGCAGGGCTCAGATCTGCTCAAGAACCTGCTCAACACACCTGTGTGGTGTCCACACTTTAAGTATTTAGCTCTGGTGTGAATAGTTTGAAAAATGGCCTTCCAGCTGTGGAAGTGCTGGATGCACTTTTGGTTAAACAAAACTCTGGTAACTAAATTGTATCCATCATTTCATCACAATAGCATCAGGAAAAAATAAAGACTATGCTTCATATTTTAAATATTCTGAAAGAAAAATATTGACTTTTCAGTCTTTTGCTCTTTGAATTTTAGTGTTGTCCTTTAGATGAGTGATATCTAAGGAGTACTTACACTGTAAAACAAGTAATGAATGAATATGGAATGTTTGGTTTATGTAGATTTCAATGTGGGAGAAAACCCTTTTGATTTACACATTCACTCAGTTGGTTAAATCATTGGTATTATTTGCTTTCATATACATGAGAAAGAATTGGGCAGTTCTTTTATCACTGACTTTATGTTGAAGTGGCAAAATCAAACTCATGTAAATGACTTTCACATAGTTATCTGGCTTAACTTCAATGGGTGTTAAAACTTAAATTTCACAGCCTACATTCTCATGTGTTTGTTCATTAAAAAAATCAATTTTGTACGCTTCAAATATTTGAATGAGAGAAAAATAATGTGTGACTGAATGTGCTGCAAACAAATAAATCTCCCAGTTACCACAGAATTATAGAATGGTTTGGGTAGGAATGAACCTTTAAGATCACCTTGTTACAACACCCCTACCAGGGGAGTATCAACTTACACTACACCAGGTAGCTCAATGTCCCATCCGACTTGGCCTTGAACACTTCCAGGAATGGGGCATCTACAGCTGCTCTGGGAAATCTCTGGCAGTGTCTCACTATCCTCATGGTGAAGAATTTCTTCCTGATACTTAATGTAAACCTACCCTCTTTAAATCCATTACTTCTTGTCCTTTTGCTACACACCTTTGTCCAAAGTCTCTTCCCAGTTCTCTCTTAGGCCACTTTCGGTACTGGAAGGTGCTATAAGGTCTCCTTAGACCCTTTTTCAGCCTTAACAACCACAGATCTCTCAGTCTCGTTTCATAGGAGAGGTGCTCCGGCTCTCTGATCATCTTGGTGGCCTTCCTGTGGACTGGCTACAGCAGATCCATGTCTTTGTCATGTTGAGGTCCTCAGATCTGCATGCAGGTGGGGTCTCACATGAACAGAGTAGAAGGGCAGAAGCCCCTTCCTCACCCTGCTGACCATGCTGCTTTGGAATCAGCCCAACATATGGTTGGCTTTCTGGGCTGTGAGTTCTGGGGCAGGTAGTGTCTGATTTTTCAATCAAACAGTAACCCCAAGTCCTTCTCTGCAGGAGAAGCTCTCAGCCAGTTTCTCACCCAGCCTGTTTGTGTGCTTGGGATTTTCCCAACCCACATGCAGGGCCTGGCACTTGGCCATGGAAAACTTCATGAATTTTGCACAGCCTTATCTCTCAAGCCTGTCCAGGTCCCTCTGGATGGTATCCTTTCCTTTCTGCATGTTGACCACACCACACAGCTCATTGTCATCTGCAAACTTGCTGAGGGTGCACTTGATCCCATTGTCCATGTCCCCAGCAAAGATGTTAAGCAGTGCCAGTCTCAATGCCAACCCCTGAGGAGCCCCATTTGCCTGAGGAGCCTCACTTTGATACAGAGAGGTTGACTGAAAACCTGTAAGCATGATCATCCAGCAAAATCTTTATCCACTTGAGTGGTCCATCCAGCAAATCCATGTCTCTCCAGTTCAGAGAGAAGGATGTCATGCAAGACAGCATCAAATGCTTTGAACAAGCCCAGATGTTAATTACTCTTAGATCAGTTGCTCTTTCTTCACCCACCACCACTGTAACCCTGTCATAGAAAGTCACCAAACAGGGCAAAAAATTTGCATTTAGTGAAGTCATGTTGGCTGTCCTCAATCACCTCCTTATTTTCTGTGTACCTTGGCAGAGCTTCCAGGAGGATCTGCTCCATGATCTTGCTGGGCACAAAGGTGAGTTTGACCTGCCTATAGTTATGGGAGTTTTTGTTATTTCCCTTTTTAAAAATTTTCATTATATTTCCCCTTTCTCAGTCAGTGAAAGCTTCAGTGCACAGCCATGATGTCTCAAAAACGATGGATAATGGCTTTACCACCTCCTCTGCCAGTTCCCTAAAGACCTGTGGATGCATCTTACCAGGTCCCATGGACTTGTACAACTTCTAGGATGTTCTCAAACCTGATCTTCTGCAGCAGGCTGTTCTTTATTCTACCAGTCCGTGACTTTGTGTTATGTTACTTGGGCAGTGTGGCATAGCTCCTGAGCTTGGAGGAGGTGATCCTTGAATATTAACCATCTTTCTTGGGCCTCTCTTCCCTACAGGGTTTTATCCCATGGCACTCTCCCAAGCAGACCCCTGAAGAGGCCAAAGGCTGGTATCCTGAAGTCCAGGTCAGTGAGATTTCTGTGCACTCTCCTTGTACCCCTAAGGAGCCTGCAGCCCAGGCTGCTCTTAAGTTTCACATTCCCCACCAGCCTCTCCTTGTTGGTGAGAACAAAGTCCAGTGCCTCATCTCTTTGGCTCATCTGTCACTTGGAGTAGGAAGTTCTCATCATTACCTTCCAGGAATCTTCTGGGTTGTTTATGCCCTGCTATGCAGTCCCTCCAACCAATACAAGGACGGTTGAAGTGCCCCATGAGGATCAGGGCTTGTGAATGTGTGGCTGCTTCTGTCTGCTTATAGAGGCCCTCACCCTCTCGGTCTTCCTGTAGCAGACCCTCAGTATAATGTCACCTTTGCCTGCCCTCTCATTAATCCTGACCCATAAGCTCTCAGTCAGCTTCTCAGCCACCCTCAGGCAGAGGGAGCTCCATTCACTCCAGGTGGCCACTGACATAGAGGGCAATATCCTCTCCTTGTCTCCCCTGCCTGTTCTTCCTAAAAACCTGTACCCTTCTATTCCAATAATACAGTCAAAAGGGCCACATCTATATGGTGCCAATATGATTATAGTCCTGTAGGTGTGGGCACACCTCTAAGTTCTCATGTTTATTCCTCACACTATGTACATTTGCATAGAGGCATTAAATTTGGGTCCCCAATGAAGCCGACTTTCTGGCTAAAGTGGAAGGAAGTCCTTTGTGCTTCTCCTCAGATGCTCTCTTGCAGACATGCAATTCCTCTCAAAAGTCTGGCATTTATTGCTGACACTAGAATTATCTTCAGCAATTGTAATAAGCTGAAGATTGAACTAATAGTTCTATATATTTGCTTGGAAACAAGCCATCAGAGGGAAAAATAACTAATATTGTAACCTACCACCACAATAGCCTGTGTTGTGCAGCACTACAGGCTGGGGACAGAGTGGCTGGACAGCAGCCAGGCAGAAAACGACCTGGGAGTACTGACTGACAGCAGCTGGATGTGAGCCAGCAGTGTGCCCACATGGCCCAGAAAGCCAATGACACCCTGGCCTGAATCAGGAATAGTGTGGCCAGCAGGGTCAGGAAAGTGGTTTATCTCCTGTACTTGGCACTGGTGAGGCCACACCTTGAATGCCACATCCAGTTCTGGGGCACTCAGTGTAGGAAGGATGTTGAGGTGCTGGAGCATGTCCAGAGAAGAACAATAGGGCTGGTGAAGGGTGTGGAACACAAGACCTATGAGGAGGTGCTGAGGGAGCTGGGGTGGTTTAGCCTGGAGGAGAGGAAGCTCGGGAGACACCTTACCACTCTCTACAACTCTCCAAAAAGACATTGTAGCCAAGTGGGGGTCGGTGTCTTTTCCCAAACAACCAGTGACAGGACAAAAAGACACAATCTTAAGCTCTAACCAGGGGAGGTTTCTTTTGAACATTAGGAAGAAGTTCTTCTCAGACAGAGTCATTGATCATTGGAATGGGCTGCCCAGGGAGGTGATGGAGTCACTGTCCCCGGAAGTGTTTAAGAAAAGACTGGACATGGCATCAATGCCATGGTCTAGTTTCCAAGATTGGCCTCAATGATCTCAGCAGGTTTTCCAACCTAGTTGATTGTCTGATTCTATTATTCCTATATCTTGTATCTCCTATCATAATACATCATTTTAATGAAACAAATACCGTGGAATATAATAAACTCTGGCTTATCTGTCCTTTTTTCCCAGTACAAGAAAGGAATAGCTGTATTAAATAAGATGAGAACGTCCTTGAAAATAATAGGTATTGCTACTCTCCCCTCCAAATCTTAAATCAATTACTTTTATACTACAATGGGACTAAATGAAGTATAGTAGTACAGTTGCAAGTTTTAAAACATTCACTGATTTCAAACACCTGTCTTTTAAAGTGTAAAAAATGGGCCTTGGTTTAGAGAACCTGAAAATGAGGGCAATCCAAATCAGTGTATACTTTTCATATTTTTGGTCTATGTCATTTGTAACTGTTCCCTAGCTCTGCAAAGCTGACTTTTTTGTTTGATGAACTGTGCAGCATGACAAGTGCTAATTGCTATCACCTTTTTAATTTCAAACCCCATTCCACAAAAATATGAAAACAAAACACAAAAAAAGAAAAGAGCATTTCAGTATAAGTTCAGCATTAATTAATCTCATGAGGAGAAAATAAGTTACAAATAATCTCCAATATATTGCTGCAGTGAATTATCTGAAATTGTGAACTTATTTCTGTTAGAAAAGACACCACAATATGAGAGGACTGTCAGCCTTTTTTCAGCTTAAATATGGCACAAGTGACTCATTTGTTAGTGAAGACCAGAAGTTAAATAAATGGGTTTTTATAGAAAAATTCCATCACCATACCAAAAAAAAAAAAAAAGTAGTTCTGGGGAGAGGACAGGACCATGAGAAAAGAAATGTAATACTAGAAATATTTCTTAAACATTATTCTTAATAAAGCCTTATAAATCTAAACCCCAAATTTGAAGTTGCTAGAAAGAAAAATATTTTTTAAATATATATTTTTTTCTTTAAGCAAATGATTTGCAGCCTAAGGAGACAGAAGCTCATTGACTTTGCTACAGCATCTTTCCCAGTGTAAGGAGGCCTTCTGGTGGTCAAAACAGTGAATATTTCTTCTACAGAGCATTACTCATCCAATGTATGTGACCTTCTACTCAAATTAATTAACATGGAAATTAAAATTAATCCATTGTATAGAAGGCTGTTTTAAGGATTTAAGCAGTGATTGTTTATTCCTTGACCTTTTGCTGTTACTGCATAAATTTTGTCCTTTTTCAGACAGCCTATGGGGAGCTAAGGCACTTAGCTTGAGTACATAGTGCCAAAACTTTGCTTAAGTGAGACTGTAAGGGTCTCACATGCTGTTATCAACCATCAACCCTCTGCATTTTATTTGAACAATTAAAAGTTAAAAGAATTGCAATAAAACATTTTTCAATAAACTCTTTCTTAATAACTTATTTAATCTGAATGTTGATTATCTGAACAGCCACATTTCATAGTTTTAAGACTGCTGGGCTCTTATTTTTCCGCAGCCTGGAAAATTCCCCTTCATGAAGTACAGCCAGATACTCATCACTATATCTATTTTGGTAGGTTTTATTTTAAATTAGGAGAGTTTATGGTATTCAACCCAAAAAGTGTTTAGTGCTGGAATACTTATGTTCTCTTAAAATTCAGAGACTACACTATGACAAGAGATTTCTTCAGTTCTTCACTTAGAATAAGTATTGCCAACTGACACGTAGAGAAAGGGGAATTTTTTGCTTCTATTGATAGTGAAAATGTCTTCCAAAATATAGCAAACACTGATAATGCTGGGGGATGCAGATTAATGATAGAAGATATTCTTGCTAGTTTTCAGTCTGGTTTGTACTGTGCCCTGAAGCATGAAGAAATTGGCATTGGTATTTCTTCTAGATTCTCAACTGAGTTTTTAAACGAAGAACATTAGATTTTAGCAATAACCAGCAAGGTCATCAACAGCTTGTATCAGTTTTTATGCACTAAACTTCTTTATGCTTCAGCTTTTGATGAAGACACTTGTCTGCTTCTCAAAGAGCTCTAATTTATATTAACAAGTCTGCCACCATTAACTGGGCTCTGCCCATTGTGAGACCTTTTTTTGATATTCCAGAGATAGGTCATTAAAGCCTGTTTGCAAGAGATGATTGTATTCCTTTCCAGAAAAATTCTCAGCCAGCCAGACATGTGTGAGTTACATGAATCCTGGAAAATTCAACTTAAAGGCACAGCTGTTCTGTAGAACAACACTGGAATTTCCTAGACATTCTTCACTGCAGTGAAAAACCTTTCAGAGGGATGTTATGGTAAGTTTGAAATACTGTGTAAAAAATTTAATCTAAATTGCAAATCACCAGTCAAATGAAATCTATCCAGAAAAGTGCTATATGAAGACCTTCCTGGGTTTTTCTTTAAGCTAGGTTTGTTTGGGTTTTTTAGAAAAAAATTCAACCAGTCCTTCAGCATTATAAACTACAACCATCAGATGGCAGTCCACAGTCAAGTAAGAAATACATTCCCAGTATTTGGGTGGAGTTACGTGGAGAGCAACTTGCTTTCAATCTTTTTCTGGAATCCAAAGAAGAGAAACTGATTTCAAGATTCTCCTCCCTTTTTTCAGGTTTTTCAATTCTTTCTGGACCGTGAGATCTGGCCTTTCGTTTTCCTTCCAAACTCGAACTGAAAAATCACTGGGACTATGCAAGTATGTTCCAAGAGTGAATGGCTTTTCCCTCCAAGTTTTTCCAAAAGTTCTAGCTCTCTGACCTGTACTTCTATTGACAAAATATCTAAAAAGGTAAAAATCTCTCCTACTCTTTTATTAGGGAATTATCTAGTTAAAAAACAAACAAACAAACAAACACAAAAATTTAAAGAAATCAGGTGAATTGATACACCTGATATAGGAGAATGACTATTTTATGTTATTCTTGCATAGAAAAACATCAGTCTTGTCTACAGATGGGCAAATGTAGTGATCATCCTCCTTGTTCACTGGGAACTCATTAAAAAATCCCAAACATAATTTGTTAAAATCATTGCTTTAAGAGTGGTATCAAATCTGAAAAAAATTTTCTCCTAAATTTTTTTCCAGTTCTGAAACATTCTTTGGGAGCTCTTCAGGACCAGAGCTCTTAAGAACAACTCTAAAGCTTCAGATTAGTCTGTCACTAGTACTGCTCAGTACCTTTTAGGAAACTTGAAAATGATTTGGGGAGATCTAGTGGTAAATCTTACTTTTAAAACTGTGTTAAAAATTTGTTCCTGAAATGTTATGTTTCTTGTTCATGTTCCAAGGACTCCCTTTGACTCCTTGTTTCTGCACTAGAGGAGAGCTGAGACAGGGATTAGCTTTTGTCAGAAGAAACCAGGAATTTGATGCAATTTCTGCTTTATTGGCAAAACTCCATGGGCATTTCTTGTCAAGCCATGAGAAGGAGTTAAAAGATGCACTGACTCACAGTGTATCTATCCCAAAGATGCTATCAGCCAGTGATAGATAAGACTGTAAAAACTGAGAATAGGAAATGCTTTGCCTTTTGATCCAGAACAAAAGATGTCTGAGACTTGTTCCAGCTTCTTCTTGTTTTTAACAGTGGGGCCTGTAGCACTTTAAACATATTTGTCTTCTAGCCTTCCTGATTCCCTGGCTACACTGTCAGATCAGACAAAATTTATTAGTGTCATGAATATTTTGTCAGTTCCAGTGTTCAGAGTTTGCCTTGTCTTTAGTTTATCCTCCAATACATCTTCATTTACAGCCAACAGCACATAACTTGGTACAGAATATTTATTGGAAAGCCAAAAGCAACCTTCTTCAACATTACGACTTGTCTTCTGGCTGTAAGCCAAGTTGAGAAAGTTCATGAATCTCAAAAAATACAGATTATCTTAACACACATTAGAAAAGACACTTGCTGGCCAGCTCTCTGGATGGGAGATTTACCAGCTGGTAAACAGTGGTAGCTCATTGATCCCAGCTGCCTCCTAACATACTGGCTTATTTATTCTCTCTAAAACATGATATTTTGCTATGAATTTGATGGCCATGTATTTAACAGTCCCTTCTCCACAATCACTACAGGACTGTAACCCCACTTTATTCAAGATTCTTACCATGATCTTTCTGTCTGTCAGAAAATGTTTCTGATCATAAAGCCTTAATGCTCCTCTCTTTGATCAGGATGGAAGTGGAAGAAGAACAACATCCTTCTTCCCCAGTTTAGTACTAAAAGCATCTTTACAGTGGCTGTATAAAACAGACACTAGCCTTGTTATTTAAACAAAATATCACTTACATCCAATCAGTCTTTCCTCAAAGTACTTAGAGATTTTTAGACACAGGCATACAATAGATTGAACTTAAGCTTATTACAATAGAGTCATCTCTCAGGTCACTGAAGAGGTCTAATGAGCAGCCCATGGAGACTATTTACAGAGTTTCATGTCCTATTATTTTCTCTGATATTTCTAGAGCAGTCACACAAGAGTAAGTATGCTTTTGACAAAACAGTCTTATTCTAGGATGTAAAGGTCTTTTGGTAATGCTGTGTGACAATGCCAGATTTTCAGTGCCTTTCCTTGTAATGTATCTGTGAATAAATTTCCAAAATAAGAAAACACCCTTATTTTTGAGTCTCTGAATATGTTATTAATGTGTCATTAATAACTGCTTCACTCTATTTCATTGTTGTCACGGTATTGTGGCCTTAGTAAGGCAATGTCCTTGCCATGAGGACAGCTATGGACACATATATGGCTCCAGTGAGCAGAGGACAGGACAAGAGACTCTGAAAAAGCATCAGACATATGCAAACTAAGAATAGGATTCGTAGAAGACAACCTGAAGAATTTGTGTTATTGTATGGATGAGATATTTCTCTTCATAATCATTCATTTATGAGTATAGAGACTCCATTCCTAGGTTTTTTGAGATTTTGATTGACTATGTCTATGTACATTAAATAACGTAACTTGTAATTACACCAAGGGAAAGCTTAGTTTTTATTAATTTTACTAGTTAACTATAAACAAGTGCTTCCGTTTTTGAACAGAACACTTCCACACAGAAACAATGAAAAAATTGCACTATATTCATGCTGCGACTTGAACTTAACATGTAAAATAATATGAAATTACAATCCTATAATTGATGCAGATGAGTCAAACTGTTATTTTCAATTTCTTAATAATTTTTAAGATGGCTTATGCCATCTTAACTTGTCATTTGCTTCATTCACTTACAATTTCCTACATGAAAATCTTGGGTTTATTGCATTAAGACCACGGCATTTCCAAGAAACTCAATTTTTCATTAGTCAGATATCCAGCCAGAAGCCATAATGATATCTGGATTCGTGTTTAGAAATTACTATAGAGGTTGTTATCAGTTATACCTATAAGTTAGTAGGTCATAAGGACTATCTAGAAAATAGGCAGGACTTACTTTCTGAAGAGATCTTTAAAGAGCCTCTTTTCCTCCTCTGGAGTTTAATTTTTTTTCTGACCATTACTGTGCAAACCCATTTGCGTTCTGGGTATGCTGAAAAATGTTTCTTTTTCAGAGTTATCTGAGGTGCAAATGGAATTAGAAGTTAAAGCTTTTCTGTGTCTTTCACAGTAATTTTGCTACCTGGTAATTTTCAAAAGTAAAACAAACAGTACACTAAATGATATTTAGATGTTCTTATATAGGTGTCTAATGGAATAATGGCTCATTCATAACCTGAAATAAGTGAAATACATTGAGTAATTGAACATCCTTATACAGTCTTACTACAGCTAGGAGAAGTATTCCTATTGCATAGTGCTGCTGCCACATCTCACACAGAGACAGCTGCTAATCACTTGAGAATTGTTGTCTTAGTGCAGCTGTGGAAGGCTTCTGTGTAGAAAATGAATACTTGGGTTTGTAACTCATGTAAAAAAAGATCCATCATATATGTATGTAAAGTGTTTCCATATTGAAAATAAAATATACTCTTTTGATCTGTGAAATTAGACTACCTAGAAAGAGAATTATTTCTCTTAATAATTAGGTATTAGAATACCTAATTATTAAGAGAAATTGATACAGGAGCAATCCAGCTCTCTGTGTTCTTCTCCCATCTTCTCTCAATGCAGAATGCATATATTTTTGGCAGCCAGAATTATGCAGCAGAAATTTGGCATTCTTGACCACTCTGACACATACAAGAAGCATACAAGAAATGGGCATTTGCTATGTATGTTGCCACAGGCAGCCCTGTTGAAGAGCTGACATTTGCAGTGATATTCCATGTATGGCTAAACCTGTCCTTGCTTTTATGAGCACCCAAAGTCAGCTGTCTGACCACACTGCACAAGGGCACTAGGCCATCTGAACAGGTGGCCATGAGCACTGACACAGAAAGATGCTGCTCACGTGTGCTTACCAAGGACACAATTTCCTGCTGGACCATACTGAGCTCATGCACAGATAGAGGGATGTGCACTCATTAATCCAGCTCTGAGCTGTATTAAGTTTAAAAATAGCTTTTGTGACAGCATGGTGATAGTTTCTGACCCACTTAAATTTAGCAGAACAGCATATAAGCAGCAGAGATTTCTGGTAAGCCTTCAGTGTTCAGCAGAATGGATCCGAGTAGTGCAGACTAATTTAGTCCAACTAGCGCAGAGCTAGTTACTATTCTTCCAGAGTGGAGAGGAAAAAGACCAGCAAGATTGGACAGCAGCCTTGATGTCCAAACAGACATGGGTCATCTCTGAATGAGTTTATGACTCTCAACAAGGAACTGAGTGTATTATTAATATGAAAGATCATCCTGTAAATTTAAATATAGTTTAGATGGTTAAGGAGTAAAAATGTGCTACAAATTAAAAATATATTTCAGAAAAAAAATACATTCACACTAATAGAGAAGTTTTCATTCGCTAAGAGGAGCAATTTTGTACATATTAAAATATCGCATCATAAAAGGTTAGTTCAGATGTAAATTCATATATTGCTGTAGTCTAACCCTTAGCAGGAATGTAAATCAATGTAGTTTCCTTAGAGGAAACAGAGGAACACGTGTTTACACACTCAGTAGCAGCAGGAGCAGGATTATCTGCTATAGTCTCTTTATATTGCAGCAACTTAGATGTGAGTCCTTGCCTACAGCCTCAGTCACAGATATTCCATGATGGAATGACAGGAGTGTGCGAAGGTCATTTCAAATTACGTTATGACGTGTAAAGCACACTCAGTCTTTTTTCTATCTTCAGTAGGCCCAATTGTGCCAGGGGAGACCCGTCCCACACTAAGTAGAGCAGCTCCACAGAGACCACTGTTTCAGAGATGCAGCTGTGCCAAAGATTTCCAAAAATATCGATGTAGCTGCTTGAATGAAAAGAAGCCATTATCAGAGAAGCCATATCTACTTGGAAAACATTTGTCCTTTTGAAATCAGGATTCTCTGGAGTTGCTACATACACATGTACCACTGATCTTTTACACATTCTTAATAGAGTATGTGGCATTTCACAGATGTTTCCCACCAGAGGCATACTGACATTTCAGAGCTTGCTATAATAATAGTCAGTGATTGTGATCTTCTCAGTTTCACTTAGCTCTTTTGCAAAGCCTATTCTTGGCTGAAGCTATTCTAAATTCAAGCCACTAGAAGGCAAACAGGCAACATCTGGTTTTCCAAGGCAGGGACTGAAAATGTTGCAGGAGTGGAGTGTATGTATTCACTCCTGCTAGCATTGTTTCCACGATTTTTGTTTTCCCCCCCTCTCTCTGTACATGGGGCTTACTAATATTCTGGTGCAGAAGAACTTGTGAAAACATGAATGCTATATATTTTAAAGTGCACACATTTTCATTTAAAATGTTTTGTTTCATATAAGAACTGACAATGTTTAACAGCATATAATAAGAAGTACTTCAGTAAGAGCCAACTAATCTCCATGCAGGAGTGCTAACTGTTGATGGGAGTACTTCTTAAAAAGCAAATACTTTGCAATTGGGACCACATACACTTGCACTTATCTGGTGTCAGTGATTCTGGAAGTAACAGCAGAAAACATACTAAAACTAAGATTATAAGGGATTTTTGTGGTCAAACTTGCAATGTAGAATTTAGGGAAATCTGTCACTTTGCTAGCTGATTTCAACAGCCATAGTTAAATATATTTTATATTTATATTTTAACAGCCAGAGAAATATATTTTATAAATAGGCCCATTTGTGTTGTAAGATTGTGAGAAATCAGTATCTATACTAAAGCTGAAAAATTGGTCCGCTGCTTAACTACCTGCACTTTTTAAATTGCATTTCCCTCCTAGGCTAGATTTATTTAATATTATCTTCCATTAGAGACCATTACACATTTGTGGGATTGAAGAGCTGTGTCTTCTAATCTTACTATTAGAGGAATTTATAGAATATATTCCCGTACCTTCTTCCTTTCTTCAAGTAAGTTAAATGGACTGCGCTTCTTAGGCTTTATATTATACAAATATTTTCCAATTCTTTATCATTCTTATGGCTCTTTAAAAAGTTTTTTCATCCAGAACACAGCTAATGGAATAAGAGCAATTGTAGGAGTACATCAAGGGAGAGGGAAGGAGAAAAGAAGAGGCTGGCCTTGTATATATTTTGGTTTTCCTTTATCCTTAAGTCTGTGTATATCCTTCATCAGAAATGTGCTCCAGATCACATTTTTTCATTATGAGCTGAGCTTTCTCTGGTATTTCCTGGTATAACACCAATTCTTTTCCAAAGTCAGAAAGGTGGAGTATCTAGAACTTGAAGTGTTTGGTAGAGTTAACTGTAATGCAAGCTGAGCAACAACTGTCCACTCATCTTCATCCCCTTGAAAGATCTAAATTTGGATAGAAATGTTAGTGATCAATACTGAGGAGAAAGTCAATGATGTAGACACACAAAAGAAAGGCAGCAAGAAAACAGCTGCTGTTGTTGTATACTAAATGAAAATGTAGCCAGTGGTGTGTAATTGGAAAGTCATGGCTTCTTCTTGGCCTCACTACACCTACTTTTTGGCTGCTTGCCAGTCAACAAATTATTCAAATTACTCAGTGACCACTAATCCAACATCTCCATTACATACCATCTCAGAATTTTTTGTATGGCTGAAAATTTTTAGTGATAATTTTTTCCAAGTCAATAAGAAAAATGTAAGTAGAAGACAGCTAGAATTCCTGTGTGTTCTTCCTTATATGCTCTCTAGGAATATCTGTGCTGAAGAAATGAGACAACAGCAATTTTTAGGGCAATAATGTGGCAGGAACTCAGGCTGGCACAGAAGAACAATTCTGCACTCCATTTTGTTGTTCAAATTACGTCAAAACCCTGTTCTGTTGTCATATGTCATCAGGTTTTGCACCAATTAAAGTCTAAAATAAACAAGTCTTTTCTAAAGCATTTGGTCATTCATTTACTTTCCATGTATGGTATAAATTTTAGGCACTTCTTCTGTGCCTGACCACTGTTCATGACATCTGTTAATGAATGAAGATTGAGTAGCAAAGATTTCTAGCCAGCCACCAGTCAGCTTCATTCATGTTAATTGTAGGAAGAAGTTGAAAACAACTTAGCAATTTGGATAAATGAGGGGGAGAATCAATAGAGAGCATTCATAACTATAATAAGGCAAACATCATTAAAAGCTTTATCTTGATCATACTGCCTGCTTTCGTTTGAGTTCTCCAAACAAACAGTCCACGTGTTGCATTACCAGTGCATCCATCCCAGCCCTCTGGCTATTCCTGTGCTGAGCAGAGAGCTGGCAGGGGCTGCCGGCTCCACCAGGGACAAACTGGCATTCCTTAAGGAAAAAAAAAGCAATGGGTATCAATCATTTACTGTTTCTAACTGAAAGTGGAAAATATTTCATTAAATAAGGTAGTAGAGTTATCTTTGAAACCTTTTATAAATCACAGAGATAAGTCACAGAGACCAGTGTGTCAAACACACACAGTAACACAACACTGAAAAACATTGAATAAAACACTTTATATAAGTAGTGCTAGTTGTTTGCCTCTTGCCACAGACATCCTTTCTTAGAGTAAGATCATCTCTCAAAATCTGATGCCTGTTTGCAAATGTTCTGTGGAAACATTTTCCATATTAATATTTCATCTATTTTTTTATAAAGTGCTGAAACCTTCAGACTTAATTCATTTTTGTTAATCAATGTCCTTTTCATGAGAGTATAACATTCCTGTCTGCTTCTAAATGTATGCAAGTAAAATCAGAGGTGTTTGTCTGAAAAGAAGTTTCTGGAGATATTTTATTAAAGAATTTCTGGAATTTATTTTAAAGCTAATACAAAGAACAAGTCAGTTCTGATTTCAATTAAAGAAAATTACTGAATTCTCACAGGCTGCTTTTAAAATCTTATCTTCAAAGGCTTCTTTTTCAAAAAATCCAATATCCCACATTAATCACATAAAAACAATTAAATCTTTGCCACAGAGTACAAGGTGTGTGCCAATGATATAAGTATTTTGACATAAAAATTCTGTGGTAAAAAAAAATCAGATACAGATTACTTGCATACTTTGTTTTCCTATTGTTTTACACACATTAAATTAACAAATGTGTGTTCTCATTCTATGTTGACCAAAATACCAGTTGCAACAGATATGACTTTATTATGAGCATACCCATGGTTATACAAAATATATAATTATTTAAAAAACTTCTATCACATTAAGAGAACTTCTAAACTGATGTTGCATACATATATAGATATCTACGATATATAAAAAACTTGAATATTTTAGGAACTGACATGGTTAATTTTTACATGTTTGGTCTCATTATATGCAGACTGTAATGCAACCACTTTCTATACTTTAAATATTTTCATAGCTTATGTATTGTAACCCTTGGGTGTTATTTTAGGGGGGGGATAGGGACTTGAGATGTATTTTGAGTTGAATAGTCCTTGTAAACAAGTAAATTTATGAAAAGTTGTGTGGATATGTGACTCCTAATGCCAAGCATTGATTTTAAGATTAATTATTTTGTGCATGAGGGTAAGCAATGCATTTTCTGAACAGTAAAATCCCCAAGTCATTCCTTCTCTGTAAAAATCAGTGTCATACAGCAGAAATACAATGACCAGAGGTTAGTTGTACTTTGATATACAGTAGTGCAGTTCTGTGTGCAAGCAACTAGTACCACAACAAACAGCAGCTTGTTTGTCTGACACAGATGCCATGGTACCTTCCCTTCTTTCAGGTCCTGCTTTCCCTTTGGTTGTAGTTGTGTTACTGACAGGAAGGTTGCCAACTGTGTGTTTCATACCTGGATTGCAGAGAGAGCAAACTGCTTTTGAGTTCAAATTGTCAGCACTCAGCTAAGAAGTGAGATATTCTAGGTGAGACTAAAAGTAAGATGTATGCATTTATAGCTCAACAGTACATTTGTCTTTTCAGCCTTGCGCAATACATGCTTGTGCTTAATCAACCTCCCACCCTGATGAAATGGGGAGGGTAATCAAAGCCAAACATGTATGTTGAGATAAGAACAGTTTAATAAATGAAAATAAAGTCAAATACAATAATAACAGTTAATAATAGTAAAAGGGGAAAACTAAATGGTGCACAATACACTTGCCCACCAACCACTGACTGATGTCAGAATCCCCTTCCCAAACCCAGATCAGCCACACTCCCTGCTAATTCCTCCCAGTTTATATACTGGACGTGATGTTCTGTGGTGTGAAATATCCCTTCAGTCAGTTCAGGTTACCTGCCCAGCTATGTTCCCTCCCAGTTTCTTTTTTCCTCATTGGCAGAGCAAAAGACAAGGAAAAAAAGTCCTTGATTTAGGATAAACCTGGCTTAGCAAAAAACCAAAACAGCAGTGTGTTACCAACATTATTCTCATTCTGAACCCAAAACACAGTGACAGCTACTGAAAGGAGCCACCATATCCTAGCTGAAATCAGGACAATGCAGCACCTGCCTCCGGTAAAAATAACGCTGGGATAAGTGCTCTGCCCTTCTCTTTGTTGCCTGCAAGAAATGAGGCTACACTGCAGGCTGGAGCTCAGGTGCCCTAGGAGGAGTAGGGACCAGGATGGAAGCAGAGAAATTGCTCCTGGAAACGCCTGCCTCCAGCAGTCTGCTGCCAGGCAGATAAAGGTAGAAGGATGAACTTTAACCTGCTGAGAGCTGGCTGTGCCCACCACTGAGGAAGAACAGCATGGGGCTTACCAACACAAACCAGCCCCACCCCAAAAACGGTCCTTTCTAAGTGAGGAAAAAGTAAATTTCCACTGCTGCAGCAGGGTTTGCTCTGGCATGCAGTGTAGCTCTATTCTGGCCAGATAATAATATCTTTCAGTACAGTCTGGGAGGCCCAGCGGTTGAGGTGAGAAAATATTGGCGTTTTTTTCTGTTTTGATCATTTTCCCCTCTGTATTAACAATCTGAAGTTGCCGTTTTACAGCAAGTATATTGTTGGGTTTTCAACAGACACCAATCACTATTCCTTGAGATTTCATTTGAAATAATGTTTTATAGTGGAATTTCCTTTCATTCTGACAAAAGGTGGAATTGAATCAAGATTTACTAAACTCTGCTGAACTTCAGAGGGTTTTTTTACTCTTTTTAATTAAAGAAACAATCATAAAGTATTAAGATCACCTTCTAGCTTTTCTTTGAGATGAGTGCCAATAATCTGCATTTCAGCACATAACATCACCAGAGGTATTAAAAGGAAAGTCTTTCTAAAGGTGTTTAGTGACTCATCTCCCAGTGGTGTTGTAAGAATTAATTAGCTAATGCCAGTACAGCATTATATAAATGCTAAGTACTATTGTTGACAGATTAAGGTTATGAGTGCCAAGTGGCAACGTGAGCTTTGTTATTGAGAGTTGTCTCTCACTCTTGAAGCAGAAGAGACCCCTCTCAGGAATGACATGATAAATCATTCTTCCTGACTTTTTAGCCTTTCTCTCTCACAGAATTACTAAAGATGACACGAGTCATGCTGATGGGTTTTGTGACAGTAGCCCAGGAAGGAATTTCAATATGCTAAAAGTCAATTATGTATAAGTTTCCTCTACCATTAACTGAATCATAGAGCCATATCCCACAGAGAGAACTGTCAAGTCCCATTTGTCTGCAGCTCAGCAGCCACGCACTATGTAATCTAGGATCAATAAACCAAAACCTGGAAGGGGCACACAAAGCACAACACTACCATTTTTCTGTACCAGCCATTTAGAAACCAATGCATTTATGGTTCCAGCCCCCAGAAGAAGCCAATGCAAGCAGCTGTAAATGTATATTCAGCTCATTTTCCAGTAACACAGGCAGTGATCATCAATCTTAAATGATGAGTTTTAGCCATGGCTACTTAACTACTCTGATTCAGGTAGCTGCTTTCCAGTGTGTTTATGTCTTCATATTCTAGAGAGTATGTGCAGAGCTGATTCTCTTCAATTTATATTATTTTAGCAAATAAAATCAGAGAAGTGATGGATTGGTTAGTGAGGCAATCAAGGAGGTTAAAATTTGCAAAAAAAAAAAAAATATAAATAAAGTATAAATAGTCATGTGCACATGAGTTATAAGCAATCTCTCTCGCTTTCTCTTGTTCCAGCATACACAATGTGCTAAAACATAATTATTTGAAAACTTCCTGACTTTCAGTGGGGAAAAAACAATGAGACTGAGCATCATGTAGAATTCAGACATGGTAAACTCATCATAGGTTACTCTCTCTTTCATCACTTTCTAAAAGTCTTAATTTTACATGTTTTCCATGCCTCCATCTAAATTTGTCATTTTACCAAACAATGAAATATTATAGCATATGAGGCACATCAGCAAATCTCACAGCAAAAGAGTAATCAGGTTTTAATTTTTTTTCTTCTCAGCCATTTGTCTGAGAAGACCCTTGTGAAAAAGTAATGCATTAACAAATCCATTGCTTAAAATTTAATTTTACAAAAATTTCCACAATGTTTTACCTCTGCTAGTTCCCTGTCACAACAAAATAAAACAAAAAACAAAGGCAAAACCAAACAGAAATTAAAGCAAAACCAAAAAAACAGAGCTTGTTAGTCTAAGTGAAAGAAAACACAGATCAGACTAAATTTTGCCTGACAAAATAAAAGTGCAGATCAGACTTTACCCCTATGATTATCACCTAATAGGCTGCTCAGAAAGGGGAACTCAGACAAGCAAACTGCATTAAAAGTACATTCATAATAAATGCTTGCACAGAAACAGGATGTTAAGGCATCATCTGTGATGAATAAAAAGGCTCTGACCAGAAAAGAAGACAGTCATTGCAGAAAGATTGACATTTTTATGATCATTTCAGCATCAGGTCCAATTCAAATATTATTAAAAATTTATGAAAAATAGATTAATGAATTCTTCCCTTTGGAAAATTTTTCTGAAGGTAATCTATTTCATTGTTTGCCAAAAAATCCAATTTAACATTTCTTGGGTTTATTTTACATTCCTGCTTTCTCATTATGCTAGAATAAAAACCCTCCAGTAACCACTATTTTCTTCCTATTTGCTGTACTTACACTCTGTAATTAAATACTCTGTCATCTTGTTTTAATAAGCTAAATTCCGCCTCATTATGGTCTTTCCATTTTCTTCAGTCTTTGAATTATTTCTGAGGCTCTTCATTATGCCCTGCCCTGTGCAGAACAACCCATCCAACACAGAGGAGGAAAAGTTTTCCCCTGACTGCACTAATATTTTTCTTTAAAGGGTTTTATTTTACCACACAGTCCATGTTATTTTGTATTGCATGGTGTTCTCTGCAGAGTTTCTACAAAGCTTCAGGAAAAGCATCTCCAGTGAGATGCAGTGAGAGAAATTCCCTCTGGTGATTGTTTTGGTGGGCTGCAGTTAGTTAGTTCTTAACCTTTGTGATGCAGTATGCTTGATTTACCCTGAATAGCATTATTTTTTTAAAGAGAAAGCCAGGTATTACTGACTCAACTGTCCAGAATATGTCCAAGCAGGCTATGAGTTTGGTAAATAAATGAATTTTCATGGAAGTAATCTCCTCAGTGAAGAAAAGCATAGTTGTTTGACCATTTTCTATAAAATAACATGGAGTTGTACTGATTACATTTATATTTTTCTATCAGGGGAATACCAGCTTTCTTATCACTGTGCCAGGGAATGAGGACATGCATAATAATCCACATATCTAGGGGTCGTCTTACTTGACTTTTGAAAAAGTATTACAATATTAGCACTCAGAATTCTTGCTTGCTCCCAGTATGCCAAAATTTAAAATTTAGTCATCAGATCATGGATTACCTCCACCTCAGGCTAGTGAATGCAAGTTGACTGGCCTTATACAGTTAAATTGCTAACCTAGCATCAAATTTGAATAAACATTGCTAATACACCACATTTCTGTGCTTCTTGCCTTTGTTGTGTTTGTTCCTTCCAATGTATTTCTGCAGAAAGTAACCTAGAGAGCTGTGCTCAAGTAATGAAGTGATACAACAATATTCATAATTAAATACTCAATTCCCCAAACCCAAAAATGTACAAGTGCTGTTAGTCCACTGATTATTGCATTAGCTGTGCATATGAATGAGTGACTGAACATGAAAATGCTCAGATTTACATCTTCCTAATATTGTGGCTTTTTCCCCCAAGAATTTAATACAAAATTTTTCTGCCACAATAGCATCCACTTTTGGAAAATGGTGCCTATTGCCTGACTTTTATTTAATCTCTGTGATCCCTATAATCCTGTGTGGCATCTCCTTGGTGCCAGGTTAGTTGCAACACTCTCCACCCTCTTGATCTCCTTCAAAAGTTCTCATTGGGCAAGGTCTCTTGTCCAAATTTCTATTTTAAATCTTGTATTCCTGGGTTGCTGTATAGTTCAATAATTGTGTATCATCACTCCTATCTGCACATAATTCACCTCAATTCATTCAAACAAAGCCTTTTATTGCCATTTTTCCTGGAATTTGTATAGCACACTAAACATGCTAGAATTAATTTGATTTAATGCACTATTTTGTTGAAAACTAGAGTGCTGCTAAATGAGATTACTTGATTGTGTGCAGCACAGTGACTGCCCACCTCATCTTTAGTTGGAGACTGGAAGTGAGGGCCTCTGTGATACATTACCAGGGGATACAGGGTGAATGTTTTCAGGATGAGAGGAGGGAAACAATTTGAGGAATACTTCTGTATCACTCACAGTTAGAGTGTAGGCTGATGCCAAATGCTGGTTATTGTCTTCCTTCCTGAAGCACCAGTGAACACTGCAGCACAATGCTATTTTCAGCTCCTTGACAAGATGATTACAATGTAAAGTCATTCTGCGTGACCAGCATGCCAGGTGTTCGCTGCTCTAGCTCTGCTTTTATTACACTGGGGATGAGAGAATGATGAAGGGAAGGATTGGAGTTACTTAGATTTTCCAACAGCAGGTCAGGTTAGATAGCTGGGCTATATTTACTCAATGCATTGGCATAATGTGTCTGTCATTTTCTTTGTCTTACAAATAAAAATTAATTGGAACAAAACTAGCCAAAATAAAATCCTGCCTCTTAGGAATTTCCAAGGCAAAGTTTGCACTTCTGGGAGATTAAATAGTGCCAGGTTGGTTAGGCTTTCCCTGAGCAGAGCAGCTATTGAGAAGATTGGTGTTGAGCAAACTCCCCAAACCACACAGCATTCATGCTCACAGGCACACAGGGAGAGATGTAGCACAATACCTTTTCCTTCCAGGCTTTTAGTCCCCTGCCAAGTCTATAAAAACTAGAAAAATTACAGATGGCCTTTGCAATTCCATTTTTCAGTATTCTTTCTTTTCAGAAGGAATTTGAAAGAGATCAGATAGACCAGTTCAAAATCAAATAGCTGTAACAATTGATAACTAACAACTAACATGTTTTCTCCTGAATATTTGTTTTGTATACTGCGATCAAAAGACATTATTCGGATTCTGATTTCACAGCAACAAAATTTTCCAGGGTTATCTTGCAACTAAATAAGAAATACAAAACTGTTTCAAGATACCTATTTAAATCCAAAAATACTCAAGTCTGACTGTGCTGTTGGATCCAGATACATTTTAAGATACCTGGCCTAGATTAGCAATGATGGAAATGGGTCAAAGAACAGTATGAATGGGGCAGCAGTAGATTCTTACAGTGACTTTTTTTTCAGGCTTAGGAGGTTAAATACGTGTAAGCAGTCCCAAAGGAAAGGAAGCACAGATGATATTAGCTAACAAGGACTTCAAAGAGTCTTTCAAAACTTATCAGTCTAGAGACAAAGTAATAAATGCCAAAATAAATGTATGACTCTGCAGGAAATAAAGATACATATAGAAAATAAATTCGTCCCAAAGCCATTTGTGATAAAGTAAAATAATATAAATCAGGGTGGTTTTTTTTTTCATTTGAGTCACAAATTTCTATTGCTTTTGAAAGAAATTCCAGGGAATTTTCCTCACAATTCTTAGCTTGAAAAGTCCTGTAGGTCACAAAATTATCACACAAGTTAGGAAAAAGCCTTGTGTTGGTAGAAGCATCAGAGTAGAAATAAGCTCTATCATTAGACTATGGCCTAATAAAAAAGCACCAATGACCCACTTCTCATTGACACAAAAAGCTTCTTTAGATCAATTGTATGCATTGAAAAGAGCTCTGACAGTGACCAAACCAGATCAGCAGCCTGAAACACCTCTATCTAATCTTAGGCTCAACCCAGTGCAGATTTATGGATTTCTAATCTTCCTTAACCATATACAGCAGTAAAAGTGGGAACTATCTTTGTAAGGATTGAGAGTTAAGGAGAAATTCACCAAAACTACTAGAATTTGGTTATTCACTTGTACAGTGATGGAGATCATTCATCTGGCAGGTTTATTCTGCAGTTACTTATGGCGAAAAAGGAAAGGCAGTCTGACCTGCATGATGCCTCAGTTCCCTGAGCCTCACTGAGGCAGTCACAGACATGAACAGACATACTCAAGGTAGAAGAAGTCTACAGTCTCAGTAAACAAGCAAACTTTTCAAAATATCTCATATTTTCAATCAACTGTTTTCCTGTCCCAACATTTAGCTACCACTTACCATCTTGACATGTTTGTTGTCATAGGAGAAACTGTGATTTGGGGCAGCTGAAGTGCCTCTGATGAAAGCCTGTGTATTTGCAAAGAATGTACACAAAGCTCCATTTCCCTGAATGTGGTAGGAACAAACAGCAGAAGGTTATTTCTTTACTCAGAAATCTAGCTTTCCATTTCCAGTAGGTACTCTACTCAACAGAAGCTTTTTGTCTTGGCTTTCTCCCTGGGCCACCCACATAGTGTGTTTGTTTTATCCCAGTTTTCTGATTATTTCTAAACACAAAGCTCCTATCAGTTAATGTCTCAGTCAGTGAATATTTAATAATTTCCCAGAAAGTTCTTTGTTTTTCAAAAATTAGTTCATACTTCAGCTTGTCTTTGTAGGATAACTGCCTTGGTGGTTCTTTCTACTGTTTTTAGCAAATTTACTTCATACAGGAGCTTAGCTGCTGCTTCTTGTTTAGACTGAATGGAAGGTGCCCCCATAACCAGGGGATTAATGAGGCTTGGAATTTTCTGCAGATCAAAGACAAACTTTATGGCAGCCATTAACATCTTCCAGCACTTGAGCATAGCATTCTTGAGAAAAGAAGAAAAGCCTATAATGATCAAGCCACAACATCACCTAATCACCCGTTTCTCCTCATTGCAGTATTTCCCTCAGGATATCATGTGATGCTACACTTCAGACAGAAAATTAAATGAAAAAGGGGAAAAATATTTTAAAAGGTAACAGAAAGAGAAAGCTGAAAGACATATAGCATAAACAAATAGACTTGGGAGGAAAGGGAGGGAAATAGTGGGATTGTAGATTTTCACAGACAAGCCTCAGCATTTATGGCCTCTGATTTACATAGTGCAATAAATGAAAAATTATCTTTGCAGCATGCATTCTGATTTAATTTTATGCCCAGCCTCTCTTGCCTCTTAACAGCTCCTAAACTGCTGTAGTTTTGGTTTTGGTGTCCTCCAGTCAGTAGGAATTGGCATTGGTTTATCATTCTGTGAAATATTCCAGCAGTTCAGGAGCTGCTTATGAAGAAATTAAATCTTATCATCTTCAAGCAAAACAGCCTCCATCAGAGAGATGCAGCAATAATTCAATTTCAACCTTCTGGAGTGTTGCTATCAGATTCTTAAGACAGACATTTCCCAGTAAGAGAACTGTGAACAGAATTATCTCAACCATGGGAAAGAAATTAATAATCTCAGCACAGAAGTTTCCCTAGGTGAAAACGCAAATTATATTCACCAAATACTTCTTATTTGCACAAATATTTACACCAGCAAGGACTGAAATTATGCTGCTGGATGTGCCAGTTTTCCCAGACCTTGAGCACAACATGCACGTATCTGTACTCCATGTGCATGCACAGCACTTTTGGCAGTGTGGGCTTGTCATGCTTGCTGAGACATTCTGTGCCCTGGCAGCTGTCTGTCAACTTAGGGAAGCTGGATGTCACACCAGGACCTGGGGCCTGAGAGCCCTAAATCCATGCATTGTGAACAGCTGTGAGTGTAGGCACAAAACTGTTAGGTGTTTCAAGGAATGTGGAAATGCAAGCTGGGTACCTCTGGAAAAAGCCCTACAGGAGCAGAAAAACAGATTGGTTTCTCTGTGATGTTATCCCAATAAATTTCATCACTTTTCAACACAGATAATACAAAAAAAAAAAAAAATAATGAATGGGATCACTTATCCACTGCTACACTGACAACTTTTCTCTTCAGCAAATTAGTCTGGACAATGCCATAATGGTACAGAACTGTGTTCACACTAGCACTAGTTCCTAAGACAAGTACATTATTCCACTACCAAGCACTGCATTCATGTAGTGACAAAGCTTTCAGGGAACTTCCTGTCCAAAGTGATGGGAACAGATAAGCCTGTGAATAAAACCAGAAAGCAGGCAAATTAAATTAAATACCAGCATGACTTTCCTAGGCACTTTTGTTTAGTTTTGTACTGCTATTTTCATTTCACTTAGCCAAGGTTTTGGGGGTTTTCCAAATTAATTGCCTAGTTTCTCTTCATACTTGCAAAGACTTCAAATGAATAAGGGTATAGTAACAGAAATAATTTCATTTTAGTCATTATATTGCTAATTCTTTCAGTTTCAGATTTAAAGACCAAACGGATAGGCAGATACACAGATTCTAACTTTTCACACCAGGAGCAGTCCAATAGGGCTTTTCTGACCCAACTTGGTGCCAGATGCTTTGAAAGCTAAAATTGCACACTAAAGCCATCTTCAAATACTAATAAACAAATGAAATAGCTAAATGAAAAATAAAAAAAAAACCTCATTAGGTGAACAATTTATTTTTCTATAACAGGATAAAGAACATTCTCAATAAGAGTATTTGAGGTTTTATTATAAATAAAAAAGATGTCTATGTCCAGCATTTTAAAAATTTAGTGAAAATTTCAAATTTCAGGTTTCAGCTGTCTTAGAGAGAAATAACTTTGATCTTTTCCATAATTTAATCTTTTTGTGTTATCTCACCTTCAAAGCGGGCCTATTTCAATGCCTTGGTAATAATTTTTTTGCATGATGTCTGAAATAACTAAGGCTCAGGAAATACGAATTATATAGGAAAAGCAAGAACAAGAGGATCCAAGGTTGCCACCATGTGGATCCTTAAGCTTGCTGAGCCTCAGGAAATCTTTTAACATTGACAGGGCAATGGTTTGGCTGACTGCCTGAGCAATAGGTGTAAGCATGCCAGAAATGCATAACTGAGGCAGGAGTCATCTGCTGGCCAGGTACATTAGTGTTCATTCATTGACAGGTTTAGTGGTTGGATCAGAATGACAGTTTTATAGTCTCCTGCAGATGGGTGAGAAGAAATAAGAAATAATCATCTTGGGATGGAGGGAAAACATGACAAAACATATCCAGGTTGTTATATCTCACAGGCAATGGAATAGCACTCCATGCTCCCAGCTTTATTCATAAGTCCATGTGAAAACCACTCTTGTCAGTGTGCATTTCCCACTGGAGGGAGAAGAGGGGGAAAGCAACACAGAGGAGGAGAAACAGTTGAAAAGAAAATGCAATTTTACTTTTGCAACGTGTCTGAAAATCAGCAAGATCTCCTGGGCTGAGGTAGTGAGAGACATAGAGTAAGTTTTACAGAGGATTCAGTGAGCTGGTGCAGTTCTCTTTTCTGGTCAAACTGCTGAGTAGACTGCCCAGAAAGCAGTACATACAAACTCATTCCCTTCTTCTGCCAGGAGGCAATTCAACGCCCTCAGAACATCTCCATGAACAGCTATGTTTGATGGCTGGTAATTCTAAGCATTTCTCAATTTAGCTGTTTCACTTTGCCTGGATCCTTTAAATTGTCACAGGGAGGATATGAATGAAACACTTGCCTTGGTCACATTTAGGGTGTGTAAAAGAGGCAGGCATTTTCTTGAGTCAATCGTTGCCTGCCCAGCTGAACAGTTTAACTCAATCCCTGAATCCAGAGAAAAAAATTAAAATATCATATGCCTCCATCTAATGGGTTCTACCCACCCAGAAGGCCTCTAAAGCTGGCTGCTGGGCACCTTGCATTGTACCTTAATGGCCTAATGCTAAGAGCATTTTCAGAAAAGCCTGACTATATCTGCTCAGCAACCTCCTCGTGCCTTTTGGATGACTGCTGTTTGAGATGCTTTGAAGCCTCTTCTTCCCCAGCTGTTTTATCAATCTATCTTCAAAAACTGCTTTTTAAATTAGATACTGTTCTTCAGATTTGTATCAAGATGACTGACAAACTTCATCAATCCCCCATTTTTAACATGCAGTCTACACAGCAAACTCCTCAGCTGAGTGTTTAACCTCATCCAGGGCCATGCACAGTGATGGAGAAGTCTTGTTCCCCAGTGTTCACACTAAATATCTGGAAGAAGACCACTGCATGGACTATTTTTAGTCTAGTTCTCATTGTAACATGCAAGTAGGAGCCCAGGCTGCCCACCACCTGAAGTGTCCTTTGCCAGACTCCTGCCTGAGGAGATGGTGTAGGAATCAGACCTAACAACTGTATTTCTTACATTCATACATGAAGCAGATGTCTGACAAAGAAGTTCAGGCCAGTGGAAAATTAAAGACTGAAACTGTAGCTGTTGGAGAAACCTGACAGCATTTTTTGTTTAATGACCCATTTCAGGCCAACCATCCTATTATGCTACAGAATATTAAAACTGGATTGTAATTTTCCAGAGTGTATGAAGGGCATAAGTCCTGTTTTTCCAAAGGACTTTGGGCCACATGCACCTTACCTATTTTTATCACCTCATTCAGGCATTATATTAATTGATATAAACATATAAAGCCCTAGAGATTCAGCTAGAAGGTGACGGAAGGTTCCCAAATAGCTTGGAATTTTTTAATTTTCTTTTTGCTTACTGAAGTTTTTAGGTGGTCTAGGAACAAAACTTACTTTGCCAAAGTAGTGACTAAGTTAGTTAGTGTATATAAAAGTGTTTTTCTTGATGTTTATGCTATCTCTTCTCTTTCATACAGTTTTCAGTCAAACAGAATCTGAAATTAATGTGATTACTGAATTATTTAATAACATACTTCTGTTAAGGCTAATCTGAAACTTAGAAGCAATGTAATATGAAATTTGTCATGCATCTAAAAATCACTTCAGAAGTTCTTTATTTTGGTTATCTTTTTTCCAGAAGCTTCAAGTGTGGGGAGGAATCAGGGGAGTTTATCTCCTGTGTTTAGAGGACATCTATTGTCTTGCTCCATTGTATGTCCCCATGGCCCTGGAATAATATTTTTTTCTCTGAGGCGCCTGAAAGTCTTGATAGGACCAGCACTAATTGGATGGTGTAAATAGAAGAATTAAGTACATGAGAGCCTGAAATCTCTGTGGCTTTAAAACTCAACTTCTACATATTTGGACAAAGCAGTAATCCCAGACAATCCTTAGGAGCAAATAAAACAGGATGGCACATCCTGTATAAATCCATTTTTTTCCTGGGTTTTTGTGCATTTTTTAGGGAATCTACTGAAAGACACACATCTGTTGGAAAAGCAGGGGAGTAAATCTATCTCTGTAAGAATTAAGCCCATCCATGTAGCTTATGATTGTTTATTACTTACCTTCTCTCCTGAGAGCTGTTTGAAGATGAGAAAGCTCTGTCTCCTACTGTAGGGCAGGAGAACACATTGCTGGCACTCAATAACTGGCAGCTAATAATAGTGGTAGACAATTAACTCTTCAACCAGGCACACATGCTAGCCAGTAAAGACTTAGCTGCCAGGTAGCAGACAGATGGCCTTACACATAACAAGTGGAAATACCTGCTCTCTGGGCCTTTTTTCTCCATTTGCTTGTTGGCATCTGTCACTGCACACTGAGTTTGTTGGGAGGAACCAGACATGGACAGACAGGGTGCGGGATTGCCATTGGCATCATTGGCAATGAATATCACCAGCGGGAAGCTCAGGGATTCCAAGAACCCACTGCAGCTGAAATCACTGTCAGTGTAAGGTTAAAAATGCCTGCAATGAGAAGGTTATCCATTGACAAAATGCTTTCATGTTAGTCCTTGTTTTAAGCCGCTAAAAAAACCCATGCTAGCATGTTTAATCAGCAAGTTACAAAAAGCCAGTGGGGAAGAAGGTTGCAATTCCCAGTGAGATCTTTTAAGCAATCTGATGTTTTCTAACAATGCAGAGGAAAAATCAATTGCAAAGCTCTTTGTCATGTTTCAGTCACATAGCTCCTGCCTTCCTCAGTGGCTATGACACACACATCAGACAGAGGAGCAGGGAGCTCTGAGGTGCAGGAAACAGCTGAGTGGCCAGTTGAAGAAATACAACATGCATTAGCAACTGTACTTCACATGGCAGAGTAAAAGAAGGAAGACTTCAAGAAAAAAAATCTATTAATTGCTCTCCTTTTCAATTTGCTCAATTTTCAATGATTTTTTAGACCTTAACAAACTTTCCTGCATGCACCCTGCTGCATCTCCAGTTCTCCCTGAAGCCCCTACAATCCATGCATGTTAGTTATTTTACCTCATGGGATTTATTGTGAGTAGATGTATTTCCTACCCACATTCCCCTGCCTGCATCCAAGAAGTAGTCAGGAAAGAGAAAGAGCCAAGGATGGGCTGTTGTATCTGTCAAAGTAATTTTTGCAAGATAAGAGGACCTGCCTTACATAGTTATACTGCCAAGGGATCCCAGCAGAGACTGATGTCCCACAGAGTAGGTACCATAACAGTCTGTGAGGAGAAGGCAGCCCTGTATTCAAGGCTTATAAATGCAATTCAAAATAATACAAGGTGGTTGGAATAGGACCAAAAAGCTTGATATTCTGCAAATCACATAGGTGAGCTGCTCCACATAACATACTGCTGAAATGCATCAAAACTCACTTTAAATTTTTCACAAGTTATACAGAATATCTCACTCTGCAGCTCTGTTGTGCCACACTGAAGAGAATTTTGCTTTAGAGCATGAATTCATTTTGCTGTGAACTTCAGGTCTTATCTACAGCACAGAATAGGTCAGAAATCTAATCACAAATCTGGTTTACAAAAATGAAGTAAACTCAAAACTCCTCAGTCAAAAGGCATAAAACTTTCTGGCTTGCTCAAAGTTTATCACTCATTTCTTGCTTTGTAAATATAAGCAGTCTTATGCTTTCCTGGAATGAGGAATAGATTTTTCTTTTAATTTCAAGAATATTTGTACTTGGCCTAGAACATGGTGACAATCATAACAAAACTCATTAATTTACCTCAGAAGGATGCATATAAAATTACACCCTAACTAAAATCTCTTCAGAACAAAGTGACACTGATAACAAGAAAAAATTATAAGAGAACGGTAAGATTTTCTAAAGAGTGTCTTGTTGGGAGACAATAAGCTCCTGCTGGTGTCAAGAATCATTTCAAGAGAGAAAGGGAGAAACTGCATGTTCAAGAAATCTGCAGATGGCCTCTGTATGTGTTTCTTATAGAAGTCATCTTGTGATTCTGTCCTAGAAAGCCCTCCCAAAAAAAGCAATTCTAATCAAAGCTCATGTTAGAAGTTTCTTAACATCACAAGCTTCTCAGTAATAAAATCACATTAAAATAAAAAACAAACAAACAAAAACAAACACCCCCCCCCCAAAAAAAAAAAAAAAACCTGTAACTTCCAGGAAGCCTTAATTTCTAAATCTAAAACAGGGCTTCCCCAATGAACAGGAACAGCTCAATCCCCAATGCCACCAAGGAAGTCTGCCAGCAGAGACGCAACCACCAGATGGTGGCATTTCCACTATATAAGGTACTATGTTGACACTTGAATTGTCATGTAATTAACGTGATTCACAGTAGGTGTATAATTTTCTGTGTAAGAGCAGCAGTGTTTTAAAAGGATCTATAATTATAAACCAGAATACAACAGTCTTTCAGGGCAGGCTCAAATCCTTTATTCACCATTTCCACAATACCTAGCAACACTAGGAATGCAGAAATTTTGAGTTAGAGAAAACTGACTCTAAGAACCAGCAATGACAGGCAGAGGGGAGCATTTTTCTCCTGAATTACCTGATAAAACCTGGGTCATTCCTTCTCCTGCAGATATCTTCCTCTTCATCAGTAGTAGGTTTGCATGCAGCTTAGGAAGAACAGTTGCTTGGGATGCAAGAACTACAGCTCAGCAGTGGGGACAAGGAAGAAACTCTACACACCTGCAGTTGCTCTTATTTCTTTTTCCTGAGAAGTCCAGCAGTGGATGTGATCTACAAAGAAATGTGTTGCTGACAAAGAACAGTTGGTTATTGCTCCCACTACAGTCTTCTGCAAACTGCCACAGGCTTTCCCTTAAAAAATAACTTTATCCAAGTAATTTCAAGCTAATTTCTTACATTGTCCTTATACAACATGAGTGGCTCAAAAACCTGTAGCCAGAAATAACAATATGAAGTATCATTTTTCACCTAGACATCTTTTGGAGCTGAAACTCCTTTGTATTTGACATCCAGGAAACAGTACTTCTGTCCTCCTAAATATTTGCTGTCTTCTATTGTAACTCCTAAAGTGAGTTTGGGAGCTTCGGGCTGGAAGACTCCTCCTGGGTCATCAAGTGCATTGGTGAATAGTACCCTACTGTCAGTCTCTCAATAGCTGACAGTTCTTTCCACTACAATTTCTCTACTGGGAAGCAATTACAGGATGTTAGTCCTCTACTGGTTAGTAATATTTTTGTGGTTTTCATACTAAATTTGTTTGCCCAATTTTTACTCATTTGTTGTTGTGCTTCTGTTAATATCTGGAGTATCAATGACTCACTCCTTCCTAATTTTTCCCTCCTGGATTATTCCATGGAATGATACAATTCTGTCCCCATACAAAAATATATATTGGCCGTAATTTACATGAAGTAAATTCCAGATCTTCAAGAACCACTAAAGGACAACTTTCATTGCTCTCTTATTACAACCACCCTAACATTTCTTTTCCTCACCCATGTATTTACTCAGGAACTTGTAATAAAAATTACAATACATTCTGCACATAGTAATATTGAAGTATTTTTCAGTTTTCAGTTCCTTTTACCTCTGTCCCAACATAGCTGCACTCTCAGGACTCTCTAATTCAAAAAGGGTTAAACCAGAAAAAAAGAGTTGTTTTACTCCCACTGCCTCACTGGAAAGGGGAGCCTTTCCACAGTTCTGCTATTGTAGTCTGCAATTGCATGAAAACCTTTTGCCAACAGAGTACAGCAGTATTCTCATATCAGCAAAGAGCTTCTTGTGTAAATACAACCTTGTTCAACATCCTGGCAACCCTGGCACAGAATGAATAGAGCAAACAACCTGCTTCCTCACCCCTGAAAATGTATCTGAGCACATTAGCTGGTGCTGTTGGGCAGCTGGAACAGACCTTTCTTGCATGGTACTTCCTGTGTCATTAGTAGGTAATTTCAAACTCCAGGGCTGGAATGTTGCTGTGCAATCTGCAGAGTGGTTTGAACAATTAGAAAAAGGCAAAACTTTCTTCCCCTTCTTCATCTTGTGTAGAAGAGAAAAGTGCTCCTAAGACACTCAAAAAATTTAAAATTTAACTTTTCTGGAGTTTTATATATATATATATATATATATATATATATATATAGCAGAGCAGAATTTATTTTACTTTACAAGTGGTAATATGTCACAACATCTTGGTAGGTCATTACTCTCTAATATTATTCCAGTTGCACTGGGTTCAAGTCTGCACTTCAGATTATCACTTACCCTTCCTCTGTCTCTTCTCATAGACACATGATATGCCTTCCCTCCCTCAAATTATAAGGGCTGTCCAAGCTTTACAAGTGTTGAAGCCACCTGTCCTTATCTTTTATGTTTTGCCACCTGACCCAAAAAACCACTGTATATGAAAAAGGGCTCTTTTGGTGTTAGACACTACAATGAAACAGTAAAATTGTACATGAGCACAATTCAAGTCACAGGAAATAATTTCATTGTCTTTAGTAGGACAGGATTTCTTCTTAAAAGGTTTGGCTTTGGCAGTTATCTAATCTTCTCTATTTTATTATAATTGAAGTAGGAACAAATGTCCATTATTTCCCTCTTTCAACCAAATTATAGTAAGAACTGTCTCCTTAATTTTGCTGTAGCCTCAGATGTAAAGTATTTAGGAAATAAGTTCTCCAAAGCAGTCAGTAGATTCAAGCTCTGGGTTTGAGTTGCTTTAGAACTTTCAGAAAAATATCAATAAGTGATGAATGTTCCTTGGTTGAAGCAAAACCAGAAGGCCAACCACCTCAAGGGTGTCTATGGCTCTGGTGGATCCTCTTACACCCCTCCTGGAAATCCTGAATGCTTTACTGCCCCCCTGAACTGCCTGTACAACACATATGGCATGGGGAATAAACAGGAAGAATTAGAGATCTGTGTGTGGACCATGATCTCATTGGGGTTACAGAGACACAGTGGGATAGCCCACATGACTGGAATGTTGTCATGGATGGCTCTGTACTATTCAGGAAAGACAGGCAGCAAATCAAGGCGATAGAGCTGCTCTTTATGTGAGGGAGAGCAGCTGGAACGCATGGTGCTCTGCTCAGGGCTGGATGAAGAACATGTTGAGAGTTTGTGGGTAAGAAATAAGGGGCTGGGTAACATGGTGGTGCAGTTGTTTAGTAGAGGCCACCTGGACAGGTAGAAAAAATCAATGAAGTCTTCTACAGGGAGTTGGATGTAGTCTAGTGATGTTCCCCAGGGGTAGAACTGGCTTCTGTCTTATTTAACTCATTCATCAATGAAGTTGATGAAGAGCCAGAGTGTAAGTTTTCTGACAATACAAAACTGGGAGCAGTGGCTGATGTACCAGAAGGCTGTGCTGCTATTCAGAGAGATCTGGACACGTTGGAGACTTGAGAGGAAAGGAACTTAATGGAGTTCAACAGAGGTAGATGCAGGGTCCTTCACCTGGGAAGAAATAACCCCAGGCACTAGCACAGGCTGAGGGCCAGTCTGCTGGAAAGCAGCTCTGCAGAGAAGGACCTGGGAGTCCTGGTGAGCAACAAGCTGTCCATGAGCCACCAGTGCCCTTGTGGCCAAGAAAGCCAATGGTGTCCTGGGGTGCATTAGGAAGAGCATTGCCAGCAGGTTAAGGGAGGTGATCCTGCCCCTCTGCTCAGCCCTAGTGAGGCACATCTGGGGTGCTGTGTCCACTTCTGGGCTCCTCAGGACAAGAAAGATAAGTAACTACTGGAGAAGGTCCAGTGGAAGGCTATGATGAGGGGACTGGAGGATCTCTCTTATGAGGCCAGGCCCCTCTTATGGGCCTGTTTAGTCCAGAGAGGAGATGAGTGAGAGGGGATACTATCAATGCACACAAATACCTTAACAGCAGGTGTCAAAAGAATGGCGTCAGACTCTTTCCACTGGTTCCCAGCAACAGCACAAGGGGAAACAGGCAGAAATTAATGCACAGAAAGTTCCACCTGAACTTAAGAATTCCTTTACTGTAAAGAATAGTGACAGAGTCTGCCCAGAGACCATGCAGACTCTCCTTCTCTGGAGATATTTAAAACCTGGCCAGATGTGATCCTGTGTAGCCTGCACCAGTTAAACCTGCTTTGAGGGGGAAAGAGGATTGGACTAGATGATCTCCAGGGGTCACTTCCAACCCCAAAGATTCTGTGATTCTGTGATAATCTGTACCATTAAAAATTGTCTTTGAAATTATTAAACTATGAAAATTCTCTTGGGATTTAGCAAGACAATCTATCTGTGATGAAAACTAGATAAAGCTCATGAAAATAAAGATTTTACTAAATTTTTAACATAACCAATATTCTAGAACATCATTATTATAGACACATTTACTGGCAACAGCTAAGTAATATCTCTCAAAGACAAAGAAAAGCAAACTGTAGCCAAACCTAAAAGTCCATCTTTTCAGGTGAACCTGTACTGAGCAATCAATTAGATAAAGCTGGAAGAAAATTGGGCTTTCTTTACTGCTTAATGTGAAAGTAGAAAATCCTAGGTAATTGTGTCATTTAAGAACACAGAGGAGGTATAAATCAAGAAATGTCGCAGAATTACTCAGTAGGGGTTTGGGTGGGGAGAGAGGAGCATATTTTTACAGCAGCTGGAGGATTGTGTTCAATTTGACTATGAGAAATGAACAAACAGGTCAATAGGCAGCAGAGAGGAAGAGATGCTTCATGACTTGGCAGAAAGATAAGGAACAGGGATACAGAGATCCAAAACCCAAGCAAAATTCTGCTAACAAAAAATAGAAGAAAAAATGCTTCTGGGTTTCAACATATTATTCCCCCCCTCTCCCCCCCCCCCCCATAGATCTGCATATTTTCCATGTTAACAAAACAAAAAGCAATACATTGTTTAATCTCATGTAAAATGCGTGCATGTGTACACCTGCACACACATCCTTGAGAAGTGAGATCATGGAGTTCAAGGAAGGTGTCCCTGAGACCCAGGGCAGCCATCACTGTTTGCAGGAATGCAATCAGAGCTTTCCTCCCAGGAAGGCATAGCCTCAGGATCCAGGTTACAGGACAGAGTAAGCAGTATTGGCAGTATTACTGTTGTCTTCCTAAGTGAATGAAAGCTGAAGATTAGGCAGGTGGTGTGGAGTGACACCTACGTGGAAGTCTGGAAAGGTTCCAGGTGAAAGGATGAAATCCTTACCTAAGGTGATTAAACAGAGTCCCATTTACTTCAGCAGAGCTGTGACATTTTACACTAAGGTGGCCCCATTTTCTTCCTTTGTGTTGTCATCTTATTCACAGTGCAGAGGAAGGAAGAGATTGTGATCACATTACACTTCGTCCAAGACATGAAGACCTGTACACCTGCTATTACTCACTGTACACCTTCTTTTCCAGTTCACTGGGATTTCAATTGTGTGCTTTCATTCCATGCTCATGCAAGGACAAACCTGTCTCTTTAATTCTACCTATGCATTGTCCTCTAATCCTAGCCTTAAAATAGCAGAACAAAAGTAGTAAGCAAAATCTGTTTTGCTTGAATGTAATTTTTTAAAGGCAAAACACCAAATTTTCATTAGCAAAGCAGTGAGTCACCCTAACAACTGTAACCAGAATAAATAAGAGATGCATTAATTGAAATTGAAACTGTGTGCTTTCCCTTAATGGGCAAGTGTCTCTGAGAAGAGCCTGGTAAGAGAAAGTTATCCAGCCTTTTGGGATGTTGTTCCTCTCTCCTCAGCTGTGAAAATTAATTTATTCTTTTTTAAGTTCCTGGAAACACAAAAGGTACATAAGATGCAAAACAATACTCTCTGTTCTTAGTTGCTAGCAAAAAGTCTCTATCACAAAAATTTTCATTCCTGCAGTCATTTCTGATATCACATCATTTATTATCCTTTTTGCTATTGACAGTACTTTTTGTAGTGCAATTTACTGAGAAACACTATAGAATGAGAAGACAAAGACAATTAAAACATGAAAGCAAAACAAGGAAACAGCATACTAGCAAAGGGACAGAATCACATACTCGATGATCTTAATTAAATGTCATATTCCTACAATAGTCTCATTAACCTCATAGATAAATGAGGACTTAAAACTTACGAGCATAACAGAATTTGGCCCAAACTCTGATTAAAATAAGGTGATGGAACACTGCTCTGTATCAGTTGCCTATCAAGGATCAATGCTACCAAGCAATCACACCAGTATTCCATAACCAGGCTTTGTCTGTCCTTTGCTGAAATTTTCACTAATCCATGTTGTGTATTATAAGCATTTGGGATGTGATTTAACTTGAAGAAGTGACAAAACAATGGTTTTATAATGTAAATATGTATTTATAGTCATTATCTACTACCTCTTTTTATATCTGCCTGTGTGCTTCAGAAAACAAAGCCCCATGAAGTTACTTACACACTTGCAAAAATCTGGGCTTTCTCTGTTTGATGACCAATTGAAATTATTTACCTAAGATCTAGGAAACCCAGCAGCTTCTGACTATTTGTGTATGCACTTGCTGTCATAAGAAACCTTGCTGGCTGCCAGGTACTGTATCAATTCCTTGGAACTGCAGTCAGACAGGAAAACCTAGGGCAGTCAAAAGGTTACTCTGAAAATGGGACACTTATTTGGCAAACGACCCCCTTACTCAGTGCTTGCTGTTCTTTGCTCTGAATTTGCCACAGCAAAGGAATGTCACCACTCCTTTAGAGGTGGGGAATCACATTAAAGCCTTATTTTAGCATAGAATTAATCTTACCTGTTTATTTCTAGAGCTTCAGTCAGTCTTATAAGCATCTTAAATAACAGGACCTGCGAATATTCCAGAGGACAGTACTCCACTGCCTGGTATATTCCCTTTATTACACAAGGTACTTCTGTTTATTTACTCCATGTAAAATTTAATCCTCCTGTCTATATAACAAGACTTCCTAGGAGGACTCTGAAAGTTTAGGATTCTCTTTATGGTCTGAATTATATAGAAAAGCCAAATGTTTCTAGGGTTTTTGCAAAAAGAGCCCCTCAGCACTGAAATGTCCTTCATTTATAGATAGTTAACACTCAATGACTAAGCACACTAATCACACACAAACCCTGATCACACTAATTACACAAATCACACACAAACCCTGATCAGGTATTCTAAAGCTTTAGCCATTCAGAAACTTTTATTGCCTGCATTCATAAATGGATGCCTGTGCTGAGAAATCATAGATTTCTTTTTCAGAGCTACCAGCTATCAACACCACAACCATAAAGTGCTCAGCATGTGTGTAAGCCAGACCCTTGCTATATGTCAGGCTGTCTGCTCATAACCTGGAACAGGGAATATGTATAGGTTCATTTAGAAATGTCAGACTTTCCTCTGCTGTGCTAGCAACAACATTGCTCTGATAGCCATTTCTTCCTCCATCATCTGTGAAGTTCTCCCCAGCATTCCCTCTAATCCAGTTAGGGTTCGTGGCACAGATGACTGGGCATTCAGTGCAACAGTCAGCTCTCAATAGAAACCCAAAAAGAATGCCTTCAGACCAAGTGTTCCCACAGGCATGTATACTCAAATCCCTCTAATAGCCCTCTAAGCCTAAAGGAAATATTTCAAGTGACAGAAGGAGGGAAGCTTTCATGTTCTGCCCCTTACAGTCAGCATTTGAGACCTAGGAATTGCAGAGTATATTTCTCCATTTCAGAATAATTCCTACAAATGTTTCATCATAATCTAAATTTCAGCAAAAGTGGGCTATGGCAGAAGAACTTGATGGTGAGATTCACATTGGAATCTCCATGTTTTATTTCTAGTTCACTGTCTCTTAACATGTTTATTAGTGACATTTTGCAATATCTTACGTCATTTATGACTGCAAGCCAAGACCTGATGTGACTAACAGAAAAGGGAAATCACACATAATGATATGCAGCTAAGTAAAAATACCCACCTTACTTCAAACAAAAAAAAGAGGAGTGGAAAAAGGGGGAAAGAAATTCTCTGTGACATATATTTTTAGACAGATTCATGAAAAAAAAATCTTTTTTAGTATGATTTCAATTACTCATTTTAGTCTTTCAGAGCTTCAAGTACATTGTTACAAGCTGTCTCCACCTGTCAAATCTCTCTTCAGTGATGCAGAGGTCTATGCAGAGAGAAGAAAGAAAAACCAGATTTCCCTTAAAAAGCAGTGGGCTGAAAGCTAATTATTTTTCAAGCTAAGGGGCTTATAAAGGATTTGTTTTGGGGTTAGGGATTTTTTCTGTTGGAGGTTTTGGTGGGGTTTTTTTTGACAGACACTGGTAATACAGTAAATTTTCCTGTATCCAGACACAAAAATAGAAATGCTGCCAGAGAAGCTTTACATTATAGGCAAATCACCTCTCCTGTATTTGCGTGTCCTTCTTAGCTCTCTCACGTTTGCTAAAAGCCAGCAGCCTTGCATTCATTGCTAAAAGAAAATCTGCTTTAAAGATGAAAGCAGAGGTAACCACTGGGTCATTCCAGGTTGGAGGAAATAAATACACTAGATGTTTCTGTATATAGCTCCTGTGCATTTGACTGGCTTTTTTTTTCCTTTAAAGGATCAATACATTAGAAAATTAGAAATAGAAATATTTTTCCAAGCTTTATTGAATTTTCTGGTGCTGCCTACTTTCAAGCCTTCTGTCCTGATACTGATTTCTGACAGCATGCATATGCAAGAGACATGTGCACTTCTCTGCATGAGTCAGTTGACAAGAGAAAGAAATTCCAGCAGTGGTGGGAACCCTGACTCCCACCCCGTGCCTGTGCACTAGCTGCTGAATGCATTTGCAGATTGCTGTTATGTCTCATGGCATAACAAAAAAGCTCCAAAAGCAAAAACAATCAAACGCCCTTTGGTAAGCCATTACTAAGAAGTGTTTTCACATTCTTTGATTAGCATCCACAATATTAGTAGAAAAACAGCCTCTAAAAATATGGGCATGAGGTCATGCTACAGAGGTGTTTTACTTGAATCTGAAAATGTAAAGCATCCAGTACCATGCACTGATACTCTTCCCTTATTGTTTAACTACCTAAGGTTGTCACTACTTGCTTATTATTAGGTATCTCCTTCCTTTTTTTTCCTTTTCCTTTTCCTTTTCCTTTTCCTTTTCCTTTTCCTTTTCCTTTTCCTTTTCCTTTTCCCTCTGAGGTCTCTTACAAATCTTATATTCTGCATATCTCGTCCTGAACAGAGACTGCAAGTACTGTAAGCAGTTACTGCTGATCCATTCAGCATCTCTGTAATAACTTCTCTACTCCAAGACTGACTGTGTAAACAATTTTTCCAATCCCATAAAATTCCTTGTATTTTTTACTGAAGGCATCTATTCATTCAAAGAAAATTGTATGTACATCAATGAAGAAAACAATGTGAATGCCAAGGGGTGAAATCTAGACAATTCTAACAAGAAAGAGCTTCAAATCCTTTCTATTTCGATATGGTCTTCTGGGTGATATAGTGACCCTCAACATCCACTAAAATCTTATATTCAGCAAACATCAAGAAAAGGTTTCTAGATGATAGATTACAAGGAAAATAACAGGTAAGATGTCAAATCCTGAAAGAGAAGTGATATGTATTCATTCATTATCAAGCATTTTTTGCACAAAAGTCTCTTTTGTATATCAAAATTAATATCAATTTGCCCTGACTTCCTTTATCTCAATAAATACCTTTGGAAATGCAGTAATGCCTCAGCTGCATATAAAACATCTGATAAGCAGCCTTTTTCCTACACTGATATAAAATTTATATGTCTTAACACAAATCAGAAGTGAAGGGATCAAATAAATCTCTCGTATAATTACAAGGCTTCCAAGTGAGCTAAAGTAAGATGAATTTCACTCGAGGCTTTATATTTAGCCTGGAAACAACCAGCCTGGGCATCTTGAATCAGACAGACGCAGCACACGTGCACACACTACAGCTGCCACCATGATGCAGATGCTAATAATTCAGTGGCTTTGTACCCTGTGATTATGCATGTGCCGTCTAGTGGCTCAGATTAAAGAGTTAAACAAAGTGCTTCTCGCTCCCCTCTTGGCGGAAGATAATTCAAACCCATCTGATATTCACAGACAGTTGGACAGCAGCTGAGGTTTCATCAGGAATCCCACGTATGGCCAGAAGCAACATACACCTCGGTGTTTCCGGGAGCCACAGGCAGCCAGAACAGATGGTAGAAATCATCATCCCCAGACAGTCATCAGGGGAACCTCAGGCCACATGCTTGAATTTTTCTCAATGAAGCGCATAGAAGGCAGGCATTCGATCCGTGTGACGGCAGCTGCCGGCTCCTGGGGGAGCGGGAGCAGGGGATGGAGGAAGGCCCTCGCAGGTTATTAACAGGTCACGCCGTGACATTAGCAGTCCGGAAATATCGCCTCTCCCAGGGGCTAAAACAAAAGCGAGGGAGAGGTTCCTCGTAATTCAAACACAGTTCAGTGCTTACAGATTACAGCACATAATCTGCTTGGCAACAGCACAGCACACAGAGACACTCTGCTTCCTGACTTCCTTCTTTCTTCTAGCTGCTTCCACTAGAAATGTCAGAAGGAATCCTTGATGCAGCAAATGTCCTATGCAAATCTCGAGGGAGGAAGAGCACAACTTCCCTGCAATTTTCAGAATAAAACCTGGAGGCAAGGCTGATGGTGACAGCTCAACTCCCTCATTCAGATGTCCCTAACCTTTTTGTTCCATTTGTGACATGCTATATGCAGCATTCCTCATTGATCATCACTGCCTGTCTGAATCACCCAGTCCCTTCTGTGAGCAGTGAGACTTCCTACAACTGTCAGCCTCATTAGAGGGAAGATTTCCTTGGTGACATTTTGGAGGAAACAAGGCATTTGGAGGAAGAGTCTTAAAATATTGCATTTGACAAAGTGGATGGTTTAAAAAATCATTGCCCCAGCCCTACAACTGCCTCTTCAGTCTCACCACAGCTCTCCTGTGCATAGCCAGCAATGCAAGACAGCCTGCAGATGGAAACCCTCCAAACCCCAGGCCTGCTTTAAACCTTCTTTGCTGACAGGTCAGGACCATGGTGCTCAGCCAAGCACTCCAGAATTACATCCTCAAGAGCGCAGTAATATAAATATACATACACTGTGGGCTTGTGTGTACAGAAATAAATGGGTGAGGATGGTTGTGTGCATGCATTTGTAAATACAAATAAAATTACTTCATTCCCGGAAGCTACTTCCTATTTGATTGCTTACACATCCTAAGTATAAATGGAGTTTATCAGGATCTGAAGCAGATGGATTTTGAAATTAAATATGCTTTAAGATTTTTGTTATGGTAGGTGAAGTATTTTACCAGTCACCTTTTTCTGTTGAAAAACTTACTTATCTACCTTCTTTGCTAGACTTTTAAATTTTAGGAAGTTCCATTGTTTCCTGCCTTGTAGAATAGACAGCCCCCACTCACACTTCAGGTCTTTTTTCCCTACTGTGCTGGATACTGCATTTCCCACTCTCTTGCTTGCCTATTCATTCCTACCTATCTACATAGGTAGCTCCTATGTAGATAGATCTCAGCTGGTGCTTCTCAGCTTCTCCAATAAAATTCAGTGTTCTCTGGACTGTTGGCTAGAATAAAAAAATCCTTAGTCCTGTCCTAAGGGTCCTTTGCATTCTTTGTGCTGTATGGGGAAACCATGAGTGTGGACTGTGCAGTGCCTGATACACTGGAGCTTTCCAGTAGCCATTGCACAGGACCTTCACCATTACCTGACCAAGCAGCAGAAACCCAGATTTCCCATGCAAACACTGACCAGGATTTCCAGGAGCCAGGAAGACTGGCTAGGAAGAGAGAGACCTGGAGCTGTACTTTATACTGCAAACTGATTAGGGCACTCAGCAGCCTATTAAACCCTAGGAAAAAAGTCAGGAAACTGACTTAAGGCCATTCAGTCACTGACCATCAATTTTTATTCCATCACCATGTATCTATTACCTTTCTAAAATATTTCTAGTTTCACATGGAAAACCTTTAAATGGAATTCTCATTTTATGAAAGGATTTCGAGAGTTATAAATATTTTGTGCTGATCCTTTTTAAGACTTGAAGTTTTGCTTTAGAAACAGGGGGGGAAAGCAATTACTCTTTTCAAGGGAACGTTGCATGACTGACCTTTACAAGATGCAAAGATGTGCAGTTACGTCTATTTTCATTCTCTGATTCAAACTGACAGCTCAGTTACTTGTCCAGCCATTTCCTGCCGGTGATGGAGGCAATATTGGTCAGCAATGTATCAATGGGAATTGATGTATCCATGGGAATCAACAAGGCTGTCCAAAGAATTTTACTGTATGCCACAGCCTCTCAGGCACAACAGCACAGCACGCCTTTCCTACTAATATAAGCCAAATGCCCATGTTTTATTCCTAGAAGAGCTCATATGAAATCAATAACAGCAAGGGTAAAAATCTTGGCTTTGTAAATAACACCCACATGAGGTTCTGAGCCCCACAAAATGGTAAGGAAAATGGTAGTAACAAGGCTGAGATGTTGAATCCCAGTAGAAGAATGCTGCCACATACCATATATTAGCGTAATAGTCTGCTCCAGGCCGGTGGCATTAGCACAATATGAATCCTCAAGCAGAGTCACGACCAGCACATTCCCTTTGGCTCACTGTGGAGAATAAGGACAGGGCTTCACCAAAAATGTATGGGCTCATTTGCAGACAAAGCAGGGAGGATATTACAGCTTCTGGCTAGGCAATGAAATATGCAAAGCTAGGAAGGAGCAAATTAGACCACAGCAGAGAAAGCAACTATCTCAGAGCAAGCTTATGCTATTTTCTTACCCTGGCACAGTAGTATGACAAACCCTTGGAGTGTCAGAAAGAAGCAGGCTGAGAAAGGTGATGGGAGGATACTGGAGATGCAGCATTAATTCAGTGTGATCAGTCACTCAATCACTGAGTTCCTGATTGCCAAACACTTTCAGAGAATGCAAGCACCCAGAAAAATTTAAGAAAAGCAAAGTTATGTTAAAAGCATGCATGAGAAAAGCAAATACTGAGAAAATAGTAAGGAACAAGAATCACGAACAGGGAAAGAATCACAGAAATAAAGGCAAATACGCACAGAACAAGCAATGGACAGAGAGAAAGGTAAACATCTAAGTAAAAGTAGTGATTAAAAGAAAGGTTATCCCACAAATCTTTCTGCAGTTTTTTTTGTCTCTGAAGGAGGAATTCAGTTGTAACAATTATCTTTACAGAAGGGAAATGAAGACCTGCTTTGACTAACAGCTATACAAAATTTATAGTTGTAAATCATAGACTTTTCTTATACTGATTTCTTTCAGAGCTGCTGCTGCTGCTGCTGCAAAAAAAAAATCTGAAAATGCAAATGACAAAGCATCAAAATCTATCAAGCAAGTAAAAAAACCTGGAAAGGATACTTTTTCTTTAATTTTAGCGAACTTTGGGTGGTGGCAACAGTGAAAATTTTATAATCTTGCTTTGTTATCACTGTATCAACTGTGCCATCTTTTCACCAATACTTGTGCATTACTGATAGCCTGATGTGAGAGCAGAAATAAAACTCAGTCCTTTGAAGTCTTCTCTCAGTTTAGGATTACAGGGTTACAGTCAAGATTTAGTACAGCAGGATTTCCCTTTACAAAAGGGTGCAGTTTGCACCAATATTTCTTGTTGCCATTGAAATTAATTTCAGATAGCATAACCCAAATGCCAAGGAAAAACAGTTTCTGTATTTTTCTAATACAGTGTCAACCTGAAATATTAAGAGTGTCTGAAGAAAAATCGTGTTGCACTTCTGAAGGACCTCCCACACATATCTGTAAGAATTTTCTATTATGGAAAAATGGCCATCTGAATCAGCCCAGCAAACTTCTATGTCAGAACTCAATTTAATATCTCAAAAAAATACTCTTGGCAATAAAAAAAAACATACAGTTGCTTTGTTGCATCTTTTAAAAGTGTAACAAAGCGCCAGGTATCTAGCTGTCCCATTGAACACCTGGTTTTGACAGGAGATTACTTTCCAGGAGAAGTGTTAAGTAGTTAAACATCTCTTTCAAAATTCCCCTGGGATTATTTCTATGGACTTAGAAAGTTATAAATGGGACCCCTGACTCTCCACCTCCTTACTCAGTGTTTACAGCAGACTTTAACGTCAGAAGGAGTGGAAAAGACTTCCCTGAAAGAGATGAAGATGTGTGCCACTTATTAAATTATTTCATTAGGTAAATCTTTACAGACAAACATTGAGAGGCTTGATGAGTTCTAGCAAATAAGACAAAACCAAAAAGTACTAAATGTCTTTTTCTGATAACTAAGCCAGGAACCGACCGTAAGTTATAGAAGTACTTCAAAATAAAAGCAAGCAAGCTGCCCTTCCTCTTCCCAACAATAAAGTCTTTGAGATATGAGCTATAATCAAACCCAGCTTATGTGTCATATTTTGATTAACTCAGCATAGAATCACTTCCTACTACACAACATCTTGTGCTACTGATTCTCCTGTCAAAACCATGGACTGTGATACACCAAGTCATGACTGTTGCTCTGAGTGTGCTCTAGTGCTATGTGGCATGTCTCAGAAAAAAACAAATTACATACTTTAATTTTTTTTCTCTGAACTTGGAAGAAATCCACTGCAACAACAAAAACAGCTGCCAGCTGGAGCTAAAATACAGCTTTAGCCTCCAACTTCAGTCTTCCAGCAGCCTGAATGACACATAGCAAGGTAGAGAAACATAACTTCAATAAGGTAGAAGTAAAACAAAGATGAGTTTAATGTCCAACAGAGGTGATTAAGAAAGAACTATCCTAAGTTCTTGTAGAGAGCAGAGCAATGCCATTTCAGGAGCTGCCACTGGCTCCTTCCTTCCTTCCTTCCTTCCTTCCTTCCTTCCTTCCTTCCTTCCTTCCTTCCTTCCTTCCTTCTATAAACAATTTTAATTCAAAAATTAAATTCTAATTAGCATATGCTGTACAGCAGGTGTTCTTACAAAATCATAGGCATCTGAATAAAAGCTTAAAGGCCTTGGATTATCTTTTAACACCAGAACAGAAGACTTTAATCAGGTCTGCTATGTCTGGCACATACTGAGAGTTAATTAGGTTTAGCAGTAGTAATCATAATAGAAATGCTTGGATTTTGGGGTCTGGATTTTTTTGGTTTTTTGTGATTTTTTTTCTGTTTTACATCAATAGCAAGACATGAGAACTCAGCTTATTCTTTCAAGCAGATTTCTGTGCTACCTTGGGACTCTGAGGATTTATCTTCCTTTGGTGTATTCTGGTGGTTAAATTCCAGACTGTGTAACTGTCCCTGACTCTGCCTTCCAGATAATTACTTAAATGCATGGCTGTATCAAATCTGGAACATGCTACCAGGTTAAAATGAGACACAAGACATGTGCTGCCCTAAATTAACATGCTAAACAACATTTTGCTCAGGGAAAGAAAATGTTTAAGAAGTGGCACCTATGAAAGCACATGCATGAGTGTCTCCAACATGAATTCTTAGTTAACCAAAAAACCCTTCTGTTCTGAGAAGCATATTTTGTGTTTCTTTATTTATTGCTAGCTGATCTGTGACCCAGTCCCAGAGACTTAAATCTCTCGGACTTGTTTGAATAAGTAATTTTGAATAAGTAATTTTGAATAAGGATTGCAGAACTGTTCCCTTAGGTTGCATGTGGTTGTCCTAAAGAATCACTAAAGCTCTTGGTTATCTGAGGTATTAACTTAGTTTCTTGACATTTCCAGTTTGAAATGCTTTATAGGAAGCATTTCTACTCAAGCCAAAGAACTTCATTTTCTTTCAGTTATTATCCTTCTGTATTGTAGAGTCACAACTTACCAACTTACTTATGAAAAATTTATTTATGCTTCAGCACAGTAGCATCAGAAGCAACCAGTCAAACAAAAACAACAGAAAAAGCATAAAGGCCATAAAACAATAATGTAGGGGGGTTGAGCAGAAGGAGCTAAGCTACTTGCACACTAAGAACTGGCCTCCCAGAAGAGACATTGAGTACTTGCATGATTAGACCAATGAAAGTGATTTCTCTTTGGAATGAATTTATGACCCACTTTCAAATCCCTGAAGAAAACAGGGATTTAAAATGAGAAAGCTGAAAAGCCACAACAGCAGCAATGCAAACGTCTGTTCTTTTTCTCAGTTTTATAATAGTGTCATGGCCCTGATGTTAAAAAAACCCCTAACAGCGTGTCAGCGATGTGCTGGAGGCAATGAAAGTTATCAATCAGTAATATGAAGGGGATTTAAGCAGCTTAATTGAGGGCAAAATTCAATTGATTAATGGTTAGGGAAGTACTCACTGACGTGGAGGTTTCAAGGAATTACAATCTGATTAAAATTCCATTTTAGAAATGAAGGGATATAGGATGCTAATCAGTTCTAAAGCACAGATTATTAGTGCCAGCTATTTGAAACAGCTGGGACTATTGTGATAAAAACAAAACGTGACTCAATTTTTGTGAAGGAGGATAATTTATATGTTTTGAGAACTGGAGCACATCAGGGTAAACAACACCCATGCACTAAGCTTGCTGATCTCTGGCCGTCATTTTACACCTGAAAACCTAGTTGTCTTTTGGTCAGCTTGGGTTAGAAAATCTGTATCTCTTCATTCATCTACAGCACAATAGGATTCTGTGTGTTCACAGAGCCACCTCATGAGGCTCCAGAGTCTTCTGCAAAGCACTTCAGACTAGGGTACTTTTGGAATAAATGTGAATTTAGAGACCCTGCCAGAAAAACAGGAGGCTGCAAGAATGTTTCTTTTAGACATGTTATGGTAAGATAAAATGAGTGCCCATATACTGAAGGATTCCCTTTTCCTGTTTTTTTTTCCTCCTTCTTTTAGGATGAAGATCTATTTGGGCTAGGAATTCAAAAACTCAAAGAAACCTTTTAGTAAAAGTAGCTGAGATTGGCCTCATCACACTTCTGTCCCCAAAGAGTGGCAATCTCATGTGATTGCTTGAGAAAGAAAGATTTAAGGCAGTATTTCTCATCAGTCCCTAAATTAAGCAGACCATGACTACACTGCAGGATTTATATCATGGTTTTAGTGGCTTCAAATTTGAGCTTTTCCAAACCACACTTGTACTGTTTCTGGAATGCACTGTCTTGTGTTTTGTGTGTTTTGTTTCAGCTCTGCAATTGACAGCATTGGTTTGCTCTGGCATGGCTTCTAGTTGTGAATACAAAGAGCTGTGACATTTCAAAAGATGTGTAAAGTCATACTCCTTTCACAGGAGCCAAACATCTGTTATAAATTGAAGTGGTGAGCACTGATCTTAATTGGGAGTTATTCTGGCAAATTAAGTCAGTTTCTAAAGATTCATCAGGACAACATTTAACTGGATAAGAAACAAAGAGAATACATGAATAATTCCTAATTGCCACATATCTGGTTCTACAGACAAGAACGGTATTTGGCCCTGAAGAAAAAGAAAAATATGTCTAAATTATTTTAAGTACATACCTTAAACTGGACACAAGTATTTATCACTTACATTTTTTAACTTGTTTTCAAAAACCCACTTCCCTGATCTTAAGGAATAGAAGTTCATTTGGGGGAGATATCATTGATATAAAGAGGAAATAAAAAACCAAAAGAAATAAAAAACCCAAAGAAACAAACAAAAAAAAAAGGAAAGCAATAAAAAACCAAAATAAATAAAAAACCCAAAGAAACAAAAAAAATCCCAAAACAGAAAAACAAATTAATTTTCATCCAGCAACGCAAAACAGAAAAACAAATTAATTTTCATCCAGCAAAGACCCATAGCATTCAGACTTCTGTGGCCTAATTTAGGCAATTTTTCACTTCTGGAGATGACTTCATACTATGAAGCACAAAATACCTGGGGCAAAATGAACATCTGGTAGACTTGAAAAGATTGCATTTTCCTCACAGGCTTGCTATTTTCCTGTCTAAAACAAAGAACATGGATAACATTCTAAATAGAGCTAACAAATCATTGGGGGAAGGCCAGCAGCTCTTCAGATGTGCCTGGCTTTGTAGCTTACCTTTCCAGGTAAGGAACAGTCCTTTCATGTGAGAGACAAATTACATTCACCTTAATGCCACCAGAGAGCTTCTAATGGACACAGCCCCTGACTTTCATCCCTCTCTCTGTCAGAGAGTCATGTTCCTGGCCTGAAAGGCCTACTGGAAGGAAAAGTACCTGGTAGAGTTGTTTCAGCAGTTTAGGGTGAAAGCTGGGGCTTAGCAGACATTATTCAATGACACTAGATGGCAGAGCAGCTGTTTTGAATTTGTTAAAATGGCATCTTCCTGAGACCTTTGCTGTTACTTTGTTTTGTGACATGGCAGTTTGAAATTGTGTTGACTTAGATATCTACACTGGCTTTTGATTTTAATGAGTTTCTTGGTTGAAGACAGAAGTCAAAAGAATAAGAGAATCAAAATAAATTTTATCATCTAGCCTAAGGGTGACAAAAGATTAAGAAAGGGGAACAGAAAGGACAGTCTATCAGCCCTTTGGCCACATCAGCTAAAACTCTGTTCCTTTGATAAAGAAGGATATAAAAGTCTGGGGTCTGAAAGAAGTTATAGAATTGTGGAACGAAAAGATTTTGGACAATTCTCTGAAAGAAATGTTCAGAGCTTTGATGTCAGAAGTTTGGCATTAGAAGAGTGCTGGTTCTGGGCTTCAAGAAATAGAGAATGATTCCTCCTGCTTCCAGGGCCTGCCTGGGTCATGGCCCCCCCAGCTCAATGGGACCCTTGTCTCGGAGCTCCTCACATGGACTACTGTGGACCTTTCGCTGGCAGCACCTTCCCACCACCAGAACTGCCAGAGGTTGGTTTTCTCCTTGTAGTTATCACTGTGCAGGATAACTGCTCCTCACACAAATCCAAATCAAGCCTAAGGCATTTGCTCACCATAGCCTTTGGAAAGGTGGACATGCTGTGGCTGTTTGAACCCCCCATATCCCAGAGAAGCACAATATGTGCTAACAAGAACAGTTGCTCACCCAGCATTGCTTCACCTCTCAACACAGAATTATTACAAGTGTCCTTGTAGGGATTAAATTGTTATTGACCCTCAATGAATTTCCACAAGCACCCACACTTCCTCTAAAATAATAAAATTACTCTGAAAATATGAAAAAGAAAATTATGAAAAGCAATAAAACCTTTCCTGCTACATCATTTTCACTCAAGTCTCTGCTTATAACTTATAAAGAAGGAAATGTACTATATCCTTGCTGCCATCAGACAAAAGGCAGAAGCATTTGCAAGCATAAATTTCATAATTGCACCTTTATATCACAGAAGAGATAGAGATAAAATGTGAGCAAGATTGCTTTTACAACAACGTACCATGAGATGAAGTTGTCAGGGCCTTCCTTCTGGTGTTTTTGGGTCAGCCAGAGCATGAGTCAGAATGCAAAGAGAGCAGTTTACAGAGGACAATTGCAGTCCTTTGATTCTTGTGTGTGACAAGGGCCATCATCCTTTCCCCTATCAAGTGCTGTTTCCAGCAGAGAATTATAGAGCCATAGAATGGTTTGGGTTGGAACCGACCTTAAAGATCACCTAGTTGCAAAACCCCTGCTGTGGACAGGGATGCCTTTCACTAGACCAGTGAAAGGCATGTCCAGCCTGGCCTTGAACACTGCCAGGGATGGGGCATCTCCAGCTTCTCTGGGAAATCTGTTCTAGTGTCTCACTGCCCTCTGAGTTTAAAAAAAAATAATTCTTAACATCTATTCTAATTCTCTTCCATTTTAGTTTAAAACCATTCCCCCTAGTCCTGTCACTATCTATCCATGCAAGAAATCTCTCTCCCTCTTTTTCATAAACCCCCTTGAAGTACTGGCAGGCTGCAGGGAGGTCTCCCTGGAGATGTAGGATGTACCCTGCTGCCAGAACAGACTGCAGGCACACATCTGTAAACACAGGTGGAAAGATCATTTTGCAACTCTGCAAACTGGACAAAGCCCACAAAGAGAGCTGAAAGAATGAATTAACGAATTCAAAGACATGCCAGCATGGGAGTTGCTATGGAAGCAAAAAGAAATATTTTTAGATTGTTCTTGCATCACATATTCTCCCACACAGAAACTCCCATTCCCTCAAATTACCTTTAACAAGGAGTGAAAGAGGAGCATGTCTTCACCCCATCATCCATTCTGCCTGTTTCTGAGCTGCTAGTGAGCCCATGCTGGACTTACACAGCAATCCCTTAAGAATCTCACAGCTGGTAAAAACAGAAATATGTATGTAGCTGCTACACAGAGAAGGCAAGCAAATTTTTGCAATTTGAAATCCATGGTGATGTCTCTGCATTCTGCACACTCTGTAATGAGCATTCACTTGTTTCTTTTTTCTGCAACTTCTGGAAGTGCAGCTTCCATTATATTAACTCAGATATACAGATCTAATGTGCAAGAAACAGGAAAGGTGCCTTGGTTATGTTATAAGTATTACACTGAGGACATAAACAGACCCATGTTTCTGCATAACTGGATGATTCACTAGGGAGTAATTAGCATTTTGGCAGAGAAGCTTGCAACTATTTCTGTATTTCTGCCAAAGAAATTTGATAGGGAGAATCCTGGTTTTGGCTACTAAAAAAGAATTTATTGTACAATATTTTAGTATAGCTACAAGATATACTTCAAGGTAGGTAAGGTAGCAAACTTTGTTATTATCTGTTTTCCAGTGACCTCCTCCCTCATATTCTCTTGTCAGTTTTAATGATAATTTTAAGATGAAATGTGAACTGGAAAGAAAGAGAAGTGCTAAAGGATGGTCTTTCAGAAGTATTGCCTCAATGTTAAAAACCTACATTTTTAAACAAATATGTTATTAGGTTGTTGCTCAATAAAATTGATTCAAAGTAGCGTTAAGGAAGGCATTCTTTCAGGACCAGCAGATATATCACCCAGAGGAAAGGACTCCGACAGTATCTACAGGCCAGTGGGCTGTGGGGTTGTACAGAGACCTACACAGAGCTGCAACGCTGCAGATAAGAATCACTTTCACAGAGCCTCTCTGGCGAGTCACAGCATGGTGGGGAGAGAGCCCGAGACATCCGGTCCACACAAGTTCCTCTTTATAGTCACGCTAAGAATTGCTGCGCCTCAGATAAACCTTCCCACAGCAGACATTTCTTCCTAAACCCAGTGCAGTGCTTTAAGAGGGTGTCACCAAGCCCCCCAGTGCAGCTGGGGGTAGGCATTCTCAAAGCCTTAATGTTTGTCTCTACAATAGACTTCTTCAGCTGAAGAGGGGAGTAATGCTCCCCTCTTTGGCTAAATGTCATATGCTGTGAAACAAACGGGGATCCCACACTTGTTCTTTTTACTCTGCAGCTCTATGTCACAACCAGCCCTTTTTCCCCATCCCACAGGAGAAAAGAAGATGCTGAAGCAGCAGAACAGCGACTGCAATTTCTGTGTTTCCTAAGAGCTCGGGAAGGCTCCTGACAGCTTTCCATACTGGCAGAAGTACTACTGCCCACTCTGCCAAAGGCAGTGGGATACACCAGAACAGCAGGCTGGAAATGGAGGATTTGCTCCAGCAGCAAACAGGCAGAAGCTGAAAGGAAATTCCTGGGAGGGAGGAAGGAACTGTGTGATGAGTAGAAAAACGAGGTTCAGGAAGAGACCTGCTGATAGATGTCCAATGAAATCAACCTCATCCATTCTACTGTCAGGAGACTTCATTTGTTTATTATGGCCTCATCTTCATCATGTCAACTAATGTGCTGTATTAACAGAGTGAATTATCTTGCAGTTCTCAATAAATTACTGACTGACATTATGTTTTGTCTGCTTTTGATTTGCTATAAGGAGGGACTTGCAACAGAAATGACTGAAAGGAGTGGATATCACCATCCATCACATGAAAGGGTGATTAATGGTACTGCTTTGACCTTTTCCAGTTAGCTCCAACCAAGAAATAGAAAAGAAGTTTCTTTCTGTAGCCCTCCTCGGACACACCTTCCCTAGAACTAACTTGATGCCTGAGAGGAGGGACCTGGTGTGGCCTCCATCACTGGGAGGACAAGAACAAATGGGCCATACCCATCAAAAAATGCTGCCAGGAGCAAAAGTCCATAATGCTTTCCTCTGATATGGTAGGAAAAACAAATGCTTAGAGAGGCGTAGTTTGAATCTGGTGCCCCTTACACTTCACTGCTCTGAAGTATGGTGTGCCAAGCTGGGGCTGATTTTTGAGTGCAAATGACTTTCAGTTTGAAAACAAGGTTTAAAGTTATCCATACGGTACATGCTGCCTCTCCGGGGATAATTTGCTGAAACATATGAGAATAGAAATTTGTGGAAAACTTTTTATGGTGTCTCCCTGCAGATTACTAAAAATATGTTTCTCTTTCAGTTTTTGTGAGTCCTGTTTTTCAATGCACTGTTTATTGCCTTGAGTTCTAAGGTTTATACCTTGTCACACTGTTTTATGGATCTTTATCATTATTTTCTTCTCCAATTATGCCTTCAAAACAGAGTTAGATCCCTTTTATGCAGCTCAGCAAAAGTCCGTGCCACTGGCTTGGCACAGGAAGAGTTCCCACTAAGCTGAGCCATTTCTGAAGAAAATATCCAACAGACCATCTCCACTCAGGGAGTGTGGAAAGCATGAAATGCTGATGGACAAAGCCAATTTGTTTGTAGCAACTTAAGCAACATTTGAGACAAGAGCTGTCAGTCCAAAATCAAAACGGAAATGGGCAAGGTGATTCTAGACTTGTTGGTAAGCCTGTGGGAGGACAAGAAATGAAACAAAACTACAGCACACCATTCTTCAGCATGACAAAATTGGATTGATTGATGGGAACAACTGAGATCTGCAGCAGTGAGACTGATGTGGAGAACAAATAGATTCAACTAAGTGGTTTAGCAGTGACTGGGAAATGAGCATTCAACAAAAAACTGATTTTATCATAACTCTCAAAACTTTTGCAGCAGGAAAGAACATCAATGACAGCAGCAGCAAATGATGATATTTTATTCTGCAGAGACACCTGGGTTGGACAAGGGCCACTGGAGTGACTAATCAGGTGAGAAACTTAATCTACCTTCCTAGGCCATGGAAGCTGGGAACTCTGTAGTACTGCCAAGGATAGTATTGCTGGGTAAAGTGTTTGCTCAAGTCAGAAAAAGGCTGCATTGTTCTAGAAACAAAGAGTGTGTTGTCCAGCTCTCCTACTGCAGTGCTCTGCTACACCTTTCTCACAGCCACACCATGGAAGTAAAAATGGATCTTGTCTGGGAGGTATATGTCTTCTAAGCAGCCCAGAAAAAAAGTGGAGAATCTCCTTGAGACACAAGACATGTTTCTTCCTGGGGCTGAGACCTTGCTTTCTTGGCAAGGTGTTTTTGCTGGCAAGAGACAAGAAATCACTGCAGGTAAGTAAAATAGGAAATGGGTTTGGATCCACTAACCACATCAAGCCCATTTCATCAGTTCCTTCTGTGTTCCTCCCCTAATACATACAGGACAAAACCTCAACACAACTGCCCTAAAGGAGCATAATGTGGATGAAGCCACGTGGTACTACTGCATGTGATGCAAGCACTGCAGCTCTGCTGCTGAAGGACAAAGTTGCAGTGATGTGGGAAGCACACAGGGCTCTGCCTGTGCTCCACTGGCCCATGCCTACACAGGGACAACATGCACTGCAGTGTGTTGGCAAGGGGGGTAGGGCAGCAAACCGAGGACTCATCTTCCTCATTGTAACACAGGCCAAAGAAATCTGCTTTTGTTACATTTTTTCAACAATATTTTTCTTCACTGGGGCTTTCAGTGTGGGTAGAACAAATAGAGCTGGGATATGTATTTCACAAAGAATTTTAGGGGAGCAGGATCAGCTGTGCCAATGAAGGCAGAAAAGAAAGGAGTTAGCAGGTAGGATATAAGAAATGCAAATTTTCTGGCTTGAAATTATTGCCATTTTTCCTTCTTGTTTTCTGCTAGCTCTCTTCCCAGTTGGCTTTGTGACAATTGCTTTCTCTGTTCATTTCATCAGTCACTGTGCAGTGGATATTATATCAAATAAAACTGTCTGCAGTAAAAGACTCTCGCTCTTCTGTTTTTATTGTTGTGAGAAAGTTAGGGCCAGTAATCATTCCTTACCCAGTTTATCTGCCTCAGTGATCCTTCCTTGACTAAAGTGAAAACTTTTGTTACAAACTTTCAATTCTATTCTCTCACCTTAGCATCATGATGAAAAGAACTCCATACTTGTTACAGACATTCAAAAGTAGTTCTCATTAAAGGTGTTGTTAGGCATTCTTAAGAGTAGGACTGTGATTAAAAACCTTTCCTTTGTCTTAGAGGCTTTAAAAATCTTTCTTCTTCATTAGTGGTAGAAATGTTTTTTCCCCATCTTAGATGATGGTCTTAATTTTGGTTTGTTACCTATTATATCTATATTCTTAGTTAAGCCACACCATAGATATATTTTTATATAATGTCAAAGTGATAAATAAGATGTTTAGGACAAGATTAAAATTATCCATGCTAGGATGGCAGAATAGTTTTGGCATATTGACCCTAAGCAGCAGTTCTGGAAAGTTTTCCTGATGGGACTGGTTTACACCAATCATATTTACAACTCATAGGGGACCTCCAGTCCAGCCTTTGGGGCTCAGGACCATAAGGTCATGGGTGCAGTTACACATATGTGATGAGCCTGACATTCAGTCAGCAATCTAGGCAAAACCCGTGCCCCCTGAGGATGTACATGCTGCACAGACTTAAGGCAGTGATTGCAACATGGAGTATCAGGACTGTAGTTAGTCTGAGTAACATTCAGCTTCACATTAAGACCCTGAAATGCAGGTGCCTACCTATGTGTCAAAACTCCCACCACACTCATCAGACATCTAGAGAGGCAGGAGAGTGACACCCTGGGATGGACTGAACTGCCCAGGAGTTAAGTATGTCCTATAAGTCATAGGTCCTTTCTACCAGCCTTCTGCAGATATTCAGGTGCTCTGAACATCCTTAATGGCTTTGTGTGGGCCGTTGAATTGCATCCCTAATGGCTGGTAAGCTGAATATCACTCTCAGCTCCAGTGCTACTGTGCTGGTTAGATGTACCCTGGTCATAAAGAGACCATAGAGGCAGGTACTTTAATCTCAATCTGGAACTCACCATTTAATTAACAAGAAAAAAATGCTGATGGCAATATCCATTTTTGCATAATTACTTATTGGTCAGTACAGTCATTCAGGGAACCAGGGACTTGATGTGAAATTTTGCCTAAACCCAGGACTCAGACATCTGTACTTGCCTTTTGAATCTTAAAGAGTGTATCTAGGCTACTCTGCTATGTACTACCCAGAGAACAAGGATGACATGTCCCTCCCTGTGCAACGTGGGGAAACAGTAGAAAAGCATATAAAGAGGATCTTGTCTGTGAGATCTAGCAGCCACAGTTTACATTTAGGTAGGATCTGTCTTCTGGACTTCTCTGTCCCCAGGACCTGCTAATGTAAAAGACACAGAGAGGAACAAGGCCAGGTCCAGCTCCCAAAGCCATCTATCAGCCAAGATGCTGCCTCACTGATTAACTTGCTGGGCCCAGGAATCCATCACATAATCACAGACTCAGACAACGTTTTTAATCCTGTATCTAGTGTTAGGCAGCACTTCAGGGTCACATAGCACAGGCCATTATATTTTACCTGTACCTATGTCAATCATTTGGGTTTGATTAAAACTTGATCTTCTAGAAAGACATTCAGAGTATGCAACTTATTGCTTCTCCTGGAAACCTCTTTTGAAGGTTAACTTCATACTCATGGTTTAAAAAAACATGCTCTCTTTTCTAAGTTGAATTTGTTCAGCTTGAGCTGAACATCTATTCATGTTACATTTTTATCTAGTAAGTTCAACAATAGTATTCCAAACAATTCTTCCATGCTGGTTCTAGTAGTCAGTAACTGAGACATCTCTTCATTTCCTTTTTTAGTATACTTTGATTTGTCCTTCCTCATCCTCACTGCAACTCAACTTTTCTAGCTCTGAGTGGTTCTTGCACCCTCTTTCAATATGACTGGCTCATTTTTAAACTGCCATCAACTGATTTGCATCTGCTTTGACCAAGGGTTTATGAAAAGGTTAAACCAAGACAGGTCTTTGATGCATCAAACATTGGCCAAAGGGTTGCACAGGTTGCTCATCAGGAATAACTTGTGGCTTTCATTTGTCTCTCTGATACCCTTGTCCTTTCCCAGGAGTGGAGACTTCCAAGCCTGTGCCTAAGACAGAAGAAAGGAGAAAAAAAAGGAAGAGAAGCTCTCTAAAATTGGAGGGTGATCCACATGGTTCTTAAGGAAAGGAGCAACAAGGGCTGGTAGTGGTGGACACTGAGGAGCTGGAGTCCAGAAGAACTTGCAACAAAACCAAGAAAATAGCTTTGTTTCAGAGCTGATTATAATTTTTAAAGCTGGTGGAACTGAATGGTTTCTGATGCAGATCTGCATCCTTATTCCTCTGGTTTTAAGCAAAAGAATGAGTAGTGTTACAGAGTGGAATTGTCATAATCAACCCCCATGGTATGGCTGCTAACAGGGAGTTAGCTGATGAAGTGCATTGGATGTGCTTGATGAAGTGGCAGAACAGGCTAATGAAATTGTTGTTCACTCAGACATGTGAATATTTTTACTATAATCCCAGCTCTGACTGTTCTTCTGCTTCCAAAAGTAACTTAATCATGATGCATTTCAGTTTCCTCCTCAATATCTTTCCCTCTCATATTTATCTACCTCTGTAAAACCAGGACTTAAAGTTATCATATTTTTCAATGAAGAGCCCTGAACCCACTTGTAATCTCTAGCATAACTTTCATCTCTTTCCTATTCTCTCAGATCAGCAGTGACAATGGAATTAGGTGCAATGTTTCTGCCTAATTCCTGTGGATAAACATTCATCCTATATCCAGTTTTTCTCATGCTCTCCCATCCAAGTATAGAACAGGCCCATAATTGCCTACCCCCTGGCTACAGTCTCTAGGAATAGCTCTAGTTAGTAAATATTGTATTCACCCTGACACCCAAAATGCCACCAGCATCCTTGATATGATACTGTGGGGACAAAAATGGCAGGAATGTAAGAATCATTAGAGTGTAAGTTAAATGTTGTGCTTTCTAGAACAGACACTTCATGCAGCTGCCAAAATAACTGCTGAAAAGCAGACTAGCATACCAATTTTCATATTTTCAGATCTTACACTGTGCATACCAATGATTTGTAAATAATTTTTCACTTCTACAGCTGTATTATTAAAAAATCTGAATTTATTTCAAGGAAAGACACCTAAACCTACCTTGTAAATAATTCAATCATGTAACCCTATAGGAAGGTTACTGAGATCATAAAGGTTACTGATTTTAACTTTTGCCTATATGAGACAGAAAAAACATTTTGTTTTTTACACCATGCACTATGAACAAAGTTAATTTTCCTCAAGTGTTTAATATCTCAGACTTGAGTTTTATATCTTACATTGTCTAAGTGAAACATCAGTTTCATGTCTCACTATGTCTGCTAAAACTAACAGGGTTAGTTTTGTTAGATTCAAGTCACCAACCTGGTCTCACGCCAACATCCACAATCACACTTTGGGTCAGAATGGGTCTTAAAGTTTTGCACCTCTCAACTTTTCATTATAAAAATACAGCCAGTATTAATAGCTACTAGCATTTCCAGGATCACACTTGACTTCTGGAAGGGGATCCCCTGCAACATTCCAGAATTAATGTCTGCTGGGGACAGCCGCCTTGTAAGTGCCAAGTGAGTTCCTGCAGGGAAGGGCTCCCATCCAACATCCCATCTATCATGCAGAAGGCAGACAGAATTAGCAGTAGTATAGAAAATATATGTCAGAAAACCTTGAAATCATCATGGCATTCTATGATGAAAGAGAAGGAAGATATAGGAAAAAAAAATCATACAGTTCTTGGCTTTTATGCAAACAATAATTTTGTCATTTTACATGTTTTTATTTCATGATGAAAGAGAAGGAAGATATGGGAAAAAAAATCATGCAGTTCTTGGCTTGTATGCAAACAATAATTTTGTCATTTTACATGCTTTTATTTTAAAATGTAATGAGGATTCAAAATTAGAGGAAAAAATGTACATATTTTGAATGTGTTCTGCTTTTGCCTGCCGAAGTAATTCTCCTCGTTCCTTTTCAAGTCTTGCATGTTTGTAATTTTACACATCTATTTATGGGTAGAGCCGTCTAATGCAACATTCAAAGAATTAATCTTATCACCACTGAGGAAGTACTGGAAGATAAAATCAGGATTGCTCTTTGATCATTAAATGGCTTCAGAATTCTGCACACAAACAGATCTCTCTCTCCCTTATCAAATGTCAGAGACACAGCTATGGCTGCTTGTGAAAGATATCTTTTTTCCTGCTCACACATAATACAGAGATCTTCAGATGGGACACATACCCTTTTATTTTCAAGTCTTTAGCAGCTAAATAAATTGATTTTATTTGTAAGCAGCAGGATGGAAATTTTTGGGTTGGTTTTCTGGGGGTGAGACAAGAAAGAAAAGGCAAAAAGAAGGGTGTGTGTATCACATGAAGGTGCTTGTAATCTTGGAGCACAGCTACCCAGTTGCAGGAATGTAATCTTACGTCCACAGTATGTACCATGTTCAAATATGTGGGGAAAAACCCAGTAAAGTATTGCCATAAAGATTTTCAAGCAAATCACTAAACTAACATGGAAATGTTTTGGGTGATATGGACATGCATAATGAATATGCCAGTTAGGATGCATTTTAGGACCTAATACAGATGTTCACTACATATATGTGCTCATACGAAAGTGAGGCATCTTTATGATTCACTGTGGCCTGCCCCAGACTGGGGCTGGTCCATGGGTCATGCAAGACCAGCCTGGACAGTGGCAGAGGTGGCTGGAAGAGCAGAGGCTCTCCAGTGTGTGGAGGGAGAATGGGGGCACAAGCCATGGAAGGGAGTCTCAAAGTAGAAGGTTAAAACATAATCATAACCAATGGGTTGTTTTGTTTTTTGGTTTTTGGTTTTTTTTTATCAGCAGCAATTAGGATCTGATGACCTCATTAGAAATCAGGAAAATTGGCTTGGATTGAGTGGTAGAAGGTCAAGTAGAAAAGAGAGTAGAGGGACTAACAGACCACCTCTTCTGTATGAGCCCCTCTGATCCAGGTTTACTGATCACTGCTGCTCACTGCCATGCATTGGAAAATAAGATAAAAGCTGATTTTACTGAATGAGAAAAAAAAAGAAAACATTTTGGCTGAAACGTATATTAAAATAAAGATGATTTATTGCTTTTCTATCAGTCTATGCTCTTCCCAAAGCCCAGCATTTTCCCTACACGCTGCCTCCCCCCACACCCAGGCTCTGAATGGACATGTTTCCTGTGTCTGTTTTTCAATGGAGTATTTCAGAACTTGATCACAGACTCCATGATGTGCTGATAGTTAGGGCACATTAGGACCCAGTTCCTAGTGTGCCCTAACAGAATGATGATGCAAAAAAAGCAAATTGTTGGTGATTCTTTGAGGCAGATTAAACAAATTATTAACCAACATTAACTAAATACTAGACATACTAGATACATGCTTTAAATGCCTTTTTTTCCCCCAGGAAAATGCTTTCATTGAGTGCATTTGCCTAGACAAACCAGATAAAACTGTTAAGCAGACCACTTGAGTCAATAAATTAATCAATGAGAGGAAATGCTCTGAGAGTTAATGTCTAAATGTACCTTGATATGCACATACAGATACACACACATATTGCTACTGCTTACTAAAGGCTCCCAGATATCCAAAGAGGCTGCATAACATCCTGGTAAAATTGCCTCCATTTTCTGATTATATGAAAGTAACATATTTTTCTGTTCATGAGGAAGGCCACACACACCCACAATGTCACTAATATGAATAAACCTGACAGAAGACAGCAGGATTTAGCTCAGCACAGAGCCCAGGAGTGGGTCATGGCATAACAGGTCATCTTAAAAGTGACACTTCCCAGTGCGTGCACAGTATGTTGAGGTGCTTATTTCAAATCTTTGTACAGAATTAAGTCAGTGAAATTACACTGGGGATGAATTTAGCCTCATAACTTTTTCTGATCTATTTCCTACAATTCTCTTAAGTATTTAGTTGCTTCCTGCTAATTATTTTTTGCATTATTTTACAGCATGCTAACGTGTGCCACATGGGGCTTGTGTAAAATGTTCTTTAATCATTGTCGCTCAAAATAATTTAAGTTTCTGACTGAGATTATAGAGTAGTAAAGGATTTGTTAGAGAAAAAGCTATGGTGCTTGTCTTATGGGTTACTAAAATGAAGCAAGTACTTTCCATAAAAATTTCTTTTAAAATATTTTGATAAATCTCAACCCATGCTGAATTTCTGCTTTGGTGAAATTAATGGAGCTCATCAGATTCATAAGAGTCTGGCCTGGATAGATCCAATTGCATATATAAGGAAAAAAGGACATGTTCAGACCATGAACTAAGCTTGCAAAAACACCTTTCATTTTTCAAGTCTGACTCCAAGACTATTTTTCTGTGTCTCATATCATAAGATATCCTATTAGTAGGCAGAATTAAGCATCTCACATCCAGGACCCTTCCATTTTTAAACAGTTTCACACCAATAAGGAGCAGGTCTGTGAAAATATTTTTGAAAATATCTGAAAACATAAAGATGGTTGCAAAGCTCAAAAAGATCAGCTTCCATTAGGAGAAAACTCTTTGTGCTGGTTGAACTTGGTACATGGACCAGTTTTGATAAAGTTAGTACTATGTAAGACATGAAAACAGTATCTCAGACATTATGAGCAAGATCCATTTACTTTAGGTATCCTGAAGTAGGTATTACATGGTTTTCATTACATGAAAAAACATGAACAATCTCAAGCTCTTTCACCTGCATGTTGCCTGCTCCAATAACAGATTAGGTATTACATGGTCCAGCATATGCCTGAAAAAACATGAACAATCTCAAGCTCTTTCACCTGCATGTTGCCTGCTCCAATAACAGATGCTTTTCTGAGTCATCTCCTGTGTGGATTAATGCTAGAGTCTTCCAGATTCCTTGCAAATTATGCCAAACAGTCATTTACTTAAACAAGCAAACACATAACCAAAAATAAATAGTAGCTTTAATGTCATTTCCAAACTTGACCAAGCCAGGCCCAGGATACCATGAAGTCAGACTAAGCCAATCCCTACTCCAGTGCTTTCTCAGCATTTCTGTCTTTCTGAAAGATGTCAAAATATGGTCCTGCAGTCACTCCAAGTGTTGGGTAGATGGTTTTCCTAGTAGAATCAACTAAGCTGTCGAACACTTTCTCGGAAACAAATAAAATGAGAGAGCAGAAAAAAGAAAAATATGGTCTTTACCTTGTTAATGCCTTCCTTGTAAAACATCTAAAAGGTATCTTAATTCTATATGGCTAGTTCTCTTTTTGTGTAAGTTCTGTATTTAGTTGGAGGTCTGCCATGTTTTCCATGACCAGACCAACCATCCTTGGCAATTACAATTCTGGGTTCTTCTTTAATTTCTGTTCCAGCCAAAGTCTCACTACCACAATCACAGTTTCAACTGCACAAGACACCTCAGCAGCTGAGCCACAGCCTGAATAGAGGCCAGCTGATCTCCTGGCTTCTTTTCCAAAGGCTGCATGGCTCTTATTCAAACATCCTCTCTGCATGGGTTATCTGGAGTTGATTTATAATTTACCCCACTAGATACTAGCCCCTTGAGTGTTATTTCACAGTCAGATAATTATTCCATTCAGCTTCTTTAAAATATTCTCTGCTGCTTTGAAATAGGAGAGGCTGGGGTGCCTAGCACATAGTCTTTAAGCTCTGTTCAGGCAGCTGAGAGAAATGACTCACACTGCCAATGTGGATTTACTCATTAGGTCTGTTGTGCTAGTAGATACTCTGGGGAAGCTGACAGTGACCAAATATTTCCTTTTTATCAGTGCAGCTATTTCTCTCTCATCTTGATGCAGAGCAGCTCTGGTTGTCACTGGTATGTGCTGCAATCTTATCAGATTTGCCTTCTCTTTCTTTCCTACTTTGCTCCTGAAAAGTTATTCTACTGACTTTCTCAAAGTACATTACCAGTGCGATTTCACAACACCATCTCTTCAATTGTCAAAGGCATACCAAATATTTTGGTCTCAAAGAAGATAAAAAATATTCAGAGGTGAAATGAATAACACACACATGTTTTAAAAGACCTTGTCCCTCTCTGCTCTGCCCTGGTGCAGACTCACCTTGGATCTTGTGTGTAGTTTTGGGTGGCATGGCATCAGAAAGATATGAAACTGTTAGAGAGCATCAAAGGAGGTCAATGAAGCCAGTGAAGGGCCTTGAGGGGAAGCTGTATGAGAAGTGGCTGAAGTCACTTGGTCTGTGCAGCCTGAAGAAGAGGAGGCTGAGGAGAGACCTCATTGTGGTTACAACTTTCTTATGAGGGGCCAAGGAGGAGGAGGCAATGGTCTCTTCTCTGTGGTGATCAGTGATAGGACCTAAGGGAATGGCCTGAAGTTGTGTCAGGGGAGGTTTAGTTAGGATATTAGGCAAAGGCTCTTCACGTACATGATGGTTGGACACTGGAACAGGCTCTCCAGGGAAGCAGTCACAGCACCAAGACTGACAGAGCTCAAGAAGTGTTTACACAATGCTCCCGGGCACATGGTGAGACTCTTGGAGCTGTCCTGTGCAGAGCCAACTCCTGTTGGACTCAAGGATCCTTGAGTGTCTCATCCAACTCAACTCTTCCTGTACAGAGTCTTCATTTTATTTTTTATGGTTTCCAAATCTGTCAAATAATTTACTGATTAAGAGTCACAAACCATCAAAGTAACTGGCAAATTTAACTTTCCAAATAATGCCTTTATGTGTGTGTGGAGCTGAAAAAACTTTACTACATTTTTCACCACTTTTTGTCTTTTGTCTAAAAACAATGAGGAGAAAAACTTCCCAGCAAGGAATTCAAGGACTGATTTTGTCATAAGCTCCACAGTCACAAAAATAATCTTCTGCCACTGGAATTCCAAAGCAAGGGCCTTGACACTAGGGGCTTGACTTGGTGCTGCACATGAAGTGTGGTGGCCCAGACATTGTGCTGCAAATGTTACCCAATTCTTCTGCTACTCCTCTTAGAAACCATAACTTTGTGTATTCAGTTCATCAAATTATATGATATAATTAAGTCAAATCAGTTTTGTCATGAGTAATTACTCATTAATTAGTAGTCAATGAGTAATAATAGCCCGTAATTGATGCACTTGTTTTTTTTCAGGTTAGGTGAGGAATAATTCTGAAGAGGAAAATCAAACTGCTCTGGTAGTAAAGATAGAAAGATCTCAGTAGCAGTATGCCCCCTTTAGATCATGAATTTAAATTCTGTGGTTGTCTGGGGTAAGAATAGAGTTGACAAAGTGCTGAAGTACTAGCTAATTACCTCAGAAAGCTGCCTGGTATTATGGTTTTAGTACATTATATAAGCAAGAAGATCATTTATATCAAAGTGAAGGGGTTTTATCATGAGGAAGGATTGAACATTCAATTTCATAAAAGTTCATCTATAACTTTGTGCAGAAATGAAAAATATCTAGACTTACAATAAGTATTATGCTTGACAACAAGCCTTCTAATAGTCAAGCAGCAACTTGCTTGACTTTTTTCCTCTGGAGCAGGACAAAAAGGCTACAGAAAATAATGGATTTTAATGAATTGCCTTTTCATCAGGATAGAGCTGATATAAGTATAGGATAGCTATTTCAGTTATTAATTTCCTTTAAGTGACCCCAGAGTTCCACAGTGTTAATCAAGGGAAACCTCTGAAGTTTATGCAACTAGACCATGTTTCTTACCTCTATGGTTCACTCACTACACTCCGCTTGTAATTCATATACAAAAGTCTCTCTGTGAAAGGGAAATGTGCACAGTGTTCATGTGTCTGTTTTTCTTCTTCACTCTGCTCCTATGCCAATACTACAAAACCTGTGAGTGACAATTTCCAATTTAACTACCTGTCTTCATATGCTCAGTCAGATATAGAGCAGAGCTCTTGAGATAGGCACTAGGGATATACACAGACATCAGCATTACAAGCTGCTTAATTATCATCCCTCAATAAACACTTTTTAGGGTCCTTGGATTGCAAAGCCATTTGGGCTTTGGAATCTTTCCATGTGAGCAAAACTATAGTTTTTTTATTGTGCCTCTCATCTATATGGGATGGGGACCAGTCCATAACAACATGGGCTGTTTTATGTAGACTGTTGAAACTATCATATGTGGCATGCACTCGGTCTGAGTCAATAGAATAGAGGAGCTGGAAGACCTTAAAATCTTATTAACCAAAAGTTTGAAACTATTATTCTCTCAGTGCCTAAATAAGAAAACACTTGGCCTCCCTCACCCCTCTTACCACATATTCATTGAAAGAGATTTACTCTTATAAGCCTGCCCTTTTCTTTTAGCAACTCTTTATAATAAATGATCACTTTCATAAAATTGCAGAAAAGAGTTCTGCAATGAACTTTGAGGATATGTCTTCAGTGCTAAGTAACAGAAACCCTGGGAGGATGCTTGAACACTGGAGCTCTGATTGTCCAGACTGTTTTATTATTTGTCCTCTTCTGCCAGTTTTCTTCAAGACAATGCTGCTATAGAAGGGACAGGACATGAGCCAGTCCTTGTGACTGTCCCAGGACCAGTAATCAGCCCTGAGGCCAATTAGACACAGCCTGAAAGGTTATAGAGCCATCTTTTCTTCTCAAAATAGAAAATATGCAGTAATTTGTTCTGTTTCTATATGAACCAAATCTAATCAATGAGCTTTTCTGGGCTGAATACTCCAAGGCTGTGCTGTCCAATAACTTCCAGTATTTCTGAATTTTTCTCTGCTCCTACTGACATTAACAATTTCTCACTGTCACAAATGAGCATAAATAGCTAGCTGCCACCACTCACAAACCTCAAATTATAATATTCCAGGAATTTTAGGGTAAAAAAGTAATTTACATCACTTCTCAAGCCTTAGGATAGAAAATTTCACTGCCAAGACAGTCCTAATTGTAAGGGGCTGTAATGCCAGCTCACTGAACTCTCTGCATAAACACCAACCTCCATGGTAACAGCTGGAAAAACTATTCAGTAAAGTCATCTCAAAATTCTCCCTGGGCTGTGAACCTCAGAAACCCCTTGGGGATGCAGGACATAATCCCCAGCAGGAATCCTTGCAACATGTTTGTTGTGTATGAAGTATATGTGTATAAGCCCATCTTAGATGATAATATATGGAATCAGTACTGCAAAACATCAGTGACACTAATTTCTCTGTTAGACTGCAGTACCTCTCAACATCTTCAGTTAGGCTTTATGAAATTGAATGAGGACAGAATTTGGCCTTGTAATTCTACTCCCTAAACTGAACAAAGCCCAATTACGACCAGAAATATTAATATTGTTACCCTTATTCAAGACATCCAACCACTAAGGGGCATAGGGATTACTATTCATCATTAAGGCAATGTATATAATTTTGTACAGCTATTTGCCAAAGTAAATATTTTTAACTCCATGTGTGCATGTGTATGTGTGTACATGGATTTTTCCTTTCATATTGGCTGGATTTTCTTCTTTCTTATTTTGTTTTTCCTAATGCAAATAACTTGCAGGAATAAAATGGAGTAACTTTAAAGAAAGTTTCACTTCTACCTTCATAACAGACAGGAGTTCTCAGAACAGGCAATACCCCTACACAGGACTTGTACCTGCACATCCAGCCTCAAGTCCCTTCTGTTCCCCAGGCCTGTGAGGTAATGAGATGAAGAGCAGTTGTTGTTAGGATAAAACCCAGCAGCAGAGAAAGATGCAGTCCCCTGTCCCTACCCCCCATCATGAGTTCCCAGATCCCTGAAAATAGTTAGCATCAGGCTAATAGCCTAAGCACCAAAACCTTTTGTCCTGTCTGTAAGCTGTGAGCAGTTCAACAGCTGCCTCCACCTCCTCTATATTTATCCACAGAAGTCTCGTGGATATCCCAGGATGCTTCTCGGTTGGTTGTGCAACACTCAAAGCCCCTGTTGTTGCAAAAGAGACTCTTTCAGTTCCTCTCAGCATGCTGTGGGCCTTCAAATAAAAAACAGACTTATCTGGGGTTCCTCTTATTCTTTTTAATGTGCCTTCTCCCTAGAGATGCCTCCCCACATTTAAATTGCCTTTTCTCTTTTGCCAGTGTTAATGTTATGCATTAGATATTTGGCACAGATGCAATATATATTTCCTCCCTCCTAACTTCAGCCTGTCTTTTGTTCCTGAATGAAAGCAGACTTAACAGTATCCACCCCATGTGGCCAATCTCTCTGTGCTACACCTGCTTTCACCTCATGCAAAACACAGGGAATCATGAACAAAATATCTCCAAAAATGCCAGTGTGTAAGTTAGAACACCTTTAATAAATTACCCATGAAAGTATGGCACTGCTCTGGAGTCCCTGCTCATGTACAAGCAAAAAGTGTACCTGACATGAAGGTGTAGAGGAATGGGTTGCCAATACTTGAGAAGGATTTTCTGGATCATATTTTTTCTGGTTTTCAAACTGTTCTTTAGATTATTAAGACATTTTAGTTCTATTTCACCTTTCAGAACATGGGCAACATGATATCCTAAGCCTCTTTTTAAAGTCTCACAACTCTAGAAATAAGGTGATTATTCTTCACAGAACACTTTGTTTAAGAATCTGAGGCAATATTGACAGCCACTGTATCATACCTCTCCACGATATCACTGCCAACCTGGCACATGCAAGACCTCCACCACATTTACCACAACTGAACGCATCAGGATCATTACAGACAGATGCTGAAAATGCTGAAATTTACCTAAACTTCAAGATTTCTTATGAAAAACAGTGTTTTTTCTTATCCCCTACCTCCAGCAGCTTGCAAAAAACTGGACACCTAAAACTTGCTTTTGGTAGACTCTGCAAGTGTGTTTAGGTATTTTCTGTTGTTAGTATGGTGTTTTGCTTTGAAAATGAGATCTGCACTATTATTTTTTACTCTTACTTTTTTGCCTTTGAGGAAGTTCTCACTGCCTTCATTTGTGTGAAGCAGGACATCACCATGTTGTTCACGGGCAGCATGTAAAAATTAAGCATTTAGTACACAAATTGACAGGGTTGCCAATGTGTAAGAGGAAGTATGCCTCATTTTGCAGATGGGGAGTTGAACTGTAAGAAAATTGATTTAGCCAAAGTGCAGTTGAAGCCTGATCATATTTTCCTTAAACAGTAAGAGGAAGTGGTTTCATTACAGATGCATGGATGGTGCATCACAGAATTAACTAGATTGGAAGAGACCTTTGAGATCATCAAGTCCGACCTATGACCTAACACCACCTTATCAACTAAACCATGGCACTGAATGCCACATCCAGTCTTCATCAGTTTGTACATGTGCCCCTTGTATTGAGGGGGTAGAAGACATAAAGGTCCCTTGGGGAGCTCTAACACCAAAATTCTAACTTCTGGAGGTTAATACTACAGCAAACTGATTTCACCAAAAATATAGAGCCCCAGTGAGGGCATATGTCCACTTGAGCTGCTAGAGGCAAGGCTCAGGGGGAGCAGTTTACTCACAGCTCAATGGGAAATCAGGCTCAAGCAGCAATGAGTCTGCAGCAGTGCTCAAGGATGTGGTAAATGATCTGCAGCAGCTGGAAACTGGAAAAAAATAGTGTTGATTTCAGAAAAAAAAAATAGTGACTAGATTTCAGAGAAGTGTTTTAAGGTGGAATTTTTCATGATAAAAATATTCAGATTTTTGGTTTTTTATTTCTCATTTACCAAGAAGGACATGAGCAGCACAGCTGGTTAGACAGCTTTTCTCAATGTTTGTCAGTTAATAAAAATTCATCAAATGTGTTTGATGTTTCCTGTTAGTGTCTTCGTGTTTCTATAGGAGACATCCAAATCTTGCAAGTCTTGAGCCAAATATTATCTGTATGAAATCTTTGTCCTAGTACTTCATCCTCCCTTGCAACATCATTCACATGTTAGTTGTTCTGTTGCCAAATTCTTCAAAACTCTAAGTAACATCCCTTTTACTGACTCTCAGCCAAATCAAGTAACTGAATGCTTGCTCTGTTCCTTGGATTCAGGTTGTAAACTGCCATACAATGCTACTGACTAAATTTATTTCAGTTCTCCCATTTCCCCTGACCCTCTCATATGGGCCAAACTTCCCTTCCTTTGCTGCTTTCCCTTACTCCCTGGGTGAATAACAACATATGTCTCAGTGAAACACAAACCCACCTGTTTTTAAACACTGTTTGTCACACCTCCTCCCCCAAACTCAATGTCCCAAAGTCCACATGTTCTGTGTAAGGTAAAATCTGGTATTGATTTTGAATGACTGGTCACAGATCTAGGCTGTCTTTTTTTTCCAGTGGGAGGGATGGAGATCCATTATAGTTGAGACCATTGGCATAAAAAAAAGGCTTATAAAAAAAATCACAAAACACTGACAAAACTTTGCCATCTCCAAGAGCACAGCAGTTGAAGGGAAATGGAGAAAAAAATCAAAGGTCATTGAAGTAAAGTGCAAGTTTTCCATCAATTAAAAGACAGTCAAGGCTTCAGAGTCCAGAACAAGCTCCATTCTTGGAAAGAAAAGCTAAGGCTAATTTAATGAGACTTTAGATATAAAAAAAGTCTCAGACCTAAAAGAGAAGACAAAATAATTTTTCTTTTTTCCTGAGATGGACACAACAACAGTAGCAGTCCAACAAAACAGGGTTATTTCTGGAGTCAAGTTCACCTGGGAGAAATACCATTTACTCAGGTGTCTGTGACTTCTGCAGTTGCTACATTAAATCTGCCCCAAAAATATAATGAATTCAAGTGGTATCAGTGTGTTCTAAGAAAAGTCCATTTCTAAGATCTTCTTGTAGGAAAGTATCAGTTATAGGGATCCTAAAAGGACAAACCTTTTCCTGATAATTATTTAAGGAACAAGGAAATACAAAAGCTGCAGATGAGGAGGTAAAAAGAAGGAACTAATCTCAGAGCATTACAGCACAAGTCTGTTGTGGAAAGGAATATATGGATCCAGTTAGGAATTTTGCCTCTGCAGATATGCCTGAAATAAGCACGAACACTAATGTCATTACAGTTCCCCTCAGATTTAAATAGTGCAAAATAAAGCAGTTTATTTTTTTCCTCCAGAAATACTGCTACTATAGATTTGCAAACCAAAGAGGAAAGGGTACTGTTGGAAAAGCCAAGAAAATAGACATTTGTAAAATATTGGCTCCAGAAAAAGGAACACACATTTTTAGAAATCCCTTCAATTAGAGGGCATAATTGTGGATTACATATGTTAAGGCACAGGCTGAATCTGTCAGGACTGTAAATGCGTCTGCACTTCAAGTTCCTAAAGACCCATGCATGCTCTACATGTGGAACACATCTCTGAGATTAGGCCTTTAAGTTTTCATTTTTGTGAGCAGAGATAATATATGGAATTGTTAGGATGTGATGAGCAGATATTTCAATCATATATTGCCAAAGTGTAAATGATTGTAAGAGGACTAAAGTGGTAAAAAGCATGGCTGAATTATGATAAGTCTGAACACATATACGAAAAAGCCACCTTATACAGGAAATTCATACTGAGCTTAGTGTTAGTGAGCAGAATGCAGTATTGTTCAAGCTCTAACCTTCACGAGTACACAAATACACAGATTTTAATGGTGTCTACAGCTTTCTAAACACACCTTGAAAGATTCAGCTTCAACCATGCTACATCCAGACTCTAAAAATTCTCTTTGATCCAACTCTACTGTTACAGAGCTGTTCGACCTGTATTAGCCTAATGATTTTCATGCTTCAAAAATATAACTGTTCTAAGAGGAATGTGGGCTGTTTGCTCACACCTACATAAAAACATGCAGATGAAAGAGAAAATGATATCACATAATGTATCATGCATCATTCCCCCTGAGATTATTAGGTTTTTTTTCCTGTTTGCCAGTCATTCAGGTACCCTCCCTGTCTGCCTGTAATTCTGGAGGTTCACGGAATTATTTAGATGGACATATCCCAATCTGCAGATAATCTGCCAGGAGACCACTTCAGCATTAATCACTGTGTGCTGTTAGTGGTAAGCAACATGCCATTTAGGCTATATGGTTTACTTTGTACTGTCTGGTTGTGCAATGGCAATGCTGAAATAATGAATGATTAAGGTACTTCCCAAATGAAGTTTCAGATGAATGACTATTCATGGTAGCTACCAAAAGAATTTCATTATTTACTTATGTTTTCCATGAATATGTGTCTTCTCATCCAAACAATAAATTCAATAACCCGAAGAACAAACTTGTTCTGCAGATTCTGAGAAACAGATTCAGGTCAAGAGTTCCCTAAGCTTCAAGCCCTTTTCAATAGGCAGAAATTAATTTCAGCAATTACAAAGCAGATAAGTGCTCCATTTCTCCCTGGTTTTTCGTGCTTGGGGTTTTTTTTTTGTTTTTTTTTTGTGTTTTTGTTTTGTTTTGTTTCGGGGGGGGGTGGTTTTTTTTTGTCCCTGGGGAAAAAAAATTAATTGAGTGAAACTGTTGGGTTTTTTCATAAAGTTTCACGGGAAATGAAGTTTGTGAACAAAGAACTGGAAGACAAAAGCTCCTAAACTTTAAAACCAGCTCCGATAACAAATTTTTCTGTGACTGTTGGTCAATTATGTGGTGTGACACACCAAGAGTGTTTGTTTGTTTCAAGCAATTAATGGGTAAAAAATAGCATCTCTGATAAAGTTGGTCTTTCATTTGTGGAAAACCTATCATCTGCTTTCAGTTTGCTCGCACTATTAAACTTATGCCTCGCTCTTTTCTGGATTTCAGGGGGAGTGTTTTTGTAACTGTGAAAGGAACACAACATAGCCTTTGGAAGGCTTTGTGGTCAAAGGTGTTGTATAACCACCAGTTATTTATTATGAAATGAATGCACTCTTCTTCTAGTGAATTCCAGCATGAATATCATATGACATGACTGAGAGGAAGTTTGTTTATTCTACAGACGAAAGTAGTATTTGTCTTAATAAAATGATAACATTGTTCATTTTTCTTTGGAAAATTAATCTGATATGTCTCTCAGTTAAGATTTAGGCCAGATTTTTCCACCCTGATTCACCTTGTCAACTATATTTTTGTGTGAACAGGCCTACATAAAGTCAGGTCATAGTGTGTGTGAAAGAAAAGAAGGAACAGCCATGTCTCAGGGTCTATTCTGGGCAGCGCTGAGTCTAGCAATGATATTGATTGGGGGTATAACTGAAATAATCTAGACAGTAATATTCTTACACTGGAAATAAGATACTATCAGCCAAAAGAAAAAACAATTAGATTTAATTAAGCTAGTATATGAGAAAATTAGAGACAATGGCAGTTTTTCCCTTTGAAAATATTTCAAAGTGACCCTAGCAAAAATATACATAGAAATAGCTTGAATAAAAAGATGTTTGGATTATTCAAATATTCTTCTAAATATTTAGAAAACTAGATTAAACAAAGAGTAGTAACTTTGGTGTCAGCCTGCAGTGAAAGTGAGTTACAGAACCTTCTTCAAGTGTCTTTTCTGTGTGGGAGTGAAACAGACTAGCGTGTAGAGGGTAGAATGTACTTTTCTTCACAAAAGTGTATTCTAATCTTCCAGTACTGCTTGTGCAAGATCTGGAATACTGTACCCATAATACTTCAATTAATGACTTTCATTCAACAAACATTGACCATGATGTGAGTCCGAGGGCCATGGCCATCACAACAGTTAGGAAATGGCATTTCTCACTAAGTCTTGGCATACAAATCACAAAGGCATGGAACACATGATGATCAAAACGTCTTTCCATTTTCCTCTGAGAGGCCATGTCCAAGCCTGTGCTTGAGCCAAGACATAAGACTAGATAGACCAGCAGGGTCCAGCTCATGCAGTAAATCCATGTATGATCTGGATTTGAAGTGTTTTTTCCGCACACAGCCTGCAAACAAACTCACTCTTAGCACACTTGGTTAGTGAGTTATCAATAACAATGTCATCTTGTATGTGCTCTCTACTTTCAAAGCATCAAATTCAAATATAATAGAAAATAAATATATCAAAACAGAAAGGAAAGCAAAGCAATCTGGAAGAAAGCTTGCATGATCTTCAGTAGGGCCAAGTTTATTTTAAAATTTGTTACATGAAAGTCTCAAGTCTTTCTGATTCCTATGCATGTGTGCAACATATAGCTCCAATTGCATCTTACAAAAACAGCCTTCTGATAGCCTCCAAGCCAGTCCCCGTGTTATTTTACTTTTTCAATTGAAAAAGTCCCCAAATAAAGCAATTATTTTTCTTTGATATTATTTTGCAGTTATTTGCTCCTCCACACTCCCAGGAACTCCACCAGAACAATCCTATTTTATTCAGCTTACAGATACAGTCCACATTTCTCTATTCTCTATTTTGAAATTGAGTGCTTACCAAAAAGTGACTAGCACACTCATAAACACTACATTTGCATGATTTATAATAACTTAGCAACTCTCTTTTTGAGGAATATCTGGATGCTGCTGTAACTCCTGGCAAGATTCATTCCAAATATTTACAGCACTACAATTCAAACTGTGGCTTATGATTTTGGTTCTGGACGTCCCAGCTTTGGCTCTCTGCATTTTGTCCACCAGGTGACTGCTGTGCTGTAAATCCACCTGGAAATTTATGGCCATGCAGTGACACAGTCATGAATGTGACTATAAATCTAAACCTGAATGCTGTCAGCAAGCTTCCCTTCCTTCACTGCTGCATTTTTAATGCCTGAGCTAACTAAGATTATTCGAATTGCTTCAACCATTTAAAATATTTATGCTGCTACGGAAGTCTTAAGGTCATAAAGAAATGTCTACTAACAGAAGCAATGTATTGCTAGAGTCAGTGTTTGTGATTCTTAACTTTTTCCTGCCACATGACTCACCCCATTCAGTTATTTAGAAGTGAACATTTTTTAAAAGGACTGGCTCCCTTACTGAAAGGACTCTTTGCTGAGATACAGTCACTACTAAACAGATCCAAGGTTTTGAACTGAGGGAATGAAACAAAAAATGAAAGTATAAACACTGATTCCTGTACGATTATTTGTAGACATTGGTATTGCACTATATGATCTGCCAGAGAAAGTCAAGGGAAAGACAACAAATACAAAAATGTGCATTCAAAATCCATTCAAGACCTGGCCTGGAAACTCAGTTTCTAAGATAGCTAAGGTCAGAAACATCTCTAAACTTTAAATTGGAAGCATCTGTGAAGAAGCTGCTGTTCATTCTACCACACTGGCTCAGGAGGGAAAGAAGGGAAAATTTGCCTCTTGGTGCAGACCTGCATTTCCCCGATTTTTACCTTTATCAAACCTAAATCCCAGAGCCTAGGAGGCAAGCAGAAACCTGGCTGTGTACAGATTCCAGATCTAGGTATCTGCAATATTTGCAGTTTGTACAGATTTCTAATTCCAGGAAGAAAATACTTGGGGTAGTTTTCAGACATGGATAACACTGCAGGTTAACTTATCATAACCATTTTCCTGAGGTTTTTCAAGGTACTTAATCTCAATTTCCTACTTTGTCTGTCTTGCTTCAAGCCCCTGCTCAGTAAGCAGGGCAGGGCACAGTTGCCCTGTTCTGCACCTCACTATCAGTACAAATCAATTTCTAGTCAGACACTTTGCAGTGGGACTCAAAGTCCTAAAATATTTTGGTGCTTCTAAAATATTAAAAACATTTGAGTAGAATTCTAGAATTATTTGTTATTAGTGGAAGTTTATTTTTATTGGAGAAATAGAATTATTTCTGACAGTATAGTGAACTTTGTTAATCAGTAGATTATTTTTGAAGCAGAGGCTAAAGAGGGCAAAATGTGGTGCTGTTTTTTTAATTTCTTTTTCTAAATCTAAAAACAATTGTGAGATTTTTGATTCTACAATATGGAACTTATGGAGTTAAAATAGTCATAGCACAGACACTGCCACTCAGTGTAGACAATATTTCATAATTTCAAATCTGTTTCCTACAAAATCTTTCAAAGCTCAAAAATGTGGTACATTGGTGACTTTTTAGATAGTCTGACACGAGTCATTTGCAACACTGTAAACCTTATTAATGTTGGCCTGTAAGGCTCTGTTTATTTTTATTTAATAATGGAAACCAGCATGGAAATATTTAATTTTTTAGAAAATATGCCTGGGTTTTTAAAGTCTGTAGCATAAGAGATAGTTCATGGTATAATTTTTTCCCGGTGGCACTGCTGTTTTTAATGAATGCGTATGTGATGCAACCCATCAGGTTGCTGAATCCCAGCCTGGCTTGAAATGTTTGCGCTGCTGGAACTTCAGGACTGTATGCCCACAGGTGATCTCAGAGGGCTGATTACCACCGTGACCCAACGTACCCAGCTCTGGAAATAAAACACATTAACCAGGTCTGACTGTGCTCCTTCCTTGCCTTGCAGAATGTACAATATTTATGATTAAGCTTTGTAAATGAAAATCAGAGCAGTTTCTTTGCTCATTCGAGCTGCACAGCCTTATTCAGGGTGATTCATTCATTGAGTCAGGCAGCCATGCATGCAGTCATTCATAAGTAATGCCACGCTTCCCTTCAGCATGCAAGAATGATTTACCTCCCTGCTGCCTTTCAGTGTTTGTTCAGCAAACACACTAAGCTAGAGAGTTCCTTTTTCAGGCTTTGTTCTTATTTTAAAGAAACAGGGCTACCTAAACGCATGTGTTCAGGGTGCTGTACATGGAAGTGAGCACATATGTCTGTAAGAAATGGTTGCAATCCATAGCATCCCTCAAAAAATATTCTGTCTTTTCCTGGTATCCATGAGAAGATGCTTGTATTTACAAGTAAGATTTCAGCTCTTTTTACACTCATGCCTTGCCACAAGTAGGCCTATAAAAACAGAGTCTTTTAAGCCTTCACCAGGACTCCTAGAAGAGGACCAATAACATCCAAGCCTCATACAAAGAAACCTGAGATTTTCTGCATCAGATTTTCTGTTACCAATATTTTTTTGCTAATTTCAGCACCTAACAAGAAATAAAAGCAAAGGCTATTAGGAAATAAAAACATAGGATATCACAGACCAAGGAAAGGCCTTTGACTTGCGCAATTTTTAAGGAGCTATAAAGAATGAAGATCTGGCAAGAGCTGAAGATGAGCAGTAATTTGTGCTTGAGTCTTGTAGATTCGCAGTGTAGGGGATTGACCTCACTCAACTTTATGCAAATAGAAGAGAGGTGATAGTGTAGGCTAATCATTTGAATATTCTCCCCACTTCAAGAGGGGAGTGAGAGTAAGCTTATGTGGAATGAAAGCACTATGTGACACTGCCTGTATGATTCCTTACTATTCTGGCACTAGCTGATTTCTCTTTATAGTGAAATTACAAGGTCAATGCAAGTAAATATCAACAAATACACAGCTCAGGGCAGCCCTCACAACTACCAAAATTCAGAGTGCAGACACACTGGGTGAAACAGAAGGGTTATGCAGCATGGGTGCCTCCTCCCCTTTTGAGGAGAACAAGGGACTTCTTTTTCCTCATTTCTAAATAGACTTCTGAGCTGTTGAGAAAGCTAGCCTTTGAAAATGTTGGTTTGTTTTGTTTGGGTTTTTTTTTCATGTACATCCAGAGGAAAAAAAGTAAATTAAAGATAAGAAGTTTTTTAGATGTTACATGTTCATACCTCCCAAACATCTGGGGTATCACAATTAGAAACCCTTTGCGAACATATTTTCATTAGTCACAGAAAAAGACAACTCATTTTTTCCCATTTTCTCAAGATTTCAAAGCTCTACACTGTACCCTTAAACATTAGTCATAAACTGTGTTTCAAGCTAAAGGAATTTCATGCTTTGAAATTCTTTTGAAGTCAGTAGATTATTTTGTCTGTTTTCCTTTTTTAATTTTGGTTCTTAAAAAGGAACTTCAGTTTATCTTCCATTATTGTTCTCTTTTCTAGCTCGTCAAAGGACACCTTATGAAAAGGTACATATTCACATTAAAGAATAATGTTTTGAAATTCTCTGCTGTATCTTGCAATACCTGGAAACAGCAGGACTTTAAAAATACCTATTTAAATTATTTACCTTTCTTCTTTTTAAGTAGATTTTCAAGGAAATCAGAATTGTTTTCTTTGAATTTTTGCTTCTTTACTTTACAATGTATGTAACATATTGAACTAACAAAAAAGCAGTAATATTGGATGTCATTTTTCTGCTGTCTTTTAAGTTCTGAAGCATTTTAATTATAAGAATTTTCACTATTTAGGACACTGTGGGGCCATTATTTCAGGTAGAAGTCTGTTGCTGACCTTAACAGTTTATAAGAAAAGAAATAGCATTTGCAGACAATATAGGCATTGCCATGATATGGATTTAATGAAATGTCTGCCTGAGAATTATTTTTAAAGAAAAAGTGAATTTTTCACTAAGCTATAAGTTCTGTAGAGTGGTTGGTTAGAAAGTAGTGACTGCTTCTCAAAAGAATCAAATACCCCAAAATCTGAAATACTTTTTTTTTGCATTGGTGGGAGTTTCAAGGAACAAGGCACTCTCATATTCACTCTGTTTGTAGTATCTCACTCCCTGCTAGTCTGTATCAATTTGTTTGCTGTATTACCATTTGGTTTGCTTTTACTATTTGCTTTGCTCAGTTCCCTTCGCTCAAGGAGGAGCCAAACCCTTATGGCTTATCTGAAATATAAGAACATGCCCCATTTCCTAGGATTCACCAAGACAAGCCTTCATTACTTGGTTTCTCTGTACTTAAGAATTTTGAGTTACATTTTGTCCAAGTAATTGAAGGAAAGTTGCATGCTAAAACTGTGAATGTTTCATTTTTACTTCAGAGAATTTCATCCTGGCATTGTGCTGGAAAAATCAGCCTTCCATTGCAATCAATAAATAGACTCACTTCTCTGAAAAAGGTCTCCAACTCACACACAGTGAAGCAAATCAAGGGACATGGCAAAACCAGATGCAGATGTGGATAGAGTAGGAGGAAGATAAGCCTTGTAGTGCAGCCATGACCATGGGATTTGACTAGTCTCACTTGGACTCAAGATTTATAACCCTATATACCCTCCATAAACTTCTCTGGACTCTGCATATTCCAAGCATTAAAATCCATTATACTTTACCACTTATCCAGGACACAGTGCAAAAACTTGCTCCACATAATTTATATGTTTAATTCAGTATTATCTCATATAAAATGACAAATGCCACAGTAAATGCAGTAGGTCCTTTCCTAGCCTGTGTTTTTTACCCAGCCTGGCTACTTTTCTATGTAGCTGGGTACTGACCTACAGTTAGAGCATGGAATGTAACCTCTTCCTGATTAAACAACATTTGTGAAAAAAATATTTACCTGAGGGGTTGACACACTGGTTTTACATATCTACCTGATCAAAGAGACTAATGTTCTCTTTTTGTCTGAGGCAGAACAGTGGACCACAATCAGCTCTCAGTGTGTCTCCTTATGTTATTTGACACTAACGCAATTATTAACTGTTAGAGTTAATAATTGTGATAATCAGTTCTGTGGGTAAGTGTGAGGCTGGACCGTCCCAGCATGGGAACAACTGGACATGATTTCAGTCCTCAGCATAACCTCAGAACCATAAATTGCAAAAAAACAGGAGTTTTTTAATTGAATTCATTTTTCAGAATAGGACGAGACAAATGAACCTAAAGTGTGCGTCAGCATCAAGAAGTGAACACAGAGCATGTGATTTCACTAAATCACTGTTTGGCAGGTAGTGATCTGCCAGACGGTCTCACTGTAGGCCAGTGCAATCTTTTCTAATTCATTTTTATTTCTTTCATTCACTTTTCTGAAACCTCATCAGTGACCCCCTCCCTCTGTTCTGACCTTGTGCTCTCTGTAGTATGGATGTCTGAGAAGTTGTCTCCAAGTTAGCTGAATGCAAATCCACTGTTTTTTTTTACACAAGAGAGAAGAAGCCAGACATGGCTGAAATGTAAAAACAGACAATAATTCTTTCTTCACAAAGGACCTGCTCCTGTTCTTTATGGGCAAATTAGACTGTCTACACTAACCTCTTATGTAAAGTAGAATCTCTGATTTCCATACTGTATAAAGGTGAGTATTGGAAACAACAAAGTCTACAAGATACCATTCTTTAGCAGGATTGAGCTGATGAGAACTACTGGCTACTAAAACTGCTCTAACTCTTTAGTTTGTCTTTGTACTTCAGCAAGTGTCCCTTTATTAATTCATTGCCTACCATCTAAATCTCAGGTTGCAAGACTTGTGGAACAGATGTTGGTATAGGATTATTCCTCAGGACAGCACAGAGGGCATCACATCCTCTTCAGTAGCCTGACCACAAGAAATATAATCACCATTCTGAGTCTACAGAATGAGCGTGGTTCATATGTTAACCTCCACAGAAGCACAAACAGCTCAGTCATCAACATGCTGTTCATCAAGGCATTTCCAAATAACAGCTTCTGTAAGAACCGGGATATTATGGATTGAATAGCGTTTCTGCTCTACTTTTCCCTTTCTCTTTAAATTCATTTAGGCACCTTGAAGCCACATGTAGAAGTCGCAGTGACACTCACTGGAGGAGGCTGAGCTGATTACTTTCTGCTTCATGGTCTGCTGAGACTCCAGGCACCAGGTTCTTTATGGTACTGATCACCCTCACATTTTAGCCCATTAAGCATTGCATATCTGCTGAGCTATCCAACTTTTATTCAGAAAGCTAAAAACCTGTGCCATCATCCAGCACTCTGCAGATGTCCCAGATATTACAGCAGCACAATCACTCTACTGTTTAGAGTACTTTGTTCCTGTCTCTGTGAATTATAGGGTGTCACATCATTGCATGTGTGCTAAAGTAGGAGGTAACCCAGCATGACGTGACATAATGGGATACAGCCTGTGGGCTCTAGGAGAGGAGTGGGAAGGGAAATACAACTAGATCCATATCTGATGAAAAATCAGTGACCAAAAATTTAGCTAAGCAGTTACCAGTATTTTATCAGATTATTCAAAATAGAATCCATTTTTTGTTGCACAGAGTCTTATAAGCAAAGTAATTTGATTACATAGCTATAAAAAGTAGACTCAAAATCTTTATTTGTATTTCAGTTAGCTCATAACTTCTGCTGATTCTAAAGATGTCCCACTTAGCATTAACAGCCTCTGTAAATTGAAATGTTCTGCAGAAGCCCTTCAGTTTCATCAGTCTGGAAAAGACATGGGATGGGGTTCAAAGCCTGTATGTTTCTGTCAAAAACACATTTATAATTTCCTGTCAAGCTCATCTCTTCCCATTCCTCCCAGGCTTACAGCTCCTTGGCATCAAAAGTATTCCAAAGTCCACCAGTCTGTCCTAGGTTCAAAATTTCCTTGTCTTCAAAAAATCATTTTAGCCCTTTTATTTCTCATTCTATGTCAGAGCAGAACCCAATGTTACAGTGACAAAATTATTTGTGGAAAGGCTATACCTCTCTGCACACAACTCCACTCAAAAGCTATAGAAAGAACCAAATTAACAGCAAAACTGCTGTTGCCATGACACATAAGCAAATTTCTTTGGAGACATTTAGGGTTTAGTCACATGCCAGGTTCCTGTCCCTCTTTTTGTCTCTCTACCTACACCTAAGTATACTCAGCAACAGCAGTGAGGAAGAGTCTCTCAAGAGAGGGGTATATTAGCCTGCAGCCTTATTGTTCTCAAGGGAGAAGTACTTTCCCTGTCCTAGAATAATTGTTTGTAATTGCAAAACATCCTCTGACTAAATAAAAACAAGATTCCCCTTGGCAAACTCAGACAGGCCAATGGTTATTTATTGTTTACAATATCATTACACATTTGAATTCAAGCATGAATCAGAATCCTAAGGGCCACCTTGCTCCATATAGATGAATCTAAATGTATGGTTTTATATCCCTCCATTTATGACTAAGATTTTTATAAGTGGGTCAGTGAATTAGAGAAATGCAGACAGCAAAAAAAGCACCGGAAAGCCATTCTGGGCGAAGTACTTGTCTTTTATTAATGTGATACTTGTTCCATTGAGTATTTTTTGAGCAATATGAACATGGTTAGTTTCTGAAAGCAGAAAAAGGGAGCAGAAGAAATATTTTGAATGAAAGTTTCAAAGAACAAACAACAGTCTTTCACCTGCTAATTAAGAAAAAGCATTATATACTGAAACCTTACTGGATGCAAATGATTATGTTCTTATTTGGTGCAACCCTTGTTTCAGCTATGGTTTTAGTATTTTCTGTTAAAGTCCTGAATATAAATCAGGATTCCCTTCCATGATTTATCAGGTTGCTGGTATCCAACCTTTCCTTGCAGCTGTTTTCTTGTTTCTGAAAGGTGACTCACAGAAAAAGAGCTATGTGTTGGTGTGTCCCTGCACAGTTAATGAAGACCTTTATTCCTCTGTTCCAAACTTGCTGGCTCCATCAGGTGCACATCAGAAGGATTTGCTCTAGTTCCCTCTCTAACTGCACCCCTACATCAACAGAAAAATCTCTTCCCAAACATTGATTCCCTCCAGAACAAAGAGTTTAGTCACTGTATGCTTTCCCTGCAATCTATGCATTTATAAAAATCAACCTAGTAGACCCACAAAGTCTATCTGTAAGGGCACTGTGTGATAACTCAGTGCATGATACAGGTGAGAACTGAGATGGAACAGAATCAGCAACTCACTACATCTTTGCTGAAGGTGTCATACCTCTGAATATGAGAAAACACAAGTAAAAAATTCAAAATATATCTCCCTGCTCCCTGTAGACAATTAATTCCATTCAATTTTAAAGAAATATTAATGGATGTCTTCCTAGATGCATTTTAAAGAATAAGAGGTAAACTCAGCAATGGTTTATGCTTCCTGATTTAACCCCACAACTCTTGACTTTGCTTTTGTGTGAAGATAGATATAAAAGTAGTAGATATAAAATTTGTTCTTCTATATTTTACAGTCTATTTCCCAGTTTTTATGTGAAACTTTGCTGTGGTTTGAAAATATTATCAACCAGAAGTTCCTTCTGGGTTGATTTTTCAGTCTGAACAAAGAGAGGATGGATTTTGGTCTCATGGCTCTGAACATGTTTCCTCCAATGGTTGGGAAAGGTTCTCTCGTCCCCACAAGTATCTGAGACACACCACAGAAAGGGGAGGGGAAAGAATCCATTTTTTTCAGATGCCCAATCTGCAGGTATTGCTGCAGGCCCAAGGACATACAGCTCCCCAAATTCTGAGTCAGGGAGGAAACTCCTTATTTCATGTTCTTCTGAAATTTGAGAGGTTGAGAGGAGTAAATTCATTCACCCTTTTGTGCAGCATGGTTCATCTGCCGCTATGATCTAAGCATCTTTTAAATGATACTTTTCTTTTTCAGCACTAGTGACATTTTGTTCACTTGTATCTTCAGACAATGACGAATCTGGAGGGGTGTTTAGTTCAGTTGAATTTTGAAGTATCAGATCTGATTGAAGCTTTCATAGGAATGGAGAGTGCTGTGTTAGACCAGGTGAAAGTGCTACTGAATGAAAGCCCAACAGCCAGTTTCCTGCAATGGCCCATCATGGATGTGTAGGTGGGAGAAGAAGAACAGCATAAGCATGTGTAGAGATATTAACCCACAACATTTTCCCAGCCTGCAGAATTCTATCATACAGGGGCTTCTGATCCAGAAACACTTTTGTCATGTTTAGTAGCAGCCCAAGCTCACTGGAACTTCAGTTAATTAGACATATCTAGCCACTTTAACATCTCCAACACATTCACAAGTGGCAAGGAAATCTGGCAGTTCCTACTGGAGCAAAGAGTATTTAATTTAACAATTAGATATTTAATTTGATAATCTTTAGTAGGTTTTTGAATTTAAAATTTGAGAAACCTCACCATGTCACTATTAATTGTCATCTTACATCACTCTCCAAATCAAGGAGAAAAATTTTCTGCCATCAAAATTCCTTACATTCAATTTTTATTTTTTTTTTAATATGTAAAGAATTGTGTGTTTTCTCTGCAAAGCAGTATAGAGGAGCAAAGGCTACAATCCTTCTAAGGATTGTATACATACACTGTATTTGTTGTTTTTCACATTCTCATGGCAGGATAATATAACTGGACCATTCCCCACTCTTTTCTTTTGGTCACATGCAGATTCTGAATGGACTTCTCTTGGATCAGTCAGAGGAAATATTAATTTACCAGGATGTGCCCTTTCCTCAGGGTGACAGGTTATATAGAGAGATTATTCATCAATGTGCTTTATTTCCTGCCAACCATATGGAAAGCAAGAAGAAAAATCTGGACTTAGTGACTCCTAGGAGACTTAAAATGGAGACAGAAGGGAAAGCACATCCATTATAAGTGTTGTTTTTAAAACATAGTTTTACAAGACTCTCAAAATGTAAGAAACTTAAAATTATATTCAAAAAACTAGGTAGTCAGGTATGTAAGCATATGCGGTTTCAAATATGATATTTTGAAGATAGATTTGTGGGTTTTAAGTTTAGAATGGGCTTGATCACTTCTCTGCTATCCTGCATACTACAGATGGACAGATGGGTGGGAGGAATCCACTCCTTCTTTAAATCTAAATTTATTCAGTGTGACAACAACTGGTCCAATGCACCTGATGATCTGAAGGGTTGGCTAGTTTGGAAAAAAAAGTGTGTGAAATTTTACAGCTGATTTTAAACCAATCTTTACAATATACAAAGTGCCTAAAATAATTTTTTCCCCCCAAAACAACCAACTTTATCTCAATTGTTGGTGATAGTGTTGGATCTCTGATGTCTTCACTTAAATATGTATGTCCTGCCAGTTTTAGTGGTGCAGCCATTAGTGGGTTGAGGTTTTTATTTCTCAGTAGAGATTTTTGTTTTGGTAGATCAGTATTAATCTTAGTATATAGTACCAATGATGGAAAATACTTCTAACTATCTGTTTGGGGACTCTTTCTCTGGGGTTTAAATGCTTGCTATAAATTTATCCCAAACAGTGTGGAAGACATACATGGCAAAAGATAAAAAGCAGATCACATTAGTAGGTTTGAGAGGGTTATGTGCACTTCCCTCCTTCTATATTTTGACCAAATAATTTTGTTTGGTTTGTTATGTAGTGTAACGGACTTGAAAAAATTTAATCTTGCCTTGAGAAAAGAGGAAAACAAAAGAGACTTTTAGATCAATCCATCAATTATACAGCAAATGTCATTGCATATTCTCTGGAATATTCTTATGTATTCTGCTATTAGAATGAAAGTACACACAAAAGTTTACAGATTCTTATACAAAATCAGTAACTGTCCTCACTCTAGGACTTTTCTTTTGAGAAACTAAGAACTCTGGACAAGCAGCATACACATGACCCTGACTATCACAGTGAAACTACACCTCAAACCGGAGCCAGCAGAGCTTGGGTTATGAAGGGAGGAGACAAGGATCTCTAGCTTCTGGTCATCTATGGCTCAGCATATGTGATTCTTCTGCATTTGAGATCTTGCTCTCACATGCCAGGAGGGCTGCTCCATTCCTCCAAGGAAGACTGACCCAAGAGGACACCAGCAGTGGGATCCTCATAGTCCTTCTGCTGTTTCATCTTTGACCCTCTGTCATGGTTTGACCCTGGCACAATGCCAGGGCCCCCATGAAAGATATATTTCCAAAATGGTTACTGTGAGATGTGACCCGGAAACAGAACAAAGCAGGCTCCCAATTGGGGATGGAGGGAAAAACACAACACTACAATCCACAATGGAACACTCCCAAAACACTCCTCCTCCCCCCAGTCCTCTAACATTCAAATCTCAGTCCAATACTATGGCCAGGCTACTACCCTCAGGGCAGAAGCCCAGCAGGGAATGCCGGCCGGCCAGGATAGCTCAGCGGGGGGGGGGGGGGGGGCGCTCAGGTAACCTGGGAAAGCTATAGTTGCTTCTGCGTCACACGCGGCAGCCGCCCGGAGAGAATCTGCCGTGGTGACCATCTTCCTTCCATGTCCAGTGCTCTCACCACCGGCCATGGATCCAAACCGCTCCTTAAGCCCTTTTAAGAATGCATCACCCAGTTCCAAGAAATGGCTGCCTCCTACTATTTGGGACACCTGTCCCCCCCATATTTTTCCTCCCCTGGGGCCTGAGTCTCAGGAACAGAGATCCTTCGCTAAAGGCAGAGGGTTCCACCACACCCTCCCCCTCAGTCTCTGTTCTCTCTATGTCTCCTCGTGGCCTTATCATTCCTGGCCCACGGCCAACCGCCTCCCCCAAGGATGCAGTCATTGCATTATCAGAAGAAATTGGTTTCGCCCATGGCTATGTAAGAGAAAAGTCCACCTCCTTGCAGCCTTATCATTCCTGGCCCACGGCCAACCGCCTCCCCCAAGGATGCAGTCATTGCATTATCAGAAGAAATTGGTTTCGCCCATGGCTATGTAAGAGAAAAGTCCACTCCAATCATCTCCTCCACCTAGGGCACTCTCATCTGCTGGCATTTTCTTCAACTACTCAAACTCTCTCTTCTTTCCCATCCTCCCCTCTAAACTCTCGGCTGGGGAGGATCAGTGTTTTTACAGCTTCCATTGTTTCAATACCAAAAGAGTTAAAAGCTCAGCCAGGTCTGCCAGCGGCTGGGCACCTTGCCCCCCTTCTCCTCCTGGCCATGGTGCCAGCATGAGATCTCAAATTCCAAGCCAGCACAGTCTCTATCATTCTCTCCAGGGCGGGGCTGACCAAACCATCCCAGGTCTCCTCCTCTCCTCCACCCCTGCCCCTTGCAGGGCTCCGGCCTCCCTTCCCTCAGGCCGCATGGCCTCCCCCTTCCCCACCCAGAGGCAGCTGGGCAGGGGGAGGAGGTCAGACCAGCTCACCTGCCAGACTCCAAAGAGGAGGTTTCTCTCGGAATGCTCTGCTTTTAACCCCTGTGTGTTCTCAGAGGCGTATCCAAATCCTCAGTGGCCACATCAAGTGCCAATTTCAAATCTGGCCACTGATTGGTTTGACCACAACTTTTCCAGAAACTCACTTCCAGGTCAAAGCAAGACACCCTCCCAAGCTCCACAGATTCCCCTGCATATCAGACATGCAGCAACTTTGCTCTGCTCAGGCACCTTGCTAGACAAGTGAAACCTGGCTGGGTGAGGTTGTATTCTGGATGGCTGGATGCCATCTCCCCACCACTTGAAACAGGCACTGTACAGGAGCAGGGATGCAGTGGGGCTACTGGTGCTCCTCAGGATCAGTCTGGGTAAAGTGGCACTAAAGAGAAGACACTATCACAATGCCAGCCTTGTAAAACTGGTTTTTTGGGTAATGTGCATATTGTAACTCATGGGACACCTGACCCAGCAAATATTGGCCACATTGCCTCTCTCCATTTTGCTTCCTAGTTATAAGTGAAATTTCTTGAATCCTTCTATAAGATGTTCTACAAATAGAAGGTACCCTGCAAAACAAATGTTTCTTTCTTTGCTCTATTTTTTTCATTATTCAGATCAAAAGTTGTTTCTCTTTCTCAAAGGATCAATACAATTCACCAGGAGAAAAGTCCATAGCAAAGACAGTATAACCTCTCAGGTCTAAGTACGTGGTGGGCTTGCAGACAAGGCCATTTTCACTAACAAGTGAACAAAGATCTCACTTTTCAGAGTATCCCAGCAATCTTGAAATCAAACTTTTCAGAGACAGCCTGTTTCACTAACTTCACTGGGAGGTGGCACTTGCCTGCATCTGAAAAAAGAGAGGGTGGATTTGAACCTTAGATAGCAAGTGGTTTAAGTCACCTCTGTTTATTTTGCACCTAGACCACTATCTTCCTATGATCTGTACCAAAGGCAAATTGTTTTTCTGTGAGCACACTATTTATCTTAACAGTATTGCTCAAAACAACCAAAGTTCAAATAAGAAGGCAACAAAATATATCAAGCCAAACAACATTAGAAGTTCAGAAAACCCAAGATGTGGACATCTGTGGAGGAGCACAACATTTGAGATTAACAGTCAGAATTGTGTTTGAAATTCCTCCATTGGCTCATGCACTGGAGCAGCAATCAGAATTTATGAAAAATTAAAGGTCAAAATGACAAATGTTATAGTGACAGTAACTCATGCTCAGTGGTAAGCTAACTAGCTATTTTAAAAGCTTTTTTTTTGTTCTGTTCCCCATCAATATGCAAATATTAGTCTTAACAGCTTTAACAGTCCTAACAGAGCTGGAGAGCCATAATTCTTAACAGAGAAATTTTCCCAACATGAGAAATTGCCCACATTATGTTCCAAAAGCCTTATGAATAGGAACCATGAAAATTTTTATAGTAATCTACAAGCAGTCAAACCCCATTAATTTATTTCTATTTCTTCAATGTAAGGCTCAAACTCACAGTATTTTATATTACAGGGGTTTCTGAGGGGTTATGGTATCAGTGCCACTGTGTCTGTATATGCTAAAAGCACAAAAACTACAGGGAGTCATTGACCTACTAAAAGGCATAAGAATACCTGATATAAAGTTCTTTAGGGCTTTGAATATTTTTCAAAACCAACACCCAGATCTACCCTCAGCATGAAAGCCTAAGGCAACAAGTTGTCAATCCACATGGCAGCAGTGGGAAGAATGATTCCTAATAGCAGCCTAAAAACTGGGACACAGACTTTTGGAAATCCTTTCCCCTGGGATACCATGCTAATATATCTTTATAGCACAGCTTTTTTGGGTATCAGAGAAGGTCCTGCTGAATAAATGAAGCCACAATAGCATAGCCCATGCCCAAATCCAGCTTGCTTGCCCAAATTATAAGGAACTGGGCAAGGATAGGCGCAAGATTTCTGAATTTCTTCCGTGGAGTAACATGGAAGAAACTCCAGGCAAATTTCCTGAGGAATATCCTTGTAAATGAAGCCTGTTCCTATTCAGGATTTTCTGTTGGAGAGGGGATGAAAATGTGTACCCAGAGCTGCATCACCCATGTCCTGACTTGTCTCCCTGTCCAGTCTGTGTGAGAAACCTCACCACCACAGACAAACCCACCCAGCAGGCATCGTGCTGTCTGAGAAGCTCAGTGTGGAAGGAGCCAATGGGTCCAGATGGACACAGTTTGAGAGACACTTCTTCAAGGTAGCCTTGTGTTGCCTGAGCAGCTTTTGAAGAGCAGAAGGACAGCCTGCACACATGCTGGGAGGGAATGGACAGCAGATCAGTTGTGGTTTTGAGAGCACCAACAGACACTGTGGTAGTGACAGCTGTTCACATCTTTCAGGACTCAAACAACTTGACCTGGTTTCAGATAGGGATGACAAACCTCACTCTTCGTCCTCAGTGCTAAAAAGTCCATGCTTGTAGGTGGCTCCCACATGGTAGGATGTGCTGAGCTATCTTGCAGCATCATCTGCATGGAAACAAAACATTGTACTTTCCTGCCCTGAAATAAACCAGGCCCCACCAATCACAGATCCACTGTTAACAGCTCCACAGTAATAACAGGTTTGTTTTCATGAGTGACAATGTTTGTGGCTTTGAGTTTCAGTGAAGACAGAGAAATTTGTTTTACATTGTTTCACATAGACAAAAACAGATGCACTAGCACATTCAGGCTCTTAGTTTATTTTCAGGTCTTTTGGAAAAAAAAAAAAGTTAGGAAATAGTTGGAATTTCAATGCCAAATTTTCTAAAATGCTTTCTTTCTCCTGGCTCATTCCTATGCCAGGGTTGCTCTGCCTGCTGGTAAAAGAAATGTCATCTCAGTCACACAAGTAAATTAGCAGCCTGGTTCTCATCTCCAGAAGTGGTTTTCTGTGTCTCTTAGTAAGTTGTGCTCTATCATAATTGTAAAAAGAAGCTTTTTTCACAACTGAAGCCCTGGTGTACCCTCCTCTGCCACAGGTGTACCTCTGCAGCACAGTGTCCTGCTATCTGGCCTGCATTTTCAGAGGGAGAAAAAGGAATTATCTGTCAGCAACAGCAAAACATATGGGAATGCTGGAACAGGGACAATTGTGCTAAGGATAAACAAATTTATACAAAGTTAGTGTATTCATAGATGTACTGTGACAAGGATTTTCAAGCCAAAGAGGACAACGGCCTTCCGGCCTAAAAAATGCATTTTACCTTGTAATCAGCACTGGAATATTTCCTATAGTGTTCTGTGAGAAATGCTGGTGTTTGAGCATGAGGGAAGATAGCAATAAGTAAAATATTCTGTTTGGAATAGAACAACTATTTATGCTACAATATGGTGACATTATTGTGGCGACTGGATAAATAACCCATGGCATTTCCAGAAGAACACCTTTCCAGTCATCCAGACTTGTCTTAAATTGGATGAGCACCATGTTGACAAAAGCTCACAATGTCCCTTTGAAAATCAGTCTTGAGTCAATGGCTTCCAATGAGTTGCAGACCAAATTACTGCAGTAGCAAGTCCCTGTACAGTACTAACACAAGACAGAATTTTCCAGATTTATTTTTTTTTTATATGCAAGCACTTTTGATTGAAATTTACTTGGAATATTTTTGATATTATTATCATTTGGACAAAGTACTGAATTTATAACCTCTGTAGCACTCTCCCTGCCGCTCAAACTGATGTTTGATCATTGGCCCATGCCTAAATAGCAATGTTAACCTAAAGCCCCTGGGTTCTTTTCTCTTTATGCATAATTCTTGCTCACAGATCTTCATGCAGAGGTGCTGAAAAGATGATTTCCAATAGGAAAAAAACCCAAAAGCCTTCTAGAGGCAAACAAACCCAGAGTTTTTAATAACAGAGCTGTCATTATAAAATAATAAACCAAATGAACCCAGGAATATTTTACACAATTTACAGTCTTAAAGTTTCCAATAAGGCCAGATAATGTTAAAGAGACATGGTCCACACATCCAGTGTTTTAGTTAACCTTCTATGAATTATTTGCTCACTGTTGCCTATAAGGAACCTATCCAACTGGTCTACCCTAAGTAATTTACATTATTTAGTGTATTCTAAGCCATGGCTAAACGTACATTGAATATCTGATTAAACTCTGAAACATACTCTGGTATGATCTACCAAATAAAGCACAGGACCACGATCCAACAGAACTGAATTCTGCTCTTGGCTAACTCCAATGTCTAGCTCTCACGTCTGTGCCTCAGATACTCAATTGGTAATACAGGACAACAACTTTGTCTAAATTATACTCTTTAATACAAACCAAATCTCAGTGCTGCAACTTGCAAAATATTTAGGGTGTACCTGCCTTTGCAAGTCAGAGAATGGCAATGGGATGTCTTTGTTTCTGGTGTGATCAGCATTAAGTGCAAGTGCCTCTTTACTGCTCCCCTGTGCATGAATGACTAAGCCACTGAGATACCAAGAGATATAATTAGCCTCTTCTGCTCTCTATCAGCAATGCAACCTTTTCCTTGTCTGACAGTAACCTGCTCCTTGTTTCAGGAAAACACCCTCTTTCTGCAGTGCTTATAAGATCTCTTGAAGAAGCAGTGAATGGAATTTAGCGCCCAATTTTAAGCATGGTGATATTTTTCTTCCAAAGCTGTTGTTTCATGTGTATCACACCCTTTGTCCATCCCTTCATTTGTTCCTCTTTCTGCACCATCTCAACTCTCCAAGTTTCTTTTTTTTTTCTTTCAGCCCTGCTTTCCCAATACATCTCATCCATTTTAAAGACTCCTGATTTAGTCAAGCCCAGGCATCAGAGAATATCAGCAGCTTTTTACATTTTTTAATCAATACTCTTGGGTTTTTTCCTCTGTCCACTGTGTTCCACGGGGTGGAGCTCCTTTAAAACATCCCACAAGCAAATTCTTTATCCAACCTGAACTTACTTTTGATGCCTGTAAAAAATGCCACACTTACTGTGCCCTTCATACCAATGCCAGCTTGAACTTGCCATAGAGAACACCATCACTAAGGAAGGCACTTCCCTCCCACCCATACAGATCACTACTTTTCTGGTCCCCCGACATGTGCCAGCAGAAACAGTTGTTGGCAGCACAATGAAGAGTCAGGAAGTTGACACGGGTAAAAATAACTATATTTTGCTCTGTTAGCTCTTTTCTGCTTCAATGCTTGTGCTGGGCTAAAGTAGCTGGTGAAGGGAGGGTGTACAGTGGATGCAGAAGCCAGAATAATCAACCAGAGAAAAAGACAGGGCAGGACTGTCTTTTTTGGCAGTGGTACTGGTTTCTGCTGGCTTAAACTGCTTGTAATGTCATGGTACCAGGCCACTGGCCCCACTGCCTGTCATGCAAAGATGTATTACTTCACTGTTTCCTTGTACTCTTTTGTCTACTTCTATCTTGCGCTCTGACCTTTGTTACAGTGGAATTTCAGAAGGTGTTGGCTTTTGTATACTGATTAGAAAAAGCAATAATAGTTGCATTCATAGGAGAAAATGCATACAGTAAGAGAAATTAACTTAAACTTCCTCACAAAGCAAGAAAGCTGATTCAAGTTTCATTTTTGGGGCATAAGTATACCTTGTTGGGGGGGGGGAGTGGGAATTGTCCAGGAATCAGATATGCCTGCACCAAAAACATTCCTAACACATTGCATGTCTCTGCTCATTGTAACATATGGACTCTCCATATATGGACTGTTGTAACATATCACTCTTGCAGATCTTTTTTCTGAATTTTGAAGGAGCTACCAGCAGTTATTCTTCTGAGACAGAATATTATCCTTCTAAGAGTGACAGGCAAGTCTTGTTGTCTTAGAAAGCCCTTTCCCACAGGCAGAGAATCCACCAGTCTGAAATGCTCCCGAAAGGGCTATAGTAAAGCAACACCTTTTGTCACTTCCCCTCAGCTGTTTTCTCTCAGCTGCCTGAGGCTTTGAAGACCCAGAAGGTGAAATAGTATCTAGAAGCACTTAGACACGGCTGTGGCAAGAGAGAAGGGACTTTTCAGGCTGAAATAACAGAAGAGGATGCACGTAGATGTGATGGAAATCCTGCGTAACTTGAGGTATCTCTGAGTATCTTCAGTACACTCTACTCCCTTCCTTCCTGATGAAGGGAACAGAGATTGCTCAGGTCCTGTACTCCCTTGGGAAGATTCACAAAGCTAGAAAGTGACCTATAAAATCAGCACCGACAGGCTTATCAACAGAACTTCCTCATTCCCTGGCAATGACGCTTGGAGAATGATCCCCTCCTTGGCTTGTCTCCTTTCTTCTCCCACCTACCTACCACCTTTCTTGTACGCTCTCACCTCATTGTCAAATAATCACAGAAATGGCCAGCATGAGTGACACCAAAAGACGACTGTGAAGCTCTTAGAGGTGTACAGGAATTTCTTTCCTCTTTGTCTTCAGGGGAGAGGTGGACACAGGCCACTTTCTTTGGGTTCGTAAAGAGCCCATGGCATTGCTGCACCCCAAATAAATCAGTATAAAGAAATCTGCCATAATGTTGCCAATTTGGTGTGTACTTTCAAGTGAAACTTGAAATACATTTCAAAACTTACTATTAAAATGTTTCGTGTTCTCATTGGTATCTTCCACTAATTGTTGATAGTCAGTAGGAAAAAACCTTCTCCCTTTCACATTCATTTTGATGATTTTAATGGCACTCTCTTGCTTTGTTAACAACCAATTTAAAACTTCAAAGGCCAGATTTAAGCACGGGTTACACACATCTGGCTCTGTAATCAGTGTCACTAGGACTTAGTGATAACTTTTCCCTTGTTTTTCAGAAATCAACCAACTCATTTCTAATTCTTCTTGGTTTCATATAAATATCTGATCTATGTTAGAAAACTCTCACTTTTCTGTTGTTACTGGAATGTCAGACCAATACCTTTCCCCTCTAAGAAGTCACAAGCAACAGGCAGAGTACCAGAAGTGAAAATTATATTTGTTTAAAGACTCTATCTCAGTTGAACCAGAGTGATAAGGCAGCAAACAAAATGAGCACTCTGGCAGAAAGCTTGTCTTTGAAGGTATATGATATCACGTAAAAATCAGCTACAGAACATTTACTGATGGCTCAGAAATAATTCTCACCTCTGTCTAAACATAGCACACTTGAAACAAGAAAAGAGGGACTACCTCACCAGCAGGAAACATTACATATATAATTACTTTTTTTTTTGCACAAACCGTACTGACCTAAGCTTTTTACTAATATACAAAATAGGGTACACCTGTCATGTTTTGAATGAATATGAAACCAGGACTTCCCAAGTTAAATACATCTGAAAAAATTGTCTCAGTTTCAAATTGGAAGTTATATTTGTAGTGAATAGTCATATAGTAAGATAAACAGTTTATGCATATGTATTGTAAGGCAGATTTCAGTCTCCATCTTCGGCCTCAGAAGCAGCAATAGTATTTTGGCATTAGAGCTTTTGCTGAGGGTAAGGGAATCAATATATTTAATTAAAAACATGCCCATGGCCCCTGTAGATTGATAAGTATATTCTTTATATGACACATTTAAACATCTTTTGTCCTAAAGGTCACAGGAGTGAGAACTGCTGGCGCTGGGCTCTAATTCTGGCTTGCATCCACTGTAAAATCTTGGTCAAGACAAACGCAGTCCTTTTACAGTGCCTGAATCTGGGATTTTTTCCTCTCTTGAAACAAGGTACACTTTGAATAATTTCTCTATTGTTCCATTCTGTTATATTTTCTTTTTGTTCTCCGGTTATTTCAGTCTGACAACCCTCATTGTGAAATATGAATCCTTCCTAGGGAACACAATGAGATTCAGAGAGAAATAGTATAGCAAGTTTTCAGAATATTCTCTTTGCAAAATAGGAAATGGTTTCATAGCTTTTTAAATAATACCATGGAAAAAACATTGCTTCTTCTTCCAGACAGTAGGGCCTTGCTAGAAGGAACTCACATTCCATCAGCTACAGAAATTAAATATTACCAATTAGCCGGCCTGTGACTTCCTAAATAATCAGTGGGAAGAAATGGCATCCTCCAGTCTTTGGAAAAATAACAAGAACAAAAAAGTATTGTTAAACTTATTTTTTAATAGCAAATGACACAAGAGTGACCAGTGTTTAGGATGGAGAGAGCATCACTCTATTTGTACGATTTCTTAATGCCAGTGAACCCAGGAAGCTGGTCCACTCCTATTGTTAAAAGTTCTAATGCCTGCTTTATCAGAGTTGTCTGGCTTCACAACTGTCTTGCAATTTGGCAGCAGTGTAAATTAAATAGGGGTAAGAGTCACCAGAAACCTGGGCACCCTTGGCAAGGCAGGAAGCCAGGATAACTTGTGCAATCATCCAATTTTAAAAGAGAACAAATTCATCAGGAAATGGGAAGGCTGGGATCTGAGAAATGCCTGTGGGGTCTTTTTTTTTTTTTCTGAATTGTTATTATTATACTTCAAGAAGTAAAAGATCACTGATCTCTTAATTCATCAAATATGCTGAATACTCTGTTTTAGTAGAAATGCTTATAGCTCAGCCATTGCTTAGCATTTGCTGCCCTTTTCCTCTATTGTATCTCTCAAGTATGTTTCAATTCTTTGAAGGATAATGAAAGCTCTCTCCTGGGAAAAGGGAAGTCATGAGTGATAGAGACACTGAAATGGTACCTGAGGTTGGCTTGGCAGCAAGCACAGCTGGTGAGCTAATAAAGCCAACATTTCTTACAGATTCTTTTCATTATGGCCATGTGATAAATGTCATTCTATATCATCTCAAATTCTTCACCAGGGAAATAGAAGGTTGGAGTATTTTTGGAATATGCCTCTGTCAGAACAGGCTCACTGTCTACTCTAAAAGTCCTTAATGGAATGCACCTTCAAAGCTTGAAATATATGACACAGTGCACCTTGATTCTTTGGTGAGAAGGATGATTACAGGCACAAAGAAAAGGTGCTGATCCATTAGATCAACACAGATGACAAACACTATGGTAGGGAGTGTTTTATTACTCAGATTTCATTAGGAAGTATATTAGGGCTTTGACTCTTCTGTTCTTTTTAGAATACTGTCAGTGTTCTCTCAGTTTCTATGGCATTGCTAGCATTGATTAGACAGAGAACCTGGGTTTTAAATCATAGATTATTTAGCTTGGAAAAGACCTTTAAGATCTTAGGTTCAGCTATTAACCGAACACTGCCAAGTCCATCACTAGACTGTGTTACTAAGTGAGGTATCTACACATCTTTAAATACCTTCAGGGATGGTGACTCAACCACTTCCTTGGGAAGCCTGTGACTATTAGGAAGAAATTTTTTCTAATATTCGATTTAAACCTCTCTTTGTGCAGCCTGAGGTTAATTTTCTCTCACACTATTTCTTGTTACCTACGAGACTGACCCCCCACCTGGATACATCCTCCTTTCAGGTGGTTGTAGACAGCCATAAAGTGTCCCCTGAACTTCCTTTCCTCGGGTTAAACAGCCCCAGCTCCCTCAGCTGCTTCTTATCAGACTCATGCTCCAGACCCTTCACAAACTCCATTTCCTACTAGTTCCATGCTCCAGCACCTCTACTGGGAGGGGTACAAAACTGAACACAGTATTTGAGACGCAACCTCAGCTGAGTACAGGGGGACGATCCCTTCCTTTGTTCTGATACGGGCCAGGATGACATTGTCCTTCTTGGTCACCTGGGCACACATTGACTTGTACAGCCAGCATACCCAGGTCCTTCTTCAAACAATTTTCCAGCCACTCTTACTCCAGCCTGTTGTTTTACTGGGGTTGTTGTGACTCAAGTGCAGGACCTGTCACTTTATTTTATTGAAAGTCACACAATTGGCCGCAGCCCACCAGTCCAGCTGTTGCATATCCTTCTGCAGAGCCCTCCTCCCCTCCAGCAGATCAACACTCCCACCCAACTTCATGTCATCTGCTTATCAAGGATGTCCTCAAACCGCTCCTCCAGGTCATCAATAAAGGTATTAAACAAGTCTGACCCCAACAGTGAGCCCTAGGGAGCACCACTGGTGACTGGAGCACCAACTGGATTTCCCTCCATTCACCATCACCCTCCAGGCTCAGCCATCCAACCTGTTTTTCACCCAGTGGAGAGGGCATTTTTCCAAGACACAAGCAGTTTCTGCTGGAGAATGCTTTGGTCAACAATGTCAAAGGCTTTACCGAAATCCAGACATCTACAACCCTCTTCCACCTTGTTATAGAAGGACATCAGATTTGTCAGGGCAGGATCTGCCTTTTATATATGCATGCTGGCTGGTCCTGATCCTCTGGTTGTCCTGCTGCATGATGGCACTCAGGAATATCTGTTCCATGAGCTTTCCCAGCGCTGAAGTCAGACTAAAAAAGCCTGTAGTTCCTTGAATCCTACCTCCAGGCCTTCTTGAAGATGTGCAACACATTTTTTAGCTTCCAGTAAACTGGCACATCCCCAGTCAGCCAGGTTTGCTGAGAAATGATGCTGACTGACTCAGTGAACACTTCCCTCAACTCCCCCAGTACCATTGAGGTGGGTCCCATCCAGCCCCACAGACACGTTTGTGTGTATAAGTATAGAAGGTCACAGAACCACAGAATATTCTGAGTTGGAAGGGACCAACTTATTATTCTGCTGTTCCACGCATTTCCCACCCCCACATTGTTTTTCCAATAAACTGAAGAGTCTTTCAGATTATCCACAAAGTAGATCAAATAGAATGGCTTGAAAGAGCAGACTGCAGCATCACAGGGTTTGCATCAGCGAGTTTCCATAGTCACAATCAGGTAGTGAAGAAAGCTTTTGTAAGCACATCTCAATGTTCTTTGTCAACATCTCCCTTCCGGTGTTGTATGGCTTTCTTAAACATTATTTGTGTTTCATTCTGAATTCTTTTCACCACCTAAGTGAGGTTACAGATAGGTTAAAAGTGATTAATGGATCTTGCTCAAGAGTTAACAGGACTTATATTTGTAGAATGCATGACAATCTTGGAGAAGGCAGTGACTGTTTTTGGCTGCCCCAGCTCAGGCTGCCTAGAGGTGCTAGAATAGCCATGCATGGATTGATATCTTCAAGTGACTGCACAGCAAGACTGCAGCTCAATGCAGTGTCTACCACCCCTTTGACCCAGGTGCTGGATTTTCCTGTGCTGGAAATGTAGTTCTTTCTGTACAGGAGGGAACTTGAATCTGCAGCAAGTTGTAGGGGCATTCACTTGCTCTCTCTGTGTCCACATGAGTCAGGCCACTCCACCACCTGCACAGACAGTTTCTGTCGTTCACTGTGTGGTGTCTTAGTGCTAAAACACAAACATCACCAGCTTTCTTGCAGTGGCCCCTTGAATACACACAGACTTTGCCTGCCTCCATGAGGCAAGGAAATGCAGGTTTGAACCTTCTTTGTACTTGGAAGGAAACTGTCATTGTTTTCCTGTTTTGAAAAGGGTGATCCACCATACAGCCCTATCAGAACTGATGTTTTTTCGGATAATGAAGATGACTATAGACATTTTGTTTCCACCCAAATCCTAGTCAAGATGTCCAAGCCCTCATCTGATTTAGGCACCGCACCTTCACACTCCTTGTAATGTGAGGAATGCAAATAAGAAAAGGACAAGGCAGTGTAAGAAAAATAAATTTTGCTGCCCAATCAAAATGGATCATATTTCATTGCGGAAACTGCTTGTCAACAAAGTAGAGCTGGGGAAAACCCTGGAAAATCAGATTTGCTGATTCTTTTGCAAGAATAGGAGCAGTAACTGCTGCCCCTGGAAATTGCCATGTCCCAGCAGAACTAATGGCTTTACAATGTTCTGGCATCCACAGAACATGGATTAGTCACAAGCACTACGGCCAATTTTTTGTTCTGAGGTGCTGCTGTAAACAACTGCCTATGTCTAGAGGAAAACCAGTAGCAACCAGTGCCTGACACCAGTAAAGTTCTTCATTAAGAGGCAAAGAAATACTTAAAACTGTGCTGGACAGATCATTCAGGCCATTTGCATTCTCTGTATTTGTGAAAGATTAGCAAAATTTTTCTTATTGAAAAATGCATTTTCAAGTTAAAAGAAACAATCTGTAAATCCATGTGAGGTTCTTCAAACCATTTTAAGCAGATGAACACAGGTGGAATGTCCAAGAACACTGTCTCTTGGGTTTGATTTTTTTCAGAATGAAACATTGAAATATCAAACTGTGCTCTTGAAATGTCTTTAAATATAATTAAATTTTGAATTAGAAGAACTGACAACCCTGCAAACAGAAAATTTTGTTTCATGGAATTTGTAGAGGCATTGCCCTTGGGATGTGAACCAGAGAAGCAGCTCTCTGTCACATCTAGAAGCATGGCTTCCATTCTCCAAAGATCAGGATTTTCTAGAAATTTGGTGTGTAGCTCAAAGTAGCTATGATGACCCAATTCAGGAACTGCATACCTCTTGCCTGGGCTCAACCATGGCTGTGGAAAGCAGTTGAACACAAGTTTTCAGAAATGCTGGCCATGTGTGTTAAATGCAGATGTAATCTGGCCCCTGATACAGGAGACAGGCAGTACAGAGAGCAGGAATGTGCTTGTGGTAGTGGGAAGAGTAGCAGTGAGACTGCTACTTTCTTATAACCTAATCTGGGAAAAATTATGCTTTCGAGATTTCCGCACAAATTTTCTTTAAGCTTTCTTCAAGTATTTCAGTGAAGTAGTTAAATATTCAAGGATGCCTAAATTGAAGGAATTCCTTCAGTTTTGAGTGATCTCAATGTTTTGGTGGGGTTCAAAAGTAAGGTTTTCCCTACAGATGTGAAATAGTTCTTGGAAATGTTGAAGCAATTTGGGTGTGCTAGACTCTAGCGTCAGACTCTAGGATTTACACTGAAGGCTTAAAATTCTTCCATGGAATGCAAAGGGCTATAGGAGAATCTTTATATATTTTTTTAATTATTTTTCATTTTTCCATGTTTTCTTTTTAATTAAAATGGATATAAGATATTCATTCTTGTTGAACTGAACACATTAAGAATGCAACATAAGCTGGTTGTTTTGGGGGAGCAGAAGGAAATGACAAAAAATAGAGATTTTTTCCTTAAGTAATAAAGTATACACACCCCAAAGTCTATTGTGAATTCTCCAGATGGATAAATTTCTTTTTGCTATCCTGCACACAAACTCTAAGAGCTACTGATAATGAGTGCTAACTTTGTTATACCACATTTTAAGTCTATAACATGCTATAATTCTCTAATAAACTAAGAAAATAGCATATGTTCTTTCCTCACCTGCCAAACAGATGGCAAGGAGTGTAAATTCATTTATTTGACTTTCTTTTTTTAATTGCTTTGGGCATCTTAAATTTAAATAATCAGACTCAAAGTACTAACTTCAATCTAAAACAGGCATCTTGTGGAGAAAGGAAGGATCCTTTTTCAAAGGAAAAAAGCTCTGGTAAACAGTAAGCAATTAGCCACAACATGCTGCTAGGGGCTGTTTAATTGAGGCTGCCATACTAAATTAACCAGATACATGCCCTTGAAAGGACTAGTAAAGCGGAACTACTTACAGATGTTTTTTATTATTCCATATTAAACCATGTGCTTTTTCTTTGATTTTATTTGTTTTTCCATTCCAAGAAGATTAAAATGCAAATCAAACTAGCCCAGTCCTTCTTTCTCCCTAAATGGTAGGGCTTGAATGATTGAATATTCGCTGCCAAATTCTCTCAGGTCTACTCTCTGTGGGTGGATTCATGAGACAGAAGTAACTTACAGTTCTTGTCTGTCCTTAATGACTGTCTAATCAAGTTAATCTGCCCTAGTTTCAGGCTTTAAAGAGCAATTATGACTGCTTAGCTCTATATGTCCCATAGATGTGGGGAGCATCTGGAGAACTGTAAATGAGTTCATAAAGTAGTAGGGCAAGTGTCCTTGGTTTCACTTCCAGATAGAGTATTTCAAGTATAGAGAAGCTCTTTCCCAGCACTGAGCTAGAGGTTTTTTGATTCCTGGTTAGGACTGCTCCTTGGACAGTGTTGCAATCTTATCTCTGACTTTCCTTGCTTTGATTTTTTGGATTTTGTGTAGATATCATTTTCAGGAAGTTATAATCTCATGAATTCCTGAATACCATGTGAACTTCATTTGCAGGCTAACAATAAATTGTCTGTCCCTGAGGGCAGTGTGTAATTAGGCAGTATATGTTTGCACTAAGGCTAGATTTAATACACATAACCAGACATAGTTAATAAAGGAAATTATCTTGCTTCAATAAGTCATCAATGAGTTGAGCTCAAATCTTATGCTTTATTTGGAAAGAAAAAACCTCTCATTTTTAACTTCATTAACAGTGGTGTAGCTGGTACCTAGAAAGGCTCCTGCAGCCTCATATGAGGTACCAAGGTCCCTGAGCTTATGTCCCAAACTCTAGGCAGCCCAGTGGATAGAGGTTCTGAGTCATCCTCTGGGACACCACACTATCTCCATGCACCACCATAATTTCTATAGTTTAAGGCTATGCACCTGAAATTCAGATATTCCAACACCCAAATTTTCTGTTTAATATACATCATTCCCAGCATAGTCCTTGAACACAGAACTAGAGGGTCACTGGCTGAGAGTATTGTGTGCAGCACAGAATCTGAAGTATATGGGATCAACATGTGAAAGAAGCCAGCTGGGATGTGACTGTAACTCTGATATGAGCACTCTGCAGGTGGACCCTGGACTCTTAGTTCATTCTCAGTCCAATTCTGTACATTGTCTGATGGCTACTAAATATAAAACACCTAGGCTAAGCAAAGTCTAAAACTTTATATGAAAATAAATTACGTCTTAATCCACAGTTACTCAAATCAAGAAATGATCATGTAAATTTGGTACAGACTGCTAACCTACAAGCTCTTAGAGGAGTACTAAATTAGGAGTTTATTTGCAATTGTCTTCTCATCCAGTCAGTGGTAAAAGTTTTGCACTTCCAGTGTAGAGCAGGAAATCACCAAGAGCAGAGATCTACATAAACACAGGACAGGCATGAGATGGGTCTGGCATGGGGCACGCTCCAGCAGAATCTATCATCAGAGCGCTGTGTAAACTTATCTAATACGACTCAAAGTATCAGACTGTCATAAGCTGTTAAATGTATTATTTAAAAATGTTCATGAAATTATACAGAATCTAAAAGAATGTAGTACATAAGAAATAAAATGCTTTAATTAGGTGTTTAATATTTTGCTTCCTATGACTCCAGAAATACATAGTACTAATCTCTAGAATGAAAATATTTACACTATCCATTTTTAATTAACCCTTGCTCCAGAGTCCTCTGTTTCACCAAGATGGTAAACAGACTAATGATCAGTATATGTACTATCTGACAACCAGAATATAATGATGAAGGATCAAATGAATTCCTGTAGAATTATAAAGGTTGTGTGTCCCATTATTTAGTCCCATTCTAGTGCAATATCTCAGCACTTTAACTATACATTGTCAGCCTAGGTTTTTGGGTGACTTACCACACAGCTGTCTAGCTCCTGTGGGCTTGAGTTTATCCCTCGTGTTATTTTAATGTAGGTTTGTGGACTCTCATTTCCTTTGAGGATTTTATAGAAATAAAACTACTACCCAAATGCATTAAAAATATTAGACTCTGCAGAATAGGTGAGGGGGTTGTCCTGAAGCCTGTAAGCAGCTCCTACAAAACAGGAAGCCATTAACTGCCATGAACCTATATAATTGTGGATATATTACATTTATAAGATATTTACTGTTGGAGATAAGGGGTTTGGAAGCTGGCTTTGATTATAGAAATGCTGACAGCAGCTGTATTCTTTTTTCTTTTTTAAGACCTTATTAAAAAATAGAGAGTGGGAAACCTATGCTTTAGGGACAGTTGTGAAGATTTTAGAGCTTGCAGTTTTAAAGAAGCCCACAAAATGGAAGGGGCCTCATACGAGTTATGAATGTGTGCAAGCTTAATTGCCTGTGCAGTTCCGAGATTCACAGCTAAGGCATGGCTTGTCCCTGGCTCTCCTGACCTTCACTTTTAGGAAAACAGATAAATCAATGTCAGTGCATGAAACACTGGGGATGAAACACAAGCAGCCATTGAAGAGACCTGGGAGATTTATGACTTGAAGGTGACTGGAATTTCACCTAAACGTGAGTTAGTCACTGCAGTGCCACAGGGTTAAAGATTCTTACTAACCTCCTATGGGCAAAACACTGGCATCTGCATCCACTGCACTAATTTAACTTTCTGAATGGCCAGAAGCCAGTTAGCACTTTCCTCTGACCTATAGCAGAAGCTTGAAGATGACTATTCACAACCATTATCATATCATGGAAGATTACAGTTGGAACAGCACCTCTACAAGCTTGAATTTGTGATCTATTCCCTCACAAGGGATCCCTGAGTAAAGCAAAAAAGAAATAGACCACCAAAGCTAGACTCAAATTCAAAGAAGAAAATGGGAAGCTTAAAACAAGAGAGAATTCTTTTAAATATATCTGAAGTACAAAAAAATCCAGAGGAAAAGTCAAGCCAGAGAAAAGACCATGTAGATCAATGAAAAGAAATATGAGACCTTTACAGACAGTCAGAAGATCATCAGGCTGTGCAGTCCTCCTGGCAGATTCTCAGGTTGAGATAGCTTGTCCTTTTCTTCATTAAATTTCCATTAAGGCACTGTCAGACTCCAGAATTTTATTAAGCATTTCTAAATTTAAGAGAGCAATCAAACCAAAAAGCACACAAAGAAATAACAGCCTCATGACCCCTGGAAATTTAGTGCTTGCCATCCTGATTCTCTGAGCAGACAATGTGCTCCTGTTTCAAAGGATGTTTGTGCTGCTTGTTTACACCAGACCTCTGTTGCATTTAATGCCACATTTCAAGGATCTTCTGGAAACTTAGAAGAAAGAGAAGAAATTGCAGTCTTTCACATATTTTATACCCATGTTGGCGGGGTGAAGGAGAAGACAGCATTCCTCTGAGCATTCTGGGTTTGCAATAACTGCAGATAGGATTTAGGAAAGGAGTGATGAAACACATGGTAGCATTCGGTTCCTGTTCTCCTCATAAGACTATCATGTTCAGGATCTGACCTGAACATGATAGTCTTATGAGTATAAGTAAACTTATCTGGAACCAGAATGTAATCTTTCCAGGTCAGGCAGGAACCTTGCTTTTCTTTGCTTTCTATGTCTGCCTTATAAATTAGCTAATGGAAGGTGGGGTGGTTGCAGCCAGAGGGTAGTGGTCGGTGGTTCACAGTCCCAAAGGACATTCATGACAAGTGGTGTCCCTCAGGGATCTGTACTGGGACCAATGTTATTCAATATCTTTATTAAGGACATAGACTAAGGGATAAAGTGCACCTTCTGCAAGTCTGTGACAACACCAAGCTGAGTGGTGTGATTGGCACACCTGAAGGATGGGATGCCATCCAGAGGGACCTGGACAGGCTTGAGAAACAGGTCCATGGGAATCTCATGAGGTTTAATAAGACTGAGTGCAAGGTGCTGCACCTGGGGCTACCCCCTGGTATCAACACAAGCTGAGGGATGGACTGGTGGAGAGGTGCAGGTGGATGGGAGGCTGGACACAACCGAGCCATGAGCACTCACAGCCCAGAAAGCCAAACGTGTCCTGGGCTGCATCCAAAGCAGCGTGGCCAGCACAGGAGGGAGGGGATTCTGCCCCTCTGCTCCTGTGAGACCCCACCTGCAGGGCTGCATCCAGCTCGGGGGTCCCCAGCACAGGAAGGACATGGATCTGTTGGACAGAGTCCTGAGGTGGGAACTAAGTTGATCAGAGGGATGGAAAACCTCTCTTATAAGGAAAGGCTGAGAGAATTTGGATTGTTCAGCCTGAAAAAGAGATTTACCTAAGACCCCTTCAGGGCCTGAAGGGAGCCTAGAAGAAAGATGAGGAGGGGCTATTTACAAGGGTATGTAGTGACAGGAAAAGGGGGAATGGTTTCAAACTGAAAAAGAGTAATTTTAGATTAACTATTAGAAAGAATTTTTTTAGTGTGAGGGTGGTGAGGCACTGGAACAGGTTGTCCAGAGAAGTTGTGGATGCCCAGTCCTCGGAAGTATTAAAGATCAGGCTGGATGGGTCTGAGCAACCTAGTCTAGATGAAAGGTGTCCCTATCCATGGCAGGGTAGTTGGAATTATGTTATTTTTAAGGCCCTTAGCTACCCAAATCATTCTATTATTCTATGATTCTGAAAATGCTATTCAACCCTGTCAACTAGACAAAGTGATCTGAGAGGAAACATTTTTCCTGGTCTGAAACTGGTGCATGCACTTTTGAGGCACCAACTGCCTTTTCTTGTATCTACTCCTTCCCATTACTCTTTTAACAGTGGGTATGAGCTCCAAGTGGCTTGGATTTTGTATAATGTGGCAAAACCATGGCATATCCACCCTTGTGGCAGCTCTTTTTTCCCAAATTTGGCTGCATTTTAAGACTGACCAAATCCATTTTAGATATTGCCAGTTGATTTGCTTAGTAGTTTAGAAAAAAATGTAGCAAAATTATGAACAAACTGCAGGTTTGCATACCCAAGCTATGTGTAATCCATCCCCTACAAAGTCAATAAAGACAAAAAATATAATTTCTGTAGTCACTGCTCCCAAGGAGGAAGTAGGAGCTGAGAGTAAACAGCTGCTGCTCCTCATTTTTGGCAGAGCAGAAGCACACATCAGGAAGCCTCCTCAACAGGGTGTAAAAGAAAAGTGAGTTTTCAACTTGCCTGTTCCTGTCCTAGCAAATATTCACAGAAGCTGCTGGTAAAATCTATGCCTCCTCCTGTTTTGATGATGGTCCACAGAGAATTAAGCAACCTTCTCCAACAACTCAGGTCTTGTTCATCTTGTACAGCACAGGGCCACTTAAGATTTACTTGCTGTAACCATCCAGAGCAACAAAGCCTTCCAGTGTATGAGGCAAGAGGAAAACTGAAAACAGAAAGGAGATGGGAAGAAGCAAGCCATGATGTCCCTCCCAGTTCTGTGTTCTTCAAAGGGAAGAAAATGACAGCATCTAGATAGAATTGCCACTTTATTTCTGTAGGTTTTGTTGGCATAAGCCCAGTGAAGGAAGACAAAACCTTAAATTTGCCTGCCTTTCAGTAAAAGTAAGGTTTTCTGGAAGTATATATATATTGCTAAGATGGGACATGGAGACAAACAGAGGGCTCCAGTTTTCTCCAACAAGATTGTAAAGCATTTTGGATTGGGTTGACATTGCTTACCAAGGAACTTGTCACCACCAAACAACACAGCTATTAAATTAGAATTAAAATGTGAAATGTACAAGTGTACCAGCTTCTTTCAAGTTCCAGCATTATATAATAATCCCAAGAATTAAGGACATTTTTTCAGGTTGTATTAAGTCAACCAGAGTGTCACCCTTTTTTAGGTTACTTTAAAATTGGTTGTATAGAATGTTGCTGTAAAACACACCCTGGTGGGACACTTCAGAACTAAAAGCACAAGGCTCTGTGTCCATAACACAAGGAAAATTGACTACAGGCCAGTAACAAAGGCCATTTTAACTCATACCTATGCTGACTGGCTGCCAAATCCAATTACCTGGCAGTGGCTTATATTTTCAGGTTATGCATACACTATTAAAATGTATGAATGACTCCTTAAAAGCAGGGTGCAGCACTTCTTATTCCTAATTTATTTTCATTACTGTCTGAAATGTCACTATTTTATAACATAACTGTATATTTTTGTTGTAGGAAAGTACACCCAGAGACATCATTCCTGGAGAACACATATGCTGCAGATAGTCATATTTATAGGATTTCTCAATGGTCTACATTTCAGAGCATGGATTTTGGCAAGGAATAACCTGTGTAAGCACCCAGCACTTACTCTTGACCTTCTTAAGCTTCACCACCATTTCAGCTTCATTTGTCTCGTAACTGGGACGTCCTCAGCATAGATGGACTGTGTAGTTCATGTCAGACACAGACCCCTGAGGTAGTTGTGGTGAAGTCAATGAATGCACATGATACAGCATAGCACAGAGCAGGTTGATGTAAACACTTTCTTAGGGTGAAACAACCTTTGGATCCAAACTGCCTTCATTGGACAGGTAAACTGCCATCTTCTGTGTTCTCCCTCTGGCATTCAAAGTCAGTTCAGGATCTGCTATTAGGTTCTATCATAGGGATTGGTACATTACTCTACATGTAATATAACAGTGGTGGCAACAAATCCGCATCTCTTTTTTAAAAAAACTCTTCTAATCTGTTCAAAAAAACAAAGCAAACCATTTGGCCCACACAAGCAGATGATTAACCAGCAGCATTTGTTGTTCAATATTACAAAAACCTTCACATCTTCCAATCTATTTCCCCAGGATCTCCAGCTGAACTTGCTTCTTATGCCCCTATTTCATGAGTCACTAACACACTGGTGGCCAGGGATAGGATGTGATACAGATTTCAGTGTCTTCTGCAATGACCATTATCTTCATACCCTGTCCTCCACTGCCACACGTAATGTTCAAGATGAAAAAACCTTTCTTGTGGAAAACTGAATGTCTTCCATGTGGCAAGCCAAGTGGTGTTACTTTTTTCAAGTATAAAGAGACTTTAAACAAAATGTTTCCTGCATGTGTGTCTGTTCCACAATGAACACTTCTTCATGCCTTCTTGGCATTGTCAATCCAATTTGTTATGTCTTGTGTTGCCCTGACAGCTCTTTGGGAGAAGCCAGAGACACAACTGTGCAATAGTCTGGGCACTGTGGGGGATGGACCACTGCTGAAGTGAGATTGATCAGAAAGGAACAATTAAGGTAAAAATAAAACCAACCATGATGTTTTGTAATGAAATAAGATTTCCTAATGCTGATTGGGCTGTGACGTAACTTCAGTTTAATTAAAAGCTATTTCTCTTCAAGAAGACCATTTAGAGTCTCAGTGTTGTGTTGATAGTCACTGGCTAAAACTGAAGAGGGGGTTAATTTTTTACATGAGTGATTCAGACTTACCCCTGTGCTTACAGAACAACTGACTACGCAGTTAGATTAGGCTCTGTTCAGTTTGTCATCCTTTGTTACTGTTTTTGTTGTTCCGGGGAAAGCATCACAGACGTGGGAGAGCTTTGCTGCGCAGTGGGATGAGAACTCTCTTCAAAGAGAGGAACTTGGTAGGAGACAGATTTGAGGTGGTGTGGGGAAATTAGTCACTCTGTTGTCTGGAACATTTCTGTTAACTGAGATTTTACAGATCTTGCTGCAGAGAGCATGGAAAGTTTCTTGGTCTCTCTCAAGAGGTGATATAGCAGCAGACCAATGACATTTGAGATAGTTTTCATGCAAACACCATCAGGCACATTGCTGAGGAAACTCATTTGCACATTGCCCAACTTTTGTCCATTCGATTAATTCCTCTACAAGTCCTAAATTACTGCCTCTACTAAAAAGTCTTACCTATGATGATCTATTCTTATCTCTATGTTTCAAATTCTCCTTCTGTATTTCTCTTTCCAGTCCCTCCAGATTTTGACTTCCAGCAGGGATGCTCACTGGGTAGGCTGTCACACTGCTCACAACCCACAGAGCTGGAACACTGGGTAGGGCAAAGTACAAGGAGTATCTGGACCAAGCCTGAAACATTAAAGGAAGAAGAAAGAGATCCCCCAAGCCATCAAGTCCCCACCCACCCACCTCAAGAAGGTCTGCCGTGATGGGCAGGTAGGAGTGCTAAAGGTATTTTTTCTGTCAGCTCAGAAAAACAAGGCTTTTAATTATCCAGCTCCACAGATATAGATTGAAAAGCAGAGCCCTGATCTCCATTTCTTCCATGTCAGATGAAGTCCTCACCACTCATTGGGCATCTTACTCCCTCTTTTTCCTTGAACATGCAATTGCATTATTCAGGTTAGTACAGTATTACATGCTTTGATGTGCCATGTGGGGCTCAGCTAGTTAAAAATCCAGAAGCACACAGCTGTGTAGTATGAGCCTCTACAAAGAGAAGATCATAGAGCATCCCACAGACACACCATTACTGCCAAATCCCTCAGTTACCCTCATGCTAGCTTGCTTTTTAGCCATCCTTAAAAAGACATTTATTGTGTAATGCAGCACTACCACATCTGAGCAACATCTCTCTTCTACTAAAAGGGGAGGTAAATGGAGGTTTTTTAAGTCAACCATTCTTGTCTGTTCTAATAATACCCTTCAGACTATTTCTATGACTTGAGGAAGCTCACAAATATTGTCAAAGAAGTAATCTCTGTCTATTTCACTTCAGGTACTTTCACCTGATGCTGCATCCTGATTTTATTTGATTTCAATAATTGTTCTCTCTACCTGTCACCAGTGTTTACATATGTAGTCCTTTTTCTGCTTTTGCTGTTGACTGACAAGCTTGCAAAGCTTACAAGAAAAGAAATTAATATCGGTTACTGGAAGCCCAGTCCCCCTCATTTTCCCTTTTGGGTTTTTCTTTAGCCTTTTATTTTTGGGTATGATTTGGCAATTTTGTTGGTTGGTTTTGTCTTTGGTTGCTTTGGGGTTTTTTTTGTTTTTGTCTTTAATTTTTTCCATTGAGTGCTTAGGTTATAAATGTGAAGAACAAGTGCTTTAAAGATCAGCAATGGAATAATTTCTTTCTGTGTTCCTATACGTTTTTATCCTCTTGCATTCTCTGTGAGGATCGCTTTTTTCTCTTTGGTCAGCTTTGATTCCTATGACCTTAACACATCTTGGATAAAACCTGTTCATTTAAGTATCATCCAATTACAGAAGAACTGGTTATAATACAGAGCTCATATTCAGCTTCTGAAAGTTCCTCAAGGGTCTTTTTCTTCTAGTCTGGTTTTTTAGATCATCACCCCTTTTATTACCCATATTGTTACTTTGCAAATTTTTGTTGTGGTTACTTGTGCTTGATTTTGGTTAAATTAGATCCATTTTCATTCAGGAATTAATAATTTCAGTTGCTCACCTTAAACAACATTTCTAGTTTCTCAAGGTGCTTGTTATTATTTCAGTATAAATCAGCTTTTTATTACAGTCAAGTGAGATGATCCAATTTCCTTGCTGATATACTGAATTCTTGTTAGAGCAGGAAACAAACATTTTCTTGGTAAGCTAAATTCATTTTTTACAGTGATGAATGACTCACTGAGCAATTGTTCTTGAATATGGCTGCAGCCATTTTTGAATACTATTTTTCTAAAAGAGGAAGACAGTGTTTAGTTGTTTTGGTTTATGGTATCTATGAGTATTATTAACATTTTATATCCTCTAGAAGAGAACTATGACATTCCATACTAATATCACAGGATCTCATTTTATTCCCATGACAGCTAGCAGGACATTTTGATCTCTTACCAGGCAGATAAAGCATATTTGTTCCAAAATGAATTTACCAGTTCACAAAAGAAAGAGTAATACTCATACTTACAAGGGGATGTAAGCAAATCCTTACTGTTAACAATTGTGGAGTGAATGACAAGAGCTGTTTTGGACTGAAACTTCTCTACAGTGTCTTCAGTATCAATATTTTTCCTCAGAGGCTAAACATTTGGAGAAGTGTTTAGATTTATGTCTTTTATGGAGCAGATTTCCATTCTGACATTTTCTGTGCTAAGACTTGTCTCTCAGAGGAGCCATCCATGCCCCTAAAATGTAAAGCTAATAGCACAGATGCTGACAGATCCTGATTTGTCCCACTATTCTCCTTATACTGTTCCTTATGCATGTGCCAGCATGTGCTAAGCCTGAACAGAGAGGGGAGAAAGATTCTGCAGCCTAAAAAGATTATACTTGAGAGGTTATTTTCATGCAAACTCATGCATCACTATATGATCTACACCACAAGTGTTTCCATACCTATTTGTAGGATTGAAGCTGTAGAGTCTGGCCACGATGCTTCAGGATGCCTTGTCAATTTGAAATAAATCAGTTTTACATTGTTCCTCTCCAGATCTCTTGAACAGAGCTGAGAGGCAGAAAGTGAGCATGACTTCAAGCAGCTGGGCTGAAATAGCCCAGAGGTGAAGCTTCAAAACTCTCCAGTTGCCACTGTGTTTCTAACACAAATGTGACTCAGGTGGACCTTGCCACATCTCCAAATCTGAAGAATGATGAGCTCTTTCTATTTTAATGGACAGTTTTCAAAACACCAAATACCATTTACTGAAGGAAATAGCCAGAGGATAGCGGCCATGGCATCAGGACAGAGAGAGAAAGGGAAATTTGTACTGTTTGAGCCTAGGACAGAAGAAAAAGAGTGAAGTCTGAAACTGAATGAGGAGGAAGTTAAAAAAGGGACCTAAAAGTAAGGAGATGGAGTTGAGAGAGAGCATAGAGAGAGAAAGAGCAGAAAGGGGCAGCAGAAGTGGGATTTAGACTGGAAATCAGAGGACAGGAAAGCCCTTGTCAACAGGCTAGTCCTCTGCTCCAAAGCCTAAAAGAGCATCTTTCCCCTGTTGCCACAGAAACAGTTCTTAAGCAAAAGCTTCATCCCTATCAAAGCTAATTTTCAGAGAAAACTACATACTTCATACCCTGACAGCCTGGTACCATTTATTCTATTCATTCCGGAGGCTCCACTTCCACATCCATTTGCATCAAGTTCCATGGGATGATGGCAACTGAAGGGAAGCTGAGCATGTTTGCAGTGGGCATTGTAGATACTATCTCTCATCATGGCCCAGTAGACTTTCACCTCATTGACTTGTGCAGCAAACACTTCTGTGTAGATGTGACTCGCCTCTGCAATTACAGTACATGTGGAAGTGTCTTTACCATTTTACCACTTTATTCAAACCTTCTTCTCTGTATCCTGCTTGAGCCTGCTGTCCCCTCTCTCACAGTTTCCAAATTTGAGAATGGGCAAACTCTTATTGTTGAGCTAAAGGAATGACACAAGCACACTGCAAGAGAAAGCCAACATGCAACTGTTGTAGCAATATCAGACATCTCAAAAATAGCCAACAACTCCATTCTAAAAACAGTACCCAAGTCTTTGCCTTATTCAGAGTTTTATCTTGTGTGATTGTATGTCAAAACTGGCAAAGATAATCTCTGTGTGGGAGTATTGTGGGGGTTTTGAATTAAATCATATGAATTCCTCTCTTTTTTCACATTATTTTTATTTTCCAGAAGAGTAAGTGGAGACACAGTCAAGCTGGATGGAAAAGGTGTTACTGACTCATAAGGATGAGAAACAGCCAGCCTTAAGAAGACATTCTGAATTTATGCTTGCTGATTCATAACTTCCTACATACATGTGAGGAAAAAAGTGTGGATTTTGCCCTGAGCTATATTCTGCAGGAAACCCGCCTTCCCTTCACTAAGTGAGAAAGTAGTTTCAAAACTGTAGGACTTCAACTCCCAGAAGATGTTCCCTTGAAAAATGTTTAGAATAAAGAACTGAAAACATTATCTCCAAGCACCGAGTTCTATTTTCTCTGCCTTCACAGAGACGTTGAAAACTATTCAAAGCTCAAATTTCCCAGTTAAATCATCAGGTAAACCAAATGTACCAATCAAACAAATAACAGAAGAGAGTTGCATAAGGAAGGCATTAAGGGATTTGTGGAGAAATGCTTTTCCTTTTCCATGCGAATGCTACTAGATCAATATGTCCCAAGCAATTAAATAATATAAGAATATAAACAAAATCAAGAACAATAAGAAGATAGCAATTAAATAAGTTTTTGCAAATAGTGTTTCATTTCAAAGGGACTTTAAACTCTACTTATATCCAAACAGTTTGTTGATTATCTGTGTTTTGTATAAGAACCCAATACACAGAGAGTCCAGGTTAAAATTTTGATTGTAACAAAAACTTTTTATGTCATTCTTCTACCAAGAAGCCCAAAAGAATCTGCTTGTCTCCACAGAACTGGATGACAGAATTAATGGGCATAGTGAGCAGGGTCCTTGGCTTAGGATGTTGACTGATTCCCCTGCTAAATGGTATCTATTGCAAAAGGGTTTTATGGAAAATGGTTGGCAAGTTCCTAAGTGAGATAAGGAGTCACTAAGGGCAACAAGACACTATCTGAAAGCCTTAGTGAATGAATTCAGTAATTGGAATGATATGTGTAAAATAAAAACAGAAGACAGGAAGGGATGTGCTGCCTGTTAGCTGCAATATGAACAATTGAAAACTAAGGGGCTGAAAGGTTAAAAGAAGAAATTCAAAAAAGAAAGAGTAAATTTTCAACAAAATATTGAGAACTAAAGGTAAGTTAAAGGCTAGCAGCAAGTCTGGGAAAAGGGTATATTTAAAAAAGAAAACTCCACCAAATAAAATTAATGCCACAGGATATAAAGAAAGCAAGAAAACACCAAGAAACTGAATTACTGAAGGTAGCAATCTAGACCTCATAAAAATCTGCACAGATACGTATGATACCAACTGAGATGGAGATGTTTGGCTAGATGGGTCTAATGAGGAAGCCAGTAAAGTCAAGTCAGTAACTCTGTACCAAACCTGATTAAACAAGAAATCATTACTGATGGCACATTTGGAAATGAACCAGAGAGATGGAATACTTCTAAAGTTCATTATTTTAATACAGATGCTCTGTGAAAAATACAAATAGCCTGGGGAATCAATCAACATTTGTACCAACTGTGCTGTGATAGGGCAGAAAGAGAAACTATTTGTGACAGAGGCAGAAGATCTTGCAAATTTCCTCAGCCTCCAAGAAGATGTTAGTCAAACGTTATCAACTGTACCTATTAAATGGGCAAGAAAGGTCCAAGAGCAAGACTGGGGTGAGGAATCCATGTTACCAGGCAGGGCCCGGAGGAATTTCAGGGAGACTGTTACAAGTGGCTGTCCTAACACTCCACTGAGCCAAAGCTGAATATAATTAACCTCATCCTTGGGACATTTCTGCTGCCTCCTCCAAACTGAGATCTGTTGGAAAAGGGAATGTGGGGCTAGGCAAATTAGTTTTTATACATCTATATAATGCAATACCTGTGGAAACCCCCTTTCTGCAGGCGCTCCCATAAACTATTTTGTAAATGCAAGAACTATGCCCTGACACTTCAGACTCTCAGTGGTGCCAGGTCTTAATCATTTTGGCCTGACCCAGAAGTTGTGCTTCATGAGACCAATGAACTAATACACTCAAACAAAACAAGACTTTTAGAGGAGTTAGCAGCCTGAGATCAGGGGTACCCTAGCAACTTACTTCATGTTTATAAATGGTAGGACAAGAGAAAAAGGCCTCAAGATGCCTCAAGAATCCTTCAGATTGGATATTAAGAAAAATTTCTTCACTAAAAGCATTTTTAAACACTGGAACAGGCTGCCCAAAGAAGTGATTATCTCTGGAGGTCTCTAAGAAATGTGTAGATATGGCGCTTGGGGATAAAGTTTCATGGTGAACATGTCAACTTGTCAGTGTTAGGTTAATGGCTGTACCTCTTGATCGAAATGTTTGGACTTCATGATATTCCAGCCTATATGATTCTACGAATACAAGTACAGAAGACTTTTTGTCAAATTCTTGTTTTAATTTCATCCATGTAAATCTATTATTCGCAACCTCTGCCTGCAAGCTAAGTGAATCAGGTCATGACTGGCCTGTGGAAATTTATTATTTATTGCTGTGAAGCCTGTTACAAGTTCTGCTAGTGCCTTTGAAGTCCCCAAGGGACTGCATTTTTCTCATGGAGTCTGATAGAGTCTTGGCTCCTATCACCATTTTAATGAGTAATCTTTTCCCATATGTGGTTACTCTTGAAGCAGCTAGAACAGCTAAACTATGTTAACTGCATTGAATGGCTTTATGAATGAAGACAGTGAAAAGGATCTGTGATACCACTTCTGTTCTGCAGTTTCTCAGAACAGCATTGTCCTTTACAAAGGAGGAAGGTCAGAGGCAAAATTCAAGTTAGAGATCAGGTTTGCAAGTTGCCACAATATCTGGGATTGTTCAAAGACGAGGTTTTCTTTCAGGCACCTCTAGCTAAGGAATTATCTTGTTTACTTTCAATGCCCCTGATGTCAACAAAGTAATTTTGATGTTTAGTGGCTAACTTGAAAGATGTACAGTGTGCCAACAAAACATTTGAAGTGAACATGGTCTGTTTCAAAAATAGACATGCATCAATAGTGCCGGATTTCATCAAGAAGACAATTCCTTTATTATGTTAGGGAAGGCATCATAGTTTCATTAGTAATAAAAGAAAGACTCCCTTAGATTTTGAAGCTTAATGTATTAGTGTTTATATTACTCCTAAGGAATTGATATTTAGGTATTTTTCTTGGCTTTATCATAGTTGCTAGGTAACAGAGATGCCTGTGACATGATAATCCTTAGGGATCAAGATGGAAGAAAATTTTATCCAACAAAGTATGTGCAAATGATTGCCTTTTTCTAAGCCCCACTCTAGGAAAAAGAGGAGCTGGAAGAACACACTTCTAACTGTTCTTGGAAGGATGCTGTCAAGGCTATGAAGAATTCTTTCTGGTCCCCTCTACTAAAGTTTTAACATCAATGGAAGTCATTGGAATAATCAAATTATTTTCTCATATTCCTTGAAAGTAACTGAAAGCAGCACAAAGGCAAATGCCACCCCATTTGTCCCTCTGTAGTAAGCACTGGGCTCGGTCCCCTGTTCTTTCAGCTGTCTTTCCAACCTCAACGGCCTCGTCCCTCTTGCCTGTGGCAGTTTCTGAAGTTCCTCCTCTCCTTTGACTATGGAGAAGAAGAAAGTACCAAGGTCAGAGGTCAGGTGGCATGGCTGCATTTGTGCTCCCTGGTATCCAGCTGACAGTTTAGCTTTCAGATTTACAGGTGAGGCAGGCAGCAGGGGGATGTTCTTTTTCCACTGTGCTCTGGTGACCTGTCAGTCACCCATCTAAGCTGATGAAACAGTGCTAGAAGCAGGTTTTATTATCATCAAGCACAAGCCATTAGCCTTAACTAGACAAGAGGAACAGCCTTCAGGGACCCATTGTTATCTCTAAAGGAGACAGAGGAAATGAAAATGTAGCATGTCTCTGTGGGGCCTGTAGAGATCTGTGTTCATTTCTTTTAGTGCCTTAGGAAAGGAAAACAAGGATGGATTTCAGCTTTTAGTGCTTTGCTACTAAGACTAATGGCTTCTAGTGCTTGTAACAACTATATTATTCTTGTAACAATAAGAATTATTATCTAATAGTTTTTTGCATTGTTCTCCCCTTGTGCTTGAAGCTCTAGTGTATCTGTCACATGCTTGGTTGGAATAAGAATAATGTATGGGTTACTTGACAAATTTCAAATTTCAGCTGGCAAAGAGCAAATGTCTTTCTCAGGTAAAGGGGTAAACACAGCATTTGGAGGGCTATCTCAACTTGTGTTGATTATGAATTATGTTGTTCCTGCCCCCTTGTTCACATGGTTTTCAAAGGTTTTCACAAAGTAAAGCAAACTCATTTCAGCAGACATTTCACAACTTAATTTGCAAAGAGACATCAGCAAAATGATGAGACTAAGACCATCTCTGAACAGTTTCTTGAAAATACTGAAATGTGGATTCCATCATGTCCTTGTAACAGGTTACAAAAGTCAAGTATATCACTTTTGTTCCATAAAAATAGCAGTGCAACTGCAAGAATTACACTGCAGTAATAAAGATTATTCTAATTCAGGTAAAAAGAATTGTATCATTATTATTTTATAACATCCTGTATGTAAGGATTCATGCTGATTTACATGTAAAAAAAAAAGAAATTAGGCAGATAAAAAAGCCAAATCTTTTTGTATTTATACAATTTTTTTGTATTTATAGAAATTTTGTAGCGAAAATTTATACAAAAATTTAATACAAAAATTTATACAAAAATTTTGTAAAGAACCTTGGCTAAATAGAGGTTCCAATTCATAAAGTGCCAAGGCACATTAAGTCAGGTACGCAATGCCTGTGCTGTGTTTTACATGCCTGCTTCCCAGAGGGAAATCCCAAACCCAGGATTAGGTATTTACCTCTCCTAAGCAACTGACATTCATTAAGATGAATTCCAGCTCTGATTAGGCAGTGACATAAATCCAACCTATTAGAAACTGCACAGAAAACTGTCTCAACTCCTGCTGTTTTCGGAAGCTGAGATCCTACTTCAGAGCTAACAGCAAACAGAATCTGGAGCCTCCATTTTTTCTCCTACAGATCTCTTTTCAAAAACTGTCTTGGTTCTGGCCAGGACAGAGTTAATTTTTGCAGTAGCCAGGACCGGGAGTGGAGATGACCTGTATCTTATTCTATTCCACCTCACATATTTTCTGAGGATGGGGAAAGGGCTCTTTTCCAGGTCTGGTCACCCTCTGTCATTAGTCCTGTTGCTCTTACTGTTAGTTTTCTTATCTCATTGCTTTTTCCAGTAAATTGGTCTTATCTCAACCCATGATCTTTACCTTTTGTGCCTCCAATTCTCATCTCGATCCAGGGGGAGGAGGAGATAGTGAGTGGCACATGGTTTGGAGAGTCTCAGTAGGGCACACCAAACTGGGGAATACCATTCCTAGACCAAATCAAGAGCTGGGGGGAAAATTACTCTTCTTGTCTATCTCTCTGCAGGAATGTGCAATGGAAATCACTCATCCTGCAGGCTCTGACCTAGAAAGTGGGGAGCTGGGATACCAGTCTCTTCTACTCTGCCACAGCTGAAACCTCACTACTTTTCTCAGTTCCTTCTTCTCCTCTAGACCCCCAAAAGTTTTGCTGAAAACACAGAAACAGCTGTGCACATGTGGCTTACAGGAAGTCCACTCAAGGTACTGCTAGGGAGATTTCTCCAAGGCTGGATGGTCCAGGTGCCTAGGGAATTAAGTGGATGTAGGGCTGCCTCTGCCAAGGTTGCTGGAGGCAGACCCGTGGGTACCAAAATACATTCAGAGTTCAAAATCCAAGGGCTTTGCCCTGTAATTTTAAATGCTAATCCAAGTCACTTGACCTCCTGACAGCAAGCTGGCAATTTGGGGTTTAATAAACTTTTTTCTACATTCTAACCAGTCACAGGGTAATCACTAAATATGGATCAATGTTTTGCATCTAATGAGTACTACTGGGGTCTTGGGAGCATTTGAATAAATTTAAATAGGTTCTCAAAAAGTTTGAAGTCAAGAACCTAGGAATATATCTTTATGGTTTCCAAATAAGGCTAAAAATACACAAAATTGTTCCAGTTTATAAAATCTTATTGCAGGGTTTTCATTTCTTCCTAGATTAACATAAAAGAAGACTCAGTTTAAAATTTCCAGTGCGTACCATTTTATACTTTACCATTAGAAAAGATGGAGCAGATTCTTTGTATTTGATTTATAATATATTTTTATGCATATATGGCCCAACCAGACAGACCAATAAATATACAGCATGAATCACACATGCATAAGGCATTACTTTTTTCCAGTCATATATATATATATATATAGGTGATTCAACAAGAGCTGAAATGAGCAATAAGGATGCCATTTTGCATTATCTAGATCTGCAAGAAATTTCACATTTAAGGATCTGGGTGTTTTTTAAGTACGGAGTAGGAGAAGATATACTCCTGTAACACATTTCAAGGGATGACTTACACACTATATTTCTCTTCTTTCAATGATGATTTCTCATTTATATCTGCATTATATTTGAGTAATACAGCCACTGTAATCTTTTAATTTTATAAGTATGTACACTTATCTATGTATCTGCCCAGATATAAAAATATATTTTTCTACCTAGAAGTGTCTTTCTGTACACAGATAGATAGCCACAGCATTTACAGGATGTCATGCAAACACCTCTATCTTGAGGCTGGCCTGAACCATACACATTTTCTCAAATATTCAGAGTAAATATGAGAAACCTTGTAGTCTTGAATCTATGGGAACATTCAGTATTTCAAGTTTATGAGAAGTCATGGTAACACCAGATCACCAAAACTTTTACTTACAATTTTTTTTATTTTACTTTTCATTTGAAATGATTTATCAAAAATATTCAGCACTTTTAAACAATTACTGTAACAGGGTGGTTTTATTGTTACTAAAAATTGTTCACACTATCTAGTGCAAATACAAACAGTGACACAAAAACCAGATTGGCCTGCTTATATCTTACCCTCATTTTTGCAAGGGACTAGGCATTTCTTACCTAAGGAAGCTGTTAAACAATTCTGTATTTGTCATGTTATAGGAGACCAGTATTGCTGTCTGATGGCATCATTCTAAGGGCTGCTGAACCAAGCTATTCAAACTTCGATTCACAGTGGTTGACATCAAAAATGCAATGTTTCAACTGTTTTTGTAATAATTAGTAAACATTCTGCAATCTTTTTCCTTGGTCTAAATCTTGTTTTCCAATTTTGCACTTTCATAAACATTCAATACTGGTCCTCATTTTTCTTCCAGGCCATTGAGAACAGTGATAAATTTGCCTTAAGGTTTGCTCTTAAAATCTTACACCTCTTTTTCTTGAGCCTAGAAGTGTAGGCTAGGTTGCCATGCTGGAGGAAAAAAAGTCATTTTATAGAAGGCAGTGTTGTCTGAAGTAGCACAGGGGTGAGTTGGTGAGCATCATGCTGACCAATATGCCTAACAATGCTCATCCCAGAAGAGCTCCCTTAGTCTCACTTAGTTCCTGAATTGTAGATTAGTGAATCATAGCAGGTGCTATACCCTAACCTGTGGTAATATTTTACCATGATTTGAAGGACTAGATTATTTCCTGAATTGATTGGGAAAGGCTTTTGTTATGACCTGAAATGCTTTTGTGCATCCATAATCTACCCTCCTCACAAGGGGAGATACATTCCCACCTGCAGCTCTGTGCGTGGTTCTGCGGCTTTGTGTTCTCTGCAGCATACGAAGGGCATGAAACTGTTGGAGTCCTGAGGAGGGCCACAAAGGTGATCAGAGGGCTGGAGCACCTCCCCTGAGATGACAGGCTGAGGAAGTCAGGGCTGTTCAGCCTGGAGAAGGAAAGCTTGAGTGGAGACCTCATGGCAACCTTGCAGTGTCTGAAGGAAGCCGACAGGGACTCTCATCAGGAACTGTAGTCATGATACAAGGAGTAATGGGTACAAACTGAAAGAGGGGAAATTTAGGCTACATATTAGGAAGAAATTCTTTACTGAGAGGGTGCAAAGATACTGGAACAGGTTGCCCCGGGAGGGTGTGGATAGCCCAACCCCGGCAGTGTTTAAGGCCAGTTTTTGGATAAGGCCTTGAGCAACTTGGTCTAGTGGAAGGTATCTCTGCCCATGGCAAGGGGACTCTGAGTAGATTACCCTCCCAACTCTGAACATTCTATGATTCTATGACCTGGATAGAGGAGATTTTGCTCTTAGACAAAATGTTCATGCTATTGCTCCTCTGTGATTAGTGACAAACCTGTCAATTAATCTTCTGAAGTACCTAGTAACAACAGGTCAGCATTCATATGTGACACTGGGAAAAATAAAATTCAGTGAGAAGCCAGAGGAGGTTTCATGTTCATAAGTGGGAAATCATTTTAAGCAACCTGGAAAGTACTTTCACCTTTTCCTTTTCACTTGCTCTGATTGATTTTGTGACTTTCGTTCTCCTAAGGATGACCAGAGGCAAAAGCAGATGACAGAAGATTTTCATGTCAGGCAGAGCAGGTTCTACTGTCACAGAAGAGAGACATAATGAAAGCCCTATCACTAGAATGGTGCTGTTATTTGTCACACTGGAGAGATTCTTCAACACAGAAACATTTGTACTGTCCGTTTGTCTAAGTTCAGGGACAAACACTCAACTGTGCATCTGCAGACAATTTTCACAGCAAGTGTTGATGTCAATTGAAATATGAATGCACCAATCAGTAAACTAGCAAAGTCCTGTTGCCAACAGAGAGAAATTTCTGGCTTGAAGGAAGAGAAAATTTATAAATTCTAGATTATCTGATCCTGGAATTATTTTTATACCTTGCCTGTGATGTTGTAACTCAGGTTATAATTTTCTGATAAAGAATGAGATAGTTACCACTCTCTCAAGTGTGAACTTCAAATTAATTCTTGAATTTAAGTAATCCTGCAACTAGCTTTAACTCTTCTTTGAATTTTACAGGTTTATTACAGTAATGTATTTAACACTGGTTTTAACCAGCAAGTTCAGAACCTGGAATAGTCAAAATTTTCTTTTGGAGGGGTGGCTTTTGGAGTTTGACTTGCTCAATTTGTGAAACTTGCATATTAAGTCTGTTTAATACATTGTTCTAGTTACCATGACTACATCTAATAAATGTTTGTATACCTCAGCAGTGTCTACATCCAGTTAAAACCACTTTACTGACATTTGCTTCCTGCTGCATTTGGCACAATAAACTGAGTCGGGAACAATTATGATTTTAAAGGAAACAGATATTCCATGTTCACACTTTTGAACCTGTTTTTTTCAAAATCCCAGGTGGTTAGAGTAGCACATACACAGTTAAAGCATCCACAATTACTTCAGTCATTTATGGAGCAGCTGGTAGGAGGGCTGATGCCTGATTTGTGCCCACAAATGCATGCTCAGGTGAGATTCAGTATCCGGCTTGGTAGTGTTAATTGTGATCAAGTACAGATTCCTATCGACCTGGAGCACAAAAGGTTTTATAAGTTCTACTTCACATCTAATTATTTTCCCTGGAAATATCACAGGTAATGGATACAAATTGAGACTGACTTGGAGAAAAATGTTCTTTGCAAGAAGGGCAGTGAAGTACTAGAGAAAGGCTGCCCACAGGAATGTGGGCTCTTCATCCCTGGTGGTTTTCAGTCATAGCTGACCTGATGTGGTGGCAACACACAACCACAATGGGAAGGAATACACATGGACCATCAAATCCTCTTCTAAGCAACATTTTAATGACTTCTTTTTGGTTTTTAAACTTAAGATACTCTATTATATGCATTGGATGCTGTAAGTTTAATATTCCAGTACATTCACATATGCCTCTATCCATGCACATACGTATATTTACACATATAAAAATTGCTGGTAGAAATAAAACCTGTACTTTTAAGAACACTAGCTATGCATGCATTTTCATTCAAACCTCTGCAGACAAGTAGGTCCCAAAACAGGACTTCTAAATATCCGCTTGACGTATGTGTGTGTATTAATTTTGCACAAATTGTGGTTGTGGCCTCCTCTGGGGTTTGCAAGATGACTCAGGGAAGGGAGGATTGCAAAACATAGAGTGCAGCTGTCAGCAGCAGCTCAGGTCCTCCAGGGTGGAGGCATGAGCATAACCAGCTGCTGCACACATTTTAGCTGGTTCTTCCTCTCCTGCCCAGAAGGAACTAAACATCTGCTGGCTCAGGAGATGGCACAAAGTTAAGATAAGATAAAAGTGTGTCACATTTTCTAGGGTTTTGAGAGGTACTGATGCTATCTGTCTCTTGAAATGCAAGACCTTTAAGTTTAAATGTTAGATGCATTGGATATATTTATTAGAACTGGATTCCAAGCCTCCTTCCATGAGGGTAGGATGGTTTTGACAACAAGACTAGATTGTGAGTAAGGAATGCCTAAAAAGGAACAGCTCATATGAGCAACACCAATAAATCTTTGGGTATCTATAATGCCATGAGAAGGGGAGTAAGCCTCTGTGGAACAAGACAAATCTTCCATTAAGTGAAATTTGCTGAGCTGGGTTGACGCCAATTTGTCGTGCACATTTTGATGGGAAGAAATCAACATTTTAAAAGAAGAGTTGGTTTTGCTCTACGTTTTCAGGTACTGCAATGACACTTGCAGACAAATTAATCTTTGGGCCACTACTTGTTCTTTAGTCAAAATCAAATACTTCTGAAAGTTTGATAAAGTCTACTTTAGGAAGCACAAAGAACAGACAGAATTCTGCTTTCAGAATCCCTACTTTCAGAAATATTTACTAGTCTCAAAAGATACTTTTTATAAAATTTACAGTAAAAGAAAAATAACATTTAGCACACTCACTAGCCACCATATTTGTGGCCACTGTGTCTGTTTAAGGATGAGTTTTGCACTTTTCTTACGCAGAACTCTTCCAGCTGCCCAGTCAACAGAAGTGGCAATGTAGCATAAAAATTTTTCAAACAATGTCTAGCATTTATTCTTGTAACTAAAGTGTAACACTGGACAGAAATATATTATAAATATATTTGTAAAATTCAAAATTTACTTCCATTGTTCTAAATACTGTTTGTTCCCATCTCTAATTCCTTCCTCTCAAATCCTTCTGTTTCCTGTGCTCTACTCTCAGCCAAGACATCCCCTGCAAAAGTGAAGCTTGGCCTCTCTGGTGCACACCAAATCACACACCTTTTCGTTCACCTCTCCCTGATCCCTGTTGTGTCTGGCTCACTGCCCAGAGCCTGCTCTTTCCCAGAGCTTGGTTTTCCAATACATCTCACCTACCTCAGCTGGTTTTTGGCAGAAGGGGGACAGTGGGAACAGACAGCTGGCAAATAGCAGCTCCCAGCAGATGCACGGTGCAGGGAAGGAAGGAAATTCTGCAGCAAATGGTGCAGATGGAGCCTGACCTTATTGTGTTCACATGGCCCTGCCATTCAATGAAAAAATCCTTTCCTTAGTCCTGAGCAGCTCTTTCTGTGGCTGCTGCAGACCCAAGGCCAGTCAACATCTCATTGCACAACTGAACACTAAAATTTGCTTTCTTAAATGTAAGGCGTGCTACAGGTTTAGTCTGTCATGAGAAAAAATAAATTCTGCATGTGTGAAGTCACCCTTAGAAACAGTAAAATTATGTGAAATTCCTAAGATTTACTTTAACAACATAGGTAGGAAAGCATTTCCAATGAAAATGCCCGAACATCTCTTTTTTGTTTGTTTTTTTAAAATTAACACTAATTGTTCATTTTTAATTAGCACTAATTTTTTAATTGCAATAATTTTTAAATTAACCTTATTGCCACAGACGCTGACAAGCAAGGCACACAAGACTATATGCAACAAACTGTGCTAGCAAACAAAAAAACTATCCAAAATCTGTCTTTAAAAAACATGTTACATCTTCATAGAATTCCCTCTAGGACAATTTATTAAATTATATTTTCTATCCAGTCTCAGCCTACAACTTCCTGTTTACTTGGAATTGTTGTGTGTGATTTATTTTCAGTCTTGGGTTTGTTTTCTTTTCTATTTCTTTTTTCCAAATTATTTCAACGACTTGTAAAAGCTGATAGAGAAGTTCATTCCAAGACTGAAGTTAATGAAGGCAGCAGATCTTGATTCCTTACAAAATTAGAAAGCTGTGGCCATGGAAACAAAAAGAAGTAAAAGCTGAGATTCTGGTTTTTTTCTCTGCTGTATGATGTGATGAGAAATAATCAGTTTAGTGATATCTGAGGACAAATATTTCATTGTAGAAATTCCAAGACATGAGGTGCCAGGAAACTAGCACCAGACAAGCTCCAAATGATGACACACACTGAAAAGTCACACCTGCCATTTCCCCAGCTTATGTGTCTTGGAGTGCAGCCTTCCAGCAAGTAACCCTAATCTATCTATCTATCTGTAGGTTTGTAGCTATTGCTTCAGCACAAAACCCAAAATTAGTTTTGGTACTGGCTCATGAAAATATGTCATGATAGCTGTTTATGCCACAAGCTAATGCATTACCACAACTTGCTAATGTTGCTATTGTCCCAAGCTTTGTTTGGGACTTTATCTCCCTCACACAGCCACTTACATGTTATTTATTGAGATCTAGAAGGTGACAGCACATTTTGTGCTGATATGTCAGCAAGCCTGATCTGGGGTGGTTTTTTCACCAACTGTGTCTTTATGCTCACAGATTCTTTAATTTTCTGTTGAGAACTATGGGCACATACTAGTTTCCTTGCTCCAAAGAACATTATATTTATAGTACATACTTTTTAAAATTGTTTAAAGAAACATCATCTTAGCAGGATAACTCTTCTTTCTCACTTCCCTCCAACATGACTCTCAAAAACCTTGTAATATGTTTCTTACTTGTTATTTGGAAACATCAGCCTCCTATCCTTCTACTTTTCCCTAGAGAACACAGACCTTCTTTCCCTACTCTTTTTTAATAGGTTGGTTTTTTTGTATTGCTTTTGGAGCAGTCTACTGAATCTTCTCTTGCCACAGATAGAAGCCAGCCTCCTCATCTTTAAACCCATGAAAGTTTATATCTATTTGGTAAAGTTGGAGGAACGATTTAACGGATGAAGTCACAGCTATAAAAGATGAGTCACACAGAGGTGAAATACAGCCCCCACCTCCCCCACATATACCCATGCATACTGGTCATGAACAGAGCAGTTACTAAAAATTAAGCCTCATCACCTACTCCAGGTACAGTTTTGCTCTCCAAATTTTCAGTTCTTCTGAGCTGGGTCAGCAGAAATAAACAGCCCAAACACGATTTTGATCAGTAACTCAGACTCCACAAGACAACTACACATCTACTGGTTTTCTCTCTATCTTTTCAGCTAGTCCACCCAGTCCAGCCATTCATTCCCTCTTTCCTTCCATCAACTGTCTCAGTACCTCCTATAAAAGCAACTCTGCCTGTTTCAAATACAGAGCTCATTTATCCAGGTCTATTCTATTAATGCCACTCCAGCAATTTTTTGAAGCCTGACTGACTCTACCTCAGAATAACCTGAACAACTTGATGATGAAGTATAAGTCCAGCAAATGGTCAGTACAAGAACAGCAGTAAGGTCTTCTCTGGTTTAAAAATCAATTTTTAGCTTGACCTAACTTGGAAAAATTCCTGTACTCATCTGGAAAAATCCCTAAAGCTGAATCTAGAACCAAGAAGACAACAGAAATATCTTCTAGGAACACATTAAAAATCCCTGTATATGCCATGTCACTAATTAATTTCCTTTGCATAGACTTCAACATATGTCTTACCCCCCACCAAAAAAAACAGAGACAAATACTTGTCTTGTAGCAAGAACATATTCTGCTAAAAATGGCCTATAATCATACCTTAAAGAGTTCACCTTTTAGATATCTTTGGGATATCTTCTACATTAAGTCCTTTAATAGAAACTACCCAAACACATCTTCACACTATCTGAACATATTTCATTTCTATCCTTAGAGAGTCATTACCTTAATTGAAGAGTCAGTGATGTTTGGAGGGGGCTAAACAGCACACCTCCCAAACTGGAAGCAGCACTGTATGCTAGGATACTGCAAGGCTCCCCTTGGGCTAATTAACCCTGATTCAGGAGCACAACAGTGTGCTAATAGCTGTGCTGCTGGTGGGGTCCCCAGGTGAGTCATACAGAGCTAGGTTATGTACCTGTGCTCTCTAGACAAATCGGTAGCATAATTTTTCACTCACGTTCCAAAGAAAGCTTTTTAGAAGTCTAGGATTATGAAGTCCTTGGCTTTTCTTTAAAATTCTTTCTAACAATTCCTCCTGTTAGTCATATGTCTTCATATTTAAAGGCTACAATAAATTAATAATTTTTCCTGTACTTTAACTGTGATCTATAGGACCAATTTAGATTTTCCTGGCTAGTATGGTTACTCCAGTCAATACTTTCCTCATTATTCCATAAAAGCAATTCATATGGTAAAAGAAAGATTAACTTCTGGAGAGCGTTGAAATATCCCTCTTTCGAAAGAGTGGTTAAAGTATTTAAACTTGTTTCTTTGCCTGGGGACAAGAAGAAATCTTTCTGTTACAAGACCTTTATTTCTCCTAGTTTGGTTTTATTTTCAGCTTGCTTCTAGTAACGTCTCAATTTTTTTTTCTTTTCTTTCCTTCTTCCTATAGAGGAAAAAAAATAATCCTATATCTACCCCTTTATTTTCCCTTATATGGTGAAAATTGCTGTAATGTTCTAGCAATGTCTTTACAAACAAAGACATTGACACCTTTTGGAACCTTGATAGTCTCTTTCAGATGTTTCCTGTTTTCCTATAATAAAATGACATGATGTGTTTTTGATTCCTGTGCAGTCTTGTTTTCTGTTAGCACCACCTGGTTTACAGCTATGCCACCATGTCACTCCTAAAGTGACAGTCTGCTTTAGCTGAGTGGTGGTCCTGAAGTACAAACAGACCACACACACAGAGTACCAAAGGCTAAATACACTACAAACTTAACTATGACTACTCAGGAAAGTCCACTCAGAGCAACCCACAACCTTAATCCATAGAGCATGCTCTCATTGTACCATTGCTCTTTTTAATTTTTCCATCTTTAAGGTCATTCCAGAAAAATTTCAGTGCCTTCCTTTATCCTTTAACATTTGGTCCCTAAGCTGTGATTACAACAATCTGAAAATCAACTTTCAAATTTAGCATTGTTCATAGTTTTCAGCAAAGGCACCAACAACATAGAATGTAGAGTAAAAACAAGGAAGTCAAGTCTTCTTTGGCTTAATTTTTGCATTTTTTCTTTTTAAAAATCTTGTTAGCTTTTTTTAATCCTTTTCTCCCCCAGTTGCTTGAAATGGGTCTTCTCTAACTTCTTTTCTCGTCCTGCCCAATTTTGCTGCTTTTAGAATTCTCTTTCATGTATATTTCCCTACCCTTGAACAAAATGGTTAACAGTATTAAGTTAGAGATTTGCTTAGCTGTAGTCTTGGTTTATTGGGATACTCTTGATCAAAGTCCATATTTTAGCTTTCTTGATGACTTCACTAATATCCCATTATCTATCTAACTGTTTAGCAACAAGTCATCATGTTATCAGCTTGAATGACAGTTATTTCCTAGGCTCATAAGTTTTTTATGGCGGGACTCTCTGTCTTTCAGTTTTCAGTCTGCTGTTTTTCCACATTTTCTTTGCCACTTATAAAAACATTGTATGGGTAAAGTTGATCCTTTGGCAGACAAAGAATAGAACATTACAGTATAAGAAGTGATGTGCTTTGGTTGTTCAAAAGTCAACCAAGCCAAATTTACCAATCATCATAACACATAGCAATTGTTGTTTAAAATAGCAGAAGCATATGCAAATAATTCAGTGACCTTTCCCAAGGTATCCAGCCTGCTTCTGACAGTCAGCTTACAGATTTCCTGAGCCAGAGGTTCCATCTAGTAGACAAGAGCCTAGCTGCAAGGTTTTCTCTGATTCTTTTTAGAACGCTTGCAACCATTTGGCTTTCAGAGTATCCTGTGGCAATGAGTTCCACTATGCATGCATGTGTTGCTAGAAACAACATGGTGTGGGAAAAATTCCTTTTTGTGTGTGTTTTAAACCCAGTCACTTAACTGGGTATGCTCTCATTTCCAAATTGCTACACATTAAATTACAGTTCCAAGTTTTTCTTCTCTTTGCTATATATATTTGAACTTTGTCCATAAGCCCCAGCTCCTTTTTAAACTCAAACCCTCATCCATCTTCCTTTACCTGGAAGGAGGTGAATAAACATTTCCAAAAGGCATCCAGGAACACTTCAAGTGAACCTACAGAGTATTTGATTTGGGGACCAATGCTCAGGTTCCAAACACTACCTCTCAGCCGTAAGACACATAGTGATGCCCTGCATCACTCTCCAGCCACCTGTATGGCTCACTTTTAGACTTCTTACAAGCTCAGAAGAGTGGGGTTGCTTTTCAGTTTACCCTGTCAAAGGAGACTTGTAGCTTTAAGCTATGAATCAGAACCTTTAGCAAAAATTTAATGCAGCACAACAAGGCAAGGTCCTTCAGATACAGGACTTTGGAGCATAACTGAGCTTTTGGGACACAGAAGTAAGCAGCCAAGCAAGAACTTACATAGTACTCAACCATCTCTCTACTGCCACATTGCTAAAGAAAAACGTGCAACTACTCCAGCAAGAAGTTTTACATGATATGTAGGCAGACTGTCTGTGCTACGCTTTAACAGCCTCTAGCTATAAATAACATTATTAGGAAAGCACATTGCCTTAGAAGGAGAGAATAGAGATAATCACCTTTCTGACTGTCTAGAAACATATTTAGATTTCATGTTTAAAGATTAAAAATAGACTCAACAAATGTATTCAGTTTTTGACACTGGGTTAAGCTTCTTACCCAAAATGATACAATTGACACAATAATGCCAAGAGTTTATTACAAGTTTTAAAACTCATTAAAATTCTAGTCAAAAATCTGAAACCTTAAACGTCTTTTTAATTAAAAGGTGAAAATTAGGACCATGACACGTGTCACTTTGTCCCAAGAGATAAAACACAGGCAGCTGACACTGCTAGTCCCCTGCTGTGTGCATTTACCACCCTCTCAATGGACACCGCAGCCCTGAGCCTCAGACAGCTCAACTGCCACAGATTTCAGCCTGGGTTTCCATTCGATATTGAGAATGGTCTATGCAAAATGTCAGCCTGCAAATTCTGTCTGACTTTAAGGGACATTCTGCACGAGTCCCTGACACATCAGGGATATTATGGGCGGAAGTCATGTTCCTGCTATATTCAAGGATCAGATGGTGGGGTTACTTGGTATGTGCTGCACTGTGCTCTTTCTGAAGCAAAATATGAAAGCAGTGGCTGTAGCCTAACTCTCAGATTTTTTCTGCTCTCACAGCTTCAATTTTTCCTTCTTAATATGGTAGAAAGAAAAATCGTGAGCCCTGTGGCTCTGCTTTTGCACCACTGTGCCACCTCACCCCTGTTCAAACACCATTGGCCCATGGACATGCTGGCCTGCTGGAAAGGCCAAGTGTCCCCCATGGCAGAGCCTATCCTGGAAAGCCTGACAGTCATTTGGCCATCAAGCACTTCCCCAGGAAGCTGTGTAACCACACAGCATGCAAGATAGATATTCTAGAATACGTTCTGACCCAAGAAACTGGATATAGCTTTGTGTTAAGTTAAATGAGCCAGTGCTCACTGAATCCTGATTAACCCAGCCACTCTCCCCTCTTTGCAGTGTGTGGATGTTGATGCCATGGCCTTCATCACTATTGTTAGGATGCACAGAAAGCTTGTGGCACATGCCATTGAGGCCATTACAGCCCTTTATGTAGTTTCTTTTTGTTTGGTCCATCAAAGCTCCACGTAGCCTCAGAAATAGCAGTATTGCTCCAAAGCCTCCCAGCCTGACCTGTGGCCAGCTGAAACCAGCAGCAGGTGGTCAGGTGGAGTTTGGCCAGGCAGATATGCATACCTCTGTGAAAAAAACTTCATTGGCCAGAGTTATTGAACTAGTGAACTACCTATAAAACTAGGTCAACTAAGCTGGACTTCCACTTTCTTTTTGCAGAAATGCAAAATAAACAAATGCACACACTGAGCCCTATCACTTTAGGAAATTACAAGCCAAGGACATAACTGGCCTCCAGCCCACACAGGGTTTTCATTCACACAGGATGCCTGTATTGAACACTCCTTGCTATAAATTTCGTTTTGGTTGTTTTCTTGACAGAAGGTTAATCCCACACCCAGGCACTCCCCATATGTTCTCAGCAAAGTTGTAAAACAAGCCCTCTGAGTCAGGAGTTACACACTGAGAGTAAATACACCCAAAACAATACATCCTACAAGGATATTTGGTATGGGACTTCATTGGCATGAATGCTCTTGTGTAAGTGTCAAATCTAGGTGGGATAAATATTTTTTATAATTTATAAGGAGTATAAACAAGGTAAAACAATCTTTATTTTTGTCTTCATAATTTGATTCCTCTGAAATCAAATATTTGCACTTTCTGTTGATTATCACACACTTGCTTTTGCCAGTTCACCTACCTAGGACAACTGATTCTTGATCTTCATGCCTTTCCAAACTTTATAGTAGCTGACCTACTATGGTATTTTATCTCAATTATTTCAAAGAGAAAATGGCCACAAATAGAGATGTGTCTAAACAGAAACACTGAAGACATAAAGCACCATCTTTATTATAATGACTATTTCACAATGCTAACTGAGTAGTTGAGAATACAAGTAACATCCAAGTTAAAAACAAACAGCTTCATTACAAGCTGGGCAGTAAACAGACAGCTGGCTTTTAAAGGATATTCTACTTCCTGCTCCTTTCCACGTATGTAATGTTTATTTTAAATTTCTGTGGGCTTATGCAAACTGGACAGCTCTACAAACTTCTAATTAGATTGTTTAACTTTCTGGTGAGTGAGTGGTACAAATCTCTCTTTGTGACAAAACCCAGAAGTTAAACATATTGCAGACTCCTGCCATAGAGATTTGGCATCCTAATTTGTACTGTAGCAGGCCAAGGTCCTGGTGTGATGGTGAAGAAAGAATCATCATCCTTGCTTACTCACAACATTCAGCCAGTGGATAATATTTGCTATGTTAAATTTTTACTCATTTGATTCTCAAAACATCCACTTTGCAATTACTAAACAACTAGTTTAGTAACTAGAAGTTTCATAGCAAGACTTTTCTTTAGTTAAACCAATTTCTCTCCAGATGATGAGATCGTTTTGACAAAACACAGTACCACTAAAGCAAGGTGGAATACACAGTGGTTTTTAGCATGATCATTTCTAATAGTGTTTTTTAATTAGTTTTAGTTGTTATTCAATTCTATGAATATTTCTGATCTAATCCCCTTTCTCACTTGGGGCATGATCCAACACTCATCAAAATAGATGGGAACCTTTACTTTAATTTCAGTGGAAACTAAAATGATCCCTAAAGATCAATTAGAAGACCCTTGTTTAGTTATGTGTGAAGTTCTTCTGGGATAGATTTTACAACTATTTTGTTGACGCCATCCAGAAAGTGGAGATTTGTTTCCTGTAATTTATAGCCCCATTGGGCAATGCAATAGAATGCATTATGGGTGCTAATGTGAGCACCAATATCTAGACAAATATCTTGTTTGTTCAGTGCCATCAGGGCTCTTGGAAATAACACCCCATAAATTCTTAATGATAAGTACCTAAAATAAGTGTCATTGAGACCTGCTGGCTCAAAGCAGAAAACAAGCATGGTACTATATTCTGAGATCTTTAGAGCAGTGTTTAATTATTATACCTGAACTGAGTTCTCTCCTCTAAAGGTGACATTTACATAGGTCATAAAGTAATGGCACCCAAATAGAGTAGATGTGGGGAAGACAGTGCAGGGAAAAGGTTGTCTCATTTTTTGTACTGCTTCCCAGCATAGGGAGTTAAACATATTCCAACATCTGGATAATCCACCTTTGTCTAGAACCAACTACCAACACTTCTCATGTTTTTCATTGAATCAGCAATGGTATCTAAATAGTATTTTGAAGAAACATTGTTAGCTATGTGGGGAAAAATGAAGAGATCAAGTAAGGCACAGCATATGTTTACCATGCCAGTCTACTCAGATGTCTTTACTTGATAACTGTCTTTCAGGATGAATGAAAGGTAGATAAATTATTGGAGGAGTGTCACAGGGAAACTATTAATTCAACAAAGAGATAATGGGTAGTGTTGAAAGGGGAACTTCTGGCTAGAGGATGACTAACAAAGGAGTTTCTAAAAGATCAGTCAGGCCCTTCTAAAAGGGCCTATCTTCTTCAATACTGTCATCAGAGAATTTGGCACAGAAATAGAAATTACCTGTTGAAATGTAGTTACAATACTAATTTGAATGTATTTGTTATTACAGTGAGGGAACAGGCTATTTTAAAGGAAGAGCTGGACAACTTTGAGGGCCAGAGTATTAAAAATGGCACAAAATGCAATATTATTATTGCAAAACATTTCAATTACTAATGAGATTTTCTTTTTCTTAAACACAGTACTTGGAAGTAAATGAGACAGAGAAATAACTGAGAGCATGAGTTGCTCACAGGATTACTATGATCTGTCAATGTGATCAGACTCTGAAGAAGGCAATACCCATAAATCTTTTTTTCCAAGAGAGATAAGAAACCATTAATGTCTTTGTACTTGTGAAACCTCCAATGACTTCTTGTGTTCAAGAAAGTTGAATGCAAGCTGAAAGAAATATAGTGAACAAAGTAATGACAAGGAACTGAAAGCAGTTAACTTTTCTAAAAAAACAAGAACTGTGACATGTTTGCTGAACCTCATGGGTTAAACAGAGGAAAAAGAGAAAAGTATTAGAGCTAGACAATGTGGGGATGATTAAAATCAAGTATAAACCAGCCATGGGTGAACACAGCCTAGAAATTAGGAAAAATTTTGGAACCATGAGAATGTTATCACCTGGAACAGCTTTCTTCATGGAAGTGCGGAACCATACTTTTGCAGCATCTATAAAGAAGAGAATATAATGTGGCCACCTGAGGTAGCAGAGATTTGCACTTTCTTGCCAAAGTTTTATATACATTGATTTTGCTCTTCCCTTCACTTAAGATCTCCTGGAGTGGTTTTGATTTGTAGTTAGGTGAATCTGGGCCATTCATGGGCCCAGCTGTAGTTTACCACGAGCCCTTGAGGCTGATGAATGGTTATAGCATGTTCAAGAACAGATTAGCAATCAGACTGTGGGCCAGAGGTGGGATGGATGCAGCTTTTGCTGGAATATTTTCATTTGCTGCAACACCATACAGAATGAACTGCATTGAACAGATGGAACAAATTCTTTTTTCATATTTACCTTCATAAACGTAACCCATTACATGGACTCATGCACAAGTATTTTCAAAGGAGACAAACAGGGTAATTCATACTCTCATCTTATTCCTGCTAACACATGAACCTACATTATTCTCTGTGAACATTAAAAAAGGTTTATAAAGGTAGAAACTGTAGTGATAATGGGGTTTTTTTAATAAACTCTTCTTGGTATCACTAATACTTCAGATCTATAGTTTTGCTGGGGTTCTGTGTGGTTTACCTGTAAAAGCAAAACATCTCACAGGTTGTTGGATGGATTCAAATACCAGCAGTGACTTTTGTACATTTTACGTTCATTAGCAATCTTCTCTTTTGCTGACCTTTATGTCAAGTACCATTCATAGTGTTGTGTGAAGTACTATTACCTTTGTTTTACCCAAAAACTATATGAGTTACTAAAAAAAAAAAAAAAAAAAAAAAAAAGAAAAAAGGACAGAAATACTGTGAAGAGATCACAAGCAAGATTTCCCAAGTTCTGGAATAGCATTTCAGCCATTGAATAAACCTTCACTTTCATCTTAGAAAACTTCAGCTGAGGCTACCAGGGGTTCCTGCATGTAAATGCTAATGAGATTCATGCCTGGAATAGAAACTACACAGTGAAGCCAGGTACATTTCTCACCTGTGCAGCTGAAATGACAAACAAAAAGCCATCAGTACTTCCTACAACATAGAAGAGATGTAGCTACAGAAGGACTCTTGGCACTGAAGCCTGTTAATTTTGGCTTTCTGAATAAAGGCTTGTGCTGTTGTACAAAAAAAGGATTCTGTTTCTGTTGTACAAGGGACCACATAACAAAGGACCCAGGCAAATACACAAGAGAGCTTAAAGAAGGAAACCTCTTAGGCACTATGTGTTTCAGATCTTATCAATGATTTAACTTGTCTGTGGCAAGGAGCTGTTGTTTATAGACCTCATGTTCCTCTCTGATGAGTGATTTGGGCTGGGTTGATTTATAGAGTGAATGGTCTGACTATGTTTTTGAGTTACCTGCTTTGCCTATTTGCCCTGTAGAAATCACCAATAAGTATTTCCACTGAGATAGATACTCTTTGTCACTTCTCAAGCTTTGGCTTATGTCCTCTGTTCAGGCTTAAGCACCTATTAGAAATATGGGATAAGGTTACACTCAAGCTCCTTTTAGGGTCATGAGTCTGTAAGATGCCTGAATGTCCAGGACCAGCTGCTAGAGTTACACACCTCGGACAGGGAATCCAAAGAGCCCACTTACTGAGCCAGTCATTTAAAGTTAATTATTAAGAAACAATGAAATTGTTTTTGTATTTGAAATCACCTTTTCATTGAGCTGTGCCTGTGAAATATCTGCAGGCAAAATTCTTGCAATATCCTTGAGATCCAGCTTCTCACCCATGGACAGGGTGAATATGCATTTATTTCTTACATGAAGAAGGAAATTATCTTTTCTATTACTGCCTAGTTGTTCTAATGTCTTTTTTTTTCTTTACCTGCAGAGGATTAGAGCCATATCTCACCAGCAAAGTGGAATTACATGGGTAAGCATGTTACCTATTAAGCTGGACCTGAGAAGATTCCTCTCCACCTCTACTAATTATGAAGCAAGAAGTAAAGACTGGTGGGAAAGGGAAGGAATGGCTCTGTGGCCCTAGTAGTCAGCCTGTCCCTTATAGGAGAGCTTTGCAAAGTGACCATCATGAAGTCACTGCAGTCCTGGTCCCTTGCAGAACGGTGGCATCAAGATTCACTTCTTGTGAATGGGATTTAAAATCTCTAATGCTGAGACAGGATCCAGATCTAGAGAGAAAATGTAAGCCATTACAGAAAAGCTGGACTCCTATATCTCTAGGTTTTCAGAAGAAAAGGGCCAACACTGTTTTCTGAAAGCATTTATGCTACCAGAGTATTTATCAGCATGACAGTCTCACGAGGAACTTGGACTGTAGAACAGCTACTGCTGGTCTCAGATGAGACTTCTCAAGGCTTCTCATCTGAGAAGAGAGATGTCTCATTTTCTCAAATGAGATATCTGTGAAAAAGCACAAGCATATAACTCTAACCACCAGGAAATTTCAGGTTAAAGAGGTAAGGACATAGCAACAGCATTTTTTCTACCACAGGACTTTCTATCATGATTTTAAGTTAACCTCCTCAGAGGAATTTTGTGCCAGAGAGAATTTTAATCCTAAAGAAGGAACAAAGATTTTGGTCCAGGCATTGCATTAGCTGTAATATCCAATATCAAAAAATAAGCATAAATTGTCAGCTTTGTCCACAGAAAAGGTGCAAATGCAAAAGGTCTCTGGATAGTGTTCCTCTGGAAATGTGTCAGATTTTGGACCCTGCAGACTTCAGATGCATGTAACTGATACCAAATCTTCACCATATGCATCTAAATGGCTTTGTTTTATATGCATTATCCTCAGTTAACTCACCTCAGCTGACTTAAGTATTGAAGATGTAAGTGGAGCTAAAGTGGTGAATAACTTTTGGCTACACAAAAAGCCTCTTGGCTTAACTGTTTGAACTGAGTCCATTGGTACTGGGGATGTCACAGTATTGTTTTCTTCTGGACACTGTGGTGACATTCATTGCAAATACACAAACCTGATAAGAAGGCATAAAGAATCACACTTAGAGGAACTTCCATTTCACCCTGGTCACACTACAGTGGGAGAAACCAGCTTTGAGAAACATCTTTCCCCTGCTTGGCACCTGTATTATCTGCCAGCTGCCAGTAGAGATCCAAGGTGATTTCACCATCACTTTCTTTATAGCCTCATTTCCTGAGGAACCTGAGCTTCTCTATTGTCTTGTCTTTCCATTTATATTTCAGTTTACTTGTCATTTGCCTCCTACCCTAGTAGCTTTTAAATCTGACAACAGCTCACAATCACATTGGGCAAAAAGGGAGAATTTCCTTTGAAACTTGAGTTCCTACATGTCTTGTGAAAGCCAACAGGTGTGTAGAAGAAAATAACTAATACAAATTGGAGAAAGGAGATCCAGAGAAAAGTTTCAATATAAGAGTCCCAAAACCTTCTGGCTGGACAATCACCTTGCATGTGTCTGCTTTCTGATCAGCATGCAGATGGTCACAGCATCTGCAGCACTGCGCTACCTCAGCCAATAGTTAATGGGCAGGGGCCTGAAATGAGGTGAAGAAAAAATGGGGAGATGGAGGAAATGGATTAATGTGAGGATGTATAGCAGACATGAGGGAACTGGGGAAGTCTTACAGACTTTTGACAGAAACTGTGATTATCATGGGAAGGTCAGATGAAACTCCATAGGAAGTTGAGCTTCCTTTTTCTGCTTTTCATGAAACAGGATATGGAACATATTTAGAATTGAACCAGCTCAAAGTACAGCAGCAAAAATGCAGACTTTCAAAGTATGGCCAAGCTATACTTTCATTACTGTCTTCATTCCAGATTAGGCCAAATTTGACAACAGATGTACCTGTGCCTGTGGACTAACCATACTTGAAACAAAAGGGACATGCAGCTAAGCTTCCAATAAAGGCCCTTGCTGAGTGGCTTCACTGAGTATGCTGAAAACTGAGTATCTGAGCTTAAACTAAAGAAATGTTGGCTGCATCAAGTACTGAATGTTGGTTACTTTCAAGCATAAATTATACCCTTCCCATAGTTGAAACAGACTCCTGTCAAAGATCAACAGATGTCTCAAGAGTTACATACTTCAGCTCCCTGTTTGCTGCCAGCATCTGATCCACTAATCATTCATGCTGCATATATGCCTACTCCCTCCCAGGCTCCCTTCTGAAGCAAAATGACTCGTTTCTTGGAGAGGAAGTCTGGACACAGTTAACAGAATAGTTTGCTCCAGGCTCTACTCCAGACAGACAAAATGGACTTGAACTGCAGCAAGTTTAACTCCCTCAGTCCATGACAGTTGTCTGATCTTACACCAATAGGCATTGTGTCCTCAAATTCCCTACACACTGTCCTGGGATAGCACAGGCAGGCAATACATGCTTTGAATTAGTAAATCACAACTGCTTAATAATTAGCTTGCAGAGTAATATGGGGCCAGCAGAGACCTGAGCCAAATACTACCCCAGATCTGGCCATGCTGACCTAAAGAGAATAGTTACTTCTGAGCCATGTGGACAGGAGCTGTCTTGCACCACCTGGTCTGGGTCAGAGATTAGCCTTGGGGCAGCTGCTCTGGTAGCAGTCACGGCCCTTGAGAAAGCCAGGGCAGAGGCCGGAGCTCTCAACAGCAGGACTTTGCCTCCAGGCTTACAGCTGGAATTTGAACTATTCACACTGATAGGTGCCACCCCTCACCATCAGCTCTCACCCGGGAGACTAGCGTGGCCCCTTCAGCCTTTTTCCTCAGAGGCCAGTTAAAATATTCTCTCAAAATAGATAATGAGGTAATAATTTTATTTTCCTAGTTGCTTAAGGAGAGTGTTAGAAGAGTTAATCCAGGGATCAAAGGTCTTTGTTAGCAGAGAGTCTTTTGAATCCCATGTGTGCCGGTCACAGAAATAACAGTGAAAGTGTACAGACCTGGAAATGACAGCCAGGACGAAAACCAAATCTGCCACAACCTTCTAATGGCATTTAGTGTCTTTTAAATGTTTGGGTCAAGTATGATTTTGCTGGTTTATGTAGTCTGTCGTGAGATTTAGCCAGCTGTTTTAGCTTTCCATGCAAGTAAAACTTTCCAAAAGGGCCTTAAACTAGTGACGGAATACAGTTATTTGTATGTCAACTGCAGCTTCTATTTATAGGATGATGAAAATATCCCCCAATCAGTAACTCTCTAACAGAGAGGCATTTCATAAAAATAGATTATAGAATACAAACAAAGATGAAGGCATGCTTTAGGTTAATCAAAACACTCATATTCAAAACTCAAACACTCATATTCAAAACTCTTCTCATAGCCCGTATATTTAAGACATTGGTAAATTCAGACAGTAAACCCGTTCAGACACAAACACACCAACTTTACATAGGATAAGGAATTTGGCTATTCAGGGAAAAGGGATATTAATATATCCTACAGTGAATGAACACAATAATAAATGGAGGGGTCTAATGACTCAAAATTAACTGTTTCCTGTGATACCCAGTAGAGCTTGCATGAAGGCACTTACCAGAGGTGAATGTGCTTTTAAAGGGCGTTAATTTAAGACCTGAATTGTTTGAAGATTGACTTGAAAGAATTTCAAAGGATGTCGTTTAATTAAAAATATTCCAAACTTTTCATTCCTGGCAAAACCTTTTGACCTCTCACGATATTTAATGCTCAAATGTGAGTTGACTGACTGCTACTCACTTCACTAAAGGCACTCAGGATCCTTCCCCCCACACCACAACCATCATTAATTGTTGATAGGTGCTCATTACATCGACCTAAAGCCAGCACCCGGAGAAGCAGCAGTTCGGGAAGTGGCAGGCACCCATCTGCAGCACCGGGGGTACTTTCCCTGGCTATGCGTCAAACGCGGCTCATCCTTTCAAAAAGACCCAAGAATAGAGTGTACACGGGAAGGTCTGCTCGCTGCAGCCATCGCACAGGCTGGCATTCCCAGGAGGACCAGCCGGAGCCATGCCCAGAGGCTGGCGAGGCGCGCTGCCTGTGAGGAATGGCCTGCTGTCACCCGCTCCGAGGGGCCTCGCGTCAGGCTGTTTGCATTCAGTCAACACTCTGCTTTTATAGGCCTGTGGAGCCAAAGATTGCTAGACTTTTGAACCCCAGGCTAACTCCTGTCTGGCTACAGCCTCATTTTCTGGAGCCAAAATCTTTTTTAACAACTACACAATAACAAGTAATTAGGGTAAAGTCTGCTAATCTTCTCCTTTGGGCCTGGAGGTTGTGTATTCAAAACCAGCTGAAGGTAGAATTACTGCCATCAAAGCCTGAGGTTACTTTGTGAAAGGGGTTGAACTCTAGGTCAAGGAAATGTTAACTGGACAAAGAGAGATCAGGCAGATAGTGTTAAAATTAAAACCGTCCTACTGAGATAATGCAGAATTAACTGCTTTTGCTCTGAAAACTAGCTGAATGAACAACATGAAGGAAAGGCTAGAGCAGTTCTTTCAGAAGGTGAAAACATAGCAAATAAAGGATTTATTGACTTTCTTTCATTTGGGATTTTTTTTTTTGTAGTCTCTTTATTCAGCAAGACAAAGTAAAATATATTTTTTTATCTTATGTCACATAGCATTTAGGCCACCCTGTTTCCTAAATCTGTTTGATTTACTAAATTGAATAAGTTTCTTATTATTAAATTGAATATTTCTTATATATCTTCTCTCTCTCTCTCCTCTAAAAGCCCCCATGCAACAATTCACTAGAAATTTAAAGTTTTCTGCTCTTAAGAGTCCTGGGGCAAACAGAACTTGCTGGCAATAGGAAGGATAAACAAGCACAGACACATGCTTGAGAAGGAAACATGCTCCAGAAGAGAGTGGTGTCCATGAAGTGCCCTGGGTAGGGCACAAGGGTGGATTTTGTGTCTCTGGTGCTTGCATATAACAGGAAAAGACTCCCGTTTTTCAAGGGATTAGAGCCCAACCACTTAAAATCTTCAAATGTTCAAAATAAAATCACAGTTTTTGGCTGCAAATTCGTCACAGAGTAGGACAGCCCTCATTCCACCACATGGAGTCATTCCAAAATTAAATGCACACACTGCTGTCAAGGGTAACAAATACACCGCTGTCCCCTCGCCAGTATCAAAGCTGACAGCTCCAACAGGACCGGCAGCACTTTGTTCTCCCCGGTGCTGTGAGGAGGCTTTTCCCTGCTGCTGCCAGTGGATTTCAAGCCTGTCTGTGGGAGTGGAAGAGCAGAAATGTTGAAGCCAGCTATTTCCCATGCCAGGTTCTACTGGGCTCTGTTACAGCACCACTGCAACCTCCCTAACTCTTGGGAAATGGATGGAAATACTTCAGCTGACACAGGCAAGGGGCATCTTTGGAAATGTGATGGCAATTACCACAGCAATGGAATTACCTCACAGGACAATTCTCAGGGCAAGATGTATTTAATGGTGTTGCAATTGCCAGCTGGATTAAGCCAAGCACAGTAAAGTGGACACAGCTTTTTGCTTCCAAGCAGAGCTGTCAGAAGAATTCTCTTGTGGGGTTACTCCAAACCTGAAGGCTCTCAGAGCAGCTGGTACAGCTACCATCATGGGAAGAAAAAGTGTTTTGCAGAAGATCAGTGGTAGCAAAAATAATCCTCAGCTCTGAGGTGGGACACTTCAATGAATGGAGAAAGACAGGTCCAGCCCCACATTTTCCTCCCAAGGAGGTAGCATCCTGGAGCTCTCCCCTGAGCTGTGGGTAGAAGGAGAGTTTCCAGCCTCTCCAGGAAAAAGGCAATAGCCAGTGTTGTTTACTGCACATTTTATTGGCATTTCCAAGGAGTCTTAGAAATACCAGGTTGCCATTACATCATGAGGATGTAAACTTTCTCCATACGTGAGCTATAAGACACAGGCTCATCAATATTAGCTTGCTTTCACGATGTGTATGTTTTGCATGTATTTTCCTTTAATTATATCAGAAAAAAAAATTAGTGGTAATGACTAATCATGGCATAAACATTTTTTTTTTCCTTTGAAGCATTCTTCTACTTTCTGGAGACAAAAAATGACAAGTGCATTTTTATGTTAATTATGGCCATGTGAATTACCCCAGATAGATGTCACAACATCAATGCTAAAATGCACCAAAGGGATGCCTGACTTTTTTTCTAAAACTTAGCACAGGAGTAGTGTTCTTGGTACAAGAGGCATTGGAATCTATTTCTTCACATTTCAGATTAGAAATAACTATTCTCTGCTGCACTAGCAACAGTACCAAAACTGGTTAAATGTTGCCTGGTTTAAATGCTTCACAGGTTAAACTAACCAGTGTAGCTATACTATGAAGCAATCCTGTATTTGTGCAAATATTAAAAATCGGTCTTTAGTCAGATATTTATCAGACTAAAATGCAAGTCTGTCTCCTAATTCAAATACCTCCATCCACACTCTTTTCTGTTTCAACTCTGCAAAATGAAATTTTGTAGCCACTATTGAAAGCTGCTTATCAAAATACCACATAATAGTTTTTCAATTAGGACAGCTTTTGGTTTTAGGATAAGCTATGTAGACATATTGTGGCTGTTTCACAAAATTCTGTTCAAAATGGGAAGAAAATGATGCTACAGAATAAAAACCTGGCCACCTTCTGTGAGGAACTTGTGGATTTGCACATAGATGTTACCCTGTTGGACAGCTGGCAAACTGGTTTGGGAATCTCCCTGGTTTCTTTCCTTTAAGAAAGAAGTCAAGTGTGTGAGTCGGGTGCACACTCTGGTACCATTCCTTTTTAATTCTAAAAGATTTTTTCCATGACCCCAACAGAAGCCAACATCAGGAAGCACTTTCCTTGCTCAGACACCCCCCAGTTTCTTTCCAATTCTATCCACAGACATTGGGTCCATAGTTGGGTTTTATAGCTATACCAATCACAGCTCAAACGAATGCCAAATGATTCATTTCTATCCATTAGTGCCATTAATTCATCCTCCTCTTCCCAACATTGCACTGTGTCTGAAGCTTTTCTGACCTCATGGTTTGCCGTGCCAGGGCTAGATCGCCAGAAGAAATATTGATACATTTCACAGAGTTTTGCAGACAAGCAAGTGCTTAAAGCAAAGGAAGAAACAAGAGCACATAAATGAAAACAAAGGAGAAAGCAAATAGACTGTCTTTTCAGAGGCAGCTGGTCATCTGATTGCCTGGCCTAGCCTCAGACTGTGCACTCCACCCTGACTGTCTGCTCCATCTCAGTGTGATGACCATGACTCTTTCCCTTCTAGGCTGGTGAGTTTTTTCTTTCCTGTACAAACAACAGCTTGCCCATCATACTCTTGTTTTTGCATGCACAGAGCAAGTATTTTAGTACTGCTCAAGCTTTGCCATGCACTCCTTGCCTTGGGCCATAACCCACATCTGCTTTCTACTATCACTGTATGAAAGAGCAATTATTAAATTCCCTGGTACTGAGTCTGAATGAAACAAACCCATTGTCTTTATCCAGGTCTGTGATTATTAACAGTTTAAAAATTTGCCTGACAAAAACTGAGATTTCTAGGTAGACACACAAGACACCAAACCAACTAGAAGCTTCTCCAGAGAATGAATCAATCTTCATCCTCACTGTAGGTAGAAGGTGCAAGGAACAGAATCATCTGACATTCAGTTTGGAATAATACAGGTCCATTTCTATGTTTCTTGACTAACAAGAATACATTAGAATTTTTTTTTTTCCCTAAAGCAATGACATTCACATGCACAACTCCTGGGCCTGATTCATCGCTGCATTACTTCAGCTTTATTTCAGGAACTCCATTTATAGTGCAGCAACTACATGAACCATGAGTCCTGTCTGTGACGCTCTCAAAAGCAAAAGTGTAGGATGGTCTTTTAAGTGGCTCATGATATAGGACTCAATTGCCCCAGTTCCCTGTTTGATTCTCCTCTGTGGAACCAACTCACAAGGGCGTGAGGGCTCTGCACCTCCCAAAAAACCTGCTTCTTCTTCTCTTATACTGAGCAGCCAGAACAAAAGAGCATTTAGCTCCTCAGTTAGTTCGGAAATCTCTAATAATGTGAGAAATTGCCCTGCCCAAGAATCCCCAGCTTCTTCAATCATTAGTGGATATTATCAATTATTGTGCAGCCAGTGGTGTGCAGTGTGTTTTCACATGCCCCAGCATCTGATTTTGCCAATGGTTAAACACTTGAGTAACTTTGTTAACCAGGATTAGCCCACTAAACTCTGCTGTAAGACTCAGCAATCCAAGGATGTAGACCAGTAATTATGGAATATAGCAACATGCACTTTGTTTAAGTCAACTTGCATACTGTACCTGGCTGTGCAGGACTCAGGGAAAAAGGAAATTTTCTTTTGACCTCAAATAATTATTATGTTTATGATTAACATCACAGTAATATCCCATAGTTGTAACCAGCTCACAATAGCCAAGGCACTGTATAAAGATACCAGATTGATTAAATCCTTGCCAAATGAAGCTTACATACATTTTGAGACACACACACACACACAAAAAAAAAAAAAGGAAACCTGTTAATTTTATTTCACCATAATTGGATAATTGGCAGAGACTTTAAAAACCTTAATTCTGTAATAACAAACACTGCTTGAGTGTGATCTCTGCTACTCTTGTGTAAAGCCATAGGAATGTCATTCATTTACATCTCAACAGAGAAGTTGAAATATTATTGCTGGCACAAAACAAAAACACTATTAAAAGAATATTATTAAGGTTGCAATGTCAAGCACTTTGAATCTTACAGAAGAATGTATAGACCTGGCTGTCACTTGAGATGCTTCAACACATACAAAATTTAACTGACAATGAAGCCCAGAAACAACTACATTTTCTCATCTCTTGCCTTTCCAGCAACATCACCAAGGTGCTCTGCTTTCTGTCGGTTGACATGTGTTTTCTTCTCTGCCTAACGCCAAAATTGTTCTTAGTTGACTGGCCCCATTAACATTTTATTCAGGGAAAACAGAGATGTAAAGGGTATTTATACTGCACAGTGCAGGGATGCTGGAGCCAGATGTGATTGATACTGCTCAGGTAACAGAAGTACGGTATAGGTCTCCAATCAAACCTACCAATTTTGGGGCAGACTTACTGCACAATCCTGCACCTCACAGACACAGCATCACAAATCCCATCCCTCCTCAGAATGTGCTATGCTGTCCCTGCTTGCAGGCCTGGCAACTCAGCACCAAGAGCAGGCTCAGATAATTTTATCACTGCTAACTTATAAAGAAAGTTGCTAATGAAGATTCAGTTTCTTGGCATGTTCAAACCACCATCTTCCAACAGCTCAAAATCTTGGGCAAGAGGAGCTATTCAGGAGAGCAGCACCAGGCACATCTCAACACACCCTGCCAGATTTCAAGTTCCTTCCTTCAGGCACAGAAAGCTGAGGATGTTCAAGGAAACAGTAAAAGATTTTGTTACACAGACAAAAAACAAGGGATTTTCTTCAGAAAAAAAGGGCCAAGTCTTTTAGGATGACATATTCAGAGGGATATTAATTTCTTTTCATCTTTTTAGACTAGCCTGAGGCATTTATATTCAAGTCCAAACAAAGTCTAGCAAAGCTGTAAACCTCTCAGAAGTTTCTTTCAAGAAGAATTGGTGCACATTAATAGAATTGGTGCACATTAATAATAGGCATTTTCTACTCTCTGCTCTGAGAGCAATTTGCAAATATAAAAACATTTTCTTCACATACAGTAGCCTGCAAAATTTCACTGAATCAAAAAAACTTAAGTGAAGGATTGTAAAGGTGTGTGAAAGCCTAATTTGTTGTACCTGATTTGTATTCGAGAAATCAGACATATTTAGTCTTTATTTGTAACAAAAATATCCTGTACAGAACCGAAGTGTTACTCAATTCCTAATGCTTAAATAGAATATCAGCTCAGTGCTGGGCTGAATTTCAGACTAGATGAGAGGTGCTGTACTAATGTTTCTTCACAAAGAGCCAGGCTGGCCTAGAAACCTCTCAAATAAATTCATTTGACACTGACACAGAAAATGCAATTTAGATCATTAATAACACAGGAAATCCTAATCAATCAGGCAGTAGTTGATGTCTCAGTGGTCATTTTTTTTTTTTATGTGAGTAGGTCCCCAGGACACTAAAATTCTCTTTTTTTATAAATTAGGAAAAATGTTCTCTCTCACCACATTGAGACATCTTGACTTTCTAGCTTGATATCTAATTCAGAATACTATAACATTACTGTATGCAGGAGAAAAATGAACTAAAAACCCCACTTACTACCTTAATGGTCTCCAAACAGACATAATGTCTTCAAGGGGTTCAAGAGTGTTATGAACACCAGTCTGTGGCAAAGCCTAACTGGTAGTCTCTACTATTACACTGACTCATATAATTTGGGTGTCCAATGTACCTACTGAGCAACTGACATGATTTCACTAATACTGAATACTAGTGCTTCAGTCTGGTTTTGGCTGGATGTCATTTCCCAGCAAAGGCAAAAACTACCTCCTTCAAACTATGAAGAACTTTTGCCTTGCTTAAACTGTCTGCCAGCAACGTTTTTCAGATGGCTTCACTCACAGATGAGAATCCATTTCCTATAGTGTTGAGGTCAGCAAGAAAAAAAAAAGATGAAAAAACAGACTTCCATAATGCCGCAAAACATAGTTTTAACAGAAAACTATAAAATTTAACAGAAAATTTATTAAAATAAAAGTCTGGAAGTTAAGCAAGGACACTGCCCTTTTGGGAAGATGGAAGATCTTGGGAGAACTTTGCAAAACACTTGTGTCTCTGGCAAAATGAGCAAAGTGCTTCACAATGGTCTCCACATTATGGTAAACAGACCTCCCATGTAGCATCATTTTGGTGCTGGTATCTACAGTGCTAGAACAGCTTAGGGATGGGAGAGCGCCAGCATTTTCATGTGCTTCCTGCGTCCTGGGGATCGCAGCTGTGAAGGAGAGCAGGGCGCACTTTCTGCTGCATCTCTCAAATATAGTCCTGAATGCAACATCTGTCATTAAGAAATATTTCTTAAGCAGACTCCATACCCCCCTTTTCCATCTGATAATCATCTCCTTGTGTTTGTGGTAAGTCAACATCCTTCATCTTTGCCTTATGAGGAAAAGCTATGGCTGTGAGCACTTCAAAATTCCCTCAGCGCCTGCAGATCCCTACGATAACAAACAACAGAAAGCATCTAACACAGTTTTTTCCTTTCCTTACAGAGACAAGCACTTTGCTCAAGAGGGCAGCTCCCATACCAGCCTTCTGTCTGTACTATCTGCTAAGTTCCAGCACATGTTTATCTCTCAAATTTGGCAATGAAGAAAGGAGATGTATGATGCTGCACTCTCCGTTTCTGGCTGTTGCAGGGGCAGGAAAGGGCAGCATTTGTATAACCCAAGTCATCACACTCCATGGAAAAACACTAATGGGTAGCCCTTATTTCCTTTTGGCTATGAGGTGTTTGGAGCAAACTGAGACCTTTCCTGAATGCAGCATCTCACTGAAGTCCCAGAGCGTCCCATATGTGCTGCTACAAAATGGAGGGGGCTGGCCCCATATTTGTGTCCATGGGGTAACTGAGCAATGCTGAGCACGCACACCCAGGGTCTAGGGGGGCACAGAATTGAGCTTAGCAATTTGTTCCACCATCTTCACTCAGGCAAAGCTTTCAGTGATTTATAGCAGTGTGGAGAGAGGGCTTAAGCTGTAGCTTTGTTTAAACATTCACATACAATTGTTTTTCCTGGAGCTCTGAATAAAGTGTCATCATGCTTCTCAACAGGAAAAAATTTTTGGATAAGCTTTTCAGAGAAGCTGAAGAAATGTTATCCAGACACGATTGTTAAACCTGGCTTCAGTTTTGATAGCAGAGCTGCCTTTGTTGGATACATTTTCCATCTCACCCCACTTTCCCCACCACTCCCCTCTCTTCAAATGGGGAGTCAGTGCCCTCTGACATCGGATAGGCCCAAAGGAAATGCTGCTTCCTCATGCCTGGCTTCTCTGTTAGCAGCAGCTGCAGAGAGAACCCAGGGAAGCCATGTGGGGCCAAATCTACACAGAGACACGGCACAGAGATGAGAAATAATGTCATCTGCTAGGAAGTGGCAAGAGGACAGCAGTACTGTTTTCTTACTTTTTCCACTAAAATATACCTTTCCTATAGCTCACTATAACTGACTGAGTCCATAAGTCCATGTTTTTCACTTTGAAAACAAAGACAGGCTTAAAACTGGCAGAAAGATGAGTTGATTTAGGAAATATGAGGAAAACAGAACAGAATAACAGAGAGGGGAAGAATACAAAGGAAAAGTTGGAACTACGGAGCTTAGGAAAAAAACCTGGAAAATCAGGAGGCATAGGAGGAAGAGCAGCATTTTAAAAAACACAAGAAAGAATATGGGGAAAATTACGGCTACTGCAGCAAAAACAGAGAGAGTTAAGACATTTTGAAAGGAAGCATAGAGCAGTTTGAAAGGGTGTGAATGGGAAAGAGGAAATGCAAAAAGGGGAACCAACACAATGAGTTACATGGTGTTATTGCACAGAAAATGAAAAGTAAAGTGTGCACACAAACACAAATGGAAACCTTGACCTTGCCACAGCAAATAGGACAGGATGCCACAGGACAAAATTTCATCCTTTATATTGAAGGTAGATGGGTCGTGAGAAAGCTCTGATCACTCCTAAGAGTACAGTTTTCCTTCCTAGAATCTCCACAGCTACTGAAGCATTTCCTTACCTCACATTACTACGTTATAATATGAAGAGGCAGGTTATGATCTTGTTAGCTGCAAAGGGCGGACATTTTTCCTCTTTCCTCCTATACACACCAGGCCTGTCCCTACAGGCACAAAGGATTTATTCTTCCCTTCACAAATTACTTTACCAGCTGAGCAACTGTAATGGCTGCCAAACCCCTCAGAAGTCTGAGACCTCTGCCCCATCCCAGCAAGGACTCAAATGAAGCAGGGGACAGAGGAAGTGAATTATTTTGAAATAAGTGCTGTGGAAGGGATAGATGGAGTAACCAGGACACACAATGCAGAAGCAAGCAGAACCCAGGCTGAGGAAAGCTGGCAAGTGCTGATGTAGGATGAGCCATTCCCTGCACCACGCTCAGACAGAGTTATTTGGAAACCTCTGTGGGGAGGGTGAACATTGCAGGTTAGAGTTTTCATCAATTTTCCTCCAAACCCCTTGTAATTCGGAGCCAGCCTAAGACTGCAAACACTCCCAGCAAAATCAGACATTGAACCAGGTTTTGGGTTGACTCCACTTGTGATTTGGGGTTGCCTGTGACCAAAGTTGCTGTGACACAGTCTTGTTCAAGTTCAGCCGAGGGCCTGAAACAGCCCTGCATCGGGCCTCGCTCAAGGAAAAATCTGGAACAAGTTTTCAGCCTCTGCTGTGTGTGTGTGTGTGTCTGTGAGCAAAGCTCCTCTGTGCTTGCTTGTCACAAAAAATGATGAATTGCAGAAGTACCCATTTGGTGTTAGTCATTCAGTGCAGCAGGAAGGAAGCAGGAAGCCCTTGTGAGCATTAACTTTTCAAAGCAGTTTGCAGAAAAAGCCAAAGCTCTCCTCCCCTGGGCTACACAGCCACATACTGATCTTTACCTCCTCACCTTAAGGGGCACCTAGTCACAACTAACATTCCCAACTCCTTCAGCCGGAAGTATTTGCCCGGTGCAAACAGCTGAGGCATTTGGTGCCAGCCCTTTCTCTGTGCAAGGCGTATGAAAAGGGGGGAGGGAAGAGGAGCCTTACACTTGCCAAACGGGAGAGGTCTGATTGCACTCAACAGGTTCAGTTCACGCTGTGACCCTGCCCGGCTTCCTGCTATTCAGATGTGTTACTTCCCCTTTGTGGTAATGGCCTGTGGCAGCCGGCCAGAAAACACTATTAATTTCAGAAGTGGCCTGACAACAAACCCATAGCGAAACGAGAGGAAGTGGCGGGGAGGCCATCTGTTAACTTCAGCAGAACAGTAGGGACACAGCTATGTAGATTCTACAAGGAAAGCAGATTAATAATCCACAAAGAGGAAACTGGCTAAAATTATCCACAGACCATATTAAAAAAAAAAAAAAAGAAAAAGAAAAAGAAAAAAAAAAAACCCAACCAAAAAAACCAAACAAGGGAGTCACTTGAGCTGCAGCTGGACAGGAAATTGCTAGAGCTGCTTGCAAATCTCCACTTTGAACAGAACAGCATAGGGAATGCCAAGAGCGGAAACCGTTCAAAACTGGATTAGCACAAGCCAAGTTTAACTGCAACCCACTTCTACTTTCACAGTTTATGCACTCAATCTAGGCCACTGCATGAGACACTGACTCACTTTTTTCCCATGTTTTGTTTGCATTTCATTTCACACACTTGCAGTTTCTAAAATTACTTCAAATGTGCTCTGGCTGCCAGGAGTTCTGCAGTACCTCAGCCGACAGCCCCAGCCCCTCACTGTGGTACTGCACACAGATTTTGGCACCACCCTGCCTTGCGCCAGTTATCATCGGGAAGGATGTTAATGAATATAAGTTGCAGCAGGAAGTTTTGCAATTGCTATAATCCCCCTTTTTCCTTCTGCAGAGACAGAACTGCTCGAAGGGTCCAAAGAGGAAATGAGGTGACTAAGTGTATATATAGACTTTTCCTCCTTGCCTTCATTAAGTTGCAAGGTGGCTGAATGGCAGCAGAAAAATCATTTACAGGCTGCAGACTGTTGATGAATCTCTGTGAAATGAGTTCCTGCCAGACAGCTAAGCAGAGCATGAACCCATCTCCTGGCATCTGTAATAGAGTGACCAGAATTCATAAACAAAGCCAGAAAACAACACCTCCTTACTCTTAGTAATAATGAGAAAAAAAATTATGGCCCAGAGTCAGGTGCATCCCTAGTACAGCAAAGAGATGCTGGAATTTTTTGTAATTAACCTACAGGCCCTCAAAAGCATTCCCTTCACCAAAGCAAGATGAGAACCTAGCACATTCACTGTTTATTCATTTAGGCACCAGTGGACCAAAGGGGAAACCAAGGTTTTATTGTCTTAGGGGATGCACAAAAGCTATTGAGGGCAATTATTGCCTTTAAACATAACCATGTGGGTATGTGCAATTAACCACAACTACACAGAGGGGAAAGGGGGAATAAACCAGCCAGCTTCTCCATAGCCAAAAATAGTTATTTATTTATTAATAATTTAAGGTTTTACATTCTTATAATAAATTCCATCTTAAAACTTTTACACTGTGGATTAGACTCTCCCTTATTGGCAACCATGTGCAGGTTCACTGTGCGTACACACAGGTACAGATGCTCGCACATACTTCCAGTTTTATACAAAAAAAAAGACGCAAAATATTGCATTTGAGGTGAAGCTCCCTGAAGAATTTGTACAGAGGTAATGCACTGTTTAGCACATCTGAAAGTTTTAAAAAGTCATCAAAAATCTTTCGCATTCAAAGACAAACCTCCTCCCAGATGATTTATTTACAAAAGGTAAGGCAAAAAATTAATTTAATTTAAATATATATATATGTATATGTATATCATATGGAACCTACATCAAAAGCATGTGGAAAAAAAAATCACCAAAAGGAAAAGAAAGATATATGAAAGAAGAGACTCTACTTGCTCACGAAACCTGATCTGCAAACTTCTCACCATTGCCACTTCTCCCTCATGGAAAGCTTGCTTCAATAAAATTCAGCATGCTGCAAATATATTCTTTGCAATTAAAACAAAGCAAAATTTATGAAAAGAACAAAAACACAGGTGTCCCTTGGATTGATTTCTTGAGTACATGTGAATTAAGAAAAAAAATAAAAGCAAATAAATTTAAGGTTAAAATATTTACATTGATCAAGTAAAATACTACCAAGCTCCTAGCAAACAAGTACTCCAAATACACTAAGCTGAAATCTCTTTCTTTGGCTCCTCTAAATTAAAACAAACAAACAAAAATAACCAGTCTTCACTGAAGACAAAGATGTGTGTCACAGATCTGAGAGCAGAGGGCAGAAGGACAGTTCCAGCCCCTAGAGAACACGTGTCCAGCTTGTCCAGCCTCACCTACCACACGGCAAGTCCTCGGACCCCGGCTACTGCCCAAGCAGGGATGAGCATACTGCCCACGTGCTGCCGGGCACTACGGTGCTGCCCAGAGAGCTCGCCAGTCCCCTCCCTTTGCAATAGCCCATTCCATACTGTGTAACCTTTCCTTGCCTGCACTGGCAGCTGCTTGTTAACAGCAGAGGCCAGAAAAAGAGAAAGCTGCATTTCTTTATCACTGCCAAAGAGAAACCATTGAGGAGTGATCCCATGAAATGGACAGAAGGGAGGTGGTGGGAGCTCACGTGGACTGCAAGGAATCCACCTGGAAGACGTTCTGGTTGGAAGGGGTGGTGAAGTACAGCTGCTGGTTCGGCACCCGATTGTCACAGGGGCTGCTCAGTCCCAGAGTCCGCTCAAAGTCTAGCAGCTGACCCATGAAGTTGAAGTTGGGTGAAATGTTGGACTTCTTCATCTTGACAATATCATAGGCATCATTCATGGACAAGTTCAGCTTCTGCATGAGGTAGGCCACCGTCACTGTGACCGAGCGGCTGATCCCTGCTAAGCAATGCACCAGGACACCGCAGTTCTTCCCCCGTGCTTCATCTGTACAAAGAGGAAGAGAAGGACACGTAAGACAGAGGGTTGATAACTGATCTCTCAACACAAATGAGATTAGTATCAAGTAGGAAGAAAGTACAATTCTGATCCCAGTGGCCAGCAGTGCAACTCAAGAGTTAACTTCAGCAGCTTAAAACCAGGACAAGAGAGGAATCCACTCCCCCTACTACCCAAGTCCAGGAGCTGAGAAAACTAAGAATGAGACAAAGGGAGCAGGACACGCTGCATGACACTGTTTTAAAAGTCAGGTTTAAAAGACAGGCTTTTGCCTGGAGATTTGCCTTTAAATTCTTACAGTCCCCTTGCCCCAGCATGGAAATCCTGCAATATGTCACTGAAAGGCTTTATACAGACCCGCAGACTGCAAAGGTCTATTAAATTATTCTCCCACTGTTGTGCAGCTAACAATGGAGGTATTCAGGCATTTTAAAAGAATGAGGGAAGTCACAGGGGACAGCCCATTAGGAGGAACAGGATGTCAACATTGGTTGAAAATGGGTTCCTTTGTAATAGGAAATGCATTACAATGCCTGGAGATTAGTTTCTTTGTGGCTTCTAGCCCACATTTCTTCCTGCTAGGCTCAGATTACCTACATTCTCCACTATTACCGGTATCATTCAACCGGATTACAGCACAGCTTCCCAACAGATAATGCAATGCCCACCCCACGGTACCCCGATGGGGCAATTTGAGTCCTCCCCAAAACGAAGGAGAGCTCAGATTTTAACCAGAACTCCTTGGGCCCAAGGGTACAGATTTCCGTCTGAGGGACGCCTGACCGAGGCACCGAGCCCGAGAGCTATATCATTATTACCACGAGATTTAATTTAAATTCCGGCAATATATTTGCCAGGGACACCGCTTATTCATAACTTGCATTTAAAAGCTAAAGTTAGATTCCCAGATCGTTTCTTTTTATTATACTGCTGTTCAGTAACCTCACGGAAAAAAGGGGAAAAAAACCCAAACAACCAAAAGCAAACAACCCCAAAACCCAACACCAACAAAGCAAACGATCAAATAAGCTATCGACCCCAGGCTTATTTGCCCCCCACCCCATCCGCCAGGAAGTGGTTTAAGAAGATCCCTCAACATGCGCAGGGCTGAGTCCCCAGATCCAACACCAATGACTCAAGGAGGAATTCCACAGCCAGACAAATCAGGTATGCCTGTGCAACCCTGCAAAGGTCGCTCACAATTCACCGGGACTTCTCAATAACCCCCCACAAACAGTCCCCAACAGCCCCTCAACTTAAGCCGGCTTTAAAATCAGAGAACGGGGCATGCCCAGAGACGGCCATAAATGCTGCTACCGCTTCTCGCCCGAAATTCACGAATTCTGCAAAATATAACGAATTCTGCCCTTTGACATGTAGATGTTAGCAAGTAACCGGCTCTTACCTATAAAGGAGATGGCCTCAGGAAAGAACTGAGACAGATTTTGGCTCCAGTGGTCAGAGATCGGGATCTGTTTGTACTTGAATTCACCGGCGTTTTCGAAGAGATTAGGCAGGTTAGGAGTAACATTCAAGATGTATTTAATGCCGAACTCTTCTAAAACATCCAAATTAGTGGAGTCCTTGGCACAGCCTAAGTAGAGGTAGGGTAAAATCTCCACCGGAAAGGAAGGCTGGTTGTTGGAAAGAGGGCTGCCATCGGAGTCGGTGGCACTATTGGGGTCTCTGTCAATGTCAGATTCAATGTCGGATGATGAATCGGAGCTGATTCGGAGGCCTCCCAAGCCCAGGACTGGCAAAGGAGGAGAGCTGCTGCTACACGAACTGTCTAGGTTAGTTTCACAGTGCAAGGCGAACTCGGCCTGGAACTTGCTAAAACCACCTGGAGAGAAAAGCAAAGAGGAGAAAATGCAACCTGATATAAGATGGCATGTCGACTTACTTCCCTGGTACAGCCCTGCCTGCAAAGGAGCGTCTCTTTTGCACCCTCTCGAGCTCCGGGAAAAAGGAGAAAAATGTCACACTCTCAACCCAGACAGACTAACTTAAAGGAAGGGTTAAGAAAATCGCCTGCTGCGGTGGAGGGCTCAGCACATTCAAGATTAAAGCTCTGTACCGCTTTGCCCTGCGGGGACCGCTGGAGAGGTGTCTCGGAGACAATTCCTTCTGCCAGGCTCATGCCGGAATCCCCGTTAGCCCTGTCCTCCCCACGCCACCACAGCGATTTCAAACATCAAGGTTTCTTTAAACAATGATAAAGGATGGACCCGGGGTGGGGGGGGCGGGGGGAGCGGTGTGGAGTAGGAGGAAAAGCCCCCTACCCAGGTCGCTGCTCTCCTGGCGCATCAATCCACTGCCCGGGGAACGCTGCAGACCGCATCCCCGCCTCCCTCTTACCCGGGCAGAGATCTGTCCCCCAACCCTGGGCAGCCCTTCTCACCTTCCAGATAAAATGCCTTGCAGCCTTCGTCTTTGAGGCGCTTGAGGAGCAGCCCCAGCACGGACTCGCCGCCCGTGTTCTCGTTCCAGTCGCGGCTGTGCTCGTCGTACAGCACGACGGTGTCGGTGCCGCACCGGCGGGCGAAGCGCTCCCGGTCCTCCTCGCTGCTGGCGACGAGGGACCGCAGGGGCAGGTTGCCCTTCTGCAGCCGCCGCAGCATGATGCCGGGGATGGCCACATTGATGGCCGACTCGATGTGGGACGACTCGTACAACTCCTGCGGCCGACAGTCCATCAGCAGTAGCCGGTCGTTGCCCATCTCCAGCTGCTCGTTCAGCCACGCCACGGATTTACTAATCGCCATTTCCGACGCGAAAGGGACGGGTCTGAACGTATCTAGCATGAGGAAGGACGGGGGGAGCGGAGCGTGCTCTGGAAGCGCCCCTCTCTCTCACAGAGGCATGCGGCTGGCTCGGCGGGCGGGCTGCACCCCTCTAACTCCGCACAACTTATCTCCCTCCGCCCCAGGAAAATGAATCACGCAGCCCCCCCGCGCCGCTTCCCCCGCGCCGGGCGGCGGTGGAGTCACGGGGAGGGAGAAGCAGCCCCGGCCCGGCCGTGTGTGTGAGTGTGAGCGCGTGTGTGTGTGTGTGTATGTGTGTGTGCCTGCGTGCGCGCAGCCAGCCTGCCCTGTCTCCTCTCTTTTCTGTCAATGAATCCCTGAATGAACCTGCCTAATCGCCGCTGCAGCCCGAGCCCTTGGGCTTTTCCTCCGCCACGAGTGAATGAAATCCAATTAACGTGCCGCCGAGCGGGGCTCCCCGGCTCAGCATGGAAGCGCTGCGGCGGTGGCGGTGCCCCTTGCCTGGCGGTGCCCTCCTTTGCTGCGCTGCCCCTGGGCCGCGGCCCCGCGCAGCCCGGCGCCCGGCGGCTCCTCAATGGGTACAACCGCGGCTCCGCTCAATGGATACATTCTCCGCCGCAGCCAATGGGGGCGCGCGGAAGGGGCTGTTGCCGCGGCGACGGGCCGGCTGGAACAGGTTGTGTTGATGAATCGTTAATGAGTTTGTCATTCACAAAAACGGAAAGGAATTTCCGCTCCGGATAAGCCGAGTGCAAACAAGCGGCAGCCGCGGCGCGGCGGGCGGGGGCGGCGGGGGCAGGTGAGGGGGCGCGGCCCGGCGCTCCCCCCGGCTCTCCCCCCGGCGCTCCGCCAGCACCAGCCGCGGGGCGGCCGTCGCAGCCGGCGGAGCAAATGGCACTTTTTCTTTTCTCTCCCTCCCTCCATATTTTCGCTCCCGAAGTCATACCCCGTGGGGGGCGGCCGTGTTCCCCCCAGCTCCCCCGAGCTGATCGTGGCCCGGCTTTTCATTAGGGCGTTCTGGGAATCCCATTTTTAGGGAGGCGGGTAGGCTCTGTCCTCGGCTGATCCCTACGGGGGTGAAGAGTAAACCCCGAGCTAATCTCTTCCTACGCGGCCCGGCTTTATTCGCTCGCGCAGCGCAGCCGGGAGCCGGCCCCGCCGCAGGAGCAGCCCGCAGGCGCTCCCGCTGCAGCCCGGCGTGCCGCCCCGCAAACGCGAGCGGGGAAAGTGGCCCGGCCGGCTCCTCCAGGCAGCCTGCGGCTGAACCGCGCTCGCCCGGCCGCGGCCGTAATCCGCCGCCAGCAAGGAGCCCGCAGCCAGTCCCGGGGAGCGCCGGGACCGCCGCCAGCTCGGCGGGGTCCGGTGCGGGCCCTCGCACCTGGCAGCGCCCGCACTGGGAAGGGCGCCGCAGCCCCCGCCGCACCGGGAGGCGGAGGGGAGGGCTGGGCTGCGGTGCCCGTCCGAGCGGCGCCGGGGACGGGGACACCTGGGGCCGGTGGGCTGGGGGCGCCGCGGGGCCGGAGGCTGAGCCGGGAGCGGCGGTTCCAAGGTGCGGGTTAGCAAATGGGTAAGAGAAAAGCGAGGAGCGACAATAAATCAGGAGAAGCCTGGCCTCAATGCTAATCCTGCCACCAACATCTGCTTTGAAGCAAAATTGTTGGGAGAGGCTAATCTCTCTTCAACTGCTGCTGCTCTTCAGGGCTCACTGTTTGTAACCCCAGCTGAAGGAGGTTCTTTAGGTACTGAGTGGCTGGAGAGTGTGACCCTGGGAACAAATAGTTGCATGGGCAGTCCTGTGTGTTCCACAAAGAAAATACCCGTGATGTTAATTAAAGTTGGCACATCAGTCGCTGCAGTTTCAAGCAAGGCTGACACCCAGATGGCATTAATGACATCCTCCCCAGCAGGGATTTTGAGAGGTTCCCTTCTTGCTGCTTTTTTTGAGGCTTGAAAGTGGGACTGAAGTGTTATGCAAACCTTGCCTCGCCCCTTAGTCGTGAGATTTCCTTGAACTGATGTTCAACTCACTGGGCCCGCCACACACCCTGTCCCATGGCTCAGCACGGGCAACTTGTCCAGCTCACCTTGCCCACTATGGACCTGTCCTCTGTTGTTAAAGGCTTTCCAGCCTGTTCTTACCAGGTGCTTCATTTGCTGCTCTGATGCGTTCAGAGTATACTGTTTAAATGTCCAGAGCAGTAGCAGATCAAACTAGAAAGCAGAAGCCTTAGCTTTTATTTATTTAAGCATTTTTTGGATGGTAGTTGCTTAGTAGTATAAAAATACTATTACAATAAGTAATTATAGCATTTAAAGACTTTTTTTTACCATTAGGACTCTCAATTTTGATGGAAATGCTATGAATGTTCAAGGGTAAATTTATGAAGGCATTAAGATGTTAGCTAAATCATACTGCACTGAAGTGGAGCTGGAGACAGACTTGTAATGGTGGTAGCTGTAGTCTGCTCAGTGCATGGCAGCAGTCTGAGGGTGGCGTTTGGTGATCTGGGACCCAGGCAGGAGATTTTGCACTGCAGCAGAGTTAAACCAGTCAAATACAAATAGCACCCTTTGAATTTGTAGTAGTACCTTCTTCAGCACACACCAGCTGAAAAACTTTAAAGAGATGAGAGCTGTGTGCCACCTTGTTGTCTTTCTGTTTGCATGCATATATGCACTCCCTTTTCCTCTCTCTGCCTGCACCACTCTGTCCTGTGAGTCACTGAGGGATGCTGAAGCAGATTCAGTTAACCATGCTACCATCTGATGCTTTGTCAGAGACCAGATGTACAACCCAAGCTTCACCGGGAGACTAATTATCTTTCAACTTCCAGAAGCTTTTGTAGTACCTGAGTAGTGAGAAGAGCCTATTCCTGTCAGCCATGATCCCTTCATTCACCCTGCCTCTAGCAGTTAGGTTTTCAACTCTGAAATGTTTATTTTTGGATAGGAACGGACATGTGTTTATTTATTTTTATTTTTGTGGGGTTTTTTCCGCTTCCTTGTCTGCAAATAATTCTTCAGTCCAGCTCAAAGCTTATTAGTAACAAATAGCCTATTTTGCTGGGCTTTTGGACCATTTTTCTCATTTGTAACATGTGTAGAGGACCCAATAGATCTCCATGAGTGCTTATGACCTGAGCTTGTCTTGGCCAGACATGTAGGACAAGAGCATTGCATGGATGACAGTGATTAAAATTTAGTTTTGTTTTGCCCAATTTCTTCATACCTCTCCCTGTAATAGAAGCTCTGGCCCTGAATTCAACAGACAGGCTATCTACATAGTGTAATGGGAGAGAGAAGCACCAAAAAGGCAGGTATCTATGACATTTTGAAACAAGGCCAACTGGGTCACTCTGAGACACTTCACAGTCTGGAATACTAAGGCAGCAATGTAGAGGCATCCTCAGAAGGCTAGGTACTGATGAAGAAGTTTCTTCTTGCATTAGACATCAGGGTATGAGAATTTATTTTTTTTTTATATAGGTGCTTTCTTCCTCTAAAGATTTAGCTTCATGCTTCTCTTCTACTTAATTGAAGTAGAATTTTATGGGAGTCTGTCTTTCTATGAGAAGATAGGCATAAAATATATAGGAAAGGGTTTTCTGCTTCTTTATTCACTCCTTTCCCGTGTTGCATTAATCAATATTTATAAAAGCAGCCTTCATTTTCCACATCCCACTGGTGATCTGAATCAAAATAGCAGGGACACCTTCTGTATCTTCAGTGTTTAACTTCAGGCAAGCAAAGAACACTCTGGGACTGACTGCTGGAGAAGACCAAGGATCATATCACATGCTGGCATCGGGATTTTGGGTGAGATGCCAATTCAACTCAACTCTGGAAGTTGAAGAGCTTGGAAAATGTAGTGAAGACAGGTTTCTCCACTGGCAGTTCATACTTAGGTATGAATTTTGAGGATTATGACTATCAGCTTTGACTGAACCAGCAAATGCCTGAGATTCAGCTAAAAATCATTCAGCTTTAGATGGTGGAAGTTAGAAGTTCACATTTTAACCTACTTTTTTCCTCTCATCACTTTCAGAAGGTCTTCAGAGAGGACAAACTGCATTCTCAAATAGCTCAGTTCCCTTTGCTGTGTCTAAATTGTGCGTGGTGTAACCTGTAATTGTTTTAGGTGGAACATAAAAGCCTGTACTTTTACATGCAGTCTGTGATTCTCACCTTCAGGTTTATCTCTAAGTCCTTTATACAGTCCCTTTTAGTTTCAGTAAAAGTGAAAAATCAATGTATGTCTGTGTTGGTTTCTGTTAATGATCTGTTTGAAAATAGAAATACACAAATCATCCTAGACCAAATTGTCCATAAAGTGGAGTACCATTGGTGTAAGTGTAGTTAGTGCAAGGTGTCTCAAAGAGAGAACAAAAGTGTCCTATAAAACATTTTATGTATGTAAAGTACAAACAATTTATGGAAATGACATTTAATGGGTTATTCAATGTCCAGTTATTCACATCTAAAATAATCCCTGAAGTTGGAGAAATAAAACACTTCAATGACTCCATTTAGGAAATCCTTTTGACTCAAGTGTTTTCCTTGAAACAGCAAATAGCTGGATGACTTCAAGCACATATTTAATTGTGCCTTGTAATAAAGTAATGTAATTAGCAATTACTTAGGAATGATGCTTTAAAATACTTAACAGCTACTACAGACATGCAGCTTTTTAGGAGGACTCCTTGTGGTATAAACAAGGTTCCCTTCTGAATGCAGCTTGTGAGTTCTCCAAATTGTTCCTTAGGGTGTGCAAAGGTGAGCAGTTTTGTTTGACAGCAGATCACTACTGGCTGTTGGATTCTCTTCTTAGAGGAAAAAGCTAAGCTTGTGGAGGGCAGTGCAAGGCCCACGTTTAGCAAGACTCACAGTGCATTGGACAAGCACAGAGGCAAGTGCTGTAATATTTTTTTCTTCTTTTTTTGCTTCCCACCACATGCTGCCATTGCTAGTGACGCTTTTGGTGGCACTGACCTGTGTATCACTTCACAGTGATTTACAATCTTCTGGCAACAGAAACATAGCACAGGTGGGCAGCTGTCTGTTAAAAATAATAAACATGAAGAGAACAGAAGGCTACGTGTCTGCACACTTTTTTTATAATTACATGTTAATTTGATAGCTTTCAAATTAAAAATGGACTGTATAATAGTGGCAAAAACCAGAAGACTGAATTATAAAAGCAGACTAAATTCTAATTTAGCAAACTAAATTATAAAAGTTGTACTGTGTGTGATTGCATGAAAATACAGATATGCCATTATATTTGGTGGCAGTGATTAAATTAATAAATTTGCTTACTGGTTGGAATGTAGATTTATATGGTTCTGTTACCTTAGCTAAGGAATAGAGCAATTCCTATCTAAAACTCCTGATCCGTGGTTCAGAAATATCATGCTATTTGTATACAGATAACAATGTGCTTATATTATTTCTTTGCCAATACCAAAGAGTTCAGTAGTGTCCAGAGAGTGTTTTCATGTTGTGCAGGCTGGTGTTTCTCTCTGCTGTTGTCTGCTGTTCAGTGGCAGCATGTATCACACTATACTGGGCACATACATCACACCAGATGAGGCTGCTGAGAAAATGCTATAATGTCTTTACAGTGCTGCCCATTTTGATTGAAGGACTAACTAGGGACTAAAATGTGGACTTACCTGGGCAGGCATAGTGCTGTCACCAAAGTATGTTCCTTCAATAGCACTGTCCCATTTTCATCCTGTTCACTCATCCTACAAGGAAGCAAACCTGACAGCATCAAGGAAGCTGTCTCTTCCCAATGCTAAAGATTTCTTTTCCTCTGGTGTTTGCAAAATCCCCTGCTACCAAATTTCTCTGTTCTGACCATGGGAATAAACCCTGCCCCTGGGATGACTGAGGGCTTGTTCTAGACCATGAAAAGAGTAAACAAGAGCTGCGTTTGCACAGTGCAGGGTAAATCAGCTGTGCAGAGAGCAGAGCAGGGACAGAAAATTACATAAGAAAAAGATTTTCATCTTGGGACAGGCATATACAGGAAAAGAAATGCTATGCAGCTATCTTATATTTTGTTTCCAAAGAGGCAATTAGTAGTTCAACCAAGGGATGAACAATTTGCTTTCCACTGTCTGTTTTCTATATGGCCACTGAAATGTGTCCTGGGGACCCCATGGAGCTGAGCACACAGTTTGGCTCCAGGATCTCACAGGGGGAGACACATGGACAATTATGCATCCTGACACCTGCAAACTTCCATTTAGCACTTCTGCTTTACTCTTCACAGATGAAAAGTCCCTCATGGGGACTTCTCCTGGGCTAGGCAGGCCTGCACCAAACCAGATACACACAGTGGCAGAGGTAAGAGTTTCCTTATTACTGAGCCTGGAGCTTTCCCTTGTGACCTGTTGCTGTCGAAAAAGGCTGGTAAAAGCTTGTGGAGGGGGAAGTATCAAACTGATGGCTAGACCCAGGTGCTAAAATGTCCTATTCTGTTAAAAAAAACCCAAAGGACTCAGTCACAAGCTGAATTTGAAGCACCCGTGGTGCTGTCTTCCAGGACGTGGAATGTGATATAAGTCACACAAACCTTTCTGGTTTAGTTTGCTACAATTTGCACTTCCATCCCCCCAAAACAAACAAACAAACAAATAAACAAACCAGAATATAAAAATAAAGTTGCCAAACTACAGTGGTCGGTCACTACAAATCCTAAGTCCCACAGATCAGATAGGTTATTTCATTTGGAAGCTTGAGAGACTTTAGTTGGTAGGAGAGGGAAACCAGTAAAAAGAACTTCATGTAAATAGAACAAGTGTTCAGGGCAATATTGGGTTGTTTACATTACTAGAAAAGTATATGTTGAAGGAACAGAGTCCTTTTGAAAGGCATATATATCAAAGGAAGCCATAAATGGGTGTGGTAGTTCTTTGATTTGGTATTTAAGAGCTTTGCAGTATAAAATATACCTCGAAGGCTGGGTGTGTACAAGCGCAATCTCTGCAAATGTTGGCAAGACAGTTACTGTTGTCAAGTTTATTCTGGCTTTAGTGTGCTTAGGTATTTATGAGGACTTAATAGCAGAACTGTCACATCCAAATACCAGGTCATCACTGGGTATGTCAGAGCACAATGACATGATGATTACAGTACTGTTCATGGTCACAGTTTTTGTCACTTATTTGGTACACTGGTGTCACAAACATACCACAAAGGTAAATTATATTAAAATACTGTGTTATCTGAGTAGTTTTTGTAGCAGAACTGTAAAGTATAAACCATTTTCACAACATTTCCTATTCTGGCTAAATTGAGGGCACAGATCTCTGTTCAGGGGTTTGCAAGACACTGTTGTAGAGACAGCTACAGTCCTACCCTTTCCAGTGGTACACTGCAGCCTCCCTGCTCTTTCTTAGAGTTTTTTTTTTTTGGTTTTTTTTTCTGGTAATCATTGTAATATTAGTTGGTTATTTTCTTTTTGCTTCTAGTCCCAGTTCGCAGCAATCTGCTTCATTTCATGTGGTAGTCCCCTCAGACCAGAGAAGTTAAGCATTTCTGGATCACAAGAGAATTTGAATGGGAATAAGAAAAGTGCAGGAAGCAGCCTTCAGTGGTTACGTGCTCCCTTTCTAGTCTGCACCAGATTAGTGCTTTATCACAGGGTTATGATGAGCTGCATGGAGGCATGCATGCATGCACTTTTCTTCAGATAACAAGGTTTATGGCTAGCTGTGACAACTGGATTCAGAAAGGTGAATGTTACACAGCAAGGAGGTTAAAACTAAGTGGGTTGCAGGTACAATTGCTTCTGTATTGTGTTTCAACAAGGAGAATCCTGCAGACCATGGCCAGATGCATCTAATCCCAGCCTTGCCCTTGTATGGGGCTCAGGCAAGTCTTTGGAGAGTAGACACTGCCTTCAGTGCTGCCATTTTTGGCTGCTTCCTCTGTGATTGGTGGACAGGATCCCTAAGATATGGAGAGGTTTAGGTTTTTTTCCTTCCCTGAGTGAAGTGTAACTTTATTTAATCAGGGAAATCACATTAGAATTATGCTATAGATGATGTATCCTAGATGGTTAGGTCTTCAATACGTAGATGAACACTCAGTGAGTCAGCCTTGCAATTTTTGGTGGAGTAGGTCTATTCCGGTGTGTGGGTGTTTGCAGAACAATTACGTAAGTGTCAGGGAAACGAGGAACTTTTGACATTTCTGGCAGCTTAACTGAGTTCTTTTCAGTCAAAAATACACTAATTGTTGCTTTCTTGCATTAAACACACATCATTGCCTTAACTGGATTTGGGAGGCTTTTTTTTAAGCATCAGTTGTCAGGGCAAGACACTGGAGCAGTTTTATTCTTGAGAAAAGAGGAGATTTTTCACCATTTCAGTGAGACAAACATTTATGAGAACAATTTAAATCATGTAAGAGGGTGTGAAAGTTGATATGCCATATGCCTGGAATTTACTATGGTAAAGCTAATTACTGCCACTGAATGCAAGGGCCCATCAGCATTTTCATTACACCCACTCTCAACACATAGTCTTTTTTTTTTTTCTCAATTTTTTGAGTTTTAATTTGCCAGGGTTTTTTGCCTATATAATTTTTTCAATGGAGAATGATAATGCAGCCTCCAAACTAACCCTTGCAATATGTTATATCCTATATTGAAGGTGAGTATGTTCAGTACCCCACTGAAAAATGGTGTATTGCACTGCAAAGGCAAACTGCTTTTCTACATTACAGAGGGACAGAAAAGCTGGTTTGTCTGCCAAGATCAATATACCGAAGTTAGTCAGGCCAGGTCAGTGTCCAAATGACACTTTCAAAAAAGATTTCTCTCTGCAGATTAAATATGAAATAAACATAAACTGGTAACTGTTTTCTTTCTCATTTAATCCAAACTGTGCCTTTGGTACTAAAACCTGTAGTCCAACAGGTCAATGGGATTTTATTTTTTATCTGGATAAATATTAAATATTTCAAATTATCATAACCTTGATATACTGTCTCTTCTTCTACATGGAACAATTAACGAGCCAGATCACAGCTCTGAATAGCGCTGAGCATCCTGCTGACATGCCTGAACATCTAACAAAACAGCATTTGTCAGTGGATTTTGGAGAGCCAACTAATAGCTGCAGGATGTTTTTAATCTAAAAAGTGTATTTCCTGAAGTCAGTCAGAGAGAGTGACTCTGTTACATGCTGTGTACAGCATGGTTCAGAGGGAAGCAGCCTACCAGCTGTGTTGGTGCTTGTCCACACTCAGTGTATTGGCTGTGTTATCAAGTCCTTACTAAGGCTACAAGTATGTAAGGTGAGAATTCCACCAGTGACACTATGTGGTGAGGAACCACCAAAGAACCTGGGTTCTTTGGGCTCAAATCAATACAGTTTTGGTCAGGAATTTTTCTAATTAGTGAGGACAGCTTCAGCCTAGACATTCTGTCTTAATATCATTAAGATACACTATGTGAGGGTAATAATTGGATACAGGGGAGCATGCGTGTTCAGAGGGTGTGTTGTTTATTACTTCTCATTAAAACAGCAGAATCAAAGTTTGAATCTGATTTTGCTACAATCCCATTTGCTTCCCCAAAACTTAGAAAATTCTAGAGGTCTGCAGCGTGAACTGATTGCCTTATATTGCTTGTAGCCTGGTAGACTGAAGGGATTCATTGTTCTGATATGTGCAGGAGGAATTGCTTAAATCCAATGAGCAAAAACAAAGGAACTCTCAGTGCCTCATATTTCTTCCCCAGGATTTATGCAAAGAGGAACCAAGTCTTCTGCACTGAGATTTCGAAATGAGAGTGCTCTTCACTTTAGCTCAGTGCCTTCAAGTGCCACCCCTGTTGATTCATGTAGTTATTCAGAGAAAACTGGAGGCAAATAAGCATGAGTTTTTGCATCCAAAGGGCTCTCTACACTCAGTAATAAAATTAATCTCTTTTGGATTCAGAAACTAATTATTTAAAAACAATTGCTCCCACTCCTTTAAATACATCAACAACTCGTGATACTTTTGCTATTACATGTGGACAAGAACTGTTAGAAACAGGTAGGGAGAGGTCACCTACCCACATCACTCAGCTTCAGAGCAACCCAGAAATGTACCACAGGGATTTTCTTTGAGCCATTTTGTTAGCTGGACTTTTTATTTACTGAAAACCTACAGAGGTAAATGTACAGATACTGCGTTATTAGTTGGTAAAGCTAAGAGATACATTGTTATGGGAAAATACTGATTATTACCTGTTAATCATCCCCCTCTACTGAGGACATACCACTTGATTCAATCACTTTGAAGCTATTTACCTCATCTAAGTAAGACCATGAGTGGTGTTACTGCAGTTTTTCAAGCTAGGTGTAGCTGACACAGCAAGGCAAAAGCAGTGCCTGGGATAGGACCTGGGATAGGTGTGTGTTGATGGTCTTTTTGCTCTTAAAAGCAGAGCCTATATTGATTTTGCAACTGAATCCCTGAAAAAAATATATTGTCTATTACTTTAGAAAGTAAATGAGGCCAAAATGGCAGAGAAATTAACCAAGGACTTTTTATTCTCAGGGTTTGGAATTGATCAGTTACTCTGATCATCCATTAAGCTGGGTTCAGCACATTGCCTTTGGAAAGAAGGGGAAGATGAACTTCTGACCACAGAGACAGTAGAGATGAGACAGGAGAAACAAGCCAAAAGGAAAGGTCCAGCTGCCTGGCAGGCTGAGCTCCAACCAGACATTGCAAGTAAGGCAAAGATGACCCCAAAACTATCTGTATGCCAACAGCTGCCCTGTGGACTTGTACAGGTTCAGCCCCATGTCCCTCATCTCCTTGCCTCCCATATTCCCACCTGACCTTCATCCTCAGGTCTCCAAAAACATGAGGCTATTCACTATGGTTTGAAAAGTTTGCCTGTGAGCAATTCCCAGGCATCTGATGTGTGTCCTGCATGGCCTGTTGTGAGGCACAGTGATGGGAGGGCTACATGTGCTGGGAGCCGGGCGCGGCATTTGCTGAGACTGCTCTTGCCTAAGGCCACCCCTTAGAGCAGGAATATGTTTGGGAGCAGTCAGGAAACTTTCTGCTCACTTGGGTGGTGTTATGGATTTTGGCTGAGGACAAGGAGGAAGGAGCAAGGTCTAGACAAAATGTGGCTGCCAAACCTGAGAGAACAGCTCCCCCTGAAAAGTGCTGCCTCTGCTCTCTCTGAGAGCAGGTTGCTCATCAGGTCTGAGCTCTTCTTATTGGCTTGGGGAGAAAGTGTCTTAGCTGACATATTCTTAGATAGAGACTGTTTTCTTTAGCTCTGTAATTTGTCCAGCCAGGCCATTTGTTGGAACTCAAGGGGTCTGATTTGTTTCTGCTGCTGGGTGAAAGTGCACACCACATTTCTTCGTGGGCATGGCCATTTGGAGGAAGTAAGAAATGCTTCTTGAGAAGTGACAGAGGGGACTTTTTCCTGACTCCTTTTCTTCCCTCAGGTCAAAATAACAGTTTTTAGGAAACAATTTATTGCTGTCAGTTTTGGGTTTTTTAGAAGACACAGCACTTCTAGGAACTTACAGTCACCGTATACTTGGAATAGAAAAGATGGGTGTGTCAAGTGTTTCAGAAGATGGATATATATATATATATTTCATTCATTCAAAATGAATTTCCAAGATTGGTATGTCAAAGATTTCTTCCAAGGATTTCCTTAGCACAAGGTACATGTTTTTCTGAAATTTTGCATATGTTTTCAGAACCTTCATAAGAACATGTGGCTATATTTTCTATGAAGTGGCCCTTGGACCAAGGTGAATTTTACCTTCCAAAAATCAACTTCAGCTGAAGCAACTCAAAGACCAGGTAAAATAGAAATTTTGCCCCGCTGTCAGTGACATTTGTGAATGATGGAAAACCATCCATACGGCTAAACAGACTATCTGCACTCCCACAAGTAGTCACTGAGAGGATGAAAGTAATATTCAGCCAAATCATCTGGTTTGTAACAGGATATTTATCTCAAGCTTTCAAGAATGTCATTGTTATTGGGGGAGGAGGTGAATGGGCAGTAAGACAGAATCTGTAATAGGTTATCAGTGTTGGGAAGTGAATAAGCTGGAGGGAAGGAAACCTGCCTGAAGCCCATCATCCACCAGCCCAGCTTTTGCCCAGAAAGAGGCCCATGATAATACAAGGGGAAGGAGAAGGAGGAAGTTTTCCCACAGTGGTCAGTTAAGAATTCAAGGAGAATAAGTGGGGTCTGAAAAATGGTAGAGTGCTGAAAGGGAGGGGTAACACATTTAGTGTGTCTGAAGAGAGGATTGGTTAAAACAGGGAATAGGGACAAGTCTGTAAGATTGTTTCTCTAAGCACATCCTTGAAAGCTAATCCAGCTGCCCTGCAGGGAGGCTGGCAGTGCCAGGGGCTGCATCTCAGCTCAGGGACTCTGGTCCAGTTAAGCAAATGACATGGTTCTGACTGATAGTGGCACAGAGTATGACAGCCTCTGGTTGTGGCCTGGTGGTTGTGGCTGCCTAAAAACCACCTAATTTAAGCTCCATTTCTGAACTAAGGAGCATGAAAATTTCAAAGCTTTTTTCTTCCAGTAGAGACTTCCAGGGGTAGTATTAATAGCTTTGGTGAACTGTGCTCCATTGATTTAAAGCACCTGTGCTTCTGAAAGTCAGGATTTTATCAATTTTTTATCACTTACACAGGAAGCAGTGCTGGGCTTAATGCTATTTATCCAGCTGGACATATTGACTTTGACTTAGGAGATCAAAGCATTTTGGTTAGGGATTGTGTAACATCTTCCTATAAGAACTGTCAGGGGTAAATTTACCAAAGCCTGAAACTTTGATTGATGATCATTCTGCATGAGTGTTCAGCGTCAGGAAGCACACAATAAACCCTTTCTCTTAATGGAAGTACAGGCTATGGCCTCTTTAAACACACATATTTTGAAACACATTTCATCACCTCCTTGAACATAACAGTACACAAAACCCTGGAGGTGCACTTGAAGGTGAGCTGTCCCTCAGCTCCAAGGAGGTGACCCAAGATCCTTTAAGATGCAGCTTTGTATAGTGCAAACCTGGAGCCAGTAAGGAGAGTAAGTTGTCTTGGCATTTTTTGTTTATTTTCTCCTTTGCCATTATAATAACAACAGCATTTTCCAATAGGAAAGAGGTTGGAAAGTGCTCCCTCAGGAGCTCAGAGGTTCAGTCCTCTGCACCCATGAGTCCTCCTTGCAACACTGGCAGATAGATCCAGCCCCTCCTTGAGGCTACATGGAAGAGACTTGACATCTTGGCTCAGTTTAAGGTACACTTATCACCTTCTGTGAACCAACTTTCCCCAACTATTTCTATCTGAGTGGTACTAAATACACTTGTTAAACACTTTGACATCTTATATCACCAATTACTGAGGGCTTTTTCACATACTCTAACTTTTAAAGGCAGGACACTGTGCCCCTTCACTAGGGTAATGAGGAGAAACTGCAGAGACAGGAGCTCAGCAAGGGATTCTAACTTAGGGGTGCTAGCTGCCCCCTAACAGAGAATACCTTCTGCTGCTGACTGTAAAGGGAAGCATGAACATTGATCTCCCACCTCTGTCTCACATGAAGCCATGCAAAATATCTGTCTCAGCCCAAATGTACATGAAACAACAGTTGTCCTCTCATCACAAGAGGTGTTGTCAGCATGGATGTACTCTTTGAACAGTGCAGTGGTCCTTAATACAGTAGCAGGGGGCATGTACAGAATTAAAATAGATGAAATATGACAGATGGTTGCTTGAGTTTTTCTCTCATAAAATTAAAGTCCAATAAATAATGTAGTATTACACTGGCCTTATTGCTGTCTTTCAGTGGGTCTCAAAGTCAGGCAGAGCTTTGATCAGACTGAAAATTATTGCTGTTGCACAAGACAGCAATAAAAAACACTCCTTTTTTTTCTCTAGGTGCTCAGACTGCAGATTGGGCCCAAAAGATGGGCCAGCCCTCCCATGGCCCAGCACATCCTCTGCTGTGCCCTGCAGGTCTGCTCCAGGGCTCAGCCTGGCTGTCAGAGCCCTGCTGGCTGGCACTTATCCGTGATCCAGGCACCTGCTGGCAACTTGCTCCTGAGCACCAAGGCATTTTGAGAGATGGTGAAGTTGCTGCTGCCACTGTTTTGTCTGGTAGTCACAGCCTTTGTCCTGAGCGTGCCACAGCCTCTGTGCAGCTGACCTGTGCTACTGCAGTGCTCAGGGGTCTCCTTCTTGCAGAAGGAAATGTTCTCTGGTCTTTTCCTTTATTTTTCTTTTTGTTTTTAGCTACAAACAAACACTAAATATTTTGAGTGTGGATCGCATGGCTCAAGGACTTGGGATGATTAAAAGCAGGAGACCTAGAGACATCCAGAAATTATTGTTTTTAACGAGACAGGAACTTTGTCTGAAAACAGGATGACCTGCTGCAAAAGACGCCGACAAATCCCTGTAGAGCTTTAGGAAAAACAAGCAGGCGCCTGAGTGTGCTTTGAAAAAAAAAAAAAAATCCTGCCTAGTAATAAAAAGGGATGTGAGGGTAAACAGGAAAAGAGCACTCCACACTGTGAGCAGCCTAGAGGAGGAGAGGCTGGGAAGAGCACTGATCTGAAAACCTGATATGGAAGCTAAAGGGAAAGATTTCTTGCTATTCGTCAGGACAAATTCCTTGGAAAAGCCTTGATGCAGCTTTAGTGGCAGCTGCCCACTAGTTCTGTGTGCCTTTGTTCTGGTACTACAGAGGGTGTGGGAGGGTAACACATGCCCCACATGTTTTGTTGGCTGGATTCCATGGCTGTAAAGTGTCAGTTCTGACTTGCTTGAAATTCAGGCTTAAGAGACAGTTCTACTGCATAACTGTATTTCCTGAGGATGGAGTGACTGCAGTTCTGCACACCTGTGCAGTTATACTGCAGTACAACTCACTTTTCTAATTTTAGCGTGAATCTCATGACATATGTTGTTTTCTGATAAACCCTAGCTCCTCAAGTTTTTCAGTTTCATGACAGTCTCACTTTTCATGAATCTGAATCCAGTCTTTCTGGCCTTCATGCATAAGAAAGAAAAATCTTGAAATCAAAGGCAGCATAGCATAACATGTAAAACAAAACCCCTATTATTGCCATGTTTTGGATGGTGATTTTTAAAATCAAGTACTACTTTGAGAAATTAGTGTATTGATATTTCGGCTTGATCACATTACCTTTTCTGCTTTTTTGGCAGAATTTTCAGACTTAAGTACTCAGCAGGTTTTCCATTGGAGCTGACATACTGTTAGTGGGACACCTACAGCGATAAAGGGGATGGGATAGGTGTGCAGCAGCAGGCATAGGCCCAGGTATACCAGAATCATAGGATGGATTGAATTAGAATCAACCTTAAATATAATCTAGTTTCAATATCTTTGCCATGGGCAGAGATGCCACCCACTAGACTAGCTTGCCTAGGGTGCCATCCAACTTGGTCAGCTTGCAGGGTTGGAGGGCATCCACAGTTTCTCTGGGCAACCTATTCCAGTGCATTACCACCCACTGAGTAAGGAATTTCTTCCTAGTATCTCATTTAAATCTCTCCTCCTTTAGTTTAAAGCTGTTTCCCCTGGTCCTCTTACTATCTGTCCATATATTCACCTCTCTCTCTTTTTATAAGCCCCTGTAAGTACTGGATGGCCACAATGAATGCCAAAATTCTTTGCAAAAAGTTTCTGCTGCTCCAAAGTCAAACACTTCTGCAGAACTGAAATAACACCTTAGTGGTCAAAGGGGGATTCAGGGTGACATGAAATGCGCTGACAGTAAAATGTTCATCCTCTCAAACGTAGTTTCCAGTACCTACCAAAATGCAGGTGAGTGGTTTGGGCTGGTGTCCATAGTTTGGCTTCACATTGAGGCTGTTAGGATGGAAGTCACTCCTCTCTGACCACCAGAGAGTTGACACGGTCAGCTCTGCCACAACAGCCGTGCTGCTACCATCGAGGAAAGAGCACAGCTTTTCTCTTTCTTTGAGTCCTGTGGAAAATACAGCAATTCAGACAAATGCCTGTGACCTTACAGGCACTGATGGGAGACACAGAGAGGCTTTTGGATCATCTCCCCTGGATGCAGCCCTAAATCTCCAGGGATGAATATCGGGTCCTCTGGCGCTCCTTAGTCTCCCCGTGGGTGTTTACCAGCCCTGGCCTGGGAGTGCCTCCGTGTTCCTCTGTACAAGGCTGTTTTCCAGAGAGTGGCAGGGAGCAGGGAAGCAACGCTTGTTTGTGAGCTTTTCTGATAATGGAAAATACATTAGTCTCCACCCTTTTCTGGGTATTGCTTGAAGGCAGACAAAGAACAGCTTCTCCTCACCCAGGAGAACAGGTGCTGGAACAGCCCAGCACGGGGGCTGCCCTGAAGCTGGGCATCTTGGACTGGGGGCACTCTGCAGCCTGTCACAGGGGTGACAGCTATCCCTGCACACTTCCTCATCCCTGTGGCTGATGCCAAACACCTCCTGCTCTGGAGCTGTTTGCTTTCAATTTGCAGTTGGTTCACCAGAAGCATTTTTTTGGTTTTGCACCAGCTTTCTCAGGCAGCCTGGTACATTGGGCAGGGGTTTTTATCCAGTCACTTTTTTATTATATAATGGACTTGCGGTTTTTTTCTTTGCTTTAGTATAAATGAAAGGTGGTTTGCTACTCTTGATGTATGTGGCTGCCCATAGATCAAACACTGTAACCTGCACCCTCCAGCACTGCACTGCTTGGGACTGAGTTACGAAGTAGAAACTTTGATCAGAGAAATTTCCAATTTCCAAGAAATGAAATTAAAGCCAAACAAATTTTTATCTCCTCAAAATGAATAGAAATACCAGCTGCTTACTCCACTCATTACCTCATTATTTGAAACTCATACGCCTGCTCACAGGAACACAGCTATAGCAGTATGCTTCAGTTTGCCTCTCTAACTTTCAAATTCACAATGAATACAGAGTACAAAAACCTACTGGCAGGGTGTAGATAAGCGTGTCTGTGTAAGGATTTTGAGAATTTTATTTTTACAAGATGTTAATTTCCTCCTCAGACAAGCAAAGACATGATATCATTTGTATTGGCCTAAGAAAAAATAATTCTGAGTAGACAGACAACATGGTGACAGCTCAATTCACAAATGTTTGTAAAATTAGTGTGCAAGATACCGAACTACATTATTAGGGGGAAAAAAAGTTAATTCCTTCTCCACAAGCAAGAGATGCTTAAACTCTGCCCTAAATGAATCCAAACTTAGTATGATGTCCCAGGTTCCAAATTCAACTCACAAATTGCCAAAAAAGCACACCAGAAGCAGAATCACTGAAGGTGATAGCAAAAGATCTCTCGTTTCTGTTAAAAAATGGTGAGTTCAGGGCAGCTACTTATCTTTCTACATTTTTTTCCATGGCTCTGTCCTAAGTTAGACCTACCGACTTCTGTTTGTCACTTTTTATTTGAAGTGAGCTTTTTTTCCTGGTGTTGGCATCTGAGGACATTTTAACTCTTGCAAATGAGTGGTCATCTCAGCCTCTTGGAAGGGAGTCTTCGAAGACTGATGCCATTAGTGCAGGATAATTTTTAGGCTATTCATTCTTTAATGGACTATGAAATAATTGGCTATTTTGGTGTTGCCCAGCAGGGTTTCTGGCTTGGCCCAGTGTTGCTCCCTCAATGGCTGCCATGCCTGCACCCCACAAATGCTTGGAAGAACAGACTTTCTTCACTGACAAAAAAAAAATGCCATTCAAACCAGCCGTTTTTCTGTAAAGAAAGCTCACTGTTCTGGGCAGTGAAAACACAGCCTCGTTGCAATACCACCCTCTCCCCAGGGGAACAATGCCACTGCAAGAGCCAGACAGGCAGTAGGAAGGTTGTGCTGTCACAGACAGGAGCAGCCCAGTGGCAGGGGACTGTGGTGACTCCTATGGCCACCTGAGCTCTCTGTGGCAAGGCACATTCTGGGGAGAAGACAGCAGGAGGAGAGCAGCAGGGAGGCAGTCTGTGATAAGGTGTGGAGCAAAAGGGGCTATTTGAGCAATAGGACAAGGCTGGCAGGGACCTCTGGAGACCATCCAGTCCAAGTACCCTGCTCGGAGCAGGGTCAGCCAGAGCAGGATGCTCCGAGCCAGATTCTGTGCCTTGAGCTCTGAGTCTGAAGTTGGAAACCTTGAAGGGGAAATTTGGCATAGCACAGCTTATGCTAGACTCGTGCTGAGAGGTTCTAAGCTATATGGGATGGTGCTCTGAAAAGATCATTTCAATGAAGTTCTTTGTCTTTGTATTCCAATCAGTCACATATTATTTTTTTTTCTTGCTCCAGATATTGTTTTGCATCATCCTTGCCATATGGAAGAAAGGAATGGTGCTGTTCTGATCAGCTGCCATAAAAATATGAAATGTTTCATAAAAATATGAAATGTGTGATCTTCAGGGTAGATTAAAACTGGGAATTCCGACTTAAAGGGAATTTTCAGCATGTTGAATTTTATTTGCCTTTTAATCTAGCAAGGTATAGTAGTGTCAAGTTTTCCTAAAAATTAGAAGTCTTGTCAGAAATGGATTTGTATAATATATGTTTTCTTAGTCTGTATAAAAACTGCTTCAAAATAAGACATTAACTGATAATTTCCTTTTCTTATTTTAGATATTTCAATTTGTAAAATTCAATTTTTTTTTTTCACCATCTAGATGCTGAAAATATTCAGTGAGGAAAGTGTCTCAGAGACAGCCTTACTGCTCCCTCTGAAGTCCTCCTGGACTTCTGGGAACAGAACATGACAAGATTAAGAGTGCTTTTAGCAAATCCAACACTGAAGGATGCTATTTAGCACCAGGAGTTAAAACAGAAATCCTCTGCAGATGGGAGCTGCAGGTAAGCATCTCTCCAGTGACACGTATCATCTGTGCTATGGTTTAGCAGTGAACAGCAATTTTGGTTTACAGTGATTTCGGTTTAATGGCTGGGCTTGATGGTCTTAGAGGTCTTTTCCAACTTCAGTGATTCTATGATCAGGTGCACCTGAGCTGCAAGGCACGGTGATGGAGGAGCCAGTGCAAGGGTTACTCTGTTGTCTGTTTGTCAAACATTATAAAATGACATGTGGATTTCCTTTGCTGCTCCTGGTAATGGGAATAATGCAGGTTATACATAATTCCCACAGAGGGCTTAGGTATCCTGTCCTACTTTCCCAGTACTCTGGTTTCTGAAGAAATTGAGTGGCGTGGTGGCAGTGAGCCAGTGGTCCCCAGGCAGGTTCTGTGCTCCAGCTAATAAATCCTTTGGGAACTGGGCCGGCAGCACAACCTAGTGAGCTGGCATGTCTGGCTTGAAGAAGAGCTGGCTTGGGTGTATGGTTCATACTCCAATGGAACCACACTGGAGACAGCCTGTCTCTCTTTTCTGTCTCACGAGGTGATACTCTCATGTCCCAGGCAGCTCTGTGTGAGCTGAGGGTTTGGGCTTAGCCCCATGGGGACACAGCCGCCCTACTTCTGGCTTCATCTCTGGAAGCAATACAGGCATGGCTGTGTTGTGCTGCCTACAAGCCAGGAATCCTGGCTGCTTTACACCATCATCCTGATGGCACTGTTTGTCCCCCAGACAGATCAGCAGCCTGGACACTGGGATGGAAACAGATTTGAAAACATTTGGAAAATGATTTGTCACCGTTATATCCCTGTAAGAATTAGAAAACTTCACTATTCTTATGGGGGCACCTAGAGTACAGGGGAGATTGGACTTTGCATCACTGCATTGACAGGCTGTGGCCTGTACTCTGGAAGCCAACCCCCACATGGGAATGGATTCTTACTCTTCCCGTCTTCATTTCTTAATCAGACAGAAGCAAAGATGCAAAGTAAAATATAAAATTATTTATTAGGGTATGTTATACCAGTACTTAAAAACAATGCAGCAAACACTACAAATAGCATAGAACTTTATCCCTGTGTATTTTGGATAAGATTTTATGGTAGCACAGGAAAGTTTCTTAGGGATTTGACATAAAAAGTGCATCTTATGGCCTTTCCAGGTATGAAATTCAGAACATTTTCAAGGTTTGTTGGCAGTGCAAATGGCAAGTTACTGTGGACTAGATGAAGTGATGCTGCCACAAGTGGGAAGAGACAGATGAGGAGGCAACCACAGCTCTCAGGGTGCAGACAGAGGCACTCCACTGCAGCACAGGACAGCTGTATTTTGTTCAGTCCAAAATTGCTGGTAAGTCATCCCGAGTCACTGCTGAGTGAAATAAAGCTGAACTGATTACTGACACTGAGTGTCTAGTCCTTTTTTCATAGTCTGAATCTGTACATCATAGCTCCAGGTTAAATCATATCTGTTAGGAATGAACATAAATTAGCTACAGAGCCCAGAAGTGCAGATGACTGGGGAATCATATGTTAATGAGATAAAAATTGTGTTTTTCATCCCAAATGCAAGTGAACTATTTAAAGAGGAGAATTTTCCTTGGGGGAAAGACCATTTCTGAGAGTTTTTTTCCATTGATTTTCAGCATAATTTCATCCCAGTCAAGGAAGCCAAGCTACCAGGAACAGGGCAATATCACCTGTGAGTGATGCAAAAGCAGCTGGAGAAGATGATCAGGGATTAGCTGCTATGGCATTTTGGCAGGGTATTGAGCTAGCTCCTGAAAACAACCAGGTAATGTTCAACTGGAGTTGAAAGCTGCTGCATGAGGGACAGGAAACTGGGGTGGATTCTCTTTCCCAGAAATGATCCTCTGGTAAAAGAGGACCAGTAACTGAGAAGAAAAGAAATATAAGGAAAAGTGAAGAAAATTCTTAGTAAGGGACAGAAAATGCCAGGTCTTTTTATGGTCCACTGACTCCCTTGCCAAGCAGCTTTGCCCTGCTGCAGAAGGATAATCCTGGACAGGGAACGGCCAGCCACGGAAGGCATTTCAAGAGCAGGGTATATATGATGCCAGTACTTCATCTCCAGACCTTGGTGGAAGAAAAGAAGCAGAGAGACTGTCCTGATGGTAGAAGCAGGCAGAGATGGAATGTTCTTTCATCATACTTTTTTATGGTGTGGTACCTGGGCTGAACACATTCGTTTGTATTGCACTGCACAGTGTGTGAATGCTTAGCAGACATAGGCATGTATCTGAAATCAAGGTATTAATGGAGATAGGAGCAGAATGACCTAAATGTGATCACAAATAAGCTTTAGTATTGCACTGCAGGACAGTGACTCCCACACTGAAGCAAAGAAGGGATTGGAACACGTGGGCTGATGGCTTCATGCACTGTGGCAAGGACCTACACACTGATGTTTTATAAAACATCCTAAAGAGTGTCTGCAAATAGCACTGGGCTGCAGCAAGGGCTGACTAGCTCTCCAACACATTCCATTTGAATTTAGGGAGTGAGGGACTTGAACTGGGTTTGGGCCAGCCAGCAGCAGTTCAAACCTTGTCAATTGTGCCAGGCTGCACACATGTACAGACTTAGCTTGAGCAAAGTACTGCACTGGGGCTACCACAGCCTGGGCAGCCTTTGCTGGTGGGACTTTCTGAAAAGAGTGGAAAAATACTGAGCTGGACAAGCAGGGCGAGCAAGGAGGAGACATTGAAGTCTATTCTGTAAAGAACCCAACTATAGCAAAGTGCCTGGAAACAAGCTTCCTGAGAGCAAACTGTTGCACGTGAAATGCTGTGCAAGGACAGGGAGTCGATGATTATTGACTTTGCAGGTGAATGACCGAAATGCCAGCATGAGAAAATGAGCTCTTGGCTTGCCATAGAGGTATTTGTTAAGCTTTCATGTGTTGAGCAACAGGAATGCAAAACTTCTTTCAGTATGGTGACAAGAGGCATCAGAGAAGTAGGAGTACTCATCTGAATAAAAAAATCAACTTTTGCTATACTGGTGTTCCTGGCAGGTTACACCTGCTTCCCACCCCATGCCTCGCTGCCACTCTGTCTGGAGCAATGTGCTCTTAACAATAGCTGGTGGCTGGAAGGTACAGCATGTGCTGCATGCTCATTTCCCCTTCCTCCCACCCTGATTGTTATTGCAGCAGTCGGGAGCAAGAAGGGCTCTTTAACACCCTTAAGCTGTGAGGAACCGCGGCAATGAGGACCTGACTTCATGAAATCTGAAGTTGAAGAAAAATATTTAACTAGAGAAGATGCCTTCCTGTAAGTACTTTGTACTGTAAAGTGTATGTATACACACAAATACTCACATGCACGTGCATCCGGGAGGAGGTGTGTGTCCGTGGGGGGAAATCCTGCCTGCACCACTCAGTGAACAAATTCCCACTGCCCTTGGCAGAGCAAAGCTTCTGCAGCTCTCTGTGCATGTGGTGGGACCTTGTGCCCACTGTGAGCGCCTTACTCCCTGTGGTGCTGGGGGATGGCACCTGGGCCATACTGGCCGGGCACTGAAATACAGAGGGAGCCTGCCCTCAAGCCCAGGCCCACCCTGCATCACTCTGCATTCAGCTGCCTGCCTCACATCTGGGCTGGGGCAGCTTTGCCTGCCCCCAGGTCACAGGAGCTCTGCCAGGGAATGACCCTGCCCACCTCAAGGGACTGGCAGGGGTCTTTGGTTGCCTGTTTGGTTTTGGCTTGGGGACTTTTTCTTTGGGTTTTTTTCTTTCCCCTCCTAGTCTGTCTTTTAACATGTGTTTGGATTAATCTAAAAATTGGTGAACTGCCTTCATTTAGTCTGTTCCCAAAATAGGTAGAACAGTTTTTGAGGGTCAATTAGAAAGGCCAACAAGCCTTTGGATAATCCTGACACTAGATTCACTGATTTCATCTAGCTTATTTTACCCTTGGGTCTGCCTTTGGGGAGGCAGAAATTCAAGAAACCCACAACTGACTTTAGTGGTTACTGACTTGAAAACTACTATTTTAAGGTTGATTATAATTCTGTTCCAGTGAATTTTTTTCAACTGTTTTGAATTTGTGCAGCTCCAAGCATATTTCAGTGATAATATAGATGGAAATTTAAGATACCAGCAAAATGAATATAAATCTGGGTTTCCTTAGGCACTATTTGGAGATTCAGTAAAAGCAATTTAGGGCACCAAGGTTTAAAGACCTGCTTTAGTATCTTTAGCTACAGTGTGCCAAAACTGAAGATGCTATTTTCACCTCAATCCCTGCATGCAGTGAGCCAGCCACCTGATTTTAGCAACAGACAATGAGTGTTCATACCTATCATTTTCTAATAGCTGGATTCTCCTTTGTTTTGGCCTTCTTTTGCACCACAAGTATCACAAAACAGCATCACCATGTGTGACCAGCACTTAGCTGCCACCTTCATCCTGACTGCCCATTCCAGCTCTCGGAGCATGGAATTTGGGGGCTCCCAAAATCAGAGCTGTGATTCCTGCAGGAAAGCATTATGTATCCATGTCTGGGACCAGATCTGGGGCAGTATGCCAAGCTCTTTTGTGAATTTAGCCTAAACTGTAATTACCATGACTGATGGCTGCCTGCTGCTGAAAATCTGCAGCAGTGTTACGGGTGCTGAACATTTGGACAATCCCAAAATAAAGGCCAGCCAGTCAGTGCAGTGCTGCCTTGGTTTGAGGGTGACATGAAGGACAGCAGGACAGGGGCCAGAGCTGCTTGTAAAGGAAAGCAAAAATGTGTTCAGAGTAAGAGACACTCTTTGTTCAAGATTCCAAATATCTGGTGAAACCAAACCAAAACAGGAGGATTACTGAAAAATATCAAGCATACTTATTTTTGTGTAAAAATAAGTATAAAGTACTAAATCACTTCCACAATAATCTGGGGTACCTTTAAGACTAGCATGTCCTCAGTTTCTCTGGAAGGGCTTTGAACCAAGAACCTTCCAGTTGCTCTAGACAAATGCTTCCATGTGGAGCTGGAAGCATTTTAGCCATGCTCTACATTTCACTGGAATGGTGCTGGGAACTTTGCAAGCTGATGAAGAAGAAAAAATGCAGAACTGCTTTGGAGCTCTTAGTGAGTGAAATTCATTATAATTTAATGATTTTTTTCCCATTCATTTTAAAAATGTGTATGAACTACTTCAGGATGTCATTATCATCTGCTTTTTAATTTTTTTTTTTTCATATTCTACTATACACTTTCCCCTTGGCACACCCTATATAGGGAAGTTTGTACAGGATAACACATAAAGGACTGTAATAACCACTCTATAAAAATGTAAATTGCAGACATTGCCACAGTACCGGCAAACTATATTCTATCAAATTTACCTTCAAACAGTAATGTCAGCTGCCCCCAAGCGTGTCTGGATGACCCCACATGTGTTAGCAATACACTGCAATGACACACATGTGTTCCCACACAGCCCATCCCTGCACTGGCAGCACAGGTTTCTTTGTTCAGAATCATATTATGCATGTGTTTGTTATTCGTGTTTCTGCTCCCCCAGCCTTCCTTTGATGTAAATTTAATACAACTTTTTTTTTTTTTTTTTTTTCCCCCTGTCATTATTTGAAACAGAAACTCTGGGACAATAGCAGCATTAAATATTGGATATATGGAAAAACATTAGGCAGTGTGTTACACATTTTCTGCAAGTCTAAGCCATAATAAAAAATACATATTTCTCAAAAGAAAAATAATAGGCCTGACATTTTTCCAGGAGCTACAGACTTAGAGTCAGGCTGTGATGCCATGGCACTGAGGTGGCCAAAGTCTACTGCAGAGCCTTTGTGTCAGGGGTGCCAGGAGGAGCCTGATTACCTACAACACTGTTAGAGACATTTTATTTGAAGTGGGCATTGGCTTGTAAGTCCCTTGCAAATCCTGTACTGTGCCACATACAGTTTTGGAAAATGAGTGAAAAGACTTATGTGGAGGTTGAGAAAGATGCTTAGCCTTAAGCTTTGCATTCCTCTTTAAATGTTTCTGAGCAACACTTTCACCCATTATTAGCTTTCAAAGTGTATGAAGATCATGCTACTCTGTGCTTAACCTTTAAACAAAATTTCTGTGATCACTGGCCCTGGTTCCCAAAGCGACTGTGAGAAATGAACAGGACAGATGGTAGCAGCCTTCCCCGGTGGATGCTACAGAATATTTCTGTAATGATTTAAAGCCATGCTAAACAATAGCTTGTTCACATTCAAATGCAGAGCATCCCAAGATGCTTCATGAGACAGGGGAAAGAGCTGAAATTGCTTTTGCAGTAATGCTGGGCACAATTAAAGGCTTATGTCTGAATCTTACATCTATCAAACTGCTGTACAAGGGAAACAGCTCCCTAAGTAGCTTTTTACAAAACACTAAATATACTATCATAACAATAAAACCTAACTATCCAGCTGCTGGTGAATTATGTACATGTGGTACTGTGTCCATCATGTCTCCTCTCCCCCCTTTAATCCCTCCCTTCCTGCTACTGGAAAATAGCAAAGGTCCTCCAAGGAGCAGCTGAAAAGCTTAATAAAAATAAGTCAGAGCTGCTTAATCTGTTTTTGTGATCTGGCTGCACTTTTTCTGAAAATCATGATTGTTCCTTTGGTAAAGTTCAGTGCAAAGTGAGAGCTTTTAGTGTGGTCCCAAAAGAAGGAGGGAAAAAAGCCAGTTGCTGTCTTCTCTTTTGACATGGCAAATCAAGGCAAATGTGTGAAGGTATTAGAGCCCCATTGCAGAGCAGGAAGAGGAAAACAAATGACACCACGCCATATGCCCATAATCCCAATTAAAATGCATTCAAACGCATTTCTCTTCTCCTCAGCTTATCTTTTCCACACCAGTGAACAAGCATGTTTGACAACAGAGTGTGGGAATTTCTAGTTCACTGAGCAGGTTTCCTTTCTCTTTGCTCCTGCATCTACCTGAAGCTGCAGCTCCAAACCCTCACCATGTGCTTTAAAGCAAGCCCTGTCTCCCCTCGCCACACAGCCAGGCATGCACACATTGCCAGGGACTCCAAGGGAGCAAACTGAGAAGCAACAGACACAGCTTGAGGTTAAACATTCTCAGTGGCCCTGCTGGGCTTTGTAGGAAATCAAATCTTTTAGGCTGCCTGATGATGCTGTGCTTAGCTCAGCATTTTTCCTAGGTATGGAGCTTCCTGTGCTTGAGCAATAGAGCAGGAGAAGCATTGAGAAGGTGAGCAGGACCTTCTGCCTTCAACAGGCATTGAGAAGCAGGCACAGCAGCCAAGGCACTTCTCAGTGCCACTGCTGAAGAAGCGGGCAGGGGGGAAATGCTGCAGGGTGCTTAGAAGACTGGAAAATACCTTGGAGTCAGTGGGGACATGAGTACATGAGAGGAAGGCAGCATGAGCTACTTATTAGAGGCTGAGTAGATAGAGATGGGGAGAGAAGGGGAGAGAATATTAGTGTGGCAAATCAATCTGCAAGCACCAAAATTATTTTGAAAAATGCAAAAGGATGCACTTGAAATTATAAAATCAAATAGGAAGAGCAACAAATAAACATGGTCTATGAGTCATAAAACCATTGTTAGATAGTCAGCAGAATCCTTTTCTCAGGCAGGAGAACAGGCAACTTCAGCTTTTCCTCATTTCTACTTTTTACAAGATCCTTCCTTGTCCTCCTCATCTTCCCATTGACATAAAAGCTATTGACTGGACCTATGAGCACGGCATTGCTTTTCATTGTCTCTTGATTTAAACTCTGTTGCTTTCTTCCTTGTAGGGTATCTCAGATCTCAATGAGAATTCAAAAAAACTTCCTTATAACTTTGCATCTCCAGGTTTTGGGTTTTATATCCCCCTCCTTTCCAGCCTTTTCAGATCTCCATCTCACTGCTTCCTACACAGAGTACAGCTGCCAGGATGATGATACAGATGCAGAGATAAAATTCAATTCTCAAACGCTGGCTTAGTAAAACAATTTAAACATACAGTTCCAGATAGTTTTCTCTGTATTCATTTTCTTTATGATTTTAGATTCACAGCATTGATCTTTGCCTCAGGAACAGGTGAAGAAATCAACAGCACAAGCAAGGTGTTAGCCTCCATGCTTGCTCATGCCACAGGGAAAGTGAGCAATTGGGGAAAATACTGAGCAAGTGGCTCAATAGTTGTTTAGTTGAGCAAAAGGCTGCTCTACAAAGTGCTAGGAAACAGGATCTAATAGACCAGACCATTACTTCCCTTTGCCCTGAGCCTGACTTCTCTCTCCCAACACTAAGATCTGATCAGTCCTTCTCCAGACTTCTTGGTGTCTTATCCAGCCCCAAGCCACTCTGTTTCTCAGATCTACTCTTTCATCTCCTTACCCCAGTCTCATCTCCATGCTGAGCTGGTCTTGGTCCCACTGTAGTTGCATTTGGTCTTGGCTCATTCACTGTGACAGCTTTCAGTGAGCTGTCTGCCTGTGTCCTTAGAAGAAATGTCTCCTGCACCAGCTATTTCCCATCAGCTTTCTGATGCCAGAAAGGCTCCAGCAAAGGTCTAAAGGGGGAGGTCACATATTATCTTATTCTTTAAAAAGGCAGAGAATTTCTAGAAAAATTCACCCTGAAAAGGATACCTAGCATGGAAAATGTCATTCAAATATTGTGAAATGTATGCAAACAGCCTCTTACAAGAAGAAATGAGGAAAAGGATGGCTATTTGTGGCACACCAATTCTGTGACTGAAGTAATTATGTGAGCTCTTTTCCACTGCTTTCCTAACCAGGAGTAAGAGCTCCCAAATGAGTTAAGTGATTCTCTATGTCAAGCCATATTAGCATTGTATGAACTGTAATATTTGTTTAAAATCCTCTTACAGACAATGTCCTGGTTCAAACTGGATTCCATAGCTGTTGCAAACAAGGTCATTATTATACAGCTTGTTATATCGTGACAGCTGGCAGAAGTGAGCTTGGTAATTCACATACAACTTTGAAAAGGTGGCTACACTTCTATTCACCCACCAGAACTTCTCAATGGCTGCTTGGACAGGTTTCTACCGAACAGGATTGGTACTGATGGTTCAGGCCAATGGAAAGAAACATGTGAACATGAGGTAGGTTTCTCCTGGCATATGTTGAGGTTATGCCCATGGTCAACTTTTTGCTGTGTGACTGTGAAGACCATGCTGACTGTGCCATGAGAGAAATCTACAAGAAGGTACAACATTTTGAGGTTTCCTCATGATATTCAGGGTTTGACAGGCCCATTGTTTATATAGCATTAATACCAAATTGATGCTTTTGGGAAACTCCACCCATGAGCGATCCAGAAAATTTCCTGATATGCCCAACAAGACTTCAGCCAAGTGCAGTAATTGTAGGTTGCAAAATAATTTTTCAGTGGAAAAGGATGGGAGAGAAGAGAGGGTGAAAACACAGAGCAGAAGAGATAAGCAGAGAACTGATGGGCTGCAGAAGGACGGACAATATAGGCATGACAAATATTAGTGCAGAAGGAAGCAGAGCTTGTCAGTCCATTTGTGAAGACTGTACAACCATATCATCAGAGGCTGCATTTAAGCAGAATGGAGTTCATCTTATTCCTCTCCCTGTCTCTCCCTCTGCCTGCATTCAGCCTGTGCTGGCATTGTCTCTTTCTCTCACACCCTGAAAACTTGAAGCCTCTTCTCCTTGGAAGTTTCAGGGTCTGGCAGGACTTACAACACTGCCTAGAAAATTACACTGGAGCACATAACTTTCTTTCCCAATTCTTTCTATAGCTCCTGGTCATGCTGTGACAGCAATACAAGGCTGATCTTGTTGGCTGTGCCAGCCTCTTGAGCAATCCACTTTTGGATATAATGGGTCACTGATTGAGAAACTAAAACTAAGAGGTCTGGAAAAAATTATATACTCTAATGCTTAAAGAGAATATTAAAATTATGCTTGCAGCTGGATTTTGCTTGATAACACCAAGACCAAGCCAACTTCAGAGGTTAAATCATCAGATCTTCTTGATGTTGACCAAATGGTTCTCCTCAGTCAAATGCTTTTCAAAGCCAAGGGAACCCAGGTACACAGACACAATTAACACACTGATGCTTATGAACTGAAGTAAAAAAACAGGTATAGGATGTTGTTAGAGGTTAAGAGTTTGGAGTACAAAGGCAGATAAAAGTGACTGCCTATGACGTGAGCCCTGAGGTGGAAGGGAAGCTATCTGCCTTCCACAGCTTGCTTTGCCCATTGAGCCCCCAGGATCCCAAAACATGCCTGCACAAGGCCTTGTCCTCAGATAATTAAACATTAAAGAGAAGGAATGAAACATCCGGCACCCCAGGTGATTCAGACTGAAGTGCAGAGAAATATCTCTGGCTCCAAGGGAAGATGGAGCAGATAAACGAGGCAGCAGCAGCCAAACCACCACCAGCAGCTGGCCACCAAGGTGGCTTTCAAGAATATATCTCTGTGTCCCAAGAAACCACCTCACATCCACAATTCCAGCAGCCAGAATGACCAGAAGACAGCCAGCCTCTGTCCCAGAAACTGGCCTGGAAGAAGTGAGTGAAGGAGACAGTGCTGAAGGGCACTGCTAGCATGAAGAAACCACAAGGCAAGAGGGCATTTTTGAAAATAGAAGAGACAATATTGGCACTGGGAGGTCTCCTGAAAATGCTTAGAAATGAAGCTCAGTGTGATATGAAAAATATTTCTCTTCCAAGGCAGTTTAACTGAAAGCAGCTTCTCAGGAAGAGAGAAAAGCTGGGTCTCCCACATAATAAAACATGGGACTGGGCTATGCAAGGTCCTTAATATCAAAATGCCTAATTCAAGACAATCAGAAAATGCCAAGCAGAGCCAACATGTATTTCTGTCAAGACCTTTTCCCTCTAATTAAAAAAAAAAAGTCAAAAAATAAGTAAAAGAAGTCAGGAAGAATGACAGGTTCAGTCCAGAGCCATCCTGGAGCCGTGGAGCCTGGAGGGCTGCCAGGCAAGCTGGCAGGAAGTCAGGCGGGCTTGCGATGGAAACCTGCCCTGTGTTTCATCGGAAGTTCATTCAAACAGAGACGCTTCTGCAAAACATTTTGCTTACGACAAATCGGCATTCTCTGACAAAAACCTGGGCTGACAGAAACCTCCTAGCCCCTGTTCCCAATGGCACAATCATTCCTTACATAATAATAATAATAAACAAAAAAAAAGACGAAGGAAGGGGAAAGAAACTGGGTGTGTCATAGCTAAGGTTAACGGGCTACATTTTATATAGTTTTGTAAGTGTCTCCTTATATGGAGCAAATCTTAAAAATGAGTTCTTGAGCATTCCAGTCTGATCTTCCACAAGTGCTGAAGGCTCAGCTTTGTTACCCTACAATGTACACAAACATAGAAGTAACAGTGAGATTTTGGGTGAAGATGGAGGAATTTTATTGTATCCATCGTCTTTCCTTTCTGAATAGCATTTTTCAGATATTACAGATTTGTTAGCTATTAATTCCTCCTTGTTCCTACTATGTCCATTAGATAGGAAAATATTGATAACTTCTCCCCTAAACACAGATTCTGTAACAAGGGCATAACTCTCTCACTTTGAAATTACTAACTAGAGCATTTAGAGTAAAGAGAGAAATGTAGAAAATATATACACAACTTGGGTTACCTGCATGGTTGACAGCATTTTCCTTCTTCAAATAAAAAAGACAGGATGAGGCATATTTCCTCTTTTATGGTTTTGAATCATATTGGAAACCTCTCTTGGTCTAGCATCTCTTCCAAAGGAGAATCCAAAAGGTGTAGGAGAAGGTCTACATACAAACTGGGGGCCTAATCCTACATTCTCTTCATTTACATGAGAACCAGAGCCAGAGCTGGAAGGCTCTAATCCAGATAGCTGTGAAATAAATAGCAAAGTACCCTTTCAAACTAACCAGAAGCTCAAGTTAAGTGGCTGTGTTTGTTTTTCATGTACCTTTAAAAGAAACAGACATCAGCTGCAATTCAAACTTTCTTTCTTTGCTCCCCAGGTATGTGAACACAGTGCACAAGATTAAGACATTTCCAGCATGTAAATTCAATCATGTGAGAAGTCCTACTGATTTCAGGCAGTGACTTCCTATTGAGTCAGCAGAGCACTTCTGCCTGTGATTTTAAGATGACTAATCTCCCTGGCTATGCCAGGCTGGCGGGGAGGTGCATCACAGGATGTCCTGCAGCCCTGGCCCCCAGCAGACGCCCTGGTGATGTCCTGCCTCTGGTTTGGGACAAGATCGGTGTGACCCTGAGTTCCCACACGCTGTGCTTTCGTCCCCGTGTGCAGAGCCAGCAAGAAGTGCACTGTGCTTTGTGAGAGCCTGCAGCCAGGCTGACAGGGGGATGCTTGAGGGGGGCATTGCTGATGCTGCTGCATGGCCAAAATCCAGCTTCGTGCTTAGGCTTACCCACATGCTGAAACTCTTTGGTAATTTGGAGTGGTACTATATCAGCCCTGGCTCAAAGGAGACTTTCACAACTTCTCTAATGAACCTCTCACAGTCTTTCAATAATGCAGCTATTTATAGGCGAGGTCTATACTGAATAGATTGCAGAAGCTGCACAAAAGCTCACAGTGTTTCAGCAATGAAGCTGCAGAGAAACATCAGAGCAGACTGAAATCACTCAGTATGGTTACATACAATCAAATATCATCTGTGTTTTGCATGATTAGGCTCATTGCTTAACTGAAAAGTTAATGGCATTTTAACCCATGCATATAATTTTCTTAGAAGTGAGAGCTGTTTTTGTGAAGTATAAAAATTTTCAAGTCTTAGACTAAGGGCTAAACCCTGCTCTTGATCACAATGTCAAATTCTAGGTGTGGCACCACTGAAGTTTAACAGAATACCCCCAAGCAGTCAGAGCAGAAATTGGACATTGTCAGAAACCATCACAAACCATCTCATCTTTCTCTTACAAATTACTCCTTTTAGGCTTTAGCAAACATCCTGGGTCTTGCAGTTCCAGTATGTGTCATGAAATGAAAATATTAATTAAAAACTGTTCAACCAGTGCACTCACGAGAAAGCATTGCTGCTGTTCTTTTTATCACTCAAGCCCATTTCATCTTAAATGTTTCTGAGATGTGCAAGATGAAGGTAGCACAAAGCAGCAGGACTTTGTGTATATGGCTTGCCTGAATCTTTCTTAGAAAAAATCAGAGAAAAAATTTTACTGCTTTGACCTTCCCAGACTTGTGTCTCTTTGACACTTGTTCATGAAGTCCCAGTAAACAGCAGATTTACACAAACATACTTTGCTTATGAATGTTATAAATCTTTTCCTGAATCTTAGGGGAGAATTGACATTCAATGCAGGTGTTGGAGTAAGCAATGCAGGCCTTTGGCTTTCACTACTGTGGCCAGAAGAGGCTTTAGTGACATCCTTTAGCACAGAGACTCCCAGCTCTTGATACTTTCTGTGAGCTAAGGTTTTATCTCTCTAAAAGGAGCAGGGATTTCCTCTGGGGATTAGGAGGAGATAAAAACCCAAGACAGAGCTACTATTTCATTACACGACAAAGCACAAGTGGATGAAAAAGACAGTCAGTGATTGTCTTTCCTTTTTGTCTTTTGGCAATTGATTCCTCTTTAGTGGCTCTGAAGAGAAATAAGGTCCCTCTTTTTTCATGCAGGTCTCTAAGGACACAGGCCATAGATGGACTTACAAACTCAACTGCTACTGAGAGCTGCAGAATTCTATATTTGTATGGCATTGAGACTCTCAGTATTTCTTCTCAGTCCATTCCTGCTTCTGCAAGTGCAGTGAGCAGGTCCTTGCTACAGGCATGGGAAAATCATATAACCCCAGCCACCAGCAGTCTCAGTACCCTCATTAGTGCCAATGGGTCATCTTGAATAGATTTTCCTGCGCTGGTTTAGACTGTTGATATACTCCAGGCAGAGGAATTTCACATCCAGCCCTCCTCAGACTTTTGAAGGATGAGGTTAGGCTAGGCATGTGGATCCAAACCGAAGTTCCCATTGCAGTGGACTTGTATGAGTAGCCTAGAAATTCCCAGAGACCTCTGAACAGGGCTATTAAACTATCCAACAGCAGCTCTTTTGACCTTGACACACCCAGATAGTTTTTTTTCCCCACCTGCTTCATTAACTTTTGCTTCTGAACTGTGGGAAAGAAGCAAGGCAAGACCTTGACCTGATTGTGTAGCTTCATGGCAGGAAATGTGTTGGCAAAAAAGCCAATATTTCTGCTTTAAGTTTTATTTATAATTACACTGGTGGTACCTTGTCTAGAACTGCTGACTGTCTTAAAAAGAAACAATTTGGAAAGGATGACACATTTTGTCTCATGTAAGGTACCAGTGCTCACCAGTAAAATTTGACAATATCAATAAACAATCAAAGATTTTATTTTCATATTAAGATGTTTAATTGTAGGTACAATATTAAGTTATAAATATGCTCTGTGACAGAAAATAAAAGCAGCTTATCACTCACTGACTAGTTTAGAAACTCTTTTTTTCTGCTGGATTTAAAATTTCTGGTGAAATTGGTGAGCAGTGCACTCAGCACATCCTGTTAGCTGAGTCAATTGAAATTGCACCTGTTCTTGGATGCAAGTCCTAACAAATGCAACCCATATACATTGTAAAGAAAAGGACTTGTATGCACTTTTTCCAATTAACATCTGCCTTTTGGCAAGTCATTAACCTATTTTCTCACAAAGAAACAGCTTCAATTGTATTATGCATCCGAAGCGTGCAAAAGTCCCTGAGGGGGTACTCTGACAAAAACATACTGTTCCTGGATCCAATGTGAACATACATATTCATTAATTGTTTGGGGCAATGAGTACAGAATTTCTGATTTTTACAAGTCCTACAAGGTAAACAGGTTACATAAAGCTATGTCCCTGGAAATAGCCACATCCTGGCCACTGTTGCTCAGTAGAAAAATCAAGAGTGATGTTGTGCTGTGATATGGCAATTAAAATAATTCAGCAACACTGTAAAAAAACTTCTAGGAACAGAAAAGAACATTGTTTACCCTAAAAATAATACAGCATATTTATTTATTTAAAGAGACATAAATAAAGATGGCAAATTGTATTTTTCAAATCCCTCATGCTATATGGATCTGTTCAGGACATCGTAAAATGGCAATGAGAACTTATTCTACCACCATTTTTCCAGCTAGAAGATTAATATGATCAAGATTTAAAACTACAGTTTAGATTCCTCACCATGAAGATGATGATGAAAGAACTAATTATTATCTTACATGTGTAAAAGCAAGAAACAACAATCGTCCAAAGACAAGGGAATTGTTCAGATGCATTCACCTCTGGGAACTGATTTTCCAAAACTCTAAATTTATAAAAAATATATCAATATCAAAAAATGAATGCTGAAGTAACAACCGGTAGCATATCTTCAATTTGGAAGAGCATTTTTAATTTGAAATGTCTGCTGAAGTACATTGCAGTGAGCTGCTGAGCTGCTGCACAGCAGCTTTGACACTTGAGGAATTTGAAGTTGGGTTTCTCCAGAGACAGTCTCCCAGCAACAACTATTCCTGCCACCACCTTCTCTCTCTCAACACACAAACCTTGGGAATCTACTACATGTCATTCTTTTTAATAAGTAATTGAGCCATTTTTGCAGTAGCAGGCCTGAAAGCTGGAAGCAGACTTTCTCCAGCAGGGGGGCCTATTTATATTTAGTATCAGAGGGATAATTTAGCCTGAGGGAAACTGTACTGCATCAGGAATATTGTTCAGCTTGTTTAGAACAAGTTTGGGCTATCAGTACTTCAATGCAGTCTCCAATACAAATATAATTTTAATAATTTAAAGATCCATGCAATTATTTTTTCACGTAGCGCAAAAGCACAACTAAGACTAAACAGCAGTGATTTTCCTCTAGTTTTATAATTCAAACTAGTCAAGTACACTAGTTACTTGACAGAGTACAAACCCTAAAGTAAATGCTTCTGAGAGTTTAACAGCCTTGGCAGGTCCTTTTAAAGGAAGTATTCCTGTTCCAAAACTTTATTAGAAATTATCTGGATTAAGATAATAAGATAACTAGCCCACATCAATGCTTTTTTGAAAATAAGCATCATGTTAGATGGTTGTGGCTGTGTTCTAGGAAAGCCATCACAGCTTGAGGAAAATACATCCATCCTGTTTTCAACCAACCATGACCAGACATCCTCCCAAATGTTATCATGTTGAGTTTCAGTATCAACAGAATGACAAGAACATGTCTTAATTTGGGAATGTTATGTTGGTTCACCAGATGTGCAAACAATGGAGGAACAAACTGGATTAAATAGTAAATGCTCCAGATAATAGGTACTGAAAAGGTAGAGGGATTAGTAACAGGAGCTAAGGCAGAAGGGAAAATTTCAGCAGAGATTTTATTTAAAAATATGGATGTAAAAGAAATATCCAAATCTTATTGATAAATAATCCTGAAAAAACTCAAAAGAAAAATCTGCAGATTTAAGACATATATATATATATATACACACTCCACCAAAAACAAGAAATAAGCAAAAATTTTAATAGCTACATGGTTTTGTGTCTTCTAATGGAGACAAGAAAAGGCAAAAACCACAAGAGTATTTGCAAATTCATAAAGTGAAGTACATTTGATCCAAAAGACAGCATTTACATAACTTTGTGTTATGTAGTAGTATAAACAATTGCATAATCAAAGGTCAGGCTGGAATACATATGACCATTCTTTAACAAAAGATCTGTGGTTAGGATGCTGCCTAGAAACAGTTGCATCCAAAAATTTTATAAGAGACTACTTCTTTGCCATAACCAGTAGAGCTCAAGACTGAGCTGCAAATATGGAGTACCTATTGGTAAAAATCAGAGTTAACAAAGGGAGTTAGGTGATATCTGGCTATCTGAAGGTGGTTGCTGAGAGAGAAAATAAGTTATACAAGAAAAATTGACTGCACATTTCTGTGGCCTGAGCTGCAGTCATATTTATACAGTGAGCCTGTGTACTAAAGTTGAGCTCTGCTGATGTTAATGAGGTTCAGCCTGGGAAATGGGCTTTATCTATACACTGTCAGTTGCAGAATTGGATTAAAGTGCTTCCCCATTTCAAGTGTCCTATTTTTCAACATACATGTAAAGTTACAGAAACACATGATTTCCTAGTGTTGACTGTGGATTTACAACAGGTGTTCTGCACTTGTCATTTAAAAAAATAACAGACATAAAGAAAATAAATGTTTTTCATTAAAAAATAAGACCCAAAATAATCTTTCTAAGAATTGCATTTTTATTAAAAATAAAACCCAAATCATCATACACTGCGAAGTTTTTCCTGACTTATGTCTGCATTCACAATGCATTACTTGATGGGGTACATTCACAGCATGCAAAGCTTGAGCACACAAGTGGACATTCTTACAGTCTTTTGTATTTATGACCTAGATTTTGCATATTTTTCTGTTTGGTTCAAATATATTCTTCAGAAGTATAAAGTTGATTTTTATTTTTGTAAATATGAAAAGTGAATTTTGATGGGGATACAATAAGCAGAAGTGTTCAAGTGCATGAAAACTCATGTTTTGCAGCTGGATTCACACAGATGCAATTATAGCCTCAAAGTTTAAGTGACTTAATTTCTGCACTTGTAACTAAATGTTTTCACACTACATCTTTTTGCAATCATTACTAAAATGTTTAGAAGATACAGAACAGCACACTACTTTTTGGTAAAACACTTGAGAATATGTAAGGGACAAAGAACACCTCTGGCATATTTATATTATGTCTTACTTAATTTAGGTGTTTAAGTAATGATGTCTTAGCACAAAGAACATTATTTTCACAATCATTGACTGAGTTTAAAAATCTGCACAGTGGTAACCTGCATAATAACTGCTATTCATCTAAAAATACATGGTTAATGCCTTACAAATATCTTGTTAGGTTGAAATAAGAGTTCTGGAATGTTCAATGGAAATTATTTAGAAAGTACTAGTTTTGATTGGGTTACACTTCATTGAATAGATAACCAGAATACCTGCTTGCTACCAATGTTTGAATTTTTTTTAATTCCTTCCATTTTTATTACTTTGATTTGAGGCTTCTGCTTATAGCAAAATCCAGTGAAGAAACATTCCTTCTGATTTTGTGAAACATACTCATCAACACAGTTCACTTTCTTATTTTATTAGTTCCGTTTTCCCTTAAGTAACATTTTTTGCTGATCTTTTACGCATTCTTTCAATTTATCTTCCGTAGAAGTAAGACGTTGTTCCAGGACTGAAATAGTCTGCAAGAAGAAGAGAATAATTTCAATTTGATTTATATTATTCACACAGTATTATAAAAGCATGCAACATAAGAAAAGGGATTTTAACTCAACAGGAAAAAATACTTTAAGATGGATTTTCCTTAGCTATTCCACTATTTACAACTGTATTTAAAAATTATGGCTTTGCTTCCATGGAGATTGTCCAAAGGCTTTTGTTTTCACAAAACATTTTCACTGAGAATGAGAAATACATACATGTATAATGTAAAGTACTCTGAAATACTATGTGCAAGTTGCATCCATAGTCCAAAAGAAAAACAGCCATCATTGTGACCACAAATGATACTTTCAAAAAACGAAAAGAAACTTTTAAGGCATCCCCAAGAAACGTAAGTGAGAAAAAAATATACTACTACAAGGCATTTAATCTCCATGATATTATCTTCAGTGGAAGAAGTAGGTTTTTGGACCTAGGTTGGCAGTTTCTTTTACAACTTACTACACAAATAACTTACAACTCATGACTTGACTCCATACTTCCCAAATCATGTTTCTTCCTACTTAACATGTATATTGCAAAAGAACGCAGGGAAAAAAAAAAAAAGCTGCTCCATTTTGAAGTGATTTAATGTCAATATATTACAGACTACAAAGAAGTACCTGAAAACATAAACTAAATCTGGATTAAAAAGATGTATTGAGCACTTACAAACAAGTGACTCAGAGTCACTGACTGAGACTGAGTATTTGTGCAGTTTCATTGGCACAAGGACTTACTGCACTGCTAGGATTCCTACCTAAGCCAACACCTCACACACTAAGTTGGGAAAGGGATTTAATGGTACATTGCCAATTTACTGTTTTCATCACCTGTTAGTGTGTGATTGTTCCAGCTGGAATGTCTGCTAAACAACTGGCTCCCGACAAAACTCCTTAGATCTCACTACTGAAAAACAGCTATTCTCTTCAACCAGAGTTAAAAATACAGCAACAATCTTTATGATTATGTACCAGGAAGCTTTCACTTTGGCAAACACAATACATGCAATCAATATTTTCTGAAAGGAAAACACCAAAACAGTCACTTGACTATACAGCTGTTCAAAATAACCCCATAGTCTTTAATGTTCTGATTTATGAACATGGCTCCAGGGTACTGTTGCCCTTTGACAGCACTGTCATTTTACACTGCAAGTGTCACCTGTTATTGCATACTTACTAGAGTTAACATCTCCAGCTGCCCCACAATGTGGTCCAAAGCACAGTCCACGGAGGAGGAGATGCCTCTGGGCTGTCCCACAGCTGACCCACTCTCACTCTCTGCCTTCCTTTTTGAATTTCTTGCTGAGGAAGAAGCAGAGGGACTCGGCAGTTCTTCACTTTTGCCAACACCCTTGAATACAGAAACATCATTTGAAGATTAATTTGCCTTTGTCTTCATTTAAGTAGAATCACATCATAAGACAGACAGGATAGCCAAAAGTCAGGCTTTTAATTTTAAAAAATCTACACACACACACATATATATATGCATACACACAAGGACCCTCAGATTTGCTTTTTGTACCAGGTCCAATTCACAACACTTCAATTTGTTCTGACCTAAGAGAGAATTCCAGCTGTGATGGACGAGGCAATAAGGGAAATCTTAGCAGTCTTTATGTTTCAAGTACAGATGATTGAAGAGCTACATGCTGTACCACTAGGGCTTGAATTAAAGCTTGGATAAATACAATTAATGTGAGGCATCTTCTTCAAAAAGATAGCTCTGGTTGACAAAGAAATTAACTCAAAGTAGTCATATGGATGAAAAATCCATATGTGACTAAACAACCACAAGTGCTTCTTCCAACTTCATAGTATGAAACCTTTGTTTAGTAATAATTAACCTCTTATTTCAGCTTTAAAAGAAAGTAGTTTTCAGTTGTTTGTTCAGTGATGATACTTTTTGAAAAATTGATTCCTTCAGAAAATGGGAGAAAGAAACAACAGAGAAGATCCACACAATGCAACATTGAGAGAAATAACTTTGATGTGTAAACTTTGCTTCAGGCTGAGTTAGAGAGCATGATCTTCCCCATCAATTTAGTTTTGTCTGTGCCTTGAAGTTCTTCATGGTATTTTTGAGTCATGAAAGGTTAAATCATCACTAATTCATTAGAAAGTCCTTCACAACAACTTTACCTGAGTAATTAATGACTTATTGAGATTTCTTTGAAAATTTCTTATATCTTCAGACAATTTCAGTTTACTTATACACTAAAATAAATTGTGGTATTTCTAATTACATTTGATGTATCTACATTTACAAAATAAACCTTTTAAATGGTTACAACTAAACTTTTAGTTGCTAGGAATTTAGTCACAGCCCATGAAAATATCCATTAGCTATGCAAAGGGGAAATTTTAGTCTCACCTGATGTATTTAAAATACACAATATTTACAATGTGCCCAAAATATATTTATATTGTAAGGCTCAACAGATTTTCAAAAGAGAAGGTATTAAAATCATTGTCAAACATTAAAAAAAAATCTCCTAAGTCTCTAAAATAATCTTGTAGAATGTAAATTGCTGGCCAGAATTATTAGCAGAATTTTACAAGATCACCTAGATACGTTGACGAGTTTCTGTCAAGAATGATTTACATGTAGTTGACCCTGCCTTTGAATCACATAGGATCAGAGACTGATGGATTAAATACTGCCACGATGATAATGTAACTATTTGAAATTTAAGTAATACTAAATCATATCAATATTATTGTGAACTTATACTGCTACATTATCCACACTAACATTCCTGTGTCTTCAGTGCCATCCTGCATGGTCCTGTGTGGTGGGAAACAGCTGAAAGCAGACTGTGGTGAGGTAAGAGAGCAAAGAAGAAAGTCTTACAACCTTCTCTGGGTTGAAAGTTCCATCGTGCAGTTACATTCTGCAAGGACAGGTCTCAAGCCCACAGGCAAGAACCCATGAAGTGCAGAGCTTGACGTTAGTAGAGACAGGGGCACACACCCAGGGGTGTATTTCACACCTTTACTGACAATGCTACAAAGCCAGAGGGAACCCATCTCAAGGTCTGATAGTACCATGGTATTCACTGACATCACTTCCACTGATTTTATCCTAGCATTGTCAGTTAAAGTCTGAAGTAAGAGAGATTATTTCAACCCTTGGAGGAAAGCTACCAATTCAGTAAAGAGAGCAAATGCCTGATAGTACTATGGTATTCACTGACATCACTTCCACTGTTTTTTTTATCCCTGCATTGTCAGTTAAAGTCTGAAGTAAGAGAGATTATTTCAACCCATGGAGGAAAGCTACCAATTCAGTAAAGAGAGCAAATGCTAAGCTACTAAAAGTCTTACCACTTTTTTCCTACAGTAAAATTGATACAAACTTCAATATATCAGACAAATAGACTGTGAAAGAATGTTTTGTATCTCAGTAAACTGCCACAAGCATTGCAAGTCACAATAATGGAAAAGTCCTCTTGTAATTTACTGGGTTAAGCAGCAAATTGAGATTTTTCTGTTACATATTCAAAGACTTAGAAGCACAATACAACACAAAAGCATTTACAGAAGTGAGGCAAAGACCTTGATGTTTGTCAAAACTCAAACAAGATAAGCAAATAACTGAGCTTTCAAAATTTGTAAGAGAAATGAAAAAAGTCCATTTCAAATTTTCAACTTATCTAACTTGTGTCCAAAATGGTTATTTTTATCATATTCTGGAAATTTGTAGATACTTTTTTAAACACTGTCAGACATCAAGTATGTTGCTATAATTTTAAGGTTATCTGCTTTATATTTTAACATTTTCTAATATCTAGCTTTACAATCTCCTCCAGCTCAGCAAAGGGTCCAAAATGGCTGAAATCTAACACAACACTCAAATGCCAAAACCTTGCTGTAAATGAGTGACACTAGTCTCAAAAGATTTTCTTTACTTTTGGATACCAGTTAGTTCATGTCCAACACTTTTATTCAGCACAACATTTCACTTTAAATGAAGTTCCTTTTAAAGAAATGTCTTTCCTTCAAATTAGCCCTTTTCTAAAGTACTTCAAATGCTACCAATTCATAAACAACAATTCTGTATGTCACCAGCAATGTAGTAAAAATGTTAAAAAAAACCCTCAAACTATTCTGAGAGTCATCAGAGCTACAGCTTATTTTGAGAGAATAAATTTTAATAAGGCAATCAATTTTAAATTGTTACTTCTGAGCAAAGCAAAGAAGAAAATTAAAATGTGTACAGTGTTTCCATTCACAGACCATTAGCAATAACATAAACTCAAATTTGGGCAACTTCATACAAGTTACAAATAAGGAGGAGAAGGAACAGATTTAATTAATCAATAGGAAGTTATTACCATGACATTACCAGCGGATGTTCAGCAGAAAATTAAATTTAGCTTATAAAATGATGTCACGAACAGCAAACCATAATTTCTCATCTTTGTATTCTGTCAAGCAAAATAGCCAAAACTCTGTGGGTGGTACTTGATCAATTTGTGAAAAATCCTTACACATAACCTTATCACCTCTGCCTGTTCCCAAACGTTTTCCCATGAAACATTCACACAGCCCATAGACACAAACACTGCATCCCAGTCTCCCTTTGCTTCATAACTGTTAAGAATAGAATCTGAGTAAAATGCATCCATATATAAGGATGCCTGAGCAGTTTTATTTATAGAAACAAAAAAAAATCTCTCGAGGGAAACAAGAGAGAAAGAAAAGATCCAAGTCTCTCTCACACAATTGCCTATCAACAGGCTTCCATCCCCTACGAGCTCCAAATTTGGAAACTACAGACCAGAGTTTCTAAAAGCATATCTCAGAGATCTTATAATTAAGATGGGCTTATAAAAAAGTGACATTGGTAAGCTTCCTAATGAATCATAAAAATTGGCATGGTCTGCTTTGTAAAAAGAAACCTTTAAATTTTGAACACATGGTACATTTGCCTACTAATAGTAAAATATTTCTGATACTGTGATTAAAACAACTACAAATACTTAGTCATTAGTAGGACATTAAGCTCAAACAGATCAAAGAGCAAAGGCATAACAGAGTAGTGTCCCACCTTACCAGATGTCAAATTCCTGTGTCTTTTGGTCATTTGAAATCATGGGAAATTTTCAGGAGAAATAGTACTATCGCTATCACTACTTTTTTCCTCCTCTTGTGAACCTACCCTCATATAAAAATGGTTCACTGTGGAAACGCTAAATTTAACCATTCGTTATATTTTCCTTCTTTTTTTTTGGGGGGGGGGGCTTTTTTGGTGGTTTTTTTTGTTTGGTTTGTTGGGTTTTTTTGGGGGGGTAGTTTTGTTGTTTTGTTTTGGGGTTTTTGTTGTTGTTGTTTTTGATTTTTAGAGGGTTGGGTTTTTTTGTAGGATATAATTACTCACAGATCACTTCTACTGCTTTGAAATTATTTTTTCAGTCAATGAATGATCCACATAAAACAGCTCTCTGATCTATTAGTCGAACACTGAGTATGTTAAATCACAATCTGTTTTATCAGCTCCTACTGAAGAAAACTTCCCTCTAAGTTTCAGCTGATGACAGCACTCTTCATTTCCTCTCCTCTTACACGCACATGAATCAGCACAGCAACAACTTGCCATGTGTCAACTGTGGCTTTCTGCCCCATGTCATCTGATGAGGTACCTCTGGAATCATTTATTTGCAAATTTTAATGAAGTTTTGCATTCAAGCAGTAAAATACAGATAAACTATGTGGTGCATCCAGAGCAAAGTTCTACTAAGCATTTCTAGCTTGAAGCTTGAACAGTCTGCTTTCAGAACTTGTAACACAGACTCGTACACTTCAATCGAAGTCTTTCATGTCGTACACATCAGACTCTTCTCCAGCTTTTAAAAAAATACCCAAGCTGAAATAAAAATTTAAAGTGTACTTAACAGAAGTGCATCACGTCCAGTCTGACATGGAAACACCTTGAAGGACCCCTGAAGGTAGTAGCACACCCTTCAGTTTAGAGCCTGATCACAAGCAGTGGTACCAGGTTACAAACTCATGGCCAATAAAACAGGCCAAACTATCAGACTTTAGCAAAACAGGCACTTCCACCTTACATGGAAGAGCATAACGCTTTAAGTCTTGAAAATAGCAAATTCAGCCTGAAGCTAACTGAGTTTATAGAGGCCAGAAGGCCAGTACAAAGCAATGAATACTCATAGCTTACTTTAGTGGGGTTTTTTATTTAATTATCTGCACAAAATTAACTGAAATCCTTAAAGCAATAGCTTTGCTTTGGTGGGGGCTTACTTTGGTGGGGTTTTTTATTTAATTATCTGCACAAAATTAACTGAAATCCTGATGCACTTACAGCTATGGTCTGATTAATCAGATTTATTTATTTCTATCAGGATGACAGCTATATTGAATTTAGTAATCCTGTGACAGCATGAAACAATAAACTCCCCTGTCCATAGGCACATCTCAAGGTATCCTGAAAGTTCTAGGCAAAGAAATTACATCACATTTTACAAGTATCCTTTCACACACATGATGAGAAACTGACTACATAGTTTTCTTAAGTCATCTTTTCCCCAGAGTGCTGCTTCTGGTTTGAGAAAACCCTGTAAAACAGAGTAGAGCTAATGCACTCAGTATTTTATGATTCCACATATACAAAATGCAGTGCAGAACAAAAATATTTTCTCTGTATTCCATCCATGTCAAGAAAGCACTGAAAATGAACACAGAATAAGGCTTGTTTTCTCCAAGAAACAGAAAAAAAATTATTTCTATTTCCACAATAAAAACCTTTTAGAAGTCCACAGATATTTGAGTGCATCCAGTTAGAAATAAATAATATTCCTGAAATACTTCTTTCTAAACTCTCAGATCATCAGTTATAAACTTTGCTTAAAATCAGGTGATTTTTTCTTTCTAATTTGCTCACTGATGTTAATTTCTAGCATTAATAGTACCCTGTACAGAGTCTGCATCAGTTTAAACTTTTAGAAAAAGCTAAGGATTTCCTCTCAAAAAATAAGCAATATGGTGAAAAGTTAGGAATTGATAATTAAAAACCAAATGAACAAAAAACCCCTAGAAAACAACAAAGAAACAAACAAAAAAAGCCCCCAACAAAACAACTAAATAAACCCCAAAACATATCATGAATATACTAAACAAACCAAGCAGAAACCATTGGAAGTTGAATTCCCAAAGGTGAGAATCCCCTGTCAGGAAGTCAATTCTAATGTAACAGCTCAGGAAGACAATCTACTCAAACACTTTCATAAGTTATAAAAACTCTTGCACCACAGGCACCAAAATATAAAAATGTACCCTGTAGAAGAAAGGTAATCAATTACCTCCAATATATCTTCAGCTTCAGCAGAAAGCTTTGGTAAACTAAGGAGAAATAGCATGACACTACAGAAGCATTTCCTACTATTCACGATTATGAAATAAAGTGGCCAAGTTTAATTTAGGCAAATTACTTTGGACTGCTTGTGTGCATACCCAAGAGGCTGAAATGAAAAAAAAAAGGTTTCCATGATGGCTTCTTTTTACCTACAGAAAGTCCTAATAAAAATTATATTACAGACTCTGCTTGAACTTTTTATCCATTCCAGGGCAGAGAAAAGCTAAAGGAGGGCAGGAGGAATACTTGTAAAAGAAACTGGAAATATAATGAAATGCTTACTAGAAGGAAATAACAATAGAAAATTAATAACTCTATGTAGACAAGGCCTCTTTTCTACCACTATAAATAGAATATTCTGCTATTTTTGATATTACAAATGTTAATGAATAAAAACAAAGGTATAAAAACCCTAGGACTTTCCTAGCATGTGGGCAAACTCCCTGTACTTCAAATAGCAGATTGTGGGGGTTCCCAGAGGGGATCAAGTACATGGGAGGAAGGAGGCAGGGTGTGAGTGAGAGTAGAGCATCCTCACCAGGAACATATTTGATCAGAGATATGACAGCCATTCTTCTGGCTTGCCTGCTCATGACTTCTTTCTGTCCTCTTTCCCCTACCCAAAAAAACCTGAATGAAAGCCTTTAGACCAATCCTCATGACTTCTTTATGCCCTCTTTCCCCTACCCAAAAAACCTGAATGAAAGCCTTTAGACCAATACCTAGCTAGAAAAGTCTAACTGAACTTTACAAAGAAATAATACCTGGTGGCAGTGAGTTTGTTGTACAGAGTCTTAAATTATATATAAAGGACAGCACTTCCTCTGTCTCATTCAAAGTCACCTATTATATCCATATTCAACATGAATTTACAGCCAAAAGAGGTTGATCAACAAACCCAGAGGAATTTCTTGTTCTTGAAGGCATATTTACTCCTGAGAAAAAAATAAAACAAAAAAATATACTTTACAACATGCAATTGATTTCTCCTAGATAAGGCTTTCATACTTAACCTGTTGGGGCAAAACTAATCTTAAATAACTGACACTGTATGTAAAAGAGAAGAACTAAAGGAATACACTTCTGTCTTAAAGCCCACTTCTCAATAAGAATGAACAAAAAATTACTGAATAGACAAAAAATCCAGAATAGACAGGCTCTGCCAGAACAAGAACTGAAGGCTGTGAATAATGTTCTCCTCAGCCCTGCAGAAAGCTGACAAGGGCTGCAGTCCCTGGGCTCCAGCAGGGAGCTCCTGGTGCTCCCCAAGAGCAGGAGGCTGGCGCAGGGCAGGGCTGCCTGTGCTGCAGAGCCTCCCTCCATGCACTGGCACTGTAGCAGGGCCCTCTGCTGCAGGAGCACATTGGAGCTGTTTGCCAGCCCCTCCATAACTATGTATTTATATGCATATCTACACACAATTTACTTTCAACGCTATATGCAAAGCTAAAATAAATTCCTTTCTGCCATCAGAGCTGCATCTGTATCAAGGTTTTGTCAGGATAAGTGTCAGTGCTGTGGCACAAATTTGCTTATTGTGCTACCTGGTATCAACATAACTTGTGTCGTAACAAAACTTTGTTGCACAGACAAACCGTAATTGCCTCCTGTTAGGGGATGCTATGGGGGCAGGATGTGCACACAAAGATTTCACAGAGAAATCTCTTCCTAGCTGAGATCTGGCAGCTTTCATTTCCTTTCAGAGCAGCAGTAACCACAGGTGGTTATACCACTTGACCAGGTGGCTATTGACAATACCATAGAGTTTGTTTACTCCATAAAAGCAAGTGTCAAATCTCCTCTAATACAAATTACTTACAGGAAAATATCAAAGAGTTAAAAGCATTTGAAATTAAGTTATCAATCCAGCATAGCAGACTCCAAAGTTAAATCCAACAGGGCCAGCACAACTGCTTGAACACTTTGCCAAAGAGACAGATACTACTATCTGCAAAAGAAAAAAAAAACAAAACAAAAACTCCTATATTTCATAGCTTGGAACTGAAATCCTCCAACTATAGCCACGAAAAATATATTTTACTGTGTAACAGAAGAAACACAGTTCTTTAGCATTTTACAAGGTTTTTGGTAATGAAATGTTACCCCTATAGTGGATGGTGAGGGTTTCAAAAAAACTTCAAACATTTTCATAATAGTGCCACAAAAATACTCCCATAAGGATAAAATGAAGATTCAAAATTTTGATTGAAAAGTCAAATTTATGCGCTTTTACTAGATTTCACAAAATACCTGGAGAAAGTAGCAAAAGTCCATCCTGAGCTATTTCAGTGCTCAGCGTTATAAATATTCAGAAGGTTTGGATAAGCTGTCCCATTTGTCAAGGTAAAAATCTGCTTTGTTCAGAGGTGGGATTGTAAAAAAATGCTTTGGTAGCACCAGAACAACTTTGCACTTAAGTCAGTTGAGTTTTACAATTTACTGTGATAGGAATCAAATTAGGGAACAGCAGAAACTGAGAAATTTTAAAATTACATACAAATATCCAAGAAATGTTAACTTTGGATTGGTCTGGCAGGCCTGTTTTACTTTTGAAAAATTATTTCTGTAACTCAAGGATTATTTGTACTTTAAAAGTATCAGAAACAAAAGAAGCCCCAGCAACAGCATACTTACTAGCTAGAGATGTTAAAGCATTATGCATATTTTTAATGTGTTTAATGGGGTATTCTTATCTTCCATTTAAGAAGATAATAAATGTTGTATTTCTGGCAAAATACTTTCTACTCTAACCACAGCAAAAAAGACTATTGGTTTGGAAATAACTTCACAAGTCAGATAATGATACTGATTTTTAATATATCCTGCAATAATGGAGAAAATAGCAGGGGTGTGGGGAAGATGCAATTCCATCAGTAATCACAAAGGATAAACAGGAGAATTGCATGGTCACAGGTCACAGTCAGCATGAGAACTGCGTCAGGAAAAAGCCAAAAAATCACTAAAATATTGACTTAGGACATATAGAGCAAATATTTAAGGCTTAACGTCAATACAGTTTGAGGGACAAAAAATAAATGGTTTATCAAACTGACGAACTTGCTAATGAAACATTTAGTCAAATTGTTACTGACAAAATCATCCTTTTTTAAATATCCATAATATGCATGCTACAAATTTATTAATGCATTTTAGGTTGTAATGCATCATGAACTCAATTATCTTGTTAGTGTATCTGTAAAAACAATTAAAACAGAAAGACACTGCAGAATTATGCTGGTTTTAGTAACTCCATTGAAACCTGCTCTTGTTTTAGTACCATACAAAACATACCAGCTATCTGGAAAATCAAGTTTATAGGTGACAAAAAAGGCATCCTGTAAACTATTTAAATAGGGAGACTTGGCATTCTGACTTCATTCAACTGTCAAAATGCAACTTTATGGATACATGCAAAGCATCAGAGAAGAATATACTACAGAAAGCAGAGCTGTTGAAAAGATCTACAATGACACATAACTGGACAAAATGATAAACCTTTATGATAAGGTTACTGAGTAAAGAATTACAGTATCTTACATGCAACTAAATGAATCTGCTAAGCAAATAGTATTGTATTATTTCACTACACTAGCAAAACTTGTAAGTACGGACACAGAATTCCTTTCCTAAGAGACACATGGAAGGAGGAAACATCCTGGAAGAGTAACCTTTTCCATGAGGAACACTTGATACTGGTTAATCTAAGAACAGCTTAAGGATAAAGCAATTCTTTCAAACCGCTGATTCAAGTAAGGAGTCTTCCTTTACAATAAAAATACTGCCATATTTAACTCAGAGTTGCATTGCAATGCCTTCACTTCAGGATCTAACATGCAGAGTGGAACTCACACTTTGCTGCACAGGAAATACCCATGAAGTAAGAACATGCCAGAGGACAGCATCTCTCCCCTCCCCACCTCCCTCCTTCATCCAACCCAAACTGCTACAACCAGAGTACCATATGTCAGGGGATACAGAGGAAAAAAGAACAAGCCCAAACCCAACCAGCCAACTCTTCAGAGCAGTAATGCCACATTCCTCCACCGATGGTGTCACCCACAGAGCTACTCATTTTTTCTCCAAATATTTTTTATTGCAAAATACAACAGAATCCAGTGTTCCTCTTCCAGAATCACTAACCATAGAGTGTTTCTCACTTGCTTTCCTCTGATTTCATATACTCTCAGCTTTTACTTTACTGTGTTTCAAATTCAAGCAGAAAGGACGGAGCTGCCTCCATTCAGTCTCAGTTATACCTGCCGTTTACATTACAGCCATGCAGACAGAAAAAAATCTGAATCCTCTCAGGCTGAAAAAAAAAACCAAACCTGAATCCAATATATGTACTTCCTGAACAAAAGGAAACCACTACTACCACCTCCTTTGCTCCTATTTTTTTCCATTGCAACTTAAGAAAAATATTCAGCTGTTGCATGCATGTAACGCACCTTTTGTATTACAGCACAATCACGCTGGACACATGGCTCCACAGACATCAGTCAATACAGCTAGGTTACAACCAAATCTGATCTACTCCTTCATCTCTAAATAATTTTTTCTCATTATTTCCTTTGTGCTCCTATTAGTGTTTGGACAGCTGAACAGATCAGGGAATTGACATGGATGAAATTAACCAGATAAAAACAGTCATTAAGTTGAAATTACTGTGAAATCATCCTTTAGTATTGTTCTACCTAATTTCTAACCCCCACACTGTTTTGGTGGAAGATAAAAGCCAAGATGTTTTTCTACATCAAACATCTATCTGCTGAAGAAAATATTTTTTTCCTTAGTTGCTGAATTTTATTTGAAAAATCTGATTTCATTTTTTTCAGTCTTAAGCAACCTATGTAATCTTTGGATGTGACTCAGTGTTTCCATTATCTCACATTAAGCAAGTAACTACATCTCTTACTGCAAACTTGACAGTAATGCAGCATGGCTTCAAGGAGAGATGTGTTGTATTGGAACAACTCATATATTTGGAAAACACTCAAACAAGCTTTTAGTCAGAAAGCATCCTCTGGGTTTAGATATCACTCTAACCTAAGTGATAAATAGAATTTGCTAGCACTTGTTTAAGCACTGCCATTTAGGAAAAAAATAAAATTTTGAAGCAGTATTCAAGTGTTTGCTTTTATAACAAACTTGCTTTAACAATTTTGAATAACATATGGGTTTTATAAATACATTTCATTCAGGTATATATATAAATAAATTATACATAAATTTCAGTCAAGTTTCTACCACACAGTTGCAAGCATGCTGTACTAAACTTATATTCCAGTTGTATGAAAGAACAAAGAGTAATTCAAGGGCAGTATTTTACCTTTACAATCTTATCTTCAGACATACTTGATCTGTAGCTCAGCTTTATTATGCAACGTAAACAAAATCTTGCAGCCTTCTCTAAGAAATGCACATTATGAGCTAAACTTTGCACGTTTTGTGTGACTAAAAAGCAAGGGAATGCAACCTCAGAATTCTTAAAGTCCTGTGAATAATAAGGAGTTGAAAACTTTATTTGTACGACTGCATTAAAAAAGTAAAACTAGGTGCTTGCAGGGTAACAGAACCACTGAATGATAACTTCATTAACTTCCACTAAGCTAAATGACTCACAAATGGCATTTAGATCAGTAGTAAATCATCATCTAGGTCAGCAGGAAGCTCATTACAGACTGACAATCCAAGTGACAGAAACACTTTTCTACAAGTGCTATAGCAGTAATTTCCTGTGTGAAAGGCTTGCTGCTGTTCCTGCATTCCTCGGGGGACACTTCTTCTCAGAGGATGTTACTCTTCCCCAGGAAGAGGAAGGAACCAGTTGTTATTGGATGTGTGGGCTGATAGCTGTCGGGCATTTTCTGCATGCCGCAGAATCAGCTGTGAGAACTGTGACTACAGCTTAGATTTCCAGTCAAAGCAGAGGAAAACACTGCTTGAGCAGACAAGGTCACAGTGTACATGTACAGTATCTCAGGAAACTGAGAGAGAAATAATACCTGGAACTTCCATCCCTCCAGTTCCCAGAAATGTGCAAATGTGCTAAAGAAACAATATCCACACATGGATCAACTTGAAAAACATTCCTGAAACACAGCTGCCCTGAGAAAGACCCTACACAAAGTAAAATTTTGCCAGTTTTAAAAGGCCTGTGTTCTTATAAAATATTTGTGTATGTGTGCACGTGCACAATTTTTTCTTGTTAGGTCCCTCTCCTGGGCTTCCTGCTCTATAGGAACTCAAGCTCCCTCCATATGTGTTGAGACACTGTTACAGGGTGGGTCACCACTAGCTACTCCATGCCTATTCCAGTATCACATGCACTGACTTTTTCTTAAGTGATAGCACTAATATGTTTCCTTATTCTAACTGCTTCTTTCCAAATTTCATTAAAAAAACAATCCACCAATTATTTTATTATAAAATTATTAGGGAGACAGAACAGTGACAGACAAATAAACAGTACAATCTCATAAAGTACATTTCCTCAGGAAAGCAGGCTAAAAATAGGATAGGAAATATTATATTCTTGCACTCTCTAGTGCCCAAATTCAGAACTCAGTCTCCAATAAAAACCTGACTTTCTCTCCAGCTCACTCAGAGAATATAATCAAGACCATTAAGAAACATCAGGACATGTATTATTACTTAATTATGTAGAGGCACAACATACTTCCTGTTCTCTCCTTGTAAACCAGCAGTTACATGCTGTGTTAGAATAGCATCACCACAAAATGCAAGGACCATTTGGATCATATTCCTCTTTTATGACATGTGTTGGGTTCACCTTTAAGCATTTGATCCTTAAGCTTTATTTGATGTTAGTGGTATCAAAACATACTAATTTTAAGATTATGTACACAAATATTTTTAAACATTCCTAGACATCGACAGCAGCTCAAAATGCAACTTTAGAAATTCACTGTTCAATATGCAAAACACTTCATCTTTTCTGCATTTGTGATGAGTCATTTTGTTCATATACAACATAGCTTCTTTAGAAGGCTCTTAGCTGGGCAACAGAAGAAGCTGTCTCTACTGCTTCATGCTTATTCCAGATGGATTAGGAGTAGCCTTTGGGGGGGAATGGGAGACATTCCTTCTCTGAAAGCAGCTGAACATGTTTAGCTGCAGAGTTTTGGGGAGAAGGCAGTCTATCCTCTTGCACCAGTCCCACACATTCTACCTGCCTAGCATGTAAAGAGTAGAAAGGTCTGTTTAAAGTGTACTATAAGCCAAGATGACACCCAAAATTGCCTGTCTAAAAGCAAGATTGGACAGAGAGGGGGATTCATTTGCAAAGACAAAAACGCACAATTCTTATTTTCATTGTGCTGCACTGAACACTTCAGACTTCCTCTGAATTTGCAGTATTTATTCTGTGTTTGTATAATGGCATGAGCCAGTCAGAGCCTGCTTGAGAGTTTTTTGATATGCTCATCTATGAAAAAGGCGCAGATGACTTTTCCTCAAAACTTTGGAGACACAGGATCTCTTCACACTATTTCTTAATTTAATTCTGTTTGTCATTGGGAGTTCAGGGAGTTGACAATTCAAATAAGCATTTACTGGTAATCAGAAGAATGGCAGTAAAGGAAAAAAGTTCATAGCTATTCAGGGAGTGGCCTTTCTTATTTCCCTGTCTGGGAACAAAGAAGGTAAGGTGATGGAAGAGGCTGGGAACTGTCAATTCTTATCAAAGCCCTTTTACCCATGGGATCACTCCCCAGTGCAGAGCTCAGTCTAACTGGCAACTGAGTTTTGGACAAGAAACACAAGTGGGGCAGAGATTCCAATCTTTCTTTCAAAGGGAATACTGCTGAAACTTTTCTTTGGTAGAGAAAAATGTATGCATACCATGTAATAATCAGAGTTTTTGTCTGAGAACATTTGGGAAAGCTGATATCCATGAACTACAGAAAGCTGTTTGTTGTGCTTTCAAATGATCCATAAAAAACAGCAAAGGTAACTACTCTGCACAATGAAGCGACATATGAGTTTTGTTCTACCAGCTGCTCCCTTCTGAATTGGACTTAGGCCCCAGAGGAGATGATCTATGTATAAAATTGCCGTTACTTCCTTTCCTCTTTTTACCCTCCCCTTAACCTCACTGAAGACAGTTGGTGTTTATTTCCTTGTAAGGCTGAAGCTAGCAAAAGACACAAATCAGAATAAATTTGAAGTTGCATGGTAAGGAAAATATGAAGTGTCTTAAAAATTAGTTTTTAAGATACAATTTCTATTGTCATCCTCTCCTACTGGATTCGGGAGTTATGTTAAGGAACAAGGAAGAGACATTACTGCAAGAGCTTTTCAAAGCAAATTTCCATGAGGAAGAAGAGTTGACTAAGCCTTCATGTATGCAGAAATGGAGGAATACATGCAAATGTTTCATTCATTATTGCTGTCTTTCCAAATACATGGGGTGTTTTTTAATTGTGGAGCTTTGTTGGTTTTTTGGTGCTTTTTTTAAATTCAAAACAAAGGCAGAGAAAAGCGCATCAAAAATACCTAAATCTTGAAACACAAACTGTGAAAGCGATGTGTACTGAACAAATTGAGAGCACAGATACTTCTACTTTTTGCCTCAAGACAGCTCCATAAATGCAGTACACATAAACTTTCTATTTTAAAACTTAGTATGTTCTTTTTGCTCCAAACAGAAACAATCCTTAACTTTCCTTACTCAGTAATTAACCCAGTCTTAACTTTGCAGGAGTTGTACTGTAAATGAACAATAAGAATGTCTTGTTTTTAATGTTAAATGGCACTGGAAGAAAAAAAACAGCAAACATCTCCCAGCTACAGCAGACATTCTGACTTCCAGATTACAGTACATTGCTTTGCTTCCTCCAAATCCTGTTTACATGAGCAAGGTCAGGGGATGAAATATTAGAGAGCCTCTACAGTGATTTCCTGCTTCTGTCAGTAAAAAGTACAGAGACACCATCAACTTTCCCTTGTTTCTAACAGCTTATCAGGGACCGGAGGTTACCAGTGTATTGCACTGCAGAATTGAAAAGGCCCAACCTCTCTCATGACTAAAACTAAAATTGAAGGATGAAAAAGAAAGAAGTAGTCCCAAAGAGAAACAAAACTTCCAATTTTTCCTTTTCAATAATTCAGAAAACAAAGGCAATGTTAAGTTGCTTGACACATGGAGGAGTGGGAGAGAGGCATTAATGCTTTCCGAGTCTTTAATGAAATAGAAAGGAGAAAGAAGCACCACCTCCACCCCCAGATTTGACCCCAATTTAGTGAATATTTTCAGAGTACAAAAGGCTAGAACACACCTACTTTCTAGTAACTGCAACATATGAGAACTCTTATCATTGAAAAAGTCAGGACATTACACAAGTACCAGTTTGTTAGGCATTCACAGCTAATTTTTACAGTGCTTTCAATAATACACAGGAGAACTGAATAAATGAATCATCAAATCCAAAGCTATTTCCTAACCATAATAATACACAAGAATTCTTAATGGCTTCATAATTGTAGTTCAAAAGAAAGCAACTCCATACTGAAAATTTCACTGAAATTTTTACAGACACAAGGATCATACTCCCTTCACTGAGTTTACAAAATAGTTGCATCAGTAGGAACCTTAGATGAAAAAAGATTTTTCATTCACCATGTTCAAAACAACTGGCCTTAGTACTAAGCTAGAAAAGAAGCTGAAAAGATAAAGTGTTTACAATTCAGGCCGTTTAATAATGTGTTTTTAGCAAAATTCCTGTAAGAACATTCATATCTGCCTGTCTTAGCTTAACCTCTGAAGCAAGAAAATACAACTAAATTTAAAAAGAAAAACAACCAAACCCCCCCAAAAAAACCCCAGAAACTCATCAGAGATCCAACAGAAGTTTCAGGGCTCTTACCCCAGAGAAAGTGATCCACAAAAATGCAAGTCTTTAAATACAGCCTTTCTCAATTATCTCTCTCCTTCAGCAGAAAAACTGAAGTAAATATGTTGATTAACTACTTCCAGTGGTCTAGGGACTTGCCACTATGGTTTGTAAATAACCCTTAAGATCCTGCTGTGTTTCATGTGTGATAAACACATTGAACAAGAATACATAAAGATACCTAAATGCAGACTGCATTTTTCTCTCTGCACATGTCAGAAGGGCAAAAGAACTCCTTAATGCAGAGCCTTAAAAGAGTAAGTAGGTATGGATACAATACACGTAAATTAACCCGACAATGTGATCAAAATTTTTTGTTATTTGAACAGTGTTCTTTCAGTAGAAGTGGTGCCAAAAAGCTAAAAACAGGTTTAAAATGGGTCTTGGAATGTTTGCAGGGGTTAAAAAAATACAGTGATATTGTCTTTGACAACCAGTAGAAAAAGAACAACCCATTGGGGCTGGAATCAGGGATATGTATGAGGTAGAATGGCAACCTCAATTTGAAAAAGGACTAAGAAAAAAAATACAAATAATGCACAAAAGTAGTATCATTCAATTGAGGACAAACTGGATCAAGAGGAAATCTGTCAGGGAAGGTGTGACAGAAATAAAGGCAGCATCTGCCCTTTCCTCTTTGCTTCTTACGAAGAACACATCAAGCCTCTAGTAGACAGAGTATGCATACATTAGGGAAACTAAGAAGGTTTCAGATAAAAAGGTCCAAGTCACTGAGATCCAGAACCCTCTAGAAACAAGACACAAAGAGTCTAGGTGGCTGGCCTGATTAAGAAACAGGTGATAATTCCACAAATTACAGAAGCTGGTAATGTGGTAGACAGACACTGGACAGGAAGATGATACTAAAGGATGAGCTGACATGAGAAAGTAGGGAGGACCAGATTGGTTGGCAAAATTGGAGAATGTTACTCACTATGGGAGAGGACAGATATTAGTGGCAAAGAAAACATGCAAATGATTCCTGAATTTGTGTGAACAGGGTTAGGGTTAACCTATGTTGAACAGGACAGTTGCCCTTAATGCTACAATCCAAGTAACAAGGTTATAGAAATGTTTCTAGATGGAAAAAGAGGCAGATGGGGAATGCTGAAATGCAACAGTGGTGAGAACCAATAACTGATAGACTGAGATGATGAGGGGGGAAAAAAATAATGATTACTGACACAGTCAAAAAGCATAAATTCTGAAGCAACATTTTTATATTGAAGATTGTAAAGCCAGACAGACAGCAGTCAAAAAACCGCTGTACTTCTTGTGTCGTACTCCTCTGAGTTCTGGGCATGAAGTTTTATAAGGTGCTTTGATAGCAAACGAGTTAATGGAGACTAAGTGGTTTGCAGGTATGTAATAAAGAACTACAGTGCAATCATACATTTGAACTCTGTGATGAGCAGAGTAAGTAATGAACACAGAGTACTTAAAAGTGATAGGTAGTCAATAAATTTTATCTACCACAATCCACTGTCTGTGAAGCTTACTAAACAGATACCTATAAGTCTACAAAGAACCACATTTCCATTATGAAAACATGACAATGGACAAACCTTAAAATATATAATATTATCACCTTTCAAATGTAAGTTATTATATGATTATTTGTTTTCAACTAAAGGTTTCTCATCAACCTGTGCATCATGATCTTCAAAAATGATCTTAAAGAATTTTACATAGTACCTTCATAACACAGCTTTCATAAAGCATTCATGATAAAATAGAACAGCAGAAACCTGCTGCCTATTTGTAAGTATTAACCCTTCAACCACACAAACTTTTTATGGTAACTAAAATTGCTCAAGACACAATTTGTGCATTCACAGGAACAGATTCAGAGCTAAAAGAAAAATTCTCATTTTAACCTAATTCTAGAACAGCATGTCTTTTAGATTTCATACCAGGAGAGCATATTTCTCCTCCCACGAAACTGCCACTAAAACATTGCCTTCCTCTCCTCCCACATGCCATACCAATGTCATATGTAAAGCCAACACTAGAAGACTCTAATCCTATCACTCTGTCTTCAAATATATCACTTTTCTTTTTTTTTTTTTTCCATCTAGGGAACTTACTAAATGCCTTAAAAGGAGAAATAATAAAACATCACTTTTTAAATTGTATCAGTGAAACAATGATTCTTTAGTGTTACCATTACTTGCAGATAAAGACAGAGTTACAAAAAGTGTTTGAGAATAAGCCAGGAATTTTAACAGTAATATTTAGATGTACTTAGCATGGGCTTATAAATAGAATTTGTGCTTAGTATAGTGGTAAAATTGCAGGTATAAAATTAAAGCTTTGCTATTACACCATCTTCTGGTTAGATTGGGAACTGTGACAGAAAGTTTAAATTGAGAATTTAGGATATTGAGCTCTGAGCACTCGACAACTCAACAATTGCTAGAAAATCTATTTCATTCATATCGACAGTAAAAGCACATTTCCAGAACATGTTAGCTAATACCTTACCCTTTTTTATTTCTCTTTTTTTTTAAAGTAACTTACAGGAGTACTGATATGTGAAGATGTTCTAATATCGATGATAACTGGGTCAGGTGTTTCTATATCAGGCACATCAAACGTAGGGTCGACCTGTTGAAAATAAATTATATCATTATTTCATCACCAACAGAAAAAAGGAAATAAGGCTGAAATAAAAAGTAAGAACACACGAAGCCGCCCAGATCAATTGGTTCCCAATCCCTATTCAAGTTCCTTAAGTTATCCATTACCAACAGACTGTCGATATGTTTACTTATTCTGTACCAACTCTGACTGCCAAAATAACTTTGAAAGTTCTTCTGTGGAAAACATGTAGTAGGTAACACTGAAGTCTCTAATAAGGTAGCAGATCAAAGACAAAAGATGTTGCTCCTGAAACCACAGAAAAAACTGCTTTATACTGGGACAATGTCAGAGGCTGATTATTGGCTAGAATGATAGATGACAGAATGTCATCACAGTATCTGCAATTTTTCGCTAAATATCACAGTTACTACTTGATTTTATTTTTGGCTATAGGAATTAATCTATAACTTTAGCAATATTTTGCTAATGTCCTTTCCTGAATGTGAAGCATTAAAAAAGTATCCAAGAATATGAAATTTGAGAAAGCTGCTGCTTTTATCTTATGGTTTCACCTAAGGATGAGAATAACCTCCCCATAAAAATCTGTGTGCATATTATCCCTAGCATTATATTATCTAGGTGTATCACAGCCTAAGATGTTTGCCTTCTCAGAATGATGCATGGAAGTACTATTCTTAATATTTTATGAACTGGCAAAATTTACAGAAAGACTAGATGGCTTTCAAATCACCAAGAAGTCTGATGCAATATCATCAGCAATCCAGAGACAGTATTAATTCTGCTTTATTGAAAGCAGAAAAAAAAAATCCCAGAACCCTCAAAGCTCACACTTGCCTAGTGACAGGGTTAAGTCTAGTCACTGAAAGTTTCTTAGTTACAAGGGCGATTTTGACTTCTTAGGATCCTACTATTTCACCTGAAGACTGTCAAAACTCTGGTTCAGCCAGAGCTGCTCACTCAGTAACTGCTTCAGTGCTACTTTCACAAGGAACAATCCCTGATGTCCATACATCACTATAAAGACCTTTAGGTCAGAGACATGTTTGTAAAGTAGCTAGAATACAATCTTATATCTGGAATTAATAGCCATTCTTCATCTATGATCTTTTTTTCTGTTTTCTAATTACAGGTGCATACGCAAGATTGAGCAGGGACTCAGGGACAATCAGGAAAACCCATTTAGCTGTGACACAGTCATCACAACTGAACACTTATAATTCTCCCTCATTTGTAGACATTAGGATCAAGTCTTGTTTTCTTTAAATTTTGTCAAATAGACTTGGAGGAAAGAAAGGGAGTGAGGAGAACCAAAGCCAGGTAACATGGTCTATGTAATAACCTTCTATTTAGCTGAAAATTCAACCATTTTAACTGGACTTCTCCTTTAGCATCTTCTCTGCAGAAACATGGTTAATCAAAACCTCCTCTGAATACAGTATTGCTTAACACTTTTTCACTATTAAGGTGAGCAGGAAAGGAAGTGCAAATTTTACTGTTTTGACTCTATACATATGTCCATTGAGATTACACAGGCAACTGTCCACAGATTTGTTCAGTGCCTAGGATAATCAGGGTCAGCTGCTTCTGACATTGTCAGCCCTACAATAAATATAATTAATGCTTTATCCAAGTGCCAATCATACTATGGGCAGGTAAGACTAAAGTCAGTTTCTGACATGCATCATTTGGGCACTGAAGAGAGGACAGTGCATCTGCAGGATTCTGCAGCAGAGGGACAGTAGATGCCAGTAGATGCCTACGACCTATCAGTACTCTAATGTGGAGGAACTACTGTAGTATTATCACTGATAGTTCCTGAAACATCTTCTTTGAGATAGTATCTTTTTGTTGCATACATGGAGATATTGCAGAATGAGTTAAATTCTTGATACAGGTTGGTAAATAAATACAGGTTGGTAAGTAAATACATGGTATTAAGTTTAGAAAAATGTTCTTTTTGTAGAAGTGTCACATCCTGGAGCTAGAAGGAAAGTTCTTCTGAGTATACTTCTTATTGCTTTATCAGTGATAAGGGGAGGATGAAGCCACTGTAAACACTGATTGAGAGTGGAGGAACTGTCCTAAGCCATACTAAAATAATTAAATATAAAATTATTAAGCAACTAGTCAGAAATAGCATCCAAAAGGTGTTTAAAAATGCACAAAAATATAAAGGCTGTAGTCCTTCATACAAATATTAGTGTTTAATATTGCACTAAAAATGAATGAGGTAATGGAATAAAGCTAAATGTAAAAGTTTCAAATTACTTGACATTTCCTGACAAGGTGATGTGGTTTGCTGTAAAATAATCTTACCAAGGGAAATCTTCAAAGGAAGACTTTGAAAAGATTTAACTTTAAGAAACAAGACAGAAAAAACAGAACATTAAAATGCAAGATAGGGAGCACTGTCACATATTACAGGTTTTCAAAAACACTCTTTCAAAGCCTTGCTTTAATTACCTGGTAAACTGATACCTAATTATTTTCAATATCATCTTCTAATATGATAATACAATTTACAATTATCACATTTTAATCCATAGTACAATAAAATATATTTGAAGGGAAGGTTTCTACAGAATCTTTTGTGAATTAGAAAAATAAAGTTAATAAAAATAAAACAGGGAGTTTTAAATGACTCACAAAGTATTTCTTAGGAAAGTGATTTAGCTACTTGTGAAATAGTATCTCCAAACACAACAAGAGAAAATTAGCTTTCAATTTGACAAATGTTTTAACTAAACACTGTTATTTGTTCTAGACTGGGGCCCTCAAACCAAGCAAGCCATATAATCTTTTTTCTACTGCCACCTAGTGTATACTTGAATTTCTTTCATCTGAGAAAATATTTATTACTGAAAATACACTGAAAATTAAATCAATAAAAGCTCTTTGTGCACAAGAGATAAACTCTATGCACCTTAGTATGTTCAAACATCAAAGCTGTTTTAAAAAAATTTATTTATTTTAAAGAAGTCTTTAGAACATGAAAGGTCAATTACTACAAACATGGCAAATTCAGAAATACAATTCTCACCAAGTGGAATGCAGTTTTTAGTATATTTCACTAAAATTACATAACTGATTAAAGTACTATTTTCAAACAACTTCACAAGGTCCTTATGTCAAACAGAGACAACTACTGGGATTTATCTCAGCTAAATTTAGACATACTGCTAGACACCTGTGTTTCAGCTGGTAATCACCTAAGATTATCTCTGTGACCAACAGAAAAAAATAGGCACCTTTAGAGAACAAATAATTTATTTACATTTCCAAGTTGTCTGAAAAATTTAAATTATTTTAAGCATGAAAGCTCTACTTACTTGAATATTCAAGAATCACATCAATGAGTGCAGTTGGAGAACAATTATAAAGTTTTGCAATTCAAGAACATGAAATTCAACAATGCATTAAAATTCAGGCTACTGCTGGGCTGAGAAGATACAACCAATGATTTTCTTGTAAAAGTTAATTATGCCTCAAAAATAGGTAGGTAGAGAGAAAACAAAATAGGGAAGGTTTCTGAAATTTTACTGGATCAATGTATAACTTTGAAGAGTGAATAAGAAAAAGTAATCAGAAAAGACAAATTCACTCAAGCGTCATCTTTCTGTCAATATCCTGAAGGCAGAATAGCGCAATTCTTAATGCCTTTGTGCCAGCTGCTTTATTCAAAACAGCATTTCTAACAGGTGATGTGTGGAAACATTGCAACTGTGCCTCTGATCCCAGCTGAATAAATTCTAAGCCAGCTCCATTTTTGTGTATACTATTCGCCCAGAATATAGTTCTGGAACTACAGGGACTTTGCCACACTGAGACAAGCAGGGATAGAGAAGCAATAGGTAACCAAGAGCTGTAAAAAAGGAAAGGTGTGAAACATTAGGAATTCTTAAAAATAGGGGGCAAATTACTTTCCTCTTGAGTTTTGCCTGTACATCTGTTGAACTTTTTGTGTTGTAACACCTTTAATTTTATCCTAAGGCAATCCCTCTTCAGTCCTGTTGTAGAGGTGACTAAACCAGCTGAGCATAACTCAAGGCAATGTATTACAACATATCTCAAGCACTTAGATGACATTGTATTGGCTTGTAGCAAACCTTAACAGTCACTGATACTTCGAAAAATCCCATCTCCAAACTGCCTCCTCTGCCTGCCTGTATCTCTTCTATATGTCCCCAAGTCTCATAGAATACTGTTACTTCTGTTTAGTTAAGATGAATTATCTTACCATGGTCACATAGAAATATGATGAGAAAGGAGTAAAATAAGAAAGGAAGCAGTTCTGTATATTATCTGAGGTGTAGTATGAGATAATAGGAAAACATATCATTACAACTGCCATGCTGTAGTGGAATAGATCACACAGAGAGATAGGGGAATCTCCAAACCTCTTCAAGACCCCCTAACAGACACAGTTGAACTGATGTACCACTGATAGGAAGAATATATGATCTCTAGAAGCTCCCTCTGACATGCCTGTGATTCCATTTCTCTTTTCTCTTATATACTGGAAACATGACGAGCCATTGAAAGATGAGGGTAGGATTGCAGTGGAACAGCCTAATGCTAGAATTCTCTGTATTTCCTCTGGCTTAGAAAGAGGTTGGCATGTGAAAAAAAAAAAAGTTTTAACTGAAAAAGGACAAAACCACTTTTTTTTCTTTTTTTCCTTCTCCAGAGTACAGCACAGCAAGCCTAGACATTATGGTTTTTCTCAGTTATAAGAGGAAATAGTTAAGAAGATGGAGCACTGAAAAATTTCAAGCACAGTGCTACCTAAGAATTAGTGTATGCTAACTGAAGCGTGTTACTGCTGGTAGTAACCTGATACCAGTTCTGTCTGTATAAATTATGGTTTTGTTGCAGTTGGTGAGGTCTATTTTTCCTCATCACAACAAAAATCGCACAATTTTTGTTGAGACAGACAGGAGGAGCCATAAAAACAAGAAAAGACAAATGGAGTGACAAAATGTGATTTCACCTTAACACCATCTCAATTATTATGCCATTACATTAATTTTAAAAATTAGCTGCAAAAGTGATTCTAATCACTATTACTATATTATTTAATTTACAATATGGATATATATATATATATTACAATAATGTTTTGTTGAAACTGTCAGACACTGTTTTGTCTCAAAGAATATAATATACTATATGTTTACTTGAGAGAAAGATATTCTAGTGACAATATGATGTTAATAGAAAACTAAATACAGCAACTCTTGTTAAAATCCTGAAATCAAGCCAGAAATACAACACAAAGAGTCCAAAACTTTGCTATAAAAAAGCCATAGAGCTCTTTCACTACTATGGAGCAGCCCAGGAGCCTATCAGCTGCTACAAATGCTGCAACCATTAATAAATGCAGACATAAAGATAAGTTAAATCTGTCAAAGCTAACTAGTAAAGACTTTCTTGACATTCAGCTACTGACTTTCCTTGATGAGACTTTTTGGTATTGATAATGAGGCTTCCTAGCCTTAGTTTAACTTTAGCCTGAGCTCATCAATGCTTTTCCAGAGCTTCTCAATTACCCAGGACCAGGAACAAGGAAAAAAAAAAAATTGAAAACTTGGTTTAGAGTATATTCACATCTCTAGCAGGCATGTAAACACCAGAGGTCTGGAAATGTTGACCTGAAAAGAAGACAATGGACCTCTACAGCTATAAGCCACTGTGTTTGTTTAGTACATGTTATAACTGGGTGCAATTTGAATGGTCTTGAAGCAAAATGTTGCTCCAGCAAGACTGGCTTGGATCTGCTGGCAAATGCTGTGATTGAGTTTGTTCTGGCACTGACCAACTATACTGAAGGCTGGTACCAGTAAACTGAACTTCATTCATTTACTGTACAACAAATAGGAAAGCCCAGCACAGAAGTTTGTTTGTGCAGCTTGTTCATTTATGAAGCTTTTGGTCAGAACAGGATGCAGTCATCCTGTTCTGACCAAAATGCTAAGCATTAGAAAGCTTCACATCCGACTTGGCAATAGAAGCAGGCACAGAAGAAATCTTATTTTGCCACAGTTCTCTTCCTCCAGCAAATGTTCTCAATCTCTGCACCACTCATTTGCATGTATTCATATTGCAAACACACCCACCCACCCAAAAAAAAAAAAAAGCTCAATATCCCCAAATGTCAATGTTTTAAAACTCTGAGCAGGAAACAAATGCCATGGCAGCAGTATCTATGTTTTCTACAGAGGCAAACAGGCAATGGTGAATTTCTATAGTACTCTGGTAGCATATTACAGCAATCAGAAAGTTCTGATTGCTGTTCTAGATTTATCCCAGGTAAATTCTTCAACACTAGAGGCACCTGGAGACTATCAAAAAAGAGAAGAAAATACAGGTAATTGCCGTGCAGAAGCCAGCCAGCTCTATCAGGGACTGTCAAAAATACAGATTAAAAAAAAATAAAATACAGCCTCATTGAAGGCACAGTACTGTTTACCTATTGAGCATAACTTTCAGACTATATGATAAACACAAGATTTTTCCTAACACTGACACAGAACATTTGACATTGCACTTTGATTCCCTGATTTCCAACACTTTCAATAGATGCCAGTAGATAGTTTGACAGGAAAGTAGCTCAAGAATGAAGTATCAGGAAATCAGACTACATAGTGCTGTAAAACACACTGCTAGCCTAGAAAGTCTTTTAGATAGGTATCAAGACCTACTCACAATACCTAAAGGTCTTGGAAAAAAGGACAGCTTGTGATAAGCAAGTATCGGACTTTCAGTAATATCACCATTTTGTTGTCCTTATATATTTTGATGAGTATTGTAAAGCTCATTGGAAATTCAGATACCTACTGCAACACTTGCAGTGCTATTTCAGAAACCAGATTATCACTATGTTTTGCTTGAATGAGATGTATAGACACAGAAGAAGCATGAAAGTAATTTCAGCATAAACCTGCCAGCATCGGCTTGCCTAGTAACCCTAAGGAGGATTTATAAATTATGGTTGCTTCAAAAGTATTATACATAACAATAACAAGCTCCCTGGTACACATAAAACATATTTAACTATAAATGTCAGACAGTGTTCACAGAAGCTTCTTGTTTCCTATATTAGACAATTTATTGCACTCACCTCAACTGATTCACACTGTTCATCATGTAAGTGAGGTGACCTTGGGTAAACATCAAGAAGATGAGGAGGATCATCAAGATGTGTCCTTCTAAAATTGTGTTCGAGAACTTCTTCGTAATCCAAAGTATCAAAGTTGGTTTTCCATAGTAATACCTACAAGAAATCTTCATATCAGTAACTACTTGAAGGCTATTCAGTGCTCAAAACCTAACTATTCAGTAAAGTCTGCTATTACTAGTAGATAACTGCATCATAACAATACTGCAGTGATGTCTTTGTCCAATCTCTACTGCATCACAGGCACTTCCCTAGAGTATCTTTACTTCAAATTTAAAAGATGTGGTTCAATCTATTAAAAAAATAACCTCTAAAACACATCTATAATCACAAAACAAAATAAACTCCTGTGCCACTGAACTGTCCCAAATTACTTTTTTGCCAGATTAAGGGATCATATACTGTTAAATTTCTGCCCCCTATAAAGGCTTGCAGGTCTAATAAGAAAGTTTGAAGGAATAAGAAATGAGAGAGTTCCACGGAACTCTAAAACACCTGGTTCCAGTGTTTTAGCAACAGGAATCTCTTTTCTGAACTTTGTCTAACTATGTTCTAGGTAGAAACCATATACAAGCCACACAATGACCAAATGCAGAAGGTCATAGATACAGAGGTATCTGTACAGAGGTACAGTCTTATGAATATTCCACATAGGCTACTACTTTCCAAACAAATAGGTATAACTTTGCTCTTTCACATAAAAGGCTTTATGTTTTCCATGGCAACAGGTTAATGAAATAAATTGCAATGTGCACATACAGCCAAAAACGTGAGGAACATGACAAAATGCTACACTTTGAGATCTTTTTTGTTTGAGGAATGAAGCAAATAGAAAGAAACAAAAGTATCCAGTGTTTGTCTCAAATATTTAACCTGCTTCTGAACAACATTGTCAGCTGGTTCTACACCAACCAGAAACTTGAAACAAGAAGCAGAGATACTGGTTTTCCTTCTTTTATGAAAGGTACGGAATGATCTGCTGACTGAAAATGTCTTGAAATAATATATGTACGAAGGAAGCAATCTTCCATAAACTTAGAGTGCATCAGCTGCCTCCAGTGCATGCTGTGGAACAGACAATATATTTTGGGTACTGCATGAGGGGTAGAAGATGATACTCTTATGGCCAGCCTCTCCTCATAAGCATGACATTGCCAGCAGAATTTTTCCAACAAATACACCCTACAATTACAGTAAACAATAATCACAGCGAGTTGAGAAGAAGTCCCACAAGCATCCTCCTGGCACACCTGGAAGAAGGCTGTGGACAGATCAGCAAAACGGGATGTTTGAGAAGTACGTGTGTATACACCAAAAGAAAATGGACATTGAAGAATAAAGTTATAGATAAAGATATACACCTTGGTAGTTACCCAACATTTTAAAACTTAGAAAAGTGAAAGTTGCAACAAAATAAATACTCCTCTCCCAGCAAAACTCTCATAAAACAAAGGGAAAAACTTCAACAAACACAGGAAGGCCCATTTTTAAGGTCATTTGAACAGTTATTAGATCTGCTATGACTACTTTTTAAATTCAACATTTAACTAAGGAAGTGTTTCCTGATGAAACTGGATCTTCCCTCTCATATATTTCTGCATGAACCCCCTATATCAAACTGCTGAGGAACATAAGACATAAATTTTTAGCTACTTTCTCCACACTCTCATGCCCCAGAAGCTTTACAACAGAAAATCAGGGCAGGAAAAAAGCAATGACATGACTGTGCTGAGCACACATGTCATTCAGAGGGCTCTGAAGTCAAAGAACTTTGAAGTAAGACAGGCATTCCCAGGATGTGTTGGCATTCAATGGGGAGGCTGTAAAAGGCTTAATACTCTAAGTCCTTGCCTTCAGCAGAGCTTCTCAGATTAATCTTCTGTCACGTGAATACATGCACTTTTGCTCCTCTCAAGTTAAGTATAATATACCAACAGTCATAAAACTCAAAATAAAGACCAAAAGGTAAGGTCAACAATTCAGAATCATGTAGGACTAAGTTGCATTTTGGAACTTAAAATCTTATTTAAAACTTCAGTATGGAAAATCAAAGTTCATACTAGTGGGTCAAGAAATAAATCTTTCCCCCATCCTCAGTTGGCTTTTGTGGGTTTTTTCTGCTTGTAAAATTACTATTACATGTTTGATAACATTTTCACTTTTCCAATAACTTCAAGCCTTGGCAGTACTTCGTACTTTGTGAAAGAAAGCAATTTTTTTTTTATTTCCCAAGACCATCTCTGCTACTAGCTGGAATTTATTTCAAAGTCCACAAAACAGAATATAGCCATGAATTATGGTAAACTCAAAAGATCTTAATTTAAACAGCATAGCTTTTTATACCTACATTGAGCTTTCAGCTTTTTGTAAAAGGAAAAAATGAAAAAGACAACTAAGGAACATTTCAGACTGAAAATTTAAATCTTGTGCTACAAAATTTCTTTCTTTTTGGAAACTTTATAGACCTGATAGAGATGATTCCAAGCTTGATAGTATTGGTTCTTAATTATGAAATTTATTACAGCAGATAGAGATTAATTATAAGAGTTACTGTTTAATATTTTTTAAATGCTCAAATGAATCTTCTTCCCTTTATAAAATCTAGTACTTTACTGTTTCAACAAAGCAAATTAGTAAAGGTAACACCAGGGGTTCTTTTTCCCAATTTTAACCAAAGTTTTCCCAGTAATACAACTTAATACCTACAATTACAGAATAAGGACTTTAAAGGCAGTGAAAACCTAACAAAGCAGGTGCCACTTAATATTAATTGCAACATAACTACTTCATTGGCACTGAATTGCAACACTTTAAATATTCTTAGTTAAAAACCATTAAAAAAACCATTCATTTATTTTAATATGTGAAATAGATGTGGTTAGTCTTCTCCTCATCACAACATCCAATGGAAAGTCTACATAACACACAAGTAGACAGAATGCGTGTGAGTAATTAACAAGTTATTGTGACATACTATATTTAACTCCCATCCACTGTAACAAAGACATTTCATTTAAGGAAACAATACCACAAACCTGAGCATCCACTCCACCTGAGGCAAACTTTTCACCACCTTTTGAAAAAGCCACACAAAGTACAGGTCCCTGGAAAACAAACAGCACACAGTAAAATTAGGCTATTACTGTAATTATGATATTTTAGTACAGAGAAAAACACCGATGCCATTACCTAATGTAATAGATTTTTCAATTTTAATAAAATAAGGAACAATTTTACTGTAGTGAAATTTCTGCAAAACTCGATCGAAAAGTTAATATTGCACATTTTAGTAAGATGCTACATTACAACTACAACAATCTATGCTAGGAAAATAGTGGCATTATCCTTAGATTTTATACTCCAGCTTTGAAATGAAAAATTGCAAAATATATATTACATTACTCAAGGCAATATGTTTGAAGATTTATTATCAAAAATAGGGTTTGTTTGGCATTAAGAGGGAAATGAGGAAATGCTGCCATCCTTCACAAAAGTTATCCTCTGTAAGCCTCCCCCTCCTTAGAAAACACTGCTTTTCAATGGACAATAGTTTTTCAATACTGAAGTGCCAAATAACATGATTTTGAAAGTCAAGTGAATTATTAATGAATTCAGAACACAGCTTTTACTTAACATCAAGTGTGTAATGTTGACAGATAAAAAGCATGGTTACAGGTAAAAACTGATGCATTTCCTTAAGCACTTGTGACAAAGTGCATTAACACAACACCTTGGTGTCCACTAAATTTCATCTGCAAGTTGCAAGATAAAAGACACAATGGCATAAATGTTACTTTCCCTTTGTAAAGATACTGAACAACCTATTAAGATCTCCATTTAAAGAGGATTATTGTGTATACCTTGTGTCCATGAAGAGTGTAAATAAGTCTTTCTCCTAAGAGGTCCAGAATCTTAAGGGTACCGTCAGAAGAAGCAGTGATGAGGTAGTTACCAGAAGGATGGAATGATATACAATTAACCCCTGCTCTGTGAACTGATTTACAGAAGACAATATTCAAAAGCTGTAGATGTCTACTAAGAGGCTATGTACACTTTATTTCTTTGCTCTTTTCTACTTCCCAAAGTACTACTTCATTTAAGGGAAAACAACAAAAGTGCTGAGGCATAGAAGACTCGTCAGAGTATTTGCTTAGTTCTAAAAATTAAGAGAAGCAAAGAAATAAAAACAATTCAGACTGGATTCTTGAGATTGCTAGACTACAAAAAGATACTTACAACATGTCAATATGACTTGTCAACTTTCCCCAGTAATACTCTTAATAAATCACATTTCATTGCAAAGAGTCCCACTGTAAAGAAAATAAAACACACTACATTGTTTTTACCTTTGAAATGCTGCAGTAGCTTGTTTGTTCTAATATCCCATAGTTTCACTGTGTTATTGGAACCTGCAGAAGCTATACATATTCCACTTGGGTTGAAATCCACATAAGCTGGAAATCTAAATATAGTTAATGAAAACAGATTTAGAATGTGTTTCCACAGAAATATTTAGGTGTTTGTACATATAGAAAGCCCACAATATTAACACTGAGCTGCCACAAACTGGTGTGAAATCTACATGTATGGCAACACAATTAAGGCATTTCAAGTAACTGAAATAAGCATAAGAAAACAAGATGTACGTTAGAAATCATAATCTCACTTTTGTTGAAAATACAGTATAATTGATCCAAGTCAAACCTTCAGAGTTTGTGCTAGAGTACAAAGTTCCTGGAAGATAGTACTGCAAAGAGTTTGTAAGCAACCAATAAAATAATTTTGTCTAAGAACTGACAATACTTTGGACTCGAAAAGGATGAAGGCAGCCACGAAATCAGCAAAGCACATCTACAAGATAAATATTCCACTGACTTCTTAACTAATGCTCTGGATCCAAGATGTTTAAGAAAACTGCATATACGTAAAAGCAAGTATTTTTTAAACTTAAAAAAGTCAGATCACTGAAAGTAACAAAATACTCTTTTCATCAACAGGTGGAAAACTCTTCAAGCTTTCTTCTTGTTGAAGCATCCAATATCAAATAGAATTATCAAAATTGAGGGAAAACATGGAAACATTCCAAAATCCAAGAATAATCTCACGTCTGTTTGGATTATCTTTTGATTGCTGGAAAACAGCTGTATAAATGCAGCCACTTAACCTCTTTAGAAAAACATTATATGAATCATTTTAGTTGACATAGGTTGTAGAATTCTGATGTTTTCAGATTTAACATATATAGATGTTAATACCACAGAACATTAAATTAATGCCATAAAATTACATTATTACATTTCTTTTTTTCTATAAAACTTACCCTTCATAATCTGAGAAGGTATTAACACAAATTTTATTTCTTGTATCCCAGATGTTAATAGATTTGTCCTCACCACAGGATGCTATTATTCTTCCATCAGGTGAAAATCTTGAACACACAAGTGTATACATTACTTAAGAGCTGATTCTGCCTAGATTAGCATTAGAGACATAAGCAGCAAAACAGCAGAACCAAGGAAGCCTGTTTGAAATAAGGATGCACAGCATTTAAAGGACATTTGAACTTCTAGTATTTCTCATGGATTAATAGAACTGAAAAGAAAAGCTTCTCCCCCTATTCCACTCTAGCCCATTTCACAGTCAACTACAATTAAAAACAGAGCCATAAGCAAGAGGAGAGGGGGCTGGAGGAAAGCAACCTCAGGATGTCGCTTCAGATGACAGAGATTATTATAAAAAAACTACAGGTAAAAAGACAAAGGAGGACACGGTAGAATCTTGTGTTCAATGTTAACCTATATTTATGTTCTCTGAGTTCTTTCTAAACTTACAAATAGTGGGTAAAGCATTCACAATTATTCCTAGGCTAGCAGATCAGTTTTTTAAAGAGAAAAATTGACTTGTCTGTAACTTTCTCAATCATTATTATTTCACTTATTGAGCAACTGCACAATGACATTGAAAAACTGTTCAAGAATTTTCGCATGTGGTTTCCTAGAGCTTTTCTTTTTCTTTTTAACAATCAGATACTTTGAAACTTTGTAGGGGTCTGCACCTCACTAGTGTTAAACTCCTTTCTCAAGAAGCTTATTATATCGGGACTCTCCTAGCTGCAGATTTTCTATTAATATGGAGGAAAGCAAAAAAAAATTTTAAAAATCAGCAAACAATCTTTTCTTGTCTTTGAAGAGCTGTCCTGTCTTTAAAGAGTATGACTCCTAACATGCAGTCCAAAGGCCATTTCTTTTACCTTTTCCAATTATGTCAGTTTAACTCATCTGGATTCATGACCGTTCTTTAATGCCACTACTATTCCAAGAATAGTTGAGAAAACCCCTACAATCCATGATAAATCTAGACATGAGTGCTGGGAAATAATACAACAAAAAACCAAACAAAACTGAGGAAAGACAGGATGCTGACTGAAAATAAATACAGAAGACCCCATTTGTCCTTTAATGTAGTAGAATGAAGACAGCAACTGATTTAGTATGTACACATATTAACACAGAGCAAACTTTCATACGTCAGCTAGGTCTATACAAAACATCTGTGCATAAGATTCATTTATTAAAATTTAATTACTGGTGAGAGACTTTTCTTCTCTTATTTCTATGCTGGGATATAAAATCCCCTTTGTTAGGAATTCTACTTTACCAAGACAATAAAACAATACTTACTTGGCACAGCGAACCCAACCAGTGTGTCGGAATAGGGTAGACAAAAGGCGCTGATAGCTAACACTCCATATTTTTACTAATTTGTCATTGGATGCTGAAACTACAGAGTAGCCATCATGGGAGAAGCTCACACTCCGAACAGATGCTGTATGACCTTTCAGCACTGATGATTCTCCGTGACTAAGGGGGGAGCAAAGAAAATGAAACAAAACCTCAAATGTCAAGTCACAAATCACAATTATATTAAAGAGCTTAAATACCCATAAAAATCAATGTTGGCATATTTAGAGTCTTACCCAAATGAAAAAGCAGTATTCAGAGGCCAAATCTTAATGTCACCATTATCTTTTTACTTATTTAAATATTATTAAAATAACATTCCTTAAGTCGCGTTTAAGATGACCAATTTTACAGAACAGTGCAATTAAGTAGCAGAAGTGGCCTTTAGTCTCATTAGCATTAGTATTTGAAAGAGAATTTTGTATATAGTACTCTATAAACGCTTGAAAGTTCAAGTAACATCAGTCTAAGATCATACTGAATTACTCATAATTACTACTACTCAAGAACAATCTGATAAAGCAAGTAAATTAATTTTTTTTCCCAAAAACTATTGTTTTCTTCATCACTAGTCTCCCCAAAATAAAGTGCAGGCATACAATCCTTATTAAAATATAATCTTTAAGCCAGAGAAGTATTAAGAAGCATAGCTCTACACACATGAAATTGTGACCTCTGAGTTGTTATATTTTTCTTTTGAAACTACAGAATATTCAGAAAAGAACAAAGTAATACAATAAAGAACCATGTTGCTTATGGTCCCCAGTCTCTGTTTCTGTCAAAGCCCAGGCATGTGGGAAGGAAAAAGAAACTTGAGTAAAGTGTCCATTTTCACACTGCACAATAATGAAACACATCTCCAACACTGCTCAGTTATACTCACATGCAAGGAATCCACAGCCTGACAGTGTGATCCCAAGAAGCTGAAGCCAGCACCCGCCCATTCTCCAAAATAAAGTGCAGCCATGCAATCCTTATTAAAATATAATCTTTAAGCCAGAGAAGTATTAAGAAGCATAGCTCTACACACATGAAATTGTGACCTCTGAGTTGTTATATTTTTCTTTTGAAACTACAGAATATTCAGAAAAGAACAAAGTAATACAATAAAGAACCATGTTGCTTATGGTCCCCAGTCTCTGTTTCTGTCAAAGCCCAGGCATGTGGGAAGGAAAAAGCAACTTGAGTAAAGTGTCCAATATTCACACTGCACAATAATGAAACACATCTCCAACACTGCTCAGTTATACTCACATGCAAGGAATCCACAGCCTGACAGTGTGATCCCAAGAAGCTGAAGCCAGCACCCGCCCATCTGGTGAGAACTCTACACTTGTCACCTCTTCCGCATGGCCCGAAAATCTGTAGGCGCTGCACTGTGTCTTCAGCTTCCACAATATGAGAAGCCTATCCACAGAGCAGGTAACTGCAAGAAGTGAAAGACATTAGGAGTCTGCTCACTGCTCTTATGAAAGTCAGAGCTAACAACTATGGATTTAGATTCACCAGAGAACTTAATGGGTATTATGGGAGGGAAGAGTTATTAGGATTTAATGGATACTTAGCCTAAGCAGAAGTGTGGTAGCAAGTGATGCCAACACCAGGCTTTCAGAAGGATGTTGCAAGACACAAGACTAGGAGAAGTAAAGGATAATTCTTAACAGGTAGCTCTCTCACATACTAAGCCAACTGGCTTACAAGTACTTTGATGATAGAGAGCAAAATATTCAAAGCTGAACACCATGCATGTCAGTAGGTATGAATCCAGATTTGGTTTTACCAAATCCTAAGAACAATAAGCAAATTCTTCAGTAATCTCATTTTGATCTCCGAGATGGAATTTGTTTCAAGTATCAAGTGTTTAACTCCAAAAAAAATGTCAACTTAAATTGAAGACATGACTTCTAACACTTTAGATATCTACACTTGAGTGACAAAATTGATATATGATAATTCTATAATCCTATTTAAGTACCAATTTTATAATACTAACATTTGTCTAGTTCAAAAGAGAACAAAGCTGCCAGTCTGAAAATAGAGCATGCTTGAGGGTAGGTTTTTTGCAGCCACTTTACAGGTGAACTATACTATCTACAGTCAAAAAGGAAAACCTAACTTTTACCAGAGCTTGACCATTTTCAGGAAACTATGAGAAGCAAATTAAACTGGTACATGTGATTTTCCTACATCCTATCATCTTCATCGCTGCTAAATGTTAGTATACAGGCATAAATAAAACAAGGTATTCACACTCCCATCCCTCAGTTGTCAAATTCCTAACCCTAGTAGAGAAAAGGGAGAGGAAGAACAAGAGCCTCCTGGAAGTTGGAAGAGTACATGAAGAAGATGGCTTTTCTCTCCTCAGTTTCTTTCAAACACCAACATAGCACAAAGAAATTGAGTTTCCTTATTATCACATGTCAGGGCAAGCCTCAAACAAGGCAAGCCTCAAACAAAATATTAACTATTAAATTCCCCTTATGAATTTGCTATAAAGATACTGTTTTTATTCCTAAAAGACTAGCTTCTGCTAAAAGATGTGAGACCAGACTATCCCTATGCCTATATCAACAGGCCTATATTTGAAAAAGAAATACAGGATATTTTCCCCCCACTTCAACTTTTCAAAACCCTGTTTTACAGCAGGGTCTTTCTAATTGTACTTGAAAGAATTCCTTTTCCCCTTTGATTCTGAAAAGTGATCTACAGTGGAGTAAAACGAAAAGGAAAAAGTGAAATATAAGCTAAAATAGAATTTGAAGGCATAGGGCTGGAAATGTGAAACAGACAAGACTGATGGCTTCTAAAACAAATTGCTGATGAACTACCAAATACCCGTGCAGTATCAGCTTTCAGTTCTAAAAATTGAGGGAAATATTCTTAGAAAGATGACAATACCATTCATTCAGAGCCTGGTTTCATGTAGTTTGCTGTCTCATAGATGGGCTGTCCCAAGGTAAATGAGACAGAAGCAGTGACCTGAAGTTCTCCTTCTGTGGGACATCTGTGGCCATCTTCCTTATTTTCCCTCTGCTCTCCCTGCCACCTATGCAATACTTAAATATTGGATCAGAAAAAAAAAAAAAATTAAAAAAAAAAATCACAGACTGTCCAGAAGCATTTTTTCAGGATGTGCTGTAGCACAAATAGGCCTATTGCTCCTCAGAGAATACGTAACATAACCAGAACCGTGATTAGAGGTGAAAGACAATTTGCCCTTACTATGATCAACTGAAAAATATAACTAAAATGTAGAAAGCTGAAAATTCACACAGAGCTGACTCTAATATACAACTTACTCCAGTTTATAACCTGAGTGCCTTTTCTGTTTTAAAATCAACGCTTCTGTACACACCCACATATAGCAGACACATCACTGGATAATTTGCTTTTCTGCCGATGAGTCATTACAGAACTGAACACCAAAAAATAAAGAATTGGCCTTATGCAAATGCCAAGTTGAGAGATCTACAGCAAAGTGGTGTGCAAGCAGATACCTAAGCTTCACATATGCCATGAAAAAGATCTTGTGGTATTTGCAATGAAACAAAGTTCAATTTATGAATTGTGACTATTGATGGTATACATTTTTATATATACACATGCAAATATATGAACACAAGTTGCTGTAATACAGAATTCCCATTTCACTCTCATTTCCCACAATAACAAAGCGGTGACTAAGAAAGTTGTGCAAAGATCAAAAGAGACAACCTCAAACAGGCTTTAACAGCTCGATGTACATCTCTCAAAATACTGAAGCATCTCCAATATAATTAATCACTCAGTGCAAGAATTACAGGGCAGATGAAATACAGTGCACGTGATGGGTGTGTGAATATTCAAACCCTACCACTGCCAACAAACCCCCAAATTTAAAGGAACCCTGCAGCTCTCAATGATACAGTACAATGTCACAATGTAAACACATTTTGTAATGAATTGCAAGGTTTCCTACTTGGAGAAAAACTATTATTAATTGAACATCTGTCAAAAAATCCAATCTGGAATTCTAAGCACAGTGGATAAAATACGAAGAACTTTTAATAACTTCTATCAATTCAGCTTATTGGCAGTTTATTATTCAGCTTTGTTGCATTCTGTATGCGTGTACACAAGAGGAAAAGAACTGAGACAAGTCAGCACACTAGGCAACGTTTAATTTTCTGGATTTTATTTTTTCAAATGAAATCCCAAAGCCCTCCACATTTATTCAGTGTTAAGGTTACATTCAATTTCTTTTAAGTGACTTAGAATCAGTAGTTTAAAATATATACAAGCATTCACCAAGTCTTCAAATTCTAACAAGAATAGAAAACTATTCAGATTTTCAGATTTCCAGAAATCTGTACATACTGAAAAATAATTGCATAAGAATATTGAAATGGTAAGTTGTTGTTTATTTTTCTCTACTTTCTTTCTCTCTCTTTCTCTAGTCCCTCCTCCTTTTATTCACATGTTTTTTATTCTCATTGGGAAGGTTTTGAATTTTTTTTTCTTCTTTTTTTTTAGGGGCAAGTAATTTTGGTTTTTTTGTTCTCCCCAGTTTGTTTCTAAATAACTCCAAAAACAGAAAGGGAGGTCATAGGGAGGAGGAAAGGTTCAGATACATAGAAAGAATAACTTTTCAAACACAGAGGCAGATTCACTTACAATTATTGCTTAAATAGATAAGGAACACTTTGAATGCCAGGTTTAACTTGAAGGTATTTCTTTATACAAAAAGCAGTTTTTGCCAAGTGCTAAAAAATTAACTGTATAAAATTTGCATAGTCTGTATTCACATCACTTAATTACTTTCATCTGAAGAAACATGGATTGCACATGCTATTTATGATCTGCCACATAAGAGAACCTAGGCCTTCTTCCTGTCATTTCTATTGAATGTTAACAGCTTACAGAAAGCTTTTCACAAAAGCACATACTTTATATAATTTATTGCCCCAGTACATAACAACTGGCTGCCTTTTAAAATTTGATAAATTGTTCATAACTTGCAGGTACACAAAAGAATTCCTGCTGCAAAGTGGAATGCAATTTTTCAGGAATGCTTCCCTTATGTAGTACAAAGTTCCCTTTTTTTTTAAACAAACAAACAAACCAACAACAGCAAAAAAACAACTTAGGGAAAAAAGGAAGATAAAAAAGGGAAAAAAACCAAATTGCAAGTAACTGCCTAAAAATAAATTAAAGTCTGAAAAGAATCCATGCCACACAGTGGCAAGCATTTTTAGCATCATTCAATGCTTCATTCCAAGCTCCAAATTTTCTTCTGTTCATCTTCTATGGCAACCTGTTTCCACCCAAACCTCTCAAAGCTTTCAAGACAATAATATTTAAGAATATGTTGTAACTTACTCTTACTCTATTTTTGGCAAAACTTCAACTACATCAGGTCTCACTTGTCCCTTTGTAACCCTTCTACCTACTAAAACCTGTAGGAAATGCATACCCACTAAGGTCCTCAAACGTCCAGATAACTAATGCTCACTAGCTTAAGTTTCTACCTACCAGCCCCATGTAAAGACTTACTACACTATGGCTACTGAAGAACATTTACCACTTCAGTGAGAGTAATAAAAACAGCTGGAATGCCCAACACATTAAGAAAAGTGTTCAACTTAAATCTTATGAAACTAAAATACAGATACTAATGCAATTTTTTTTCTAGTACACAATATATCTATCACATCTACCATCTATAATCACAATCAAAACATATTAGTGATACCAATCAAGATCACTAATTCAAGAATCAGTATTCTTCAAAAACTCAGGATAACAGAAAAAAGAAAACATTCTAAAAAATAATTCTTTGAACCACCAATAAATCTTAGTTTCCTCCAAGCTGTCCTTGGTCTTTTCAACTCCTCTCATGCCAGAAACTTCAGCTTCCCAGTCTTACCCAAGGTCTTCAGTGGTATTGTTTCGACTGGAAACAGGCAGCTTATGCTGTATTATTTCAAAACTCTTCCTAGGGCTGACCCATGCCAGCTGTTGCTAAAACACAAAAAGCAAAATAGCCCAAATGTTCCTCTATGTTACCTTTCTCTACCCTGCTGACAGACCAAATGAAAAAGAAAACCAAAAACAACAAAAAACCCAAACATGGTCTAGATCACATAACTTTTGTGTCCATAAGACGTGGAGCTGAACACGGAAAAGCTTACACTGAAGTAATGTATACATTAAATATACACCTAAGAAACAACAGTAGCTAAGGCAATTTTGTGATTCCTTTCCTTCTCTATTGCCTTTAAACAAAATTCTTACTTGTAGCCATCCCTATTTCTTCCATTTGTGATATCACCAACATGTCCTTGATTGCACTGCTACCACCCTCTCCTCTAAATGTGTGAGAGCTCCTGACGAAGCCCCATGGGGTAAGATTTTTACAATAGGTACTTGTACCTATTGTAAAACCAAACCCTTCTAGCGAATAAACTTCCTATTCTTCTGTACAATATAGTACCCTTAACAGCGTGTACATTCCCAGAAAAATGCAGATCATTACAAAGCTTAGATTCAACTTTCCACATCAATGTCTATTCAATCACATGCTACTGTAGCATTACTTAGAGTGTGTTAGATACATATTTTATAATGTATCTGCAACATAGCTAATACCACTGCAAGAACCTTAACTTTTACCTCTGTAAGTAAAAATTTTTTGTTTACATGGAACATTATCTCGCAGGATTACTGCATAGTTTTAAGATTTAAAAAATCCCTCTTCAGTCCGCTCAGAAGCCTTTGTTTTATAATCAAAACTGAGGAAAGTTATAACAGATCAAAATTTTACAAAAATAAAAGGCATTTGCTGTTCTAATCCATGTTTTAGAAACCAAACCCCACTATTTACTTTTGCTTTCCATACAGTTCATCATAGTAGACAGTTTCTACACTACTACAGACAGATGTGAAAACGTGTCAAGGTATTTGATCAAACATTGCTATCTGCTCACATGTGAAAAAGCTGGGAGATCACAGTCCATCCAACTCATACTACCAGCAGTGATTATTTCTCAAATTGCCAAATCTGATTTTTATCTCCAGCATTACAAGTTCTCATTTGCACATCAGCATGCCCCTCAGCCGTACGATAAGCAGTAAGGCATTTCCCTGAATGAGGATGATAAATAGTCCCATCTTCCTTGAAATGCCAGATAATAATTTCTGGGACAGGAGATCCATCTTTTGGGCAGCTCCTCATACCTATGAAGTCTTCGCGCTCAGGGACTTCAGCGCATAGCTCAGTTACAGAGTTAAATCTAATCTCCTGATTTGATGTATATTCAAAAAATTGGTTGCCTCCCTGACCATGACAGCCAAAGAGAGAAAGGTGAGACCCGGTAGGATTATGTTCCTGTAAGACATAGTCAAGGCACTCTGAAGGTATTCCTCTGCTGCGGATAGCACCGTGCCAGCCAGGGCGATCCTCTGGTACGTGCAACTCAGCAAATACATTTTTTAAATACCAGTGAAAACTCTTGCATTTCAAACGCTCCCTAAGAATCTTTCTTTCAGAAATGTCTCCATAGTTTTCTTTCCTTGCTGAAGGATTTCTGTTGTAAAAGTGATCTTTGAACTCATCCATCCACACCTCAGCAGCACGTGCTGTGTTCTGAAGGAAATTTGGTCTAGCATAGGGCGCACGCTTTGGAAACACATGGCCCACGTGGGAGCACGGATGAATTTCCAACATGCCTCCACACTGCCAAACCCTAAATGATAATTCTAAGTTCTCCCCTCCCCAAACATCCATTCCTGTATCATAGGTTCCCAGGTACTCAAAATACTTCTTGCTGACAGCAAACAAGCCACCAGCCATAGTTGGGGATCTGATTGGGTCGGTATCCGACTTGCGCCTGAGACGTTCGTGTTTAGGCACCGAGTGCCACTGGAACGTCAGCCGCCAGTCAAACCCCCCAATCATGGGCTCCGCCGTCTGCATGTAGTATTCAAATGTCTTCCAGTCAATGGTGTCAATGACAGGACACACAATAACAGTCTCATTCTCAGCAATCCTCTCGAGCAGTGGTTCCAGCCAGCCAGAAACACATTCACAGTGACAATCTAGGAATGTGAGAACATCACCGGTAGCAAAGGTAGCGCCAATCAAGCGTGCACGAACCAATCCTTCTCGCTTGTTGGTTCTTATCAAGCGAACTCTTTTCAGACTGCTTATGTATTTTTCGAGTTCAGCCTTCAAATACACTTTATCACTCAGGTCATCCACCAGTATAATTTCTTTCAGAAGCACTGAAGGTGATGTTTCAAGAACACTATGTATCGTCCGCAGCAGTGTTGACCAGGCTTCATTGTAGAAAGCAATTATAACAGATGTTGTGGGCAGTCTTCTGTAGTTGTAAGATTTAGTTTTACAACCACTCAGTCGATTATCTTCAATGTGCCGGTGGAGAGAAATTTTATCACTTAAATAAATATTTATTGCATACTTCTCAATCAGCTCTTCCTCCTGTTTCTGTTCCTCAGGACTCAGCTGGGGACGAGAAGGTTTACCCCATTCTCCTAGAGCATAAGGATCAGGTGGAGGCTTGTCATAAACTGGACGAGCCAAATCGACAGCTTTTTCTGCCCCGTCAGAAAAGCGCCTCTCCCATTTCCCTTTAGTGATGCTCTTGCCGGCGAGGGAGACACCGAAGGAAGAAACCGACAGCTCGACCACAAAGTAAGCGATCATTAAGAAGCCGAGAAACATGCAGCTTTTGCGGATCCACGTCCATCTTCTCGCCAGGCGAATCCTCATCTTAGATAGTTAAAAGGAGCTCGCTGGCAGAGAGGAGTCCGTGAACTCCTGCCGGCTCTCCCACGCCCCCAGGGAGGATGGGGCTGCAGGCACTCGGGCTCGGGACGCCGGCAGAGTTTGCAGCCAGCCCTCCGCGGTGGGCCCGGTAGATCCAGGGGGACCGCGGGGGAGGGGGGCGGCAGCGGAGGCACGGAGCAGCCCCTGCCCCTCCGGCCGCGGCGCTCCCCTCACTTACTTCCTCCTCCTCCTCCTCTCTCTCCGCGGGACAAACCCCTCCTCCAGCCTTGTGGTTTGCTCAAAAAGTTGTCGCTTAAGGAAGGGGAAGAGACTCCTTAGCCCGCCCGAGGGCGCGGGAGCCCGCCCCGCCTCCGCGCCCGGACCTGCGGCCGGAACCGCCGGGCGGCTCCGGGGAGGGAAAGAGGGAGGAGGGAGCGGGCTGCCCCGCCCGGAAAGCCAACGGCGCCCGGCCCCGCACTCACCCATCTCCGCCGCGTTCGCATCGAAGGCGACGCCCGTCACCGCCGCCGTGTGGCCGCGGAAAGGCCGGATCAGGACGGGGTCCTCCTGGGGAGAGGGTGCGCACCGTCAGGCTGCGGGCGGGGGCGGCCGCGCTCGCCCTCCCCCGCCCCTTGGGGGACGCTAACGCCCCGCGCGCGGCGTCCGGAGCGATCCCCCAGCGGGGGCGGCCCCGGGCAGCCCTCGGGGCCGGGCGATACCCTCCGGCCGCGGCTCGCCTGCCTGCCCGCCGTCCTGGCTGCCGCGGCCGTCGCCAGCGGCCGGGGCCGGGCCCTTACCAGTGGGGAGGCCATGGGCGGAGCGGCCCGTGAGAGCCCCGCGCTCCGGGCGCGGCCTGCCGAGCCCCGGATTCATCCGCCGCGCCAAGAGCGCGGAGCCGCAGCCGCCCATGCGCGGCCGCGCTGCGCGGGGCGGGGCCGCGGCGCGGGCCCCGAGCGCGGGTCGCTCTTAAAGCCGCAGCGCCCCCGCCTGCCCCGGCCCGGCGGGGCTGGAGCGGGCCGCCTGCCGCAGGCGAGACGGGAAAGTTAAACCCTCCGGGGCCGGCCGGTGGGCACAGCGGCTTAGGGGCTGCGGGGCTGAGCTCCCAGCGTGGGGCATGCCTGCGGAGCCGCAGACATAGGTGGAATGCCCGGCTAGCGGGAGATCTGGCCCATGTTACCTCGATTTTGTGACTTACAAATTCATGAAGGGCAGCTGTGTTTAAAACCTTGAACTGATTTTGTATTAAGCTACCTTAGATAGTTTGGCCTCTTGGTTGTTTCTTATTTTGGTCAGACTTTCTAGATTTCTAAATTGGCACTCGCTTCTGTAGCATACAGACCATTAATGCTCTAACAGACTACACCAACCTTAAACAAAATTAAGAAAACCACAATGCTGTAACATTGCTGTTCGTAGTGCTGTTAATGCTTATGGAAAGCTAGGGGAGGGAAACAACCTCTCCGGAAAAGCACCGCTGCCATAGCTTTGCTAGTAAAAACAGGGTGACGGCAATTAGCAAAAAGAATGGCTGTGATGTCAAAGCTGTCATTTGATAGGCGAGTGTTCCTGAAGAAGTAACTCATACTGCAATTACCCTTCCTTTCTGTTTTAAATCCAGTCTGCCTTTTACTGGTCCTTCTGACATTAAACTTTTACATCTACAGAATCAGGTCATTAATTAGGCCAACATATAAGAATTGTCACTTATAGGACAGTTCCAAATAAATTGTGTTTAACCATGAAATGCACATTTAAAATTATAACTTTGGAAGTGGTGAAAAAAATAGGATTATCACAAGTATATAAGGCAGTTTCCATGAAAATCTTCTAACAGTCCTTACATTGAGGTTATTTAGGCTGATAATTTGCCATTTTGACTTCATAATATGAACCCTTTTCAAAAATATAAATGGTGGCACAGGACACATTGCCTTTAACTTGGACATAGCAAAAGCTACAGCATTTTTGCCATTATTTGTTTTTGGTTTGCTTATTGGTGGAGGTTTGGTTTGGTTTGTTTTGTTTTTTTTCCCTTCTACACAGCTCACCCTCCCATCCTTTTTGTTTTAGTCCCTATGATTTAGATCATAAAGTAAAATGTAGCATTTTAAAAAGTTAGTAATGATGAGACTTAAATGTTCTGCACTCTACCCCACTGCAGGAACAGTAAGTTAACTAGTTAAATTGACCTCTTCACCATTATTAAAGTCTTCCAGCCTTTCTCAACTTTTTTCCCAGCTATCTTCTTTCTGCCAGGTTTTTTTCAGCTGTGAATGATGTGTCTCATCAGGGAGACTACATTTAGATTCTGTTCCTCTGGGCTACTATGAAACTTTGTGTGATCTTAATTTATTCTGCATCTTTTTATCTCCAGAATGGGAGAAACTACTTTCTTTGCTGCTTTAATTGTGTGCTGCGTGTTTTGGGTATTTCTTGTACCTTGTGTTTTTGGGTTTGGATCTGTTCTGGAAGCTGCTTAAAACCCAGTGGTCAGAAACATGTTACTTTTTTTAGAAACTGAGCTGAATGACAATTCCCAGTCCTACTGAATCCTTTTCCTTTTGCTTTCTTTAGAGCAGGTCAATATATTTTACTAATTTTGGTATGCTAACACTAAACTGTAATCTCTACCTGCCCACAGAATTTCTGGACTATAAATTGCCAGGTGATAGGCATAAAGCAAAGGAAGAGCTGTGATTTTGGAGAGAAGGAGGCTGGCATCCCTCTTTCTACAATTAGATAGATAGATGAATGTTTCTCAGGTTGTAGGGCTTACAGAGTTAACCTGTTTCTTGCTGTTTCTCCTCACCTGAGAGTGTTTTGAGGAAGTATTCCTTTACTGCAGACATGTAATTAGCTATAGTGGCTGTAGTTATAAAGCTGGCAGGTAATAGTTTTTATGATGATTATGTTCCCTCATTAGTATGTATAGATTTTATTTTTTAAATTATTTTAAGATTATTGTAATCTCCTAATAACACAATTATGAGTTGCATTGTCTTTTTAAGGTTGTGATATGCAAGAGCAATTTACTGCAATAAGTTGTGCACTGTGATGACAATGATAAATGGTGTCTCAGAAAATATGTTCCAAGCATCATGTGTCAGCAGGCTGCTGTTTCAGCAGCTATGGAGTTGGTTTTTTTTTTCCTCAGGCACTGTGTTAAGGTAGTATATGTCCAAACAAGAATTGTATCTAGAGAAAAACACTTTAAGATGGTAATTCCAGTCTTGTGCTGATTGCATGGCCACTGCAGGAAAAGAATTAATAAAAGGATGTGTAGCATTCAAGGACACTTGGACAGACATGATGACCTCGGTGCATGATGCTGCAATGCACACATTAATTACACTAATCACATATGGTTGCATAATGAAAATTGATGTAAAACAATCATGAGCACAAGGGGCAAATATACCGTCAGTATAGTAGCCCACCAAAAATTCTTCCATGTCTAAAATTAGGTATATTAACTTAGTGTTAATCCTACTTTAAAATAAAACTAAGAGCCCCAGCTGTAGTTATGTGGGATCCTATTGGGAGCAGCTGTGGTAGCAGCAGAGCTGTCCAGGCTGCTGAGAGGCCTCAGGAGGTCGTACTCTGTCACTAGAGGGGAGTGTGAGATCTGCTTTGCCAGCATGGTGTTATTCCACCACGTGGGTATTCATGCACTTACATGCAAGAGGAGAATGTTAACTGCAGGCTGTCTTGCTGTCATAGAACCATTATACCTTATGATCTTTCCATCCTCTGATCCTACATTTTTTCTCCTCCAGCAAAATTGTTATGAAAATAACATAAATATTAAAACTATGAAATAACTTGTGGAGTAGTGTTGGTTTTTTGCTTCTGTTGAAATTTTCTTATCAAAATCCCATTAAAGTCTGTTTGCCACCAGCAGCAAGAGAATGGAAAAGAAAAGAACATCAAGTAGGTACATAACAATTTGAAATACAAGGATGATTTGGAATACATCTGATGTTACTTTTAGTCTAAGAAACATCCTGGGGTTCTGAGGGAATTAGCAGTTGTAATAGCAGAGCCGTGTCTCCATCATATTTGAAAAGCCTTGATAATCAGACTGTGACTGCCATTCAGTGACTGGAGTGACTACCTGTAACTATCTCAGGCACTGAAGGGAAGGGATCACCACACCATGACTGCCATTCAGTGACTGGAGTGACACTGACTACCTGTAACTATCTCAGGCACTGAAGGGTAGGGATCATCACAGCCAGCCCCTGGGAACTGCTGGCCAGTCAGCCTCACCTTTGTGCCCAACAAGATCAAGGAGCAGATCCTGCTGGAAGTCATGTCAAAGCATAGGAGGGGTGATTGTATGAAGGTGATTAGAGACAGCCGACATGGCTTTGCCAAGAGCAAATCATGCCCAACTAATCCAGTGGCTGCCTATGATGGAGTGACTGCATCAGGAGACAAAGGAAAGATAAGTGATGTCACTTCTCTAAAGCCTTGAATACTGTCCCTTCCAATGCTTTTCCCTCTAAATAGATGTGGATTTGATGGATGGACTATTAGATGGCAAGGAATTGTATGACTGCAATGAGTGCTGAGTGGGGCCTATAGTATTTAATATATTAATGACATAGATAGTGGGATTGAGTGCACCTTCAGGAAGCTCATGGGTGACATCAAGGTGAGTGGTTCATTTGATCCAGGGGAAGGGATGCCATCCAGAAGACCCTGACAGGCATGAGGAATTGGCATGTACAAACATCATGAAGTTTAAAATTGTTCTGCACCTGGCTTGAGGCAATGCCCAGTGTCAATATACACTGGGGGATGAATGGACTGAAAGAAGGAGAAGGTACTGGGAATACCAATGGATGAGAAGCTGGACATCACCCAGCTATATGCACTTCCAGCCCAGAAAGCCAAATGTATTCTGGGCTGCATCAAAGGTAATGTGACTACTGGATTGAGAGGGGTGACTCTCCCCCTCTGCTCTGCTCTAATGAGATCCCTCCCGGAATATTGTGTCCAACTCTAGGACACACAACATAAGGAGGACATGGACCTGCTGGAGCAGGTCCAGAGGAGAACCACAAAAATGATTAGTAGTCTATTGATGCAGATAGATGTTTGAGATTTTTCTTTTCCAGTGTAGGGATTGTATTTGTATGGAAGGATAAATAAGAGAATTTATCTCTTATTACTGATGCCTGAAGGGAAACACGTGTGACAGAAAACTGCATAATTCAAGACCAGCACTTTAAAGCAAATAACCATCTGGATTAGAAGCTGGGAGAGACAATTACTCTGCCAAAGAACCTAAAGTCATTAGAATTTGTATAAAAGTGGGTGTGTTATCCAAAGGTCCTTTTTTATTTTTTCCTTTTAATTAGATACTTTTGTGTAAAAGATACATATCTTCATAATGACTATGGGGATTAAATCCCTTAATGTTCCTCCCTTAGTACCCAAACAGCGCAATAAAAACACTCAGCATGTGTTGAGCTGCATTTAAGTCTCTTAGTGTTACCTTAAATGCCAGATGATAACTCTTGCCCTCTATAATATATGTGCATTATTTGAATCTCATAAAGTTTGCAGTCACTAATTGTTTTTGGATAATTGAACGAGTTTTACTATGAAATTTTCTGGGATAATCCTATTATGGTGTTTTATATCAGTAGCATTGCTATGTGGATGAATACCCATATACAATTCCAACTTTAAAGAACATCTTCCTTTTTTTCCCCCGTAATGTTTTAATGGATGATCAATACCAGTAAGGTGTCCTGTGTTGCCATGGGTATATCAGTAAATACATTTTTATTTCTATGCACTTTCATCCAGCTTTTCTAAAAATAAGTAAAGCAGGTTTTTTCTAAATAGATATGTAATTTGGTGTCTCTCTGCCATACAATACCTGAAATTCTGTCATGTTGCAAAATTCAATGTATTGGAATCAAGTTAATTTAGCAAATTGTTTGGTAATGTTCACTTTAAAATTAAGAACTATTCCTGTGTCTTATTGAGTTTGTTAGAACTGTATCAATTTTAGCAGAATTTAGTACAACATAGCAAAGGTTACTACAAATGTATTAATGCTTCAGAAGGTGCTGTATAGAGTGATTTAGAGCACCTTCACTTAGTACATCTTATAACAGGATCGTTCATCTGCTATAATGTGGATGTTAGCTGCAAAGGTGAATCAATGAAAACTGGTGAATTGTATGGAGATGCCTAGTTTGGTAAAGTATCTCTTTAGGTGTGTACTAGAAGGGGACATTTCACCTAAAGGAGAACAATCTAGGGAATAGAATAAACACAAGCAAGGAATCTAGAATAAGAAATCTAACTAGAAAAATGAGCTCTTGATATCAGAGCTCATCTAAATTTTCAGGAAAAAATGTAATTGTCCAAGTGGAACTATATTATGCACATATAAAGGTAATTTTAGCAAGTGGCCTTTTTAAAAAAAAAAAAACCCAATTCTTATAACTCTGAATTTTATTTCTACATAATTTTCAGGGGTAAGTATTCCCTGGAAGCACACTAGTAATTTCTTGGAGAGCTGAAATAAGAATTGTGAGCTAGACATTAATCCTGTCTCTGATTTTTCTATAATCTTCCATAAAATTAGTTTATTTAGAGTGCATGTTTTCAACAGCAGTCTTCCAATAGCAGTAAAGCTAAAATAAGTGCTTGAAGCCAATGTCTGCAACTGCCAGGTACAAAGTAAGACAAATGATAACAATTGTAATTACAAAACGAGTGAGGAAAAACAAGATGCCACAATTATTAAAAATAAGGAACTTAATGGTTCCTGAACAACCACAGCTACGGCATCCGTGATGTTAATTTCTTCTGCTAATTGCTTTCTGAAGGGAGTTCTGACCCACCAGAGACTCCAGGTGCTTAGCAGGGGCTGTGCTCTATGCATTTGTTGGGCAAGGTCATAGTGCAAGTCTCCCAGCTCCACACCCCCTATGCATCCTCTAAAAGGATCCTTGACTCTGCATCTCATGGCTGCTCCAGAAATTACTTGGGTGCTGATTCAGAAGTGTCACTGCTCTCTCCTCTGCTCATGCTTTGTGGCATCTATCTAAGGAGCCAGTTTATTTTACCAGGGCTGAACCAGACTTCTGTTAGTATGTTTAAAAGAGCTAGGAGATTTTGATTCTCTTAGGTTAGCTACCCATCCAGTGGGACAGGACTCAGGCAGCAGTGGCAGCTGCTTCATTTTCAAGAGAGTTGCAGAGAAGATATGAGAGACAAATTACCAATTACATCTGTGTTCATCACTACTTTACCAGAGTAGGGCAGGGACTTGTGTCTGGTCAAGAAAAGCCTGCATCTGTACTCTTTTTATTTTTTTACTTCCTTTTTTTTCTGTTGCAGCACTGGCTGCTTGGGCAGGAAGAACTTTCCAACATGACAGTTGGCAAACCCACAACATGACAGACTGCCACAGATGCTTCCTGCTGCTACCATATAGATTTTCTCTTGACTATTACTTGTGTGGCTGATGCAGAGAGAAAAATGAAGGGAGTGGTAGTAGTTTCAGACTCTCTTGTTTTACTGTTAAATACATTATTCTGCTTGTGTGCCTGTATGAGGTACAAAAGCTGCCACCATAGATGAGGTAGCTAGACACTTGTCTGATTCCAAAATGAGTGGTGTTGTTACGTCTTATCAAATCATGCTTATAAAATGGTAAAAATCTAATCAATAGGCCCTATTCCACTGGTGAGGCTTGCACATATATAGTGGGTCATTTGAGGGGTAGAAAGTCCAAACTGCAAATACCTTACCCATTCCATGCATTCTATTTTAAAACTCCCTTTCCTCTCTTGCAGGAAGGCTGTATACATACATAGCTGTATGTGTCAGCTTCTTGCAGTGGGTCTAATTCTATGAAATTTTAGGCTGATCTGAGCATAATGACAAGTCCTGTTTCAGAGAAGGGCAATTCCTGAGTGACAGAGCAAGCCATGTACTGTAGAGTAGAGTAAAGCAGAAGGAGGTATCTGCTTAATATAACAAAATGAAGCCAGGAAGAATGCCCCCAATTTTCTCATTAGAGCAAGTTTTCAGAAAAACCTCTCAGGCTTCCTGTAGCATTCTGTTGTATCACAGAACATTAACAGTTTTTATCATCTTACACATTACTAATTGCAAGCCTGCAACAGATGGACACTCTGTATGTAGAATCTCCATTACAATCCAGTTGCAATTCTCCCAAGTGTTTTACAGTGGCAATTAGCAATACAGGTACTATGGAGACTGCTCCTAGCTGCAGGGAGAGCCAACAGGGACACAGAGCAGACAGGGTATGCAGCAAATTGCTGCACTTCCCTTTCAAAGTTACCAGGAATACCTGGGTGCCACAACTTTTGCAGGAATTGCCAGGGGAGCATGGTTTGGTGGCTTCTGCCCATTCAGAACAAAGCCAGGCAGTTTTCAATCAATATGTTGTAAGGCTGCAACCTAACAAGTGATTTCACACCACACAATCTTTCTGATGGAGACAAAATATTAATTTCAGGTTAAATGATCAGAAGGAAGCCTGTTGAAGATGAGAGCTCTAACTTACTGTGTGTAGTCTTTAATTTTTTCCCCTAATTATTACTTAGAAATTGTTTGCTGACTACTTTCACTCTAGTTTAAGAGAGTTCATCTTTAACTACGTTTATATTTTGATGAACATAGCGTGTCATTAGTGTAAGCAGCTTATTCTTGCATCCATAAAACAGACACTGTTTTTTTGAGTTTCCCAGCTGTTGCCAGAAAAGGGTCTTACGTGATTACTACAAAAGCTGCCTTCAAGATCACTCCTGCTGAAAGGAAGTTTTCCTGCATTAGTATTCAATATGATCGTGAAACTTTGTCTTCACCAAAAATATGTGAACACTTGCAGATAAGCACATTTTATTGTGACATACCACTTAATTGTATTATGTTTAATTTTGGTATTTTAAATAAAAACCAATAGATTTTCTTGCATCAGTTTACCAAGAGCAGTTGGTGTTCTAGTTTTGTTATGGTCCCTCAAACCTATCATCACTTACATGAAATTCTAGAGTGATCCATAGTGGTTGTCAAATTTTGATATTCAGATTCACAGCACAGATCATCATTAGTTCCTCTTCCAACCAAAACAAGAAGTAAAAGTGACTGAAATACTCTAGCATAAGTAGAGGGCATAATTTGTAGTGCTTCTGACATTACTGGCTCCAGCTGGATAACTCTGCTTTAAAACACAAGCTTTTCAGCTTGTATATTCATGTTTTCTGCTCTTCTTGCTCCTATCCTGTTACCCAGCTTTTCTTCCCCGAAAGTTTTCAAAAACCTTCTCGTTGCTCATGTGTTTCCTTCCACTCTCCCTTTTCAATTCCTACTTCCTTCATCTGCAGGTTGTTAGTTCCCTGAGCCAGGCAGCAGGAGTCACAGGGGGAGCAGGTGTTGGAGTTGCTGCTGTGCAGGATCCCCACCCACAGCAGCAGCCTGCAGCAGCAGTTTACCCAGAAATGGTTCCGCTGTGGCTGACCACACCGTCACAGGAGCTGTTGAAATGGCACGACAGAGGGAACGCTGCAGGGAGAGAGGAGTGGAAACCTGGCCCAGCATCACATATACTACACCTCCACTCTGTGAAAGGCTCAGTTTCAACCCAATCACATCCCTGCAATGAGGCAGAGCAGTTTGCTTATAAAAGCTATAGTATTGCTGGAAAGCTGACAAGGCTGAGTGTACAGATACTCGTAAGTTGAACTTGTCTAGGCTCCCTGCAAAAGAGATCCCCAACACCAGATCCTCCTTGGCAGGTGGCAAAGCTTGTTCAAAAGCTTGGAGATGGTAGATCAAGAGACATGAACAGAAAAATAACAAATTTCCTTCTTAGAAATGGCTAAGCTCTTTTATTTCAGAACATAAAAGCAAACTACTTGAGCCGAATAATTTTATTAGGGTACTTAGTACGTAAATAAATTTTTCCATGAAGTTTCCACTAAGGCCTGATTTCTGAGTTACAGCAAAATCATCAAGACTTGCAAGACTAAAACAAAGCAAGAAAGCCACAGGAGCACTTCTGGGGTTTTTTGGCAATATCTCAGATGTAGTCAGTTTGGAAATAGCTATCTATGGCTTAACTGTTGGACTTGGGTTGATTCCAAGTGCAATGTGCCAAATTGGGTGTATGATAGCATGCATGAATGTGTCCCAGTATTTCAGTCTTTTCAACAATGATTGTCAGAGATGAAGCATGACCTTGGAAAACAAACACTGAGGGGTCTATTGGTTGTGCTGATTGCCATTGGGAACAGTAATAAAGAAAACCAATGGAAAAGCATTTTCTCAAGTGGTATTTTATCAGTGGTATTTTATCAGCTCACACTCCTCATCCCACGATCAAAAAGCTTGTAGCAGTTCTTCATTCAAATATGTAAAATGCTGATTGTGTTGATTGGTATCATGCTGGCACTTGATAATTTAGTTGATATTCAGACTTGGACTGTTTATGGCCGTTTTGAAAAAGACTGAATCAGTGAGATTTAAAGCTATAGTAACTGTATTCAAGTACTGACATGCCTACAGAATTGGCTGGGCATCCCAAGCTCTTTAAAAACAGCAGTTCAGAATACCTTTAACCTCCTGCTGTAGAGTTATCTTTTATTGAATCATTAAGACTTTTGAAATGAAACATGCTTCAATATGTTGACTCCACAGATGAAAATTCTAAAGATTCCTGCACCTTTGAGGTAGAGAGCCATTACAGAGCATATTGGAAGTTAGTGCTGTAGGCACTCCCCTGCATCCTCTAAACATACTTGTTTTAAATGTGTTTTAGTTTCAAATGAATATGTTATTTCTAACAAAAAAAGACCATGTTTCTGTTTTGCAGAAACTCAGCTATTTTTTTCAATCATTAGAATGTCAAATTTTGGGTTGAATCATCTCATTACTGTGACATTTGATCAGCCAGGCAGCTAGTTTTACTATGCAAGTTATGCATGGACTCTTTGAAACTTTTTTGTATTGCAACATTTTAAAGATCAGAATGGCAGTTTCATAATGTCTTCCTACATTAGCATTAAAGTTTTATAGACAATTATGTGAGAACCAATAAAAAGAGAATCAAATTCTGATATAACACTAAGTTCTTTAAGTGTAGCAAAGTATTTTTGCAACTCCAGGCAGAAGAAGGGAGCATTTGTATGTAAGATCAGAACTAATATGACATTTCATTTAATTTCATCTATACTTTGCTCAATTAGATAAATGCCTATAACACCACCACTCCTTGAGTGGAGAAAAGGAGAAAAGTTTGCTTCTCAATTCTGCTTAAATTATAGTCTTCTATGACTAAAAACATACTTTTCAGTGCTCTTTGTCTTGATCCATTAGAATAATATAAATTTCATTAACTTTATATGCCTGCAAGAGAACCTTCTTTTTTTAAAAGCTGATCTTAAATACTTGAAACCAGAAAAAAAAAATAGTAACTTTGAGAAAAAGGACCAGGTTCTTTCAAGAAAATCCTAAGTAGTGAGCAGGGCAATGAAACCACACAAATCTTCAAATAAGCTGGAGTTCAATATCCCTTAGAAACAGCTACAATTTTTTTCTTTCTACACCTGAAAGAGGCAAATAAATTGAGAAATCCTCTCCTTGAAGAGAAGCTGATTTCCACAGGTCTGCAGCTTTCTATAGGTCATGTTAAAATCTGTGGGCTTTCCTATGAACTGCACATAGTCAGTTATCATGCAAAAAGGTTGACTAGAGCAGAAGTTATCCAAGCTCTGCTATCACAGTAAGCATTACAGCAGGCAAATATCAGCAAGCCTTTTGGTCAGGTCAGTTTAAGATAAGAGAAAGAAAATAGTCAGTTGCTTCCTTGCTTTGCTTTAGGTTTGATTGTTCCAGCAACTTATGTCTGTTGAATTCCATCTATGTATAGAAATAATATCTATGAGGATAATGAAGAAACCCAATAGAATTACAGAATTTCAGGATCAGAGAAGCACTGAGGTTGGCAAGGGCCTCTGCAGGTTATCTACTCCAAACCCCTGCTAAAAGCAGCATCAGCTGCAGCAGATTGCTCATGGCTGTGTCTAGCTCAGTTCTGAGTGTCTCCAAGGATGAAGACTCCCTAACCTCTCTGTGTGTGTTCTTGTGTTCAGGCAGTTTCATGTGCTGTCACTTTTGACTGGCCGGGAAAATCAGAAACTCATTTCTTATAATGGCATCAATTTATCTATGTTCTGAATCTTTATGGGCTAGGTAACCAGCCAAGCCACTCTGGTGATATTTGGCCTGAAAATTCTTTTGGGCTTAAAAATTTTGTAATGAAACTTATACTGTTGTTTTTCTAATTGGGGAAAAAAGCTGTCTGTCTCTCATTCTTTATTTTTCCAAAGCCAGTTCTTTCCACAGATTGTGTTAAAAGAGCTCTCCTATGAGTTGCTCTGGGCTACAGCACCAAAAGCTGCTACCATATAAAAAGTACTCCCAAAATTTACTGAGAGTGGATGAGATCTTGAAGAAGATAGCAGAAGATCAAAAGGCAAGATAGAAATATGATAAAAGAGACAAATCCACAACAGCACATCTTACCCCATCTGTCCTTCACTGACTCCCTATATTCATCCTTGGCAGACTGGAAGTGTGAAGACAGGAAGGAGTTACCAAGTTGTAATTTATGTCTATATACTGCTAGATTTATTAGAGCAGAGCCCACTTGATTTGGCAAAAGGAAAGAAGCTAAGAATGACCCATCTTTTGGGGAAATTAAAATATGACAAAAAAGTACCTTTTCCAGAGTTTTTTTTATTTAAAAACATTTGTTTATTAGAATGCTTTTTGAATTATGATCCTCAATGAACTAAATTGTTGCACTGATCAGAACATTAATGGCCAATACACGGCAAGTGATTAAATCTTCCCATCTCTAAAGCACTGTTGTCCAAAACAAAATCCTGGTTTCTACCAAAATATCAGTTGGAAGAATCTCCTATTTCAAGCATTCTGTGCCAGACTCATGTATCCTTTTACAGGTCCTATTGCATGGATCTGAATTTTGTAAATTGTTCATTTTGCATTCTCTCCTAAAATACCACAAAAAACCCCCAAAAAACTATGCAGTAGCTGCCAGCACAGTATTCAAAATAAGCTATGTATTTCCCCACAAATATCTGCCAAACACAGGCTTACCTTCAGATCTTGCAACAACCTTAGGTCATAACTGAAGAGATTTTGTACCTAGCAGCTATCAGAGCAACCAACTTGTGGAAAACTGAGAAAGCCAAGTTAAATCCTGTATTTCTAATACTGAAATTGTCAAAGATAACAAACATATCTTCTAGGGTTTATTTGTAGAGTGGCTTTGTGGTTTTTATTGTATCTTAAATCAAAAGCTTTGGGAGGTTTTTCACACAAAGCATTTGAACCATACACCGTAACTCTCTACAAGAGACAGAGCTTTAAAACAGGAAAAGCCAGTATTCGTTCTGTGCCTGAGCAGTTGCCATAGAGTGAATCCAAGACTGTGCCTTTGCCAAGGAGGAAGACACAGAAAAGTTTTCTGTATGGTCATACTTACAGTCTTTCAGCATAATTCAGCTTCATGCCCTGCAAGAGAGGCAGCCTAGGACAGCCAATGGAGATGCTCAGAATAGTTAGATACTGCTACATGTGCAAGGGCTCAAAGGGATCCAGAATGCAAACTTCCATTTCAGTAAGCAACTGCTGCTTCAGGTTTGGATTGACACTTGTCATTACTCCAGAATGTGAGCTGATATTCCAGTATTCCAGAATCTACACTTCCACCAAAAGCTGTTAATTCCCAGAAATACTCCTGTTAGTTATTCTTCCAAATTTAAATTCCCACAGTCTTCTATTTGGGGCAAGCCAAGGAACGTTTTCAAACTGCTAATTGTATAGATTTTGTAAAAAAACTCTACATTAGGTGTACATAACAGTAGTAAAGGGTCACTATGCAGTGTGCTACCTTTTACATGCTGTCTTTTCTCAGTTGTCTAAGCCCATCCCATCATTTTCTTAGCAAACTCTCATATTTGAGCACAAAGGACAAGCAGTACCTGTAGAAGGCTTCTGTTTAAGAATCTAAGTCACATCTCCTTGATGGATGCTGCAACCTCCTGAGAAAGGTGGCTGCTAGGTATTTCTGGATAAAGTTCAGGGAAAAAGATTGGCAGAAACAGCTATAAGACTCTTTATTCTGGCCCAGAATTTCTCATTACATGGTCCTGAATAAGCAGGCTTAATAAGTCTGGACATAAATTGGAGCTGGACCCTTCATGCTGGCCAGGCTCAATGAACAAAGTTAAGGTACTTCAGTGAGGGCTTGAAATCTGTAAGATCAGAAGAAATGCACTGCTGGGAGGGTGGAGGTGGAAAAAAGGAGCAACCCTTGAAAACCAAGTATTTGCATCAGAAAAGTAGTACAGACATTAAGATATTCTACTTTAATCTATGTACTGCTTATTATGATCTGGATTATTCTAGAGCTCTGCAGAGGCTAGAACTACTAGCAGTAGAAATTGAACTTATCAGGCCTTTGGAATCACTTTCCAATACTCTGTATCCACAAGTTATACTCCCATGAATATTACATTTGCTTGCTTACTTCAAAACACATTGGAAATTTTGCTGTTATTCTAAGAAAGCTTTCAAGTATGTTATTTCATATTTTTGGCTGCTTGTACTTGCTATAGACCCCTGCATTTACCCACTTATTTAGCATTAAGGCATTTGTTTCCATTATTCTCTTCAGACTACTCCATGATGCAGCATTTTCCTCTTATATTAATTACTGTTTTCAGCCCTCCTTCAGAGCCAAGTTGAGGTGTCCTAACATGTACACAGCTATAGCAGACATCCCACCCAGGAAACCACATTTTAAGCCACTCCAAACCACATTTCAAGCCGCTCAGTCTAGAACTGAGTTTTTGTTCCAAGTCACTATTGCTCAAGCATGTATATATATCACACTATATACCATAACCTCTTCAAAGCAAATGAGCATAAAACTGGCATGCATTTCAGGTTTAAATCAGTACTGTACTGACATTCAAGAATTTCAGTCCCCATACAGACTGAGATGAACAGCACTTTTATTTATTTCAGTTACAAGAAGAAAGACAAGTAAACCTTACAACCAGAAAGGCAATGAAGGCCTCATGAGCTTAGTGAAAACCATTTCATAATCTAGGCAATGTTATGATTTCTTGAGATCACAAAGAAAGCATACCCCCCTCTTAAACAACTTTTCCTTATTTCTGTAAGGATGTTTCCTGCAAGAACAGCACACGGATGTTAACAGAATCAAGAGGGACCAGCGATGTACAAAGCCTATGTTCACCATCCCACCCCCCACAAAAGGTTTAAGTGTAGATTTTATTCCAAAAAAGATTAACATGCAGTCATGATCACACCTAGAGAAGAGGGGAAAATTAAAGTTTGTTTTGAAATGAAGTTAAATCATTACTCATTAACAAAATTAAATGAAGATACTTTTCCACATGGCAGTGTACTTCACAGATAAAGAAAACTCCCTTTATTTTAAGCCAGTGCTTATCTGACTTTTGTAGCAAAGAGAAAATAGCTTACATAAAACCTGACCCCCCTACCAAGCACTCTAGATAAGAACTATGATGTAAGAAAAGTGCTAGAAACGTGTGGGAGAAATCACTATACAAAGTGTCAAGTGCAACCCCCCACCCTTGACCCCCTTGCCCAGAATTCAGTGTATTTACTGAAGTACAATAGAAAAGATGGAATTCAGGAGTGGTTGACAGTGGGATACAGTGCCACAGGTTGAACAATATCCACTAAAGGACAATCCCAAGCATGCATGCACCCCACCACAAGGGAAAGATGTGCTTGAGCTTCCCAATCTGCTCATTTCTGCAGTTAGCTCCACTATAATTTCCTTCCTCATTACCAACTTAATTCTTGCAGTCCTTTGAAGGGACCACTTTAAAAAATGTCCATAATTCTGGATTATTTGACAAAAAAATTCATTTGCTATTTTTAAGAATACAAAGCTGGAAAAAGAAAATCTTACAACTCATGTCTTCTGTGGCTGTTTTAAGTAGTATTGGACCAAGAAAACATGAGGAAGTGCCAGAACAGCAAGTACTGTTTCATCATTCTTCGCTGTCTGAACAATACAGCAGAGGCAGACCATAACTTCTTCAGTCAATCTGTAGTTGATCAGTTCTGGTGCATTTCACCTGTGCTTTATGTCAGTTCTCAGTCTCCCTCACTTAAGCAGTCAGAGATACATTTATTACACGGTACTCACAGTAAGTCTCAGAATTTCAGGCAGACCTATTAATTCCCCAGGAGTATCCTTTTGGATCAGTGAAGACTTTTGAGTACCTTAACTTACATTCATTCTGGAGGCAGCCATCATGATATTCCATTTACTTAGTGCTATTTGGAGTGGGGCTGTTACCATCTTGAAATTGTAGTTTAAAGATAACCAGTAACACAAAAGAGTACCTTCTGTATTTCCAGTGAAGGAGCTGAGAAAAAAAATTCTGTAAGAAACCATTGCTGCAATTTTATTTTAACAAAAGGGCAGATTTATTCATGTTTACAAACAAGTTTCAAAAACAAAAAGGAGAACATGTATGCTACCCACTAACAACCTTTCAAAATGCCAACAGCCCTCATGCTGCATGAAGGATTCTATAGATTAGAAAAAAATCACAGTTCCACTCACAGTTCACCAAGACAGCACTAAACTAACATGATTAGACAAAAACAAAGGACTAAGATTCTGATGTATTTTGATTTAATCCATTTTGCCCGAGATAACAGAAATATTTCAAGCAAGTTCCATCATGTATTGATGTCCTGCATTAAACAATCCTACTAAGTTCTGAACAAAAGTTATTCATTAAGTTTCTCAAAATTTTTAAAAATTAAACAGTTGTTTCAAAACCATTAAGTAGTAAATGTATTTAAGAAACTAATTAGGACAGAGGCCATAACTTCATTAGAACACCACTGCTCATGTTTTTACAAAGCATTAGTGTTATCTATTTGGCTATTAGTAGTAGCAATTTATCTACAATATTTAACAAGGTAAATTGCAGGCAAAATTTAGTACAGTTTCAATAGAAACACCCTTTTCCTGAAAATACAGCAGTATTTGAAGGACTAGTTTTTTTGGTTTTTTTGTTTTGTTTTTTGTCTCCTCTGCATCATTTATAAGGAAGCTTCCCATCTATGAACAGGAACAAAAAAGTATCTACAAACCTTGTAAACAGATCTGTATCATTTATAAACATAAATAATCCAAATTATTAACAGCCAACAGCAGAAATTAAAGTATCAATTCAATGATCCAGGGCCTCCTTGCCCTTCCCAGCTTTCCCCTCAGAAAAGGATCATGATAAACTAAAGCTCTGCTAACACACTCTTCAGGACCATTCTTAGTACAACAGATGATCCACAGGTCACTTATGCTGAGTTACTGTTTATCTGTCAGAGTTCATTATTACTCCCACCCCCAGAAAAGCACCCTCCAGTCTGGCAGAAAGCTTTTTTTTAAAAAAATAAATCTACATTCGTACAAGTGTTTCTTCTGTTGAAGTCCAAGACAAGAATATCATCTTGTCCATCATAATGTGTGAAGAGACCCAGTTTCAATTTCTTTACAATGCAGCTAGTGTGTTAACATTCAGCTTACAATCAGAGTGATGTTTCCAAACTATGTAGTGGGCTCCCTGGGGATGAAGAGGTAGCAGACTTGTTCTTGTCTGTTGTAAGGTGAATTCCACTGTCAACCGCATTGTTATTTCTATTGGGAGAGGGAGGGGGACTAGAGTTGCGTTTTGTTGGAGCATCATCTTCAGCATCAGTATCATCAATAAGGGGAATATGAGGCTCGGAGTCTTCTATTCTAAACTCAGGATGCGTCATAAAATTGTGAATTGAACTTCGTGTCTCAGGTTTCTCTAGCCCCTCGTACAAGGAGCTACGAAATGCATTCACCACTCGGATCTGTAAACGAAGAGAAAGTATTGTTAAATTGCTGCATATTTACTGATAATGGCATGGTTCTTATGAGTTTGAATCCACAAACAGCTAGACATGAGTGAATCAAATTTGTATGATGCAGTGGAGCTTGCAATAAACTGTAAAAAATGAAGAGCATTTCAGTAGAGCACTGCCAGTCTACACAGTAGGAATAGAAATTGTGAAAGTACTGCAAAAAGCTGAAGGGCCCTAAAATTCAGACATGGCACTACAGTTGTTTACTTATTTAACATGGGCTAAGCATTTTTCAGAAGTGAGGCCAACAAATATTTACTTATTCAAAAATTAAATAAATCTCAATGAGTGTTTTATTGAATATTTGGTGAGATTGGAGGGAGGGAAGGAGGGGAGAGGCTGAAATAAATTAGGGGATAAAAGGGTCACTAATTCTCATGCTAGGAATTAGGATGTCAACTGACTATGAAAAAGCCAAGCAAGTGTAAGCCAATGTCACAATGAACGAACATTTACGAAGTCATGCAAAAAAAGGATACCGCTGTAACAGCTGTAAATATTCGAGTATATAGCCATTTTCCACTCTAGAGAAAGCTCCTTAGTGAACAGTGCTTTGGAAACTTAAGACCAGAACTAGGAAATTGAATACGGTATTGTACAGTACAGTAGCCAGGACAGGCTGTAACTTTGAAGACACTACTTAAGTAGCGCCAAGTATGAGAAAAGCAGGATGATCGGCCTTTGCGCGAGTCTTCGATTCACACTGAATTCATGGACACAGTTCCCAGGCTGAGGACTGTTTCGTGTCTTTTTGCTGTTTAGTATTTTTTTAATCAGAAAGCTAAGCTAACAGAATTCATAAATAAACCTTTCATAGTTAAAACAGATAAAAAACAAAGTACAGCTTTATTTTGCAAATTGTGCATGTCCAGGCTGACTTGAATTTAAGCTTTCCTAACTATTATTTGAAGGATGAAACCAGCTGCCCACACCCCCTTCTCCCATGCCTTGTGTTTCCCGGATCAACCAGAGAAATTGAGGATCCATTCTTGAACTGATAAAACAAGTAAGGTGAGGCAGAAGTCATTCACTCATTTATCCAACACTCTTCCAGAGACAGTTTTCCCCTCCTGTTGACTCCTTATTCAATTCTCAACATCCCTACCCTGAGCAAGTCTCCAGCAAAGCAGTGTGAAATAGTGTTAAATACTAAGCAGCAGAGCAACTCCGTAGTAAACAAGAACTTGCTGTTACAAACAGCAAGTCAAATTTAAAGCTTTTTTTAGCGCATCCAAGATGACTTGCTTCAAGCTGAGAAATACATCATGACTAGTGCTTCCAGAGTTCCTCAACAGAAAAAATAAAGTGACTTCCAGGTGAAGGAATTAAGCTGGGAGGTCAAGCAGATCAAGAGCAGAGATTTCAAAACAGCTAAGATACACCAGGGAAGTTCACTGTAAACAGAGAAGGGCTCCCCAAAAGCAATGTGTTAAATCAAATTGGTTAAATAAAACCACTGCACATGATAAAGTCTCATGTCTCAATTGTGTTCTAGAAGTAGCATCATTTCCCCACCTCTGCACCCTCAGACCACTTGCATGAAGAATTTTACTGCAAAGTGATCATGTCCCCATTTTTATACTACAGGTACATGCTGAGCCAAATTAACCACGGAGGCAAGGGAAGAAGGCACAGGGAATAAGGGGAAACAGGGACGGGGCAACGATCAAGGGGGAGGATATAATTACCAGTAAGGGGAGGACAGAAAAGAGAGTCAATGTCTGGAGAAAAGATTACAACAGCAGCTACTACTTTACTGTTCATTGCATGAAAAGAATTGAGCACACTGTCAAGCACACATTATACAAGGTTTAAATAAGTCCAGCCAGCTGCCTAAACTGGATTGGCACTTACCAAGAAAATTAGCAGTGACAATACCAGACTGAAAGCTTGCAATGACTCTATATGGCATGTCGCATCCCACTATGCCATTTATGCGGCAAATGAAATATGAATGTCTCATGGGACTGTTTGTTCATTGCTTACAGATGAGAATTTGGAACATCAGCAGCAATGAAAAACAATTCTGGCTTAAGAGGACAGCTGTAATTATGACAGAATAAGTGCATACCCACAATAAAGGCTTGGTTCCCATGCAGGATGCATACTACACAAGTGGACTAGACACTACAGCAAGGCCAGGATGCTCAAGAGTCCAGCCACAAAGGCAGAAATCAAACTTTCAGCACTTTAAAAAGGGAAAATCTAGTGTTTTGAAGGCTCTATTTTCAACCACTCAAGATAATTAAACTAGAGGGATAACTATAAATAAATCATGTAAGTGAAGTGCAAACAGGACAATTTGTTAAGTGTAATTCATACTGTCATCAGGCCTTCCTCATATTAGTACCAGAATAGCAAGGAATGCAGTTGGCACTCCAAATCCTCCTATCCAGATGGCTGCTTAAGAGTTGCAACCTTACTTTATAGGAACTATTTTCCAACAAGCAGCTCCAAAAAAGAGACAATAACACATCTGCTTCCCATTAATCTGTATTAGTTCTCAAAAAGCTGCTCTTCTGGAGGATGTAGCAGAAGGCTGTAATAGTGAGAATAAAAAACCTAGTTCTCTGCTATGGTAGCTCTGTATCTGCATTGGTCATTTGATGCAATGAGATGCTGCAGTGCCCAGTAGATTCTGCTCAAATAGCAGCATGGAATGACATTGCTCTCTAGAGGATTCTGAATGTCTAATTAATGTTCTGGAGTGTAGTTAGGGATACAGGTTACTAATTAGCATTTTAACTAGGAGATGCAATCCTGTGCATCCTTAAGTGTTAAATCTACTTTTCATTTTGTGTTCTTGAGGCATGCAAATTTGTGAGCCGAGCCTCTCAGTACTACTGCAAGGTAGGGAAATACCTGTCTCAGCACTGAAGAACAAATACGGAGGTAAATACTTGTGTAAGCTCACACATGAATTCTGGCCAAGCCCAAAAATAATAAAAAAATAACTTTAAAAAAAAAAGTCTGAAGATTTCACCATTTCGCTTGAAACAGCTCCTGAAATTAAGGGTCTTCATCCATCTGGCAATCTGAAAGTTTAAGCAGGGAGGGGAACGGGGAGAAGAAGCCCTCTCAGAGTTATTTTAAAAAACCAATTGTTTAACCTGTCTCTAGGAAGTTAGAGAAGAAAGTTAAACATGTATTAAGATAGAAAACTCTGAACAAAGATATTGGCTATCAGCATTCAACTACTACTACTATGCATCTTCTGGCTCCACAGTTTAGGCCTACATCCAAGAGTAAATAAATCTCCTGCCTCTACAGAGAGGAAGGCTGAAACTGAAATGCCACTTAGAGCACAAGATAGAGATGGTAGAATTGAGGTGAGACAAACTTTGCTGTCACTGATGGCTTATGAACTGCTCCCAGAAGAACCTAGAGAGGAAAAAGAACCCTTCAGATTTGAATGAAAGTTTTGCCATTTAATGCTTAATTTTTTTTTTCCTTTTTGTATCAGCTAATTTGTATTTCTTCTGAATTGTATGCATTTTAGAAGCCTTGTTTCGCCACCTAAATCCTGATGTTGAAAAAGTTGTTATTCAGTAAATAAGGTCCAATGAAAGCAGAGTTTTATAAAGTTCCTTACAGGGTATAAAGAAAATGCATTTAGTGCTCCACGTTCTAACTACATTGATATCTTCAACATACCGTTTGCTTACAAATCAGCTTGCTTACTTAAGTATTGCTTGTGCTACAGTGCAGGAGATCTATTTTTGTTGACCTGGGTCCATGATTATACAGTTAATTCACTTATTCAATATAAGTCACCCTAAGAGGCATATACTCGAAAATTTACAACAGTTTTCCCTCTTTATCTTAAAAATCCCTCTGTACACGAATGGATGAAGGCACAGGATGTGCAGGCTCACAGCTTTCGCAATAAAGTCTTTTGTTGAAACTGTTCCACCTGTTCTCAGCCCTCTAAGAAAAAAAAGTCTTGAGGACTCCACTTTGTGGAAGAGCTCTATAAAAGCCTGAACGGTGATTTTAAGTACTAAGGAGAAAATGAGAAACGTTAGGTACGTGAATTAGGAAATGTTAATTTCATGCACTTTAGGAACACACACTCACACCCCACAGTAGTAGAAGCAGTAGTAGAGGAAAACACTACATGTGTAGGGGTAGAAATATTTGTTACATCATGGTGCTGGCTGGCGATGGAGGGTTGCCGCCTTAGAGCCCCCTGAATGGTACTTCCACTCTGGAAAGCATTCACTACATCCATCTGCAAGGAATCAGAGATTGTGACAGCTTGCTCAGCAAGAGAGAGAGAGAACAAGAGAAAGGACCATCCCATCTATAACACACAAAAAGTAAAGAAAAAAAGGCACTTTTTAAAAACAGAGCAGATAAAAAGGCAAGAGTTGCATTTAAAGCTGAAGAAAACAGAGGACCCTGAGGGATTACACATCCATCCATACCCCCTTTTGACAGTCTCAGTCAGACCAGTTAGAACAGCCACCTTAGTCAAAAATGGAGACATTTCCCTCATAACACCCATTGCATCCTACCTTTTTCAAGACCATACCTGAGTTTGTATCCTGTTTAAGCCTCTAAACCACAAGATCTGACCACGACGCAATTCCCTCTCAGCATGATCAATCTCCTCTACATCTTCTGCTAGTTCTTCTTCAGGAATCTCTTCCTTTTGTGTTCCATGACCAGCTTCTTTAAGGAATTTCAGTCGGCTGGTTGGAATTGTTGAAATCAACTAACAATGGATGAAATACATAAATCAGGATTATTCTTTATTTAACAACAAAAAAAAGAGTAATACCACTCTTCAGGCTTGACAGATATCCGGCATACAATTAGCAAAGTTGAAAAAACTAAATTACGTAGACACTGATGAGTGCATCAGTGTGAAACTGATCACCCAAGCTGAATAGCTGCAACGCTGTGAATATACTTACTACCTCAACCAAAGTGCGAAATTAAACTTGGACTACAAAACAGCCTTGCCAGGACAAAGAATTCCACATTAACATTACTTTACAATGCCAGGAAGAGCAGTACTGAAGCTACAAAAGCCATTAATCCTGTAGATTGTACTTGTATCTAGAGCTTTTACAGTTTCATCAGTTTGATGAGCATGGCGCGTCACCTCAAGTGGGACCTCCATCACCTAAAGTAACCACAGTTAATTCAGAAATACAGAAGAGCCATTCGTTCCTTTGTGACCTGGGAGATATCAATCCATTTCCAAGGCAAGTGATGTTTCTGAAATTTTATGTATCTCAGGCTGTTACTTTGTCACTTGGTGTATAGCAATTTATATATCTTAAACAAAAGATATGTGGTTAAGGGAACTCATCTTTTGGTACATTATATCTAGCACATTCAGATCAATTCAGATAAATTCCAAGACTGCTTTCCTTGATCATCACAAACCTAGAAGATCATTTCTGCAGCTGCAGAGGAAAAACAGTCTGCTCCAGAAGCAAGATAAACAGCCCTTTATACTGAAACTGCTACTGTGAATGCTCCCAGCTCACACTTCAGTTTCTATTATTCTCAGAAAATTAAAGCTTTTTGACTTTAATGAGATGCTAGAGCAGCATGAATGGCAGTAGGGAAGCTTTGCCCTTGCAAGATACTTTGGGTCAAAGGTATTTCAAGCCATCTCGATTCTCTTCTAGGAGTCACCTCAGAGTGATTCTATTTGATTTTTTTAAATAATTAATTTTCCAGAGAACCTTGTTAAAAAGCTTAGTCACTTTTAGAACACATGCGTATGCATGTATTTACAACTAAAACTCATCCTACCAATTTTATGGTGAAACATGAAGTGTCTTTTACTTAGTGGAAGGAAAGAAACTGTAATGGAAAACTCTTCATGTGGTATGAAAAGTTTAGACAACTATGTCATTAAATAATAGAAAACTCTGTAGCTCTAAAGTTTCACGTAAATAAGCTTGCTGCTTACAAGCACTGTTGTGCATGCAATAGTAATGACACTCTGGGGGGAGGGGAAAGGAAATAAAAGTACAAGCGTAACGGCTTACTAGGTGGGAAGACTAAACAAAGATTAAAAAGAAAGTTGGTTTGAGTTTTGTTACATTTCTTGCTACCCTAGGAGGCTTTTACATCAAGAAAATATTGTCAAATTTAGCAATTCTGATTTTTCAAGAAAACCTGTAAGCACCAAGTTAAATGTATTTTAACATTATCATGTTCATTGCATCTTGTATTCTTACCACATTTTCTAGTACTCACATCTGGCTGAAGATATAATTTCAAATTTAAAAGGTAACTACAGCTGCTTTTAGTTAAAAATTGCTAAACAAACCAGCCACAGGATCTAGTTATGAAATGTTAATAATTGACCCACTCTGAGGAAGGAATATTCAAACGTAAGACTTTCTATATCTATTGAAGAAGTCCATTTTGATTAATATTTACTGTTAGTCTTCATACATTCATATAGTCCACTTGAAAGATCTGAATGCTAAAGACAGTGTGTTGGGGTTTTCCATTTAAAATATACTGTTGGAAGTAGATATTTGGCATTTTGAAAAATCCTAATTTACCTGGCCCCAAAGTAGTGTGCCCATGCCCAGGAAAATGGACCACAGCCACTGTTCAACTGAGAGTTCTGAACAACTGAAAGGCTTTCCACCAAACTGCACAATAATTATCTGTGGAGAAAAGCACAATTAAACATGTATCAGTGACCTGTTACTAGAAAATTCCCTAATGCTTCAAGATCACAACAGACTGCTCTGCAAGAGAACATGGGATTTCCCATCTTCCTTTCACTGTCTCAGCAGTTTGAGCAAGTTTCCAAACCTATGCCATATTCTTCCACTTTTCAGCATTTCAAGAACTACCCATTCATTCTTCAAATGTCACACTCGTGAAAACTTGCTGACTCCTCAATTTTGCTTGAAGTTTTTTTCCCTTCATTTCACAATCACAGCACGTATTTGATGCTACAAATATACAGTGATTACTTTTGCTATGAACACCCATCTTGGAACTATGTCCAAGATTCATAAACATGTATTAATAGAATTCATAGATCCATAAGACATTAAATAACTCAGAAGTAATTCTACAGGATATTACTATGTATCCCATCAGTGTTAAATATCAGACTAAAAATCACCACATGTAATAAATCTTGGGGGAAGAGGGTAGAGATCTCAAAAGCTAATATAAATGAGCTCTTACTGCCTTAACTATTACAACAAGCTGTATGGGCCCTAATGAGCAAGGTATCCCTCTGCATAGGAATTATATTCATGAAAGTCTGCCCTGGAGAATCAACAATTCAAAACAGCAGGGCAGGAATGAAAAGGAGACAGTATTGACCATTAAGTAGGACACCTGACAGCTGAAAAACCAAGGAGTATCTTCTGCTATTAACTCTGAATAAAACACTGATATAATAAATCAGGAATCGGGAAGGCATTCAGTCTGCCAAATTTATAAAGGGAACAAACACAGTGGCAGTCAGGAGTAATTTCTAAATGTTTGGCTTGGTTGCACAACAACAGTCAATCTGCTGCATTCATAACCCCAAAAATAAGAGCAGTTTCTGAAGGAGTGTCATCTATAAAAATCTAAACGTAAGAGAGTAAGTTCCCTGACTTAATGTGAAGCAGCAGTGTATACATTTCCAATGCTTGAACTGGTATAACTTCCATCAACTTAATGAATTATCAAGCCTAAGGAGAAGTTTAATATGTAGGTTATATATCCCAAATAACTTAATCCAAAATGAAAATGGGTTCTGAAATTAAATAGTACACTGATTTGTTTGTTATTTCTTCTGACTAATTAAAGTGAAGGCTATTTAGAGGGTGAAAATAGTTCTTGTAAACTATTTTCTGTAGATTCAGTTTTAAATTAGTGTTTCTCAACACCAGCATATGAACCCGATCAACTGAAGATCATTTCCTTTGTTAACATGCACTGAGTTAACTAACTAGCTTTTATGAGTTCCCCTATGTGCTGGAACAGAAGGACCCTAGACATCAGGTTTTTTCACTTAAAACAGCACCTCTATAATATATACCAGTAGGTAGGTATCAATGGTTCCTGCACCAGCAAGGTAGAAACTGGTACTTAAATTTCTAAAGCTTATTCATGTCCTAATCTCATTAAGAAAATAAAAAGTCATTCTTTTTCTATAATTGTTTAAATGGACTCTCATTCAGATATACAGGTATACCTATTATAAGAAAGATTTAGGGGCAAGGGGTGAATGAACAGATGACACATATAACTTCATATTTTGCAAAGAAATTAGAATACTAAGATAAAATTCAAGAAGTTGAAAATTCAAAAGGTAACTACAAATACTTTCATACAAATACAACGTTCCAGCATTGCCAACTTCAAAGAGGTTTGAAAACTCCATCAAGCTGCAGTTACAACTTACTTATTGTATGCTTGACCCTGGAGGTTTTCCACATTGCAGAAATTAGATCTCTGGCACTAGCTGACTGGCTAGGTCAGCAAGTACATCAGTGCACTAAATGCATTTTCCCCCCCACCCTCCAAGAATCTGCTTACCTGCACAACAAATGTCCCCAGCACAATAGAACAGAAGATAGCGTTGTTAAAGATTCCTTCAAAAACATTTCTTTCACCATGAATCTTTCGAGCATTGATTTCATTAAAAAGCTGCATCATCACAAATGTATTAAATACTATAGTATAATGCTCTGAAGGAGGAGCATGCAGAGGTGCATTTCTTCCACTATCTATATCAAAAATTTTCTCACCTGTATATAAAAGACATTTATGAACAGCTTGATTAGTGTCTTTACACACACACTACAGCAAAAAAAAAAAAAAATTAAAAAACACCTCTCTACAACATTCAGAATAACTTTGTAAAGCCTCAGTATTCTTACCAGCAAACAGGAGCGTGAAGACCACTACAAGCTGGTAGAATGCATGACCCAAAATGTTCTTCATCATTGTACGAGAAATCAAAGGTTTGTTTCTACCATAAGGCTTCCGCAGCAGAAGAGCTTCAGTGGGTGGTTCTGTTGCCAGGGCAAGAGAAGCTAATGTGTCCATTATGAGATTTACCCACAGCATCTGCACAGCTTTAAGTGGAGAATCCTACAAAAATAGATACACAAACACTCCAATAAAAGTGCAGAACTTACAGCTGTTAAAGGCATCTATCATACAATACCGACATGTTCTGAAGAGCATTATGATCTTTGGACTACTGTTTAAGTGAAAGTTTGAACTCGAGAATTAATCAATCATGACTCTTTCAACCTTTATTAGCTGAAACAATTCCCCACTGGTACGTACTTGTGTTATGCATGCTCCTGTAAAAGCAACAATTACTGCTACTACATTGACAGTAAGCTGGAACTGAAGAAATTTGGAGATGCTGTCATAGACATTTCGTCCCCACATAACTGCTTTAACAATACTGGTGAAGTTGTCGTCTGTAAGGATAATATCAGAAGCTTCTTTAGCTACGTCTGTTCCAGCAATACCCTGAGAGAAAAAGAAAGACATTATGAAATATAACAGGATGCACTGACTTTTTATGACAAAAGCTCTTATGTCCTTGGTCAGCATTCATTCGGATGCACAACATCTGAAGGACTCCTTTAATGTGAGCATATAAAGCCTATTGAAACAAGTTCTACTTGAAAGTCTTGGGAAAATGAAAACAAAGTAATGATCTCTTTAAAATAAAGACCTTAATATAAATTTGGACCTTAATATAAATTTGAGAGTTGACAGTAAAGACACATTAAGTTCTCCCACAAAGAAATGTTACTGAACCCTGTTCAAGCTGAAGGCCACCAGATGGTGCAGTGCTACAGTTGAAGCTCTGCCCTAATTATTTTGTTGTATGGATTCCAGCAGCAGGCAATGTGCTTGCAACACAGTAGGATGATAAACACTACCAAAAACCTTTTGCAGAAAGGCATTAGCATTGAACAGTAGACTATGCAATGTCATTGCATATGCATTGCAAAGCAACATGACATTCTTAAAATTTAAGCACCTCTAGTCTCCTACAGCACCCAAACAGCTGTGTTCTGTGTAATGATGCCTGAAGACAACTGCTTCAAAAAATTTTAATTTTTCTTTTGGCATTCCAAATCCACTAACTCAATAGCACATTTAATGATCCCTATTCTTGATATATTATTTTGTCAAGGAAATTAGTCACCTGCACAGCTATGTGTACACCTTAAAAGGTACCTTTAGATATCATATGGTATATTTTAAGTGCTATTTAGGTAAACAGTTAGAGAAGATATTTCCTTACATAGATGAACACAGACAGCAACTGCAGGAAACATTCAAAACAGACAAACAAATCTGCCCCTGACAGTGGCAACTACAGCAGCTATACAAAGATACTTGTTACAACAAGACTGTTACAGTCTAGAGAACATTTCATATGTAGCTGTCTAATTTTAAGTTATGTTTTTGAAAAAAGCTCCTTGAGAATGATATGAAATCTCTTTCCCATCTTTTCTCTCAGGAGTAGAATCTGAGTCAGTGTTTCCTTTTCTGCATATGGATAGGAGAGTGTGGTCTTCATTCGTTCCTTTTAACTGCTTTAAGACTACAGTGAGCTGTCGTGACCAAAGTGTATCTCTTACATTTAAGACTGAGGAGGAATCCCGTGGCAAAAGGAAGCTTGAGGAATCTGTCTTACTCTGTGTCTTGAAAGAATGCTGAAGCCCACATACTCAAAGCATGAGTCTATGCAGTATAAGCACTTAAAAGCCAAGACTGTTTGGCAGCCACGTGAAAGGGTAGCTGAGAAAGCCATGTAATCTAACAAATAATCCCAACAAGTGCAGATCCTACACTATCATAAAACGCTGTTGGCTTCAACTGTACTTCAGATGTACAAGGTATGGCCTCCTAAGCCATTCTGAACATTCACTGGCAGTCTCTTTCATTATGGTCTCCCTGTTCATGAAACAAGGATCTTTAATCTGAAGTGATTTGATAAGTCATTGATAAAATACTGAGGATGTTAAAAAAAAAAAAATCCTACCATAGCAAATCCAACATCTGCCTTCTTCAAAGCTGGACCATCATTGGTACCATCACCAGTTACTGCTACAACTTGCCTCTGGTCAAAGACAGTGCTGTCAATTATACCTAAAATGAAATGACATACAAGTGTACAAGAGTTACAGTTCTAAATTAACAACACAGAAAAGACTTAGCCTGAAAAAGACAAAAACTGGGTTTCTCTATCAGTTAAAAACAAACAAAAAAACCAAAGAAAACCCCAAACTAACAAAAAGAACAGTCACCAAAAAGAACCCTTTCATTCACTCAATCTCTCAAGCAGAAAAGAAAAAAACCAGTTGGAAACAACTTCACAGACATTTCCCATTGTTCAAGTCCTATTTTTTTTCCCTAGAAGCACAGGGGGGAAAAAAAAATCTAGCTTTACTTAGAAGCTCAGAGTATTTTTACCTACCTTTTACTAGAGTGTGTTTGTCAGTGGGAGAAGATCTTGCAAGAACACGAAGCTTTGGCCAAATTTTATCTATTCGCTCTTGCTCAATCTGCAGGAAGAGCATTGGTCATATTTTACACATGTAGGAGACTTAGAGTACATGTTGATCTACTTAATGAGAGAGTCAGCATGCTTACCTCTCCTTTTTCATTGCGTATTCTCCTGTTAAAGTCTTTGCCCTCTAAACACAGGAAGTCTTCACCGGGATTCAGAATTCCACATTTCAATGCAATAGCACGAGCAGTGTTAATGTTATCACCAGTGACCATACGTACAGTTATGCCTGCACGTTGACACTTTTTTATTGCATCAGGTACCTGAAAGCAAGAAAAAAAACCCCACAGGCTCAGAGACTGTACATTAGTTAAATAAATCTAGACACGTGAGTGAAAGGAATGTTTATGGCTCCTAGTACAGGATAATTGTTATTTTAAAATGAAGACTGTAGTTATGAAACATTAAAAAAAAATTAAGTAGCATACCACAGTTCTTGTAAAAACCACACAAATTACAATTCTGGCAAGAGGCTTGTGCCACTGCTTTGTCTGTTCCCCTCTCTCCTGCAATTTTTCAAGTACTGCAGTATTCAAAATACCACAAAAATCCTCATAACATATTAAGCTGTACTGAGTACTCGCATTTTATTTATAATTATGTGAAATAAACTACAGCTTATACCCCATTACTTCAACAATAACTTTTATTGTGAAGTGACAATAGAGCAGCCCCAATTTCACACATGCATGTGGCATAAAAGCTTTCACTACTGAAAAACCTTACACCTTAACCACAAGCCATACTTCTTGCCCTCAGTTCTCAGGTGACAAGCTCAGCTCTCTCCATCATTTCCCATGAGAAGCTGGTAACAAGCTCAATGGCTAATCTTATCCAAATCAAAAGTCCTGCTACCCCAAGTGGTAAAATAATAACAAATTGTTTCATTTACTGAGATCCCGCACAGTAAGTACCTTAAGTTATTAGTTTGTACAGAGCTTCAGCAACACAGCATAAGTGACATTAAGTAGTTTTAATCTGCTTTTATAGCTCCATTAACTTTCCCTTCAAGAAATTAGATTTTCATTTATTAACTATGCTTAAGGCATACAATAGCAGTTCAGTTCCTTGTACTCTGCATGATGAAAAGCACGAATCCCACGTAACAGAATCACTGCAGCTTAGCTGGTGACCCTACCTCAGGTCTCACAGGATCTTCAATCCCAACAACAGCGATGCATGTCAGCCCAGTAACGATATCATTTTCATTGTCCCACTCTGGCTCAGGCTCCCCTGCTGGGAAGTCTCTGAATGCCAGGCAGATGGTTCTGAGACCTTCAGAAGCCATTGGCTCAATTACAGTTTTCACGATATCATCGCGGTCCCTAGGTCTAAATACCTTTGGTTCTCCATTAGCACTCAGTATTTTGAAGCACCTGGAAAGAAAGGTTTAAAGAGTTACCAAATTTTAACCAGAAGTTTGACTCTTTAGCTTATCAGTCAACTCCAATAAGTTTCTATAAGCTGTGTTTTTGCTAGACCCAAACACACAGGCACAATAATCCAGTAGGGGTATCTCTAAGGTAATCTTCTCCAAATGCACTTTCTTCCGTTGCAAAACATACTTTCTGTAGAAAGTTAAACTGAGCCAGTCATCCTGAGATGAAAGTAATGCCCGACCAATTTCACATACAAACATCAGTTACCTCCCAGAGGTATCCATTTCTCCATTGTATGTAAACAGACTGGTGTCTGCACTGGTTGAGTCAGACAATCCAGTTTCAAGCTCAGCTCACCTTGTTACCAGCAATACAGTTCCAGAAGTAAGCACACTTTCAGAACACACATGAGCTGCTTGAACAGCTGCAAGCACTAAACCTAAAGCACTATAAGCAAACTTAGGTACTGCTACCCTTAAGAACAAAAAAGTTCACAGCCCTTCCCCTTCCCTCCCCTCCCAATTTAAATGCAGAGAATTCAGAGAGCATCTGGTATGTGAGGCAATGTGAAATCTAAAATGAAAACCAAATATGGAAACTGATTAAAATGTTTGTATAGGAGACTAGATTCATCACTCTGCACACTAGCATTTCAATACGTGCTCTCCTAATTGTTTCTTCATGCCAAAGATGCCCCTGCTTTCACAGAGAGAGAGCATATATCCTTTAGTAATATTGATACCATGAATACCACACTACCAATGATTTTGAACAAGAAATTAAATCTTGCTCATGTGCTCTTTACAAAGTTTTCCCATAAAGTAACATTATTATCCATTAGTTTTACAAATTAGTACTACTACAGCACCAGAAAAAAAATATAATTCAATACTTCCATTAAATATCAAATTCAGACCTTGCAGACCTGCAAAGATGACAAGTGTTACAGTTAAGTGTATAGTCCAAGGATTTAGGGAATTCCCTAGAAGTTTTCACCTCATATGAAAAATTAAAATGAAGCAGTCCCTTACAGGGACATTCATATAATAACTGAAATTTGAAGTTTATGTGAATTTTTTACTTATCTGTTAAAATGTCAGCAATCATTAAGGATATCTAATGTTAGCTGCAGTCGTAAGGCTGGTGACAAATTTAAACATTCCAAAATTACTAAATACACATAAATAAATTCTATTCAAAACCACACTGGAACTCACTTCAAAGATGACCTAGTGATACGGAAAGAAAAAAGAAAATGCTCTACCTGCAAATGTTTCTGCATTGCTAGTGACTCATTTGTGTCTTCATGTAATAAATCTTCATGTTTAAGTTTTAGTGTAAGTGTAGTTATATATGGTATAATAGGGAAGTAGCAGCACACCTGACAAACCAGATTACAGGTACTGCATAGGAAGCAGATTATCATGGCTAAATCTTTGTCCTATTCAGTGCATACTCTGAAGTAGCTTCCTATTTGGACACTTCCTATAATATCCAAGTCAGTCTAGGTTTTCTTCTTCTTTGTCAAATGTCCTTATCATCTATTTTGTTATTTCAATTACTAAGTCAAGTGGACTACATGAGTCTGGGATGACCGAGTTCTAGCAACTTCTACAGTTCAGCTGTCCAGTATTATGAGTTACAAAATATCTCAGAAGATGGAAATAATGTGAATAAAAGGCACATCTATTCATTGATAAGTTTGGCTTAAAATGTAGCTACGCAAAAAAAGATTTTAGTTTCATATTAAGAACAAGAGTCCTTTAAAGACTGACATTTTGTTCTCAGCACAAAAGCTGAGGAGAAGGAAGAACTCATATTTTTTCTTTAATACATTAGTACCTTCCTAGGTAACAATTTGGGGAGCTATTAACAAACAAAAAAGTACATTTAACTGATGAATATAATCTGTGTGCTACTCAAACTAGAAACAGTTTGACATCAGCACCAAAACAGGTCTGCCTACCAACTGCTGCTCCTAGAGAACAAGATGCATACATGTTTGAGTCTCTCCTCACCTAGTTAGGAGTTACCACAGCTGACTTCACACCTATAAAGGTTTGTCCCAGTGGTACCTAATCGCTCACTAAGTCTAATCTCATCCTAATAAATCCTTTCTAGATGGGCAGATGGATAAGGAAGCAATTGCTTTGTCACATTAAAACCCCTCAAGCTGATCGAACTTTCAAGTTCAACCTCCTGTAAAAATGAACAACTTCAACAGAAAGTTACAGTCTAAGCAGTAACATGCTAAAAGTAATCACTTTTCAAAGGTACAAGCCCTTCCTGGAATTTAGGCATATCAACTGATGGGACTTTTCTGTAAGATAGGTGAGCATTTTGATCAACCATACCTAAAAGTAAAAGAATTTAACTAAAGCATGAGACCATCTCTTTCTTTTTTCTTTTGTTTTGAGGGATAGGGCTGGGGTGTTTGAAGTAAAGTAACTAAAGTGCTAATGGCCCATCTTACTGTAGAAAGTCCAACAACTGAAAGAGACAAGCTGTGAAGCTGCAGTCACAAGGGTATAGAACTACCTGTGATTAGAGAGACAAGCATTCCACAGACTATGTCACCATGTTGTTTAGCATGTCAGTCTCTCCACCTATCACAACATTTAGCAAAAGTCAAGTGCTGAATCACAGTAGTAGTTGTTCTTACTTTTTAAGAACTATCTCAGAGGCACCTTTACTGAATATCCGGAAACTGCCATCAGAGTTTTTCAACACAGTACTCATCGATTTTCTAACAGAGTTGAAGGTGTACACTTTGTACAAATCCTCTTCTGGTATCTCATTTCTTACATCCTGATAATCACGTTTTAAATCCAAGAGCAATCCCAGCAAGGCACATTCAGTTTTATTTCCAACATGACGCGGTAGGCCACCTTCCTTTTCAGGAGGCTGCAAGAAGAACAAGAGCCATCACTGATTAGGTTAACTTATAAACCACTGAAGCACAGCACTTAGAACACAAGGAAGGACAAACTTAGTTCTGGGATGGGGAGGTTTTCTTTTTCAGTAATTACTTCATAAATTCCTATGAGTCATAATCCAAAGTCATATTGCTGCTTTTTAAAAGTAACTTCTGTACCTATTTAGGATCTTTCAATCCTTCAGAAACCACCCATTAAGTTTGTATAAATCCCAACATGACCTTTCTAAAAGACATTTTCCATTACTTTAAATATTTATCTGATCAATTGAGTGTAGACCATGAACAAATGTTTCGGATTTTAAAAGTACAGATAAGTTCACATGTACTGACTTCAGCAAGCTAAATGGCATTATTTCTGCTAAATTAAAGTATCCTCTCCTGTAATAATTCTTCAATGACTTAGACTATGACCACATCACCTGTTAGCCTTCTTCTGAACAAACTAAGTCCTTAAGCCTCTTAAGTCTCACTACAAGTTCTGTTTTCCAGGCCATGGCCTATTTAACTTGAAAGAGTTCAGAAACAAGTTTCCAATCCTTTAATACCAGAAAAAAGTTTCTTATCTCAACAATGTGGGATATGCACATACTAGTCCTATAAACAAAGAAGTATTTCTTTCAAAATATTTGAGTTTGTATACTCATAACACTACAGTATTTTTTGCAGCAAAATATGGAAAAGCACTTTCTTCATCTGACATATCTCAGGTGACTAGAGCTGAACTACATTAAACATAAATCAGTGGTCCATTTTCATTGTTCACAGCTGCAAGATTTTGAATTTGGCTGTACTGAATACTCACACTTTGAAATCATTCACTTTAATGTGCAGTTTAAGACATCCAGTCCTGGGTGCCCAGTATGAGAGATATCAGTGAGTAAGTGCATCCATGGCACACAAAAATAATACAGAGACTCAAGCACCTGACATATGAGGATGAGCTGGAAGGGCTGGGACTATTCAGTCAGGAGAAGACAACACTCTGGGAGAGAAACATTTTGGTGTGTACTGAATGCCTGAGTAAGGCACGTTGTTGGAACAATGGCAAGGTCTGTCTAGCCAGACCTTCCTAGTGGTGCCCAGTGAAAGGACAAGAGGCAATGGATACAAAGTGAAGATTTTGAAACTCCATTTTAAGATAAGGAAACACCTTTTACTCTATGGGTCATAAAATACTTGATCAGGCTGTCCAAAAGGTTGCAAAGTCTCCATCCTTTGAGATCCTTAAAGAGATCCTGAGTGAGTGCCCTGAGCTACGAGCTCTGGCTGACTCTGCTTTGACCAGGAGGAGTAGATTGATTGGAGGTTCTCTCAAGAGGTCCCTTTCAGCCCTCTCTGATTCTGTAAAGCAGCATAACTCTACTGCAGTGGACATAATTACACTTAAATGGAATTACGGTAGCAATAATTAAAATTAAAATGGTAGCAATAAAGGACTTGGTCAGCTTACATAGTGCCCTGAGCTACGAGCTCTGGTTGACTCTGCTTTGACCAGGAGGAGTAGATTGATTGGAGGTTCTCTCAAGAGGTCCCTTTCAGCCCTCTCTGATTCTGTAAAGCAGCGTAACTCTACTGCAGTGGACATAATTCAGTTAAAATGGTAGCAATAAAGGACTTGGTCAGCTTACATATAGCTACCTTGTTCTTGGTATAGAAAGAGCTTTAGAAAACAGACTGTGAAATTCCTCACGTGCTGTAAGTCATTCTAGAATTCCCATCTTGTTTCAGAGAAATCAGCTGTCAAACTTTATGTACTGCTGTTGTGGAAATTCTTGCAGACATACCATTTTTATTGGCTGATAAGTAGCTTCTGAATGAGTTTTCACTGCTATTTGTGTACAAAGTATCCATAGTGGGGGCTTCTTCAAAATCTTGAAATGCTAATTAATTTACTAAATCCTACTTATTATTTTTACTGCCTGAAGAATAGAAGTTATACAACACGTTGGAATAACTACAGCAAGGAAGGTATTTTTAGAGTTTTAGAAAATACTAAACACAAAATGTTAAATAATCCACTATGTAAAATGTGTAACAGTTCATTAGTCTTTCATTTCAAAACATTTTGCAAGTTTCAAACAAGATTTTGGCAAATATGTTACAATTCTAAAGCTTACAAACTTATACAGCAGTATCTGGAATAAAAATCCATTAAAATCCTTACCTGTAGTTAAATTTTTCCATTATATATTATTTAATGTACTACTCTTAAATTTAAACTGTTTAATGCTTATTTTTAAGTAGTGCTCAAATCCAGGCGAGACACCCTTCAAGTGTCGTAAACAGCCCCACTTATACAAAAAACCAGCTTTGAACTTGAAAGGAAATTATCTTGAGATTTTGTCTTTGAATTATCGGTTCTAACTGAAATAAGCTATTTTTTTCCAATTGAGTTTCAAGTGAATGGTTGAGCAATTTATAGCAGGTATGAAATACCATTTACACTGAAACTGCCTGTGGCCATCAGACAATTTGCATCTTTTAAGGAAGTTACTCAGTTATCTTGATTGGAATGAAGAAATCTACTTACCAGTATTTTGGAAGTATAAGCACAATTAACAGAAATTCCTGTCACAAGATAAGCCATAGTTTTCTCTGGAATAGCTTCTGGTTCTGGAATTTTTTTATAATGTTTTTCATTGATGTAGGCTTGGACCACGGTCATTCTGTTCATAGTCAATGTTCCCGTTTTATCTGAGCAAATAGCTGTGGCATTGCCCATAGTTTCACATGCATCCAGATGTCTCACCAAGTTATTATCTTTCATCATTTTCTAAGGAAATAAAAGCAGTTAACAGCAATCCATGACCATTACTTCACTTCAGAAATTCTCATTTATGGGATCGAGTCTTACACAGCACTTTCAGAAAACACAGTCATTCATTCATCTGGCATATTTCAGAGGAAGAACTTGCAGCTGTCACTTTCTGTATAGATTTCTCTAAGTCTATTATGTCACAGTAAACTTCATTTTGAACAAGCTATATAATACATGTCAATCTCCTGTACCTGCATGTCACACTGACTATTGATACTATTCAGACTGTTAGGAGAAAAGAGTTTATAACAATATTTAAAAAATGAGAAGAGGCAAGGTTTAGAGCTTTACCAGATACAATGTGGTAAATGTAATGTAATATTAAAAAGTGTTTCTGCTTACAAGTCTAATGCAGCTTATTTGATCTGTCAGAAATCAGATAATACAGATTTCAAGGAACCTAGACTCAGACTTATAATCAAAGTGGGAACCTAATGTTTCAACTAAAATAGTGAGGGTTACATGAATTACATAGATTAAATATAGTTTAAAATTCTTTCCTTAACAGGTTTTTAGTGTTTTCATCTCTAAGCAGAAGACAAATTTCAAATTATATAATAAGGTCACTACTAGTAAGTGCTGTAAGCTATGAATTGAGAACACAGCCTAAGCACTCATCACATTTACAATTAGATTTTAGACAAATAATCATTCTCAGCATGTGGATGCAGTAAGAAAATTAAGAACACAAAGAGCTTAAGTTAAAAAACATGCTGCATAGTAAGCACAAAACAAAATGCTTTACACTATTCAGTCTTAAAAAAAAAATCCATCTAGAAGCTTTCATAGCAATTGTTTAACACATCAGCTAGGTAGAAGTTCAGATTTACAGAAAAGTTTGTTATTTACAAATTCTAAAACATCTGTTTATTGTAAGCAAATGTTACAATGGTACATACTGAACCCATTCATCTTTAGCTAGTGACAACAGGCTGGCAATGCTCACTGTTCTGGTCAGTGTGTATTCATTCAAAGATGAAGAAAAGTACTGCAGCAGAATTCTTATGCAGTTCAGAAAACAAGGAAAGCTTCTTCCCAGTCTAACATATATACATATATATATATCTGTAATGCAGCATAACTCTGTATTTAACAGTTGATGAATATGCCCACCTACCTTAAAAAAAAAAATCTACTTGCCCTCTACCTACTTACCTTAACAGAGTAAGCCAGAGAAATAGTGACTGCAAGTGGAAGACCTTCTGGTACTGCCACCACCAAGACAGTAACTCCAATAATGAAGAACTTCACAAAATACTGAATATAAATTGGGGTACATTCAGCAAGCCAAGGTCTCTTCTGAACCCAGAAGGTATCAATTACAAAATATAACACAAGGATAATGACTGTGATTGCAGACATCAACAAACCTTGTTAAAAAGAGAATAAACAGTTTTAAGAAATTATCTCAAATATTTGGCAACACAGACTGTAGATACATGCAAATACTTCTGCCCTTATACAAGCTAGATTAGGACTAAGGTTTCAAAGAGGCAAGTCAAAACACGGAGGCAGATCTCAGAGGTGTTCCAGTTTCCAATGCAAGTATTTCACCATGCATTTCACCTGGAAGTGCCTAGAAATCTTTTTTTCTCCAATTTAATTGAAAAGCATGGAGCTAATTAGTAACAGGACAGACCAATATGTAAAGTCAATTGACTAAGCAGAACAAGAAGTGAGAAAATTCAGGAGGCCTTCACCAATTTTATGCTGACTGATTCAGTAGAGTGCTTCAGTGTGGTCTCAAAGCAGGAGGACAGGAAAATCCATGCATGAAGTAGATGAGTATTAAGGCTGTGTGGGGAACTACAATAGGTCAAAAGGTACATAAAGGAAAACAACCTCTTGGAAGAGATGAAAAAAAAAAATCTTTGACCAGGACAGTAGTTTACAGTAGACATATAATGGAATTTGTTAATCTCACTGAAAAATTAATACCACCATACACAACTGCAAAGTGTTACAGCTAAAAGTTTCATTCTCCATTTCAGACTGTAACTGTGTAATGATACAAATGCTAAAGTCAGCCCTTCTTGAGCTGTGGGCTGGGCTACAAGCCTTCTTGAAATTCCTTCCAGCCCAAACCTTTCAACAATTCTACATGGACCAAAATAAATCCTGAAATATTTTGATTAAACCACTATACACCAGATAATATAGCCTACATTTTATACTGAACTTCACTGTTGTTTTAGCCTTTCAAGCAGCAACAATCTACCAAATATTTTGACAAGGCAGCTAAATATTAGCTGCAGAAAAGTAGGAAGTCAATAAACATGTTATGTATCAGCAAGGCATATGTTAAATGCAAAATTCTAAGCCTCTGAAAGTACTAGACACAACCTCGTTGACTGTACCACATTTTCCAGGCTTCACTCAACTTAGAGTTCTCTTGGTACATTGCTAAATGCTCTATCTAACCTAAAAAGATCTTTCATAACAGTTGTCCAATGTTATGAAGTTGGAATTTTCCCTCCTAGAAGCTGGCACTTGAAAGCCTGACTCTCTTTAAATTAGGGAAAAATAAAAGCCATCCACATGACAGAGCCTGAGAGGCCATCAGCATACTCAGGCACAGCAGCATACTTACATGCATTACAATTTTGCACTTAAGGAGCCAGCCTTGAGTGGTTTGATTATTTTATCTCCTCCCAAACTATGCATGTTCCAACTTTTTTTAACATGACATCATCATGAGGAGAGTACTGAGACATTGTACCTGCTTTGCCAATCTGAACTGCGAGCTTTGTGAGTTTGCCTTGGAGAACTGACTTTTCCTTCTTTGGCAAATTTGCTTTCTTCTTGTCTTTCTCATCTCCATCTCCACCATCCTCACTCTTCAGTGGTTGCATTTCCATGGCTGCTCCATCCTGAGCTTTAGCTAGAAGTTAAGATCAAAAAAAGTTTAATCATTGGTGAGTCTTCCAAATCAAAGATATCTAAAAAGCTTAATACACAGCTCCACTAAATATAATAGCACAGAGAATGATCTTGTATCCAGAGAGGCCACACTTCACATGAATGTTTAAATAAGTGTATTGTGTATTGGTGATAGAATATCGGGTTCAGTGAAGCATTTGTTTTGGGCAGATTCACTTATGCCATCTTTACCATAAGCACTTTGGATATAAGCATTCAATATGCATTTTTATAGGGAAGTCTGTATTTGTCTATACTCTTAGAAAAGAGACTTGTAAGAAAGAATCAGAGAACCTGCATTTACCTTTGTTACGGTTTTCAACAGCTCCATCTTGCTTTTTACCTGTCAGAGAGGGAAACAAGTTGTGTTTAAGCTGGCTGTGCAGAATTCATTATTTTATTTATGTTTTTATATAATAACTACATTACTCTGCTAAAACAGGAAACTGCATTAAAAAAATAAAAAGAAAAACATTTAAGTCAGCTCACAGAAACTGCTCATGACACTCTTTGGACTTTACTTTTCCCATACAAGACTGCTGCAGTGTTAATCTACCATGGCTGAGCATGGTTGCACAAATTACTGATACTGACATGGCTTGTGAAGAAAGCTTTACAAAAGACTTCCTGACACACTTTTCTAGGAAAGATATTTGTGACAATTCAGTGATTTTGGAAGCCTCTATTTTGCTGTAATCTTCCAATACTTGCCACCAGTACCTGACTACCTCTGTAACTAAACTGCAAGGTCTCACTTTGAGAATCAGTGCTTTTGTACAACATTGCAGAAGCTACTGTGGTATAAAATATTCATAAATCCTTAGCAAAGCTTAGTGGAGGCACAGCACTGGATTACTGGATTACTATTTGCACAAACCTGTAAGCAATATACCATACATCATAGTGAGAATAGCTCAAGTGCATAATAAAATATCACTCCTACCTGTGTTCAGAAATGGGGCTCAACAAGAGATCATAAAGGACAGTGAAATAATGAAAGAATTGAACAACTGAAATATTAAAGGTTGGAAGACTAACACATCATGCGCTGTTTTTGGGGGCTTAGAAAGTGACCAACTTTATTTCTAAGTAGAGAAAGCAAGGGTTATAATTACTGTTTGTGATAACTGAAATGAAAGCACAAAATTGAGCAACTTAGAACAAAACCCAAACATTTTCAGTATTACTGGTAATTCACCAAGTCTCTGGCCTTAGGTTATGTAGACCGAAATTTTCAAGAGTACTCAAGTAGAAGAAAATCAAGTTATCAAGCAGCCTGTCTGGCATGACATTTAATATCTCCACTACACCATTACTGTAGACACAGTCTGATTTCTATACGTAGGATTTCCCCTAGTGTTCTCACAACAGCTGAACAGAAGAAAAAAAAAAAAAAAAAAAAAAAAAAAAATATTTTCCCCCTGCCCAAAGCCCCCCCCAACCTTTAAGCAGCCTGTCTGGCATGACATTTAATATCTCCACTACACCATTACTGTAGACACAGTCTGATTTCTATACGTAGGATTTCCCCCAGTGTTCTCACAACAGCTGAACAGAAAAAAAAAAAAAAAAAGTATGTTCACTCTGTCCAGATGCCACCTCAGACTTCTTAAGAACTCATCATCATTTCCTGATTTTGTATTTGTTCTCCCCAGTTCCCCTCTTCCTCTTTCAAGAGCAAAATTCTACATTTGAGTTACTTGTAACTCCTTCTACATACATTTGCTTTCACTCTGAATCGTGCCATACACAGCCAGCTAAATATAGTCCCTTTAATCTCCTTAACATTCACGGAGAAGTTAATTTAGTTTAACCTGAGTTTTATCAAGGAGAATCTTATTAGGCACCTAACTCAAGGGAAAGAGGAACCTATCTATCTTGGGAGACAAAAAAACCCCAGTAGTGTTTGGGTCCTAGGATACACCAAAACACTACTTGTCAAAGACACTTCTGCTTCTAGAATAATAAACACTGGCAGAATATTAATAAAAGCTATAATCCACTCCGTATCTCCTGTAGCAGCTGGTACTGTTATTTGTTTCCTTCTCCTTCCTCTGTAAGGGGAAGGCACAGGATGGCAACTTTCACACTAATGACTGCAAGTGCTGCAGGTCAGCTTTTTCTTTTCACTGTCAAACTTGAGCTTGAAACTAACTTAGAACTTTCAATGCTTCTTGTAACAATTTTTCTAACTTTTAAAGAAACTCTCTAGTTTTTTTCAAGTTTCAAGAAGGGTCAGAATTGTGGGTTAGGACATGACAAAAAAACTTCAATCTCAATTCCTGCACAGAGCACACATTTTAGCAATTGCCTGTTGAGTTTGAAAGTCCCTGAGAATCTTAAACACATTTCCGTGTGAATGTTCCATTATTGTCTGGTATCCCTCTGATAAAAAGATCACTTATAAGTATCACTAGATACTTATTAGGTTGAACTTCATAATAATTTGTTTTCCATAAACAAGTATTTGCTATTAGACATCAATGTAACACAAGATGAGAGTTTAACCATTTATACATAGTATGTACAGCTGGTTAGCAATTGCAAACTTTCCGAACTCTGACTGATCGGTGGGATCTGAAGTTTAACTAAATTCCACGTGACGAGAGTTAGTAGTCGTGGTGCACTCTCAGGTCACTGGACCTAAGTTGTTTTTCCTGTGAAACCTACAGAAGGTATGAGTTTTTAAAAAAGCTTTCTGGCTTAGGATAACTGGAACATGCTTTTATCCAGTAATATTCAAAAGTTCACCACCATCCCCCCTCCAACACCCCCAACCAAGGTATTTAAGATTAATATGCCTACTTTTCTTTTCCTTCTTTTCTTTTTCCTTCTCCTTCTCCTCTTCATCTCCTCCAGCCCCAAGTAAGGTAAAGATGATTCCAGTCTGAGAGTTCACACCTACAGCAGTAACCACCATTCTTCCAGAGCCTTCCATCACATGTGTACCTGAAAGATTGAATCAGGATTTCCATTGAGATGTGAGCAGTTATATGGCAGGGCATACAAGTACTTTGGAGAAATAAGCTTTTAAACCTGACTTTGATAAAACTCTGAGCTGTGTATATGTACCACTCTGCTCCCCTAAAGCTTTAGCTGCCAAAGCTATCTGGAAAGCAAACCCATAAGCAACTACACAAAACATTTGTCAATTTTACAAGACTGATCACTCCAACAAAGTTCTGTACTCTTTTGACTGGTTTGGGATAGTTCTAGGAGATAACCTAGATAAAGAACCAATTTGCTAGTTTCAACCACAAAATTTTTAATAACCACCTTACTGCTGAAACAAACTACTTTATTACAAAATTGTCAAATGTTACACACCTGACAGCAGCATAGGATCTCTGTCCAGAGATTTCTTAACATGATCAGATTCTCCAGTCAGCGAGCTTTCATCAATTTTGAGGTCATTTCCCTGAATGAGTACACCATCAGCCGGTAAAAGGTCACCTACGAGAGATCACTGGGTTTGTTGACTGCAGTTCCTTTTTTAAAAATAAAAGAAAGTTCAACTTTAAAAATATGTTTACCGTATTTCACTTGTGCAATATCTCCAACAATTATGTCAGCTACTGGTATTTGGATGACTTGGCCACCTCTGATGACTGTGAATTTCTGTTCTTGTTCAATACGGCTCTGCAATCCCCGAAATTGTTTCTCTTTACTCCAGTCATTGAAAGCTGTTACTAATACCACACAAACTACAGATAGGAGGATTGCTGCTCCTTCAATCCAACCTGCTTCAGATTCCTCCTCTTCTTCACCAACATTTACTGATCCACATACTGCAGAAAACAGGTTTTAGATTTAAGAAAGTTCACAAAGATATTTCAGCAAAGAAAGTTTTGGCAAACAAAAAACTCATAGCTGCTAAACATTTTCCATGCTATTTTTCTTTGCAATTTCACCTTTATTTCCACAAGGGTTACACACAAAGAAGCTAAAGAACCTGAAAGCTAGAGCAACTTGAGGAAGTTAAACCATGCTGCTTATCTGAACACGAGAGAAGTTGATATAGAGTTTCCTGTCCTTATTTTGTTAAATGATGGCATAAGAATGTCAGACTGGTAAACAACATTCTGCTTTGTCAACATATCCCACTTTACATTTTTCTTAACAAACCAGGTATCACTGCAAAAATTCAGTTAAATGAAGTCCCAATCCCTTCATTTTCTGTTTAGAAGTATAAATATAGCTTCATTTTAAATTATAAAGTTACCAGTGTCATGTCACAAATAAAGGAAAATTTAAGACTTGCTGACTCCCCAAAGAAAGACCATGACTGCAAATTATAAATTGCTTAAATATTTGAGGCAAAGCTAAAAAAAAACCCACTAGCACAGAGACTTGATTTCAAATAAGTCCTGTTCCTGCTGCTTGCAATTTACCTTTGGTCAGAATAATACCAGATCACGACCAAGGAAATCGCATGTTGCCCTTTTAAGGCATGGTAGAGTTTTAATAATGTGCTCTCAATAAGGAACAATAAGCTGCTTTTCCACTGACTTACTGTCTCCCATCAGGTTTACAGTATAGCCATGTTGAACCAGGAAAGTCAGTAGTATAATAATAGTAGATACCTACTTTTGAAGAAGTTTACTTACATGATTCATTTCCTCCTGGAGGCTGGTAAAAAGAAAGGCCCAAGGATACTACGGCTGCAATTTCTAATATAATTAGTGTAACGTCCTGTAGTGCTTCCCATACTAACTGAAGAAATGTTTTTGGCTTTTTAGGAGGTATAAAGTTCTTCCCAAAAACTGCTTCTCTCCTTTCTATATCTGCTGGATTTCCACTTAAACCTATTTAAACAATAAGACAAAGTTAGTGACACTCAGACACATTTCACTCTCACATTAGAAGTGACTGAAGTTTCCCACTCATGGAATCAAGTCCCACTCCATATTTCAGTAACAAAACCAAAAAAGTCACATCTCAAACATAATTATGGAAGTAATACCCTTAAATCAGAGTCACTATAGAAAGCCAGCTACGTTTTACAATTCTCACCTTGCCAAAATAAAGTTGATGGTCTACCTGCTTAATATGTCACTTAATATGACATAGGAACAGAGTAATAATAACAACACACATACCTTCGTTCAAAGTAAACAAGTTTGCAAGACAAGATCATTAGTAGAGTTACTACTACTGAGACTGAGTAGCACCATAAAGCTTTAGCAAGACCACAGCCCGTGAAGGCAGCTCTGGCTCCCAGTGTAGGGATTCTGTATTCAGACACAACATCCTAGGATCCTAAAAGTAATGTAACATTTATAATGAGATGCTTATTATAATTAAAAATGTAACTATTATCATTATGATATTTCAAGACTAATTATTATATAAAAAACTAATAAAAATTGTTGAAGCTCTCTTCAGGCATCATGTTGGAAAGATGCAACCACTTTATGATGCTGTTTCCACCTGGAGTGGTGTTAGTTATTTGCTCTTCTGAAGCTTCCCTTTCTATCTCCTCTCACACAGAGAGAGCCCATGCTCAGCACTATGCCATGTCTGTCACCTCCGTTTTGTACCTATCTTCTTTCATATAGCCATATCTGAGTCCTCCTCTGTCTTGATTCTGATACCATCCTTAAGGGACACTAGCAGACAGGAGTGAGGGGTCTACATGAAAGACTACAGCATGTTTTAAGAGCTTACCAAGATCTTAAAAATAATGGAATGCCAAGTATTTTCAGGGCAAGGTCATGCACTCAAGGTCTTCTGTGAGCACATCTCCTGGCTACTCCAAAAAGTTTCCAGCTGACTAACCCACCATTCAGAATTAAGCTAATTTTTCAAATCAAAATTGCCAAACTTCAAGGCATGTTCAGAGCAAAGGTCTGGGTACTTCAATTATATTGACCCCAAGGTTATGATTAGCACCAGCTTAAAGACAATTATTTTCTTAGTAGCAATTTGTTTAGTAGCTAACCCAACTGCTTAGTTATAAAGGCATTGCAAACATGCTAGGTAGTAAATAAGAACAGTAGCCACTGCTGCTGGCTTTCATAATAAGGGGGAGTATTTAACATATCTAACAGACATTTCCGAGAATCATCACATGTTTCGAGACACTTTGCAAAAGTTACTGAACTGCAAAGCTCAATTTTAAATGCTAACAACTGCTATGGAATCACTTAACTGAAAAGCAAACTATATGCAGATCTGTTCAAAAAATAAATTCATTAAACATACTCTGTGTATAGAATAAATGTAATTTATCATAACAGTCTTCAATTCACCTTGAATGCACATCTGTGAAGGTTTAATAGAAAGGAGAAATTGTACTCATTAGCCATAACCTTACACTTGCAGTTCAAGCTTTAAGGTGCTTACTTTCACTCTTAACTCAAAGAGCACTGCAAGACTATTTTAAAAATCAAGCTATACATTACAGTATCTACAGAAACTCAGGACAGCATGGTCATTCCAAAAGGCTGGGCCATATTGCTATTTTGCAAAAGATACTACTTCTCTATTCCTTTAACATGGCAGACTTTGGAAATTTATTTACATAATAGCAACATCACTCTCTTCCTCCCTTTCCAGGGTACTACAGTACACAACATCAGAAGTGTCCAACAAAGCTCTTTGAAAATGAAAAGTGTTTCCAAATGAGGCTATATAAAGTCGAGCTATTATCAGAACCACTTAGTGAAGATTAGTAAATAAGCCTAGCAAAGATAAAAACCATTTGTATTTTCATATACACCATAATACACCATGCACCATTTCTGAACTTGCTACATTTACCAGACAGCTGGCAATTTCACAATTCACAATCTACAGTCCTGAGATCAAAACTACTGCCATTATATTCTTAATTATGCATCTTAACTAGGGCAGTTTATATTAATTGGGGTTAAGTTTGGAAAATATTATACAAGGGACTAGTTAATGCTTCATATTCAAATTTTATTATAAGTATCTATATCTGTCCAGAATATTAGACAGACTTTTGCTACTAAAGATATGTCAAACATTCTTTTTGCATATTTGCATACTTGTAAGCAGTAAAGTCTGCTCAGTGTCCTTTTTTCAAGTAATACTGCTAAAGGTCCGTTCCCATTTCTCACTTCAAATCAGATAAGTCTGATGCAAATTTTGCCTGAAAATAGATGTTGTCTTACATTGTCAACAACTTCACAGCAAGAAATGGAACAAGCTGAACTCATGCACTGTGCACCATGTCAGAACTACCTGTACTTTTCCTGTGAAGCCCCTGGTAATTACATAGTGGTAAGAGTGTCATGTCATAAAGGAAACGTGATTAGGAAAAAGTGTCCTAGGGCCTTGCAGGTATACACACGAGGTTTTAGAGAGCTGGTATTAGCATAATACATAACAGTTTTCTGCAAGATCTTCCCTAGACTTTTCTCTGTTATTATTGTCTCCCTTCTATACTTATGGTTAGAATTTGACAAAAGCAGAGACCTAGTTCTACCTTTACAAGAGCTCTCCAGTACTACCTCCAGAAAGTTTATAGCAGGTTACCTAGAAGAGACGCTGATTCTCTAAAATTTCATGATGTGGTTTAGAGTCAAAATGACACCTCTGTTGGATGCTGTTCTAACTCAATTAACCTTTTCTGATCCTGTTAACATGTTCAACAGTTGAGTCTGTAGTGTGTTTATGAGCTTGTCTCACACTTAAAAAAGGATGGTGCCCTTTTATTAAGTCAGTGACTGTATGTAATTGATTTTAGTGTACATCTAAATGTCAAATCCTTTTGAAAGTGAAAGGCCTTGATCACACAGCCCTCAGTACAGCACAAGCAATCTGCAGGAAAGGGCATACAACCCTTGAGTTTTAGTACACTGACACGTGACATGTTTAGTAATTTGCATGTTTGTTACATTAAGAGACAACGTGAATCCTGCAGTATACAAGGTATTTGGTGCTGAGTGCATTGTGGTCATGTAAAATTGTATGTCCACCAAGCTTGCACTAATAATGGACCTTTAGCTTTGCAGATCACTGTACAACAGAATTCAACTCTCGGTTCAATTCCCAGCTGTAGAAAACTATATCCCTTTCATGGAGAAAGGAAACTGCCTTTCCATACTGTGCAACAGGTCAACAGGGCAACGAGAGCCTATTGCTCCTGAGATGTGTTACACTGCTTATACACTACAGTGCTCCACACACATGCACTGTACAACGGCCAAGGGACAGAAGTTTGTACTCCTTGTGATTTACAAACTTCTTCATCCTGAAATTGGTCTACTCCCATTCACTGGTAGTTCGGCCATGTCAGCTGGCTACTTTCAGTTTGGTAAGAGGAACACAATTCATCTACTGATAATTTCAGGAGTCTGGAAATCTGGCTTCAAAAGCAGATCAAGCCAAAACATGCTAAATGCAGATGTACCCAGAGGTACCTTACGGCATTAGTAGGCTGTTCTTGGTCCAAGAAGACAAATCTTTCCATAGCATTTCTGAAGAACAGAAAGCAACGGCTCTCCAGGATTAAGACAGCAGGTACTTTGCTGCTACCGACATGACACCACACTGGTTAAAATCTGTGTGAGTCCTTAAAAGCAGAGACACTACAATTTGCCAAAATCTTGATTTTGGTAATTCTCAATTGCTCTCAACAGCAGGACTTCACAGTAAGTTTCAGTTAATGTTTTTACATTTTTTTTTTAAATACAGTTTACTGCAAGTACTACAGTATGTAGACACTACAGTACTTTATTGGAAGAAAGCAGTAAAAAAAAGCCAGGTCTTAAGGAGAACTTCCGCAGGGTTCTTGAGAAGGAGACTTAATAAATTTATTTACTTATTTCTTCACATTTGTACAGTCTATCTTGGAGTAATAACTCTAGATAGCAAAAGCATGATGTAGCCACATTTTACAGAACGCCACTTAGTCAAACAAAGACTCCATCAGAGATGCTTATTTCTAGGGAGTAAGATTGTGTAATCACTTTGCAAACCTTCCACTAAGAGTAAATGTCAATGCTTCAAGTTATATTGATAGTTATTTTGCATAGCTCAAATGAAATCTACAGAAATACTGTGGATTTAAAAACTAGATCCTGCTATTAAGAATCCAACGTAACACAAACATGTAATCAGTTTTAAAAATTGCTGCATTAGCAAATCCAAGAACTAGGTAGCCACACAGAAGCATTAATAAGCCCTGCATTAGAATATTAAAACCCTGGGCTCTACAACAGCATGATCTGAACTGTGAACTATAGGTCATATGACCTATTAAAAAAACTGATGCTTTCACAATCAGTTGAACACTGCTATGTTGCACTGCTGTTTCATATGTGGATGTCTACATCAATGAACTCTGTTCCAAGTGCAGCTTCATTAATACAACATCTCACATGCAGCTAGAACAACTGAAAAAAAACTCTTGCTTACTTATTACCATGGAATACGTCTGTCTTAAAAGAACGCAATATTTTGTTATGGTCACTAAAATGCTTTTACAAATTTTGTTCTATTAAAAAAGCAGTTTGCTGACTAAGGCTTTTCATAAATGGAATTTCCTCAATAAGTGTTAAAATTTACTTACCTTCATTTGGTGAAGTTTTCAACTTTGTACAGATGCCATGTACATCACCATAGCATTCCTGTATTTTATGCAGTGCATCTGCAGCTCGAAGTTCCATAAGAGAACGGAGCTCTGCAAGAGTAACTCCAAAATCTCCATGATTAGCTTCTTTCACAGCGTTTTTTACGCTGCTATATGCAACCGAGTTGTTTGCCATGTCACCCATGATGCATGCAGTCTTTAGCGTAGACAGTTTCCAGCAAGGAACAAAATTTCAACTTAAAATATTTCCAAAAGGAAAATAAATCCTTTGGGTATGAAGACAGTCAGGAGAGCAGACACATCACCCAAGCAAGAGAGCCCGTCTGGAGAGATGTCTTTGAGGTTGTCCCATGGTGTGTTCTGTTCCCCGAAGCCAAAAGGCATGTACAGTCTAGGGAGAGAAAAAATACACATTCAGTTACATAACATCTATACTGAAATGCATTGTAAGACAATCCCTACTCTCTCTACTACGGTTACAGAACAAATTTCTTCTTTAATTTCCTATGATATTTTCAGTTTGCATTCCAGAGGCAAGAGTGACAAGGAGGAAAATGGATGTTTCCCACCCCAAAACAACCTTGTATTATTGGATTTCCTTAAATCATTAACTTTGTAACAACTGTTGCCTTTAACACTGGCATTTTCCTTCAAATGTCCATATGGTTCATCATCAAGCAGCAACCTTTAAAAATACCTAAAATTAAATCTGTTTCCAGGGAAATGGAGCTTGTAGCATGCACAAGTGACGTCACGTGGGGAAAGAACATACTCAAGTCAAAAATTCCCACTTTCCAATGACGCCCTCACCTCAGAGTTTGGGAAGAGCAAATTTTTTGTGCTCCCATTAATTCATTTGTGCAAACCTCAAGAAAAAACTTCAACACTAAGCTAGCCTACACATGAAATACTTCTGTATTCTAAGTAGGATTATATCTTCAGGCAGACCTAGCTCTTAATGAATTTTTCACATCCATACAGTTTTAGCCCTGCTCTAGCCCACTTCATCACAGCTCAAGCCTTGCAGAGGGTCTCCATTTAATTCTTTGAAGAGAGGGAAAAAATTGCACAATACCACCTTTCTGCACAAGGGATGAGCAGACTGAGAGCAGTTCTTCCATCTGATGATCAATGTATTGTAGCTGAGTAATTGTCATCTAGCCACAGGACTCTATACCTAATTCCTATTCCTAATCCCCATATCTCGCACACACGCATGTAGCTACACAACAGTGCAGTGCACACACAAACTCCTCATGCCTGTGTGAAGAGTTGCTGTGTGCCAAAACCAGACTTCTGATCACGAAAATCAGCTTTATTGGCATAATGAAGTGCAATGAGCATGTGTAACAACATATTCCCCCACAAAACATGACTGCCAGGCTCGGATGAACAATAACTTGGACACTTTCAGGTCAACAAGACCCTCAGGTGTAATATGCTTAGCAAAGGCAAAAATATCAAGGCAAAGCATCAGCAAACAAAAGATTTCTAGTTACTTCCCTGCCAGCTTAGAGGACTGTTTGGCTGAACTGCTGAGTCTATGTTGAAGATATAAGCACCCAATTACCAGAAATTTAAGGTCTTGGTTCCAGGAAAGACTCAGATTTCTGCTCTGGAAATAATCAGTTGCAGTTATACTAAATCTACCATTTAAAGCACCATGCCACACTACTTTGTTTGCCCTGAGAACAACCACTGACACTGTAAACCCCTGAACTGATGCCACCTAACCACAAGTGACAGGCCCATCTCTGGCAGAACTACAACATCTACAACTGCAACTGCTCTTCTCTTCCTGTCACAGGAGATTCTGAGAAAACCACTGTCTATGGCTGTTTTTCAGAGAGTGACAAAAAGCATAAAGCAATCAATATTCACATGTATAAAACTTCCAACATTCTATAACATCAAAAAAAGCTCTTAATTTAAAAATTAATTTTAAATCTTCATTGTTTTCTCTGTTACTTGCAAGAAAATGTTGCAACAGTTGAAGAATGCATGATGATAGTGTTAACCTGCACGCTAAGATAAAGTTTTGATTAAGACTCTAATGAGTTCTGTTAGAGTATCCTGCAAGTGAAGAATTCAATGCAAACCATGTATGAAAGAGTTTTCTTTAAAAGACATGCCACATTGTTATCTAATACCCAAAAGCTAGATGTTGTTGTCCAGCTGGTAGCCTAGGAGGATTTATCAGCTGGCATCTGATCATAAGCTATGACAGTATAACAAGAAGCAGATCAGGCAAATGAGTCTGTATAGCTATGGAGAAGATGCTGCAGCTGCTAATTAGGCAAAAATAGACCAAGCAGAAGGCCCCACAACCAATTACATCAAACTTGATTTAATTTTAATTAAGCAAAGCTCTGTTCAAGCCTCTAGCAGGGGCCCTGTACTTGATGCCCAAATACACCTAAATCCAAGAGAAAAGTATAGGAAAGGCTACAGCTCTAGTCACTGTTCACTTGTCATCAAAAAGTTTTAGGATTTTCTCTCTCCATATATATGAATAGAGGGGGCCAAACTTGCTTTCATATACAACTAAACTTAAGAGCAGTCACTCTGCTTAGTCACAACTCAGCGTGCTTTGCACTCCAGTTCTAACCTCTCCATGCATCTACATCAATTTTTACTATTAAGCAATAATCCAAATTAGTAATTAATAAGTTTATACTGAAGGGAGTCCTCCTGTGCTCTAAATGCCATCGTAACATACCAATGGTCCCTTAGGGTTCACAGGCAAATTCAATAAGCATTCATTAACTACAAAAACAGTGCAGTTATACAGATCAGCTCTAGTAGTGACACAAATTATTTGGTACATCCATGTTAGCAAAGAACTATGGAAAATTGAAAGGAACAGTGTGAAGACTTCAAATTCTGAATATTGAACAAGTGCAGTGTTGCTCCAGATCATAAAAATTTGATTAAGTATTATTAATTTTTACATAAAATCACATCAGGATCTGCTTCAGTAGTCCATTTTTACCAGACATTTCAACAGAGAGCACAAGAGCTTCTTGTCATACAGGTACAGGATGGACTTAGTCTAACACAGATTTTTCTGTAGCAATGAGCAAAGACACTTTCTTTAAGAAATATCCTTAATGCAGTTTTGATGTAAAATCTTGCAACACTCAATCAGTTCCTGTTACAGCAAGTTCCAAGAGTCCACTTTTGTAACATTAGTGGTGATGCATATTGAAACTATTACGACTGAAATTTAGTAGCATAAAAAGAAGTGCATTTTAAAGCTAAAAGACCATCTAATAATATTTATCTTCTCAACTAATTAAATATTTTATTTGTTTTGACCTGTGTTTCAGTTCTCAGTTGCATCAGTCATTTGAAATAAATTAATAGCATAAGCTCTGAAGCACTATAGTTTAAAGCAACTCACCTCAAACTTCCAATCTGTTAATATCTCAAATTTTAAATTCAGGAAACAGTTATCAAACTTATTATACACCAATGCTGAAGTTCTAGCCTATTTAAAGTTTAATTCAGTTGAAGTTTTGTGTTAGTGTCCAGCTTAAACAAGCTGCATACAAGATTATTAAGACATTTACCTTTCATTAGATCCATCAACTTTTGGATAATACTTTATCACCAACACTTGGTTTATCCCTTTATATCACTGAGACTAGGAATAACTTAAAAGCTATTCTCTGTCACACAAAAATGACTAAAAAACTTGAACTGCAGAGGCAAATTTCAGTAGCAGCACATACTCTCATAGATAGGATTCAGATACTTATATCAATACCTCTGAGAAGACCTTGCTGCCCTTTGGTTGTAGTAACTTCACTGACACATCATATCATTGTAGCTGCTTATGAAGAATAACTTCCTTACCCAAATCAAATCATCATTTATTGCTAAGGGACTGTGTTTTGTTACCAGACAAAGACACTAATTCAAACCCATAACCTATTAAACAAAGGTTAGACAACTTTGCCAGTGTTGGGAGTTCAACATCATAAGCTTCTGTAGTTGGACTGGAGAATGGAAAAGCTCTAAACACAAGTCTACATGTAAAGATGCTCACCAAAGCATGAAGAAACTATAGATTACTTATCTATTTAGTGCTACCAGAATATTCTGCACTGACCAAATTAGAAGCTGCAATATGTTTTTTGAAGTGTTCCTCTGGTGGCACAATTACTATTGCCCAGATGCACAGGACCTCGCCTACCTTAGACCCCTATCCAAGCTTTTCCTATGATTACATTTACATTTAATACTTGCTTCACTAACCTACAAGGAAACACAATTTTCTTAATATTAAATCACTTAAGCACACTCATATCTCAAGAGTCAAAGCTCCAGCAATTATAAATCTTGTGTCATTCAATTTAATCTATACATCTGCTTGAACAGTATGCATTCAGATATTGAGCATTAGCTGATAGCATTTGACCTTCAGCAACACACTAAAACTGGGCCCTGTAATATAGGAAAGGGCTTGCAAAGTGATTATCTCAGGAAAGCCTTTGTTTAATCTAATTAGTTCAATGAATACCAGACAGATCTGCATATCAAGAAGCTGTTGAGATAAAAGCCGTCCCCATATGTTTCAGTTGTCATGCCTTTTAACCTGCCTACAGCTTCAAAGATATTGAAAACATATAATATGCTTTTGCATACTTCAGTATGGGTGTGATCCACAGCTTCAAGCCATCACATAACATTGCAGTGGTGGGGGGAAGAAAGAAGGGAAGTTGTCTGCAATATTATTATAATGGAATATTATTACAATGAAAAGTAACTGTAACTGAGAAAGTAAGCTGGAAATCAAGCTGAAATTGACTGATGCTCTGAAGGGTCAAACTTCTTACTGTATGAGACAGATCGTCCCACCTACTTGACAGGCTACAGAAACTCACCAGCTGTTTCACAAGGAATATGAATGAATTCTAAAGAGGCAAAACATAAATACAGAACAGTATGCATTTACAAGTCACTATTCTGTAAGTTAAAATGTGCCTAACTGGACAAACAGGACTTAATAACTTCAGTGCCATGCTATTGTTTTAGAGCAAATATCTCAGACAGCCTGGTTTATGAAGAGACATGTAAAGGTAGACTGAAGAACTAAGAGGCAAAGGGCATGAACAAAGTTTTTAGCATACCATCTTCAACCTATGCCCAACAGTGTTGCAATGGCAAGTTTCAGTTATTACAGCTTATGTGCTATAAACAGTAAATTCATCAAAGGTCACGACTTTTGCTTAGTTTTCAAAGAGAAATCTGATTTAATTCTGAAGCCTAATCTCCTGGGAAGCAGATGTACTTACCTATCTGAAATAAAAACTGGCCTACATTCTGCATTGGATCTAAACACTGGTATTGTCCCTGCTCGTTGCAGGGAGGTTAGACAAGATGACATTTACAGGTCCTTTCCAACCCAAATTATTCTGTGATTTATGGCACTTAATCTAAGGGATTTCTGCTGCCTACTGTGGTTGACACTTGTAGAAACCGTTTCATCCACTGGTGGCTTCTTTCCTTTAAGACCCTGAATTTATTTCTTATTGAAATTATAGCAAATTGGGACTTCAGTAGTCTGAAGTCAGTTTGGTAGTAGTACAAATTAGCAGTGTTCACACGCTGGTTCTGCATAATTTTCCTCCTGTTTTGGTAGTAGCAAGGAAAAATTCTACAAGCCTTGAAGGTGAGTTATTATGTCACAAAGGACATAAGCTTCTCTTACAAAGCAGCTTGGTCCACAGCCTCTGCCAGGAGCCCAGCAAGCAAGCAGACATTTTGTTATGCCATCAACCATCTGCCAGACCTGTACTGCCCTACCTTGTCCAAGCCATGGCCTCTCCCCACTCACTAAACAACTCAGCTCCAGCTGAAGTGACACCTGGATTAAGAAACAAAATCAGAAAGTGCTGTACAGAATAGTCTGAGTAGGAAACTATTTTATCAAGTGTTTAAAGTAATCATTACCTTACTGAGGTAATCAAATAGATATTACTGATCCAAAAATAGACAGACTAATGCAACAAGAAGGGCCTCAGAAAAAACTATGACCACTTTCAAGGAACATCAGACTTTGAGACACACTGGAAAGTCCCAGAAGACAAAACCAATGTGATCATCATTAAAGAAAGCAACAAGTGTTCTCTGTGCTGGCACTACTAGGGTTTCATAGTCACCTATTTCATATCACATTGCTGGCTTGGCCACAAGATGACAAACACTTAAGACAAAACCATGCAAAAGTGTCAAGTTTGTAACCACTTAAAACACTTTTCTGCAGTCCACAGCCCTGATCAACACTCAGGCAGCTTCTGTCTTCTCTACCCACAGGCCCTGAAGTTTCCCATTCTCTGTACTTCTTTTTCCTAAACTCATCTACTTTGTGCTCTGTGATGACACTAAAAACTAAAGGCCACATTCAAGAGGACTGTTTGCAATAAAAGGTTACTCTAGTTTAGGATTATAATCCCAGTGGAAAAAAAAAATTAACCTCTAGATGGTACTCTGTGTCTCATGCAGAATCATTTTGAGTGTGTTCAAACACCTAAAATGCATTTACTGTGTGTGTCAGCTTCCTCATCTAACTTGAGGTAAGCGAAGCTGCCAAAATTTGGACTAAGGTAGCTGATGGCTGAAGGCAAACCTGCTGGTATTTAAAATGCAAGAAAAAAAGTTTGCCCAAAGCCCATCAATATTTTCCTTTCCTTCAGATCCACTGAGTTCTAAACAAGATGACTAAGGACTACAAGTCTCTTAATCCTGCACAGTTTAGGATAATTGTGCTGTAAACTAAGTTCTCTTAACAGATCTGTCATATTAATAGTTAACTATATAAACCTAGAAGTGGTTTTTTCCTAAATATGTAGTAAAGTAATCCATTAACAAATATTCACATGACTAGGTTCATTAACAACTTACCACACTTTTCCCATCAACATTTGTCAAAATCATATTGACAAAAATGACAAGACAAAGCTGAACTTTTCCAAAAAGAGATAGGGTAGTAGCATGGCAACCAACTCACTAAAATTATGCATCGTAAGACTACAAGAGTTTACTGGCATTCCCAAAGTGCAAAATGTTTTCTGGTCACAAATCCTGACAGGTGTGTGTTAAATGAGGCATCACTGCATGCAACTAAGTTTCAAGTAAAGGTAAAGTGAGATGGTACCAAATTTCATCCAACAGAGATGGAGCTGGATTCCTGGATTTCAGCTACTTGTTGTATTTAGAGCTCAGCGCAAAGCATCCAGCTGGTCACTTCTGATAATGTCAGCAAACCAGCAGCTGACTTCATCAGTTATTCCTACAGGTATATGACTTGTCTTGAGAAATTTATTCACCTTTTTTTTTTCCCCACAGAACTTATATTTACCATTTCATCCTGATTTGCACATTCCCCATTTTTTATTTCAGAAAGTATTCTTTTATGCTAGTATCCATTTATGCAGAGCAGTAGACTTTTGACTGTGATCATGCTTCATGACATCAAAGAGATGCAAAAAGCTTTTTAGATTTATGAGCCTTCAGACAAAAGGCAGAAGTCCACTCTTACCTGATTTTTCTTGTATTCAGAAAACTTCAAAAAGATATTTAAAGTTAGTCTCTAAAACTATTAGGAAATATTTATGCCTATGAGATTGAGCCGAATTACTTCCATAAAGACACTATATATAACCAATTCCTTTCTATTAAGAGCAATAAAATTAACTTAGGCACTGTTTTAAGGCTTTTCTTGCTACTTTGGACTAGTTTACTGCTAAGCACAAACAGTACCACAAAATAGTCTATATGCTCATATACAAATATGTAGGTAATATACAAATTGTGATATTAATGTGGTAAAGGATCAATTTATGATCCTCAAAATCATCATTCCAACCAAGAAAGTGTCTGGAATGTAAGAAAAATAAAACAAAAACCTCAGGTCTGGTCACCCATCTCAATAAGCCCACACTACGATGCTAAATTGGGTATTTGTTTTGTCCTCTTGTGGTCAAAGTTTAAAAAGCTTCCCTCTTGGCCTGTAACAAGGCAGTTTGAGAACCTTCAACTTCAGATTTTTCACAAGCCTTTTGGAAATACCAGACTACAGTATACCTTTATCTTCAAACCTTTAAAGAGCCTTACTTCTTCAGAAACCTATAGTTTAAAAGCTATGCTAGCTTGAATGTCATTAATTCCTGCCTGCCAGAAATACACCAAATAAACTGGCTAAAAGAGTCATTCTGAGAAAAACTGCAATTATGTTTGCCATCTTCTCTTCCTAAGGAGACAGAGGGTTTTAAAGTTCAACTATCATAACTAGTCCACACTTGAGCAGCACTTCAAGAAATACTTCACAAGTTTGCTGCTCTTGCTAGTTATGTCAAGAGGTTCAGGGGTCCCTTTTTGGTTTGTGTTTTCTTTTGTAAGAAGTAAGGGGTTTTTTACCTCAATATTTAAATTTGAGAATCCAGTGTATGGCTTTGCAGAAACACAAGACTGAAATGTCACGCAGAATTCTTTACTATGATTATACTGGCCACCTCTTTAGCTCTCTTTGATAAGTTTTGAGAGTTTAACTCACCAATCCATTCTACTGGGCCTCCTCTTTCTGGTACAGTGTAAGCATGTTCAGTAGGCTTCACGTTATGGTATTATCTGACATTTTTTATGATTTTGAAGGCTACATATTGCTTTATCCTTCAGGGACATCTCCAGTTTCAAAACTAGTGATAATACTTTTCCATCTCTCTGATGTCTGACACCCACTTAAAGGCTAAGTTGTCATGCTCCCTGCATTGTCACGCACTTCTAGCTACTGCAAAGTTTCTCATTTATGCAGGGTTGGTTGCTGGCCTGGGATTGTTTTACACATACTGAAGCATTACTGCATTATAGCTGTCTGTAGAATGATGGCAAATTAACTGCTCTGTGATCAGTACACACATGACAATCCCATGTCCAATACTTCTCTCGGGAGTTTGTTTCTTTAACACAGGGAATATATAAGCAGCGTTAGCAGACAGAATGCACAAAGCTGAGATTCCCACCACAGCACTTTGTAACTCTAAGAAAGCAGCAAGTCTGTCACATCCTCAGGTGACCAAAGGTATGGCTGTGCTACAGTGACATGGTGTAACACTCCCACTCACAGAGGTCCTGAAGCAGCTCTCATTATTTGACACTAACAACACTGCAACTTACACCTGCCACCCTTATCCTTTTGCATTGGGAAAAGCCACCGACTCTGCCAAGTGCATTAATGAAGTAACAGAGTATGGGAGCTCTGCTGCTGCAGCAGGCACACAGGCAGCCTCGGGCCCAGAACACACACTTCTTGTGTGCTTCTCTACTCTTCTTTACAGCACCTCAGCCTCTGAGGGAAGGAATTTCATTTTGGGTCCTGTTCTAAGTTCATCTCTCATGGGATACACAGCACTCCAAATGGTTTTGGCACTTCTTCCTTTACTATTGCTTTTTTATTTTTATTTTTATTTTTCTTTTCTTTCTCTATGTACTTCTATGATCTTTAAAAACAAATAATTCTTTTCCTAGCCATGAAATCTGCCCCCATCCAGGATCCAAGGAACAAGAAAGCACCATACTGTGGTCCTAAGCCTCCACCCTCCCACTAGCTGTGATGGTAGCCATGTATTTCATGGTTCTACACCTGTGAGTGGGCTACTTGTTGCTGTGTGGTGCAGAAAGCTGTCATCCAAAAAATGATCTCCCCCACCTCAGTGGAAATATTTACATAGCAGCATTTCTACTGTCTGAACAAGTTTTTCCACAAGACACCAGGAGGGGCTGATTTATTTGTAAAGTCACACAAGTAATGTGGATATGCCAGCTTAAGGGACAAGACACACAGCTAATGCTAGAAGCATCTTTATCATGTAACTATATGGCTGCCACCTTTAAGATAACATTAAATCTTCCTTCAAGGGGAGAATCCTCTTCCCTCGGTTATTTCAAGTTGCAGTGGGTTGAGCAAACCCAGGGCACAAGTCAACTCACTGGCAACTAAACAAACAGCATGGTACTTAACTTTTCAGTGAAGGGCAGACACTGTTTATTTGGACTGAACAGCAATTTCACATGATTGCCAGACAATGGCTCAAACAGATTTAGTAAATTCAATTAATTTCTCAGTTTTGGTAGGCTATATAAAATTGCCATACAAACTGGCTATGTGCAAATAATAATCACAACTTCATGTCTGAAGTCTTCTTTTATTAAGTACTTAATTGTGTATAACTCTTTAGGTTTCTGAGATTACAAAGACATCAGTGGTTGATTAATTACTCAGGAAAAACAAAAATAATACCATGCTCGATGATAATATTTACAAGTCCTATGCCACACAACAAAGGAAATCTCCAGTTCCCATAAGCCAAAGGCCTTAAGTCTTCACCAGCATCAGTGGATCCTAACGCACTTTGCAGACAGCTCTGCTTCCAGTCTAATCAGCAATCATTCAAATTATGAGGTGAGCTAGGTGTCTAATTTAGCTGTGGCACAGTTCCCCTAGGCAGAGAAAGGCCATGCCTTGAAGAACTTCATCACAACCAGCTGAACCTACTCTGTGCTGAGGAACAGCTACCAGATTCCCATTGCTCCCCTGCCCTATCAAAGGCCAGCAGAACTGAAGTGGCAAACCAGCAGGCACTCAGATGCCTGCAGCATAACCACCTTTGGCACGCACAGCGAGGTGTCAGTCTTCTGATAAAGTAGCTCTGAATCCTCAGTAGCAATTGCTAGTTTAACAAGCTTAATATCTGTCCTTCCAAAGGATGGTATCTGGATTGAGAGCCTAATGCATTTAGCACAGCTCAATGCTCATAGTTCAGCAGCAGCTGACCCTCAGGGCCAAGAGACAGTCCACCCATAAAGACTACAGGTCATCATTCTGTCTCAGCAAAGTCAGACCTATTTTGTTCCTTAACTACAGAAAGCTACTTCCCACAAGTGTTTGTTTTACAGTGGCACATTGTACCAGTGTGCAGCTTCAGCAATCATGTTGTTTCTAGTGATACCAAAGGCATACATATCTCTGAAGAAAGGGAATTGGGAAAGGCAGTATCAGCTTCTGCACTCAAGTGACAAACTTCAAGCATCCTGCTAAAATTGTGCATTATAACTGCTGATGACACAAACTCTTTAAATGACCAAGATTTGTACGTTCAGCTCATGGCTTCCAACAGACTTCCTCAAAGGACCAGCACCATTGCACGTCTGACTGTATCACACCTCGGCTCAGCATGAGATTCTTTCACTGTACAGTTGAGTAGGGGTTCACAGACCTTGTTAAGTAAGAAGCCAATTATATTTTTAATCTAAACCCTGCAACTCACAAATTTCTCTTATGCAGTATGCAGGCAAAGCAGAGTAAGGAAGACAAAAGCTTCCTCTAACTGAGGCTAGTGATACTCAGTGAAGTGACTGAGAAGATCGAGTATCATGAAACAAACAAAAAATGACACAGCACTATGAAGCAAAATGCAGCAAAAATTACCCAAACTCCCACAGTTAGGGAGTCAGTTTTTCCAAAGGTAATTTTAGGAGATTCCTTCTCTGGTCCTATTGCTCCACTTTTCTAAGCAAACTCCTGTATCCCTGTTTTCCTCAAAGGAAACCTCAGCTGGTTTCTCAGCACTTTCAATAGACTCTTAAGCATGAAGGATGTGTAGCATTTGGAGAAGAGAAAGCAGACTACTAGGAAGCAGCTGTGCTAGGACTGCTCTCCAAAAATCTGCTTTTCAGTCCCTTTAAGGATGATTTACTTTAATTAGTTTATCAAGGGAAATATAGAAAGAAGCCATCTGAAAACCTCTATAATTAAGCATTATTTTAGTAGCCTTAAAAAAAAAATCCTACCTGATATAGACAAGACTTAGAAAAAACTGGTGCAAGTATGTAATCTGCTAGTAACAAGTAGCAGACTTGTTATTCACACTTTCAGACCTGAGGTAAGGAAAACACTGGTAAGGAAGATGAAATGAAACTTAATGAAAAGTCCTACACAGTGAAAACCAACCATACACTTAATTTCAAAGTTGTTATGAATTTGGATTATTTGAGTTACACACAAATTCAAATCTGTACACCATGACAAACAGATTGACATCCCCGTTCTACCATGGTCTCCAACCTATTAACTTTTTTGTTTGATTTTACAACACTTGTTTTCCATTTCCTCCTTTTCTCAAGGAAAGGGATGCTTTAAGAGAGACAAAAATTTATACCAATGGACTCCTAAATCTCCTTCATGTTTATTCAAACATAGCAGCACAGCTTATAAAAAATGTTCCCAGTTCACCTTCAGACAAAAGCCATGCATTATGCTGAACCTTTATATGTAGTTTTGCATGTTGCACTCAGACCTGTTACCAGTATCTAGTAGCTTGCTCTAGGTTACTAATAGCAAGTTGCTACTTCGAGTGTCATACCCCTGCTACAGGAGTCAGATTTTTGCACATGTATCCATTGCCTTTGATATCTTCTGCTCTAACCAACACAGCATGAAATTAGGGTAAAGGTTGGTTTGTTTGGGGTTTTGTTTGGGGGAGTGGTGGAATAACTAATTTTGTTGATGTTTGAACAGTTATCTAATAAAGGAAGCCAGCAATGTGATCGAAGAGTATACAGTCAGAATCCAGAATCAAACTAAGTGTAAAAGAACAAACAATTTTAGGCAGTTACACGGCTGTCTGTCAAAGTAACAATCTAGTTTGACGTGTGATGCTTCAGGCACATAATTAAGCTAAACAGCTTTCAAGACAGCTTTCTTCCTTAAAATTGAAAAAGTAGGTAGTTACTAAAACTTTACCTTGTTGTTGAGCAATTATTATTAAAATAAGCCATCAGCTGTCACAAAGTATTTTTCACAGAGCAAATATTTTCAAGTATTTAAACATAATGGCAAAATTGCCCACAGGAAGCCTAAAACAAGCTATTTTATTATTTTAAGATATTTTAAGATCAGGATTCTCTGACTCTTTAATTTGGAGATTCTGAAATGTACTATTAGACGTTCCTAAAAAATTGATGCACTTTCCTGTGCATGGAGAATCCTCCATTTGTTCTTGTTTGACAAGACCAGGGTTGAAGGCAGACATGGCCAAGCTAAATGTAATGGCCTATGTTATGGAGGTCCACAATTTTTGGTTTACTTGTCCATTTACCTGATTATTAAAATGGAACTTTGGCAGTAAAACTCTGCATTCTGATCATAAGCCAAGTCATGGGGATAAAATTCAAGAACTTAATCCACCATAGCAGGGGGAAGAAGAGCATATTTGGTAGGAGGAACACACTTGCTGTGTGAAGATAACTTGTTCTAACCTCGGTGTGAAGGACTGGGCAACTGTCTGGATTTTTGCAGCCAAAAAGCCCCTTCTCAATACAGCAATGCCTAAAGACATCTGCAGAGAGCCACGGGTACACCCAAAGAGAAATTCAACAGGAGGAACTATAGTGGCTGCACTGAATTCTTAATTGAGTTTGTTCGATTTTTTAACTGTTCTGGAATATTTGACATTTATGAATTATACAAGTAAAGTGACTGGACAAAAGACTGGAAATGTATCTTCCAGGGTCAAAAGTCCAGAAAATCTCCTTAGACTTCCCAACCAGAAGCCAGACTCCATGTTACAAGGCTCAAAGGTTCTTGTTCAGAGATTTTTAAACTGGCAAATGTTAAAAAGACAGTTTGGGTTATTATTCCACTTATCTGGTTACTGCCCAGTGTATTAGGGTGGGTTACCCTTTTGGTTCTCTGAAACTGTTAAACTCTCACTGAATTCAACAAACTAAAGATAACCAGAGCAGTGCTATAATAGAATAATATCAGAAAACAAGATAACAGAATGAACTACATTGGCATGTAAAGATGTCTAATGATTACTAAGTGCAATTTATTTGATTATGTTCAGAACACCTATGTATACCAAGACTTTGTTCAAGCCCAAACTTCTTCCATTCTGGCTGAGCATTTTTATATTGAATATCTCTTCACACAGAAAGAAACAAGTAGTCTCAGAATAAGCAAATAAAGGTATATGGGCACTCAAATTTATGGAAGTAGATAAGTTTACTTTCCCCATGTGAGGCTGCTAATCATAGCTCTTCATGTACATATAGGACACAATACCTATAAGAGAGGAGCTTAGCTGAACTAGATGTACAAGTATTTTAATGGATAGCCCCATCCGATTGTTGATACACAAAAACAGATCAGACTACAATTACAAAGGTATATACAACACCAGTGTTTACCATTATAGCATGAGATAGCATCTGAGACACCTGATTGGCTTTCAGCAACTATTTGTTGACCCATTTTTCAGGAAAATCCCTCTTCTATTTATTAAACTGTTCTTAACTCAGAATTACACACAGGCATACTTGTAAGAGGTGCTACTCAGCTATTTAAGCTCATGAAAGCTACTTTTGCAGAGCCAGCAGAGGGAGTACAGACATCATTTTACTTATCAGCTGTGAAAAAGACACCTTGTAAGAAAGCACTAAAAGAGCTGTGCCTGCAAATCTAATGCACTTAGTTTAAAGCATGCCAAGAACTTCCTCGGTCTTTCATAGACATGTATGTCAATGGGCAGTGGAGTTGGTATTTCACTTCTGATCCTCAACCAGCTGTCACATCTTAAAAGTCTCATACCTGATGAATGGCAGGAGCAATTCTAACAGTACTAATGAGTACCATAAGGTCTGATGCTTCAAATGCATTTTAAAAAAAAATAAATTTAAAAACCAACCAAAAAACTCAACAACCAAAACCATCATATAGATACAATTCAAGTTTTTATTCCTATGGATTCCACTGTTTCACAGTTTCTGAAAAACTAAACCCTTTTGGTTGTTCCATTTCTTAGAAAACAACTTTACCTGGAAGACAAGGTGAAAAATTCAAGAGTTCAAGACAACCTCAAGCAAAGGAGCCCTGAAGGCACATAGCAGTGTTGGACTAGAAGGTAACAAACAGTGAGCCTTTCTGCTGATATTCACAGAGGCACGCACCTCCTGGCAAATCTGGTTTTACACAGCCTCTGAGGCAAGAGCCCTGCTGCTTTTTTTAGCATTTCCATTGATCAGCCTGCTTTGGAGTTGACAATTATGACTGAACAGTGTTGACACAGTGGCGGGTGTGGAAACAGTTTTGGAAAGAGAAATAGGCTTTGAGCAGACAGATTGATAGCTTGTTGCCATGCTCTCATGGAGGTGAACCCAAAACTACAGGCCAACATGAGACAACATACCTTCCTGCCAAAAACTCCACAGACACCCACGTTTTTTAGTCTACAAAACCAACTGGATTTTTTTTTCATAAATAAAGTTTGCATTTCTTAACTTGTTGGTACAAGGCTCAGCTCATATACAATTCTTTCCAATCTGAAGCATTCATCAAATAATTTTTGGGGTGGCTATTTTTAAGTTTCACTATTTAGAAGTCTGTATATGAGAAAGGCATACAAGTGCAATAAATGAATGCCTTTGTCTTAAAGTTTCCTCTAGAACAGCAGTAAAACACTCCTCCTCCCAAAGAAAAGATAAATTTCCATCATCTTAAACTTCAGATGAACTTTAAAAAGCTTTGACAGCTTTAATCATTAGATTTTGATTACTACCTACCGAAGAAGAATGTGCCTGTAGCTACATAATTTAGCCTTCACTTGTTTCAGGTTTTAAAAATAGAAGAACCACCCTTCAGCAAATTAGATGGCTGTTTCTTCTCCCCATCTACAAGAAAGTGGTATTCACTTTTCAGCTTCATTTTCACATGGCAGATTCACAAAATTAGTAAGTCAGAGTGGGCTGAGCTGGTTTCCATCTTACAGAGCTTACATGATATTTCATAATGACTAAAAAGGTTTACCCCTATCATGCAACAAAGCCACCTCACAGTTTTGCTGTTGAAACTCAGAGCTCCTGCAGTGCTCTCTATTTGTGTGCTGCGCCTGGGTGGTTCCCAGGACTCCAGCTAGGCCACACAATACGTTGCTCTACTCAATATGCAGAGCAACCACAGCAAGGAAAGCCATGCTTCTTCCATCACAAACATGCTGATGATCAAGTGTCAGGACGCATACCAACCACTCTGACCATCCCTTACTTCCCCAAGTTATTGCAGTCTCTTGTGACAACAGTGAAGTTCCTGCGGGTACACGGAGGCTTATACAGATAGTAAAAATGATTTTTCTTTTCAGGCAGAATGGTTATCTAACCAGATTCACCACACATATAATCCAATGCCAGTGCCAACTCAAAACACGGCAGAGAACTACACTGAACCTGTTTGAGTGAAGCAAATATGAAACCACACTTGCAGGAAATACCCACAAATTCTAATTCATCCGGCAACTAGCACCTTGCTAAGCTCCCAACTAACTATGTTTATAACACACTTCACATTTGAGAGGCTGACATTAGGGCTCTAATGAGCAAGTTAAGACACATGATCTGTTTATATAAAGTAAGTAGGGTGTGGGGGAAAGGGCTGAAAAGCCCCTTGAAACATGAGCATCATCATTCCTCTTGGTGAAGTTTCTACAGCAAATTCCACAGAATTTTCTACTTTAGAATTACCACAGCTACCTTTAAGGATCTACAGAGGCTTGTTGTTATCTCAGTTTTTAACCTGAAACCCTTCCATATAGGACACAGCTGAACAACTACTGATTCTAGCATTAATCACGCCCCATGATTTAGTACTTCAATAATTGGTATGCATGCAGCAGATGCAAGAGCTTTTTTAGAAGACAGTGTTGAAATTGTGCTCTTCCACATCACCTGTTTTCACCACCGGAAGGGTCTATCTCAAGTTCTGAAGCCTGTGTGCATTTCATGGGTTAAAACTTTACATTCCTTCCATCATACGCACGATTCACCTGACCAAATGGGAACACCTACCTCTGAAATAGGCACTTCGGGCACTTTTTGTAAACAGGCAATGGATAAATTAAAACATATATACCAAAATATTATATTTAGCCACCCAGGACATGATCTAAAATAGCCACATGCATCTCATAGATGCGCTTGCGTCGCTTCAGCAACAGAAGCAGCGCAGAGTGACTACTTTCAGTTTTTTAAGACGCTTATGTAAGTGGCCAGGATTGCTCTGCCAAAGTTAAGCACAGTCGGCTGGGCTGAACTCACATATCAAGCAGCTGCACTACCATGTCAGAGCAAGAGGAAGGATGTGGCTTCACAGTTAGTTTAGGAATACCCAAGCCTGTGCTACTGCCAGAAGGTACAGCCCTGCGCCAGCACCGCCGCTCACCTGACCTCAAGGTCAGGGGACAGCCCTAGATGAGAACCGGTGACAAGCAAGACAGCAGCAACACCTGCGGCTCCTCCTGAAGGTCACACAGTGACAGGGACTGCCCCTTCCAGCCAGCACAGGCCTCACCAGCTCAAGTCAATCATGGAAGCTCTTCTCCACACCCCCACGCTCATCCTGGGAAAAAGATGAGACTAGCTGCACCTTTGCTGCAAAGCCCCACTACAGACCATCACCAGGGTCCCTCTTCAGCCTTCCCCCTTCCAGGTCAAGCAAAGCCACCTCGCCCTAATTCTCTCCACACACCACAGGACAGCCCCATATCGACTGTCAGGAGAGGTGCAAAACAAGGCACCATTTTTGGATGTGGCCTCGCAAGAACGACTGAAGGCAAAACCCACTGGTCACACTCTTGCTCGTGCTGCCCAGCACGGGCCAGTCCTTGCCAGCACAGGAGAGCCCTGCAGCTGGCTCAGGCTCCCTGTGCTGCAGGGTGGCCAAGACCTTTCCTACAGGCATCCCTGTCCCCATGGTAGGGTAGAGGTGCCAGCCAGCCTCAGCTCTCCTGTTCACCCTCACTCCAGGAATGTAGGCCATGCAGTAGCCCTACAATCATGTCACCATTTTCAGCTACTGCCAACTGTGACAGTGAAGGGGAAAGCCCATCAGAAATGTTTTTACTTTGCCAGCTCAATAATGCTTAGGAGGGACTTTGGGCAGCTCCCCATCAGGAGCTTGAAATTGACCTGTTTTACAATGGCTGCCTCAAAGTAACATGTATGAACTTTGTCCAGTTCAAAGCATTTTGCCCAGGGTTATATATAACCTTATTCTCCATAACAATTTCTGTAGCCTTAGATTTGACTATCAATAGAAGGTAAATATAAAGCTTTGAGCATATGCAAATTCAGCGTTGCAGTTTCGGAATGAGAGGTTCATCTGTCAAGAATGTTCAACTATCTTCCCAAAAAATATTAAGTGCTCCCCTCAAGCATACATCCCTTGTATTTTTTCATCTGGTAAACCAATTTTCAGTGTTAGAAGGTAGCACAACACAGCTTTAGGGTGTCAGACTTCTCTCAACCAAGACAACTTTTTCTAAACCATTTTGCTAATATGGTTTGGGGAGCTGCTGTCCAGTGCCCGGCAACACCAGGATCAACAAGAAAAAAAGAAAGCCATACACAAATCACTCACTCACAAACAAGACTTAGCGTGTTATATGCTGGCATTTAATTTTTGGTGTGTGTGTTTGTACCAAAGTTCTTTCAAAAGGTTCCCGTAACCTGGTATGCATTGCAGTGAGTAACTCTTACATGAAGGATAACTCCACTGTAAGCGCCTCCATTACCAGTAAACAGCACACAAAAACCCAGAGAAAGAGACCATGCCTTTATCAAATCCCAGAGAATTTAGTCCTTTATTCCCAAATCTCTTTTAACTCAGTTGAGAAATACAGCTCTAGTTCAGGAACAAATCCTTAGATCTGCAGTTATCACAACAAGATCCACCTATTAGCAAAATGCATCTGAAAGCAGACTTTATGAAAATGTCAAGATGTTCAACTATGCAAAGCAAGCTCATTTCAGAATAAGAAAAATCACTGTCAATGTTAACTACTTGGATTGCAGAGCAGAAGTAGGTGAACACGAACTGTAATGATTTGTGTTATTAATAAAGCAGAAGTAAAGCAGTTGTGCTAGCAGTGGTAAAGCACATTCTCTACTCTCTCCAGCTGTCAGTCTCAACTATGCATATTTGAAAGCCATTTGGAACAGACCCTGACAGCCAGTTTAAATCATTTCATGTTTCATACAATCTCAACTGAGTGAGACTGGTAGACACTGCTCTAATTTAAGTATTGATTTGTATTATGTTCCATAGGCTTCATGAAGTTCTGCACCAGCTTCATTCCCAAGTGAAGAAAAATTGGCAGATCCAAACAATACAAAGCAATTTGAAGTGCAATATCAATACTGATAGCAGTAGCACCTGGATGGAAGTGAAAAAACTCCTGTTCAATATGCATATTGAGATCCTGATCTACTGTCTACTAGATCTAAACAACCAGAAGAGATTCAAAAATACCACCCTTTCTTAAACAGTTTAAGGGCTAACCATACCTGCCACCTTTTCTACCTATTTATTGTTACTACCTGCTCAGGCTTCTCTATGTAAAAACATCAGAAACCAAGTCTGGATGCTCAACACAAGCAAAACTTATTTAACTCCACTGTAGTATCAGAAACCACATCAGGCATATATCAGGCATATAGTTCTTGTGTTTAAACCCAAATATACTTTTATAGAATGCCATTAGTTGAAAACTGGCACTCAAACCTCTCTCCTATCAAAGCAATAAGTTCAAGTTCTCCCATGTGAAAATGTTAATACCCTCCAGGGAATGGTTTCACGTGACTGCTGCACAAGGAGGAACATTCCCAACCATCAATCCAAAGATTCATGTTGCTTTCCTCATGTGAGCTTTACTTCTCACCTTGGAGAGACCAATTTGTGCACAAAGATTGTGTAACAAACCATCTAGTGGTGCACTGAGTAGACTCACAGGGGCAGAGATGGCACAAAAGAGGGGGGAATTATTGCAGTTAGGCTAAGATGGAAATGAAAGTAGCCATGAGGTCACCTCAGCCAGCCAGTGAAACTTTGCACTCATAGTGACAAGCCAAATAGGCAATTACAAATTATGCTCTCTCTGTTCCCAGCCTCTTGGATTATGCTGATAAACCAGCAGGTTCAGAAGGCCATCATAAAACTCTCACACAACTTTAGAATATTAAAAAAGCATCAAACATATTAATAGAAGTGACTAACACATCTTTTGATGGGGACTTGAAAGACTCCTATCTCTTGAAACACCTACCATACAAAACCAAATGTTTTCCAAGCTTTTGGAGAGTCTCAGTGATCACCTTCAACTTTTCAGCACACTCTACAATTTTCTTTTAAAAAAGTGTGCTCTAGCTAGAAGACTTCTTTATTGCTAGTGGCCTAAGTTCCTTATTTCAATAAAGACCATAGCACTATGGTTATTTCTTTCTACAGTGGAAAAACTCCACCAAACACAGCTAGTGACTCTTCCTCCTATCCCCATATGGAGTCACCAGTTGTTTAATTTTAAAATCTAGACAGAAGCCAAAATACACACCATAAGCAACACATCCTTGTATTTGCTGAGACATGGGCAATCCTGGAAGAGTCATGCAGGCAAGCCACCAGTCACTGGTCAAATAACAAGTGCAGAAAAAGTTATGTGATTTCTACATAAGGGCATATCTGTAACCCCCCACTGAAGAGCACTTCTGTTTCTTTCACTGGTGTACGTAATGCAAAGGTGACTAAGTTCATCTTTGATTCAAAATGTTAAAATTAATATGAAAGTTTAAGTTTTAATGACGATGTAAGCAGGAAAAGAGCACACTACTACAACCCTTGGGGCATGTCCCAGAAGTTAAATAGTTGCTTAAAGCAGAGTGAGCTGAATCATCTTTCCTGCCTTGAGTTGGGGTTTGTTGCTATCAACTGTGCAGAGCATGGTACATCCTGGGCCTCCTCTGTACAGGACCAGACACTGTACACCAAGTGGTGAGAAACCAATAGTGTTGTTTTCCCTGCTGCTACCTTATCTTTCTGTGAATATAAGGGCACAAGTAAGGGTAGCAGATTACAAGTGATAGGCTCCCAGAAGTGTGTTTTAAGAACATGGTGTTTCCTGTACTCACTGAGAATTAAGACAACATCCAGCTCATACACAATATTATGAAAAATGAGACATGCAAACCACTGAAGTTCACTGTAAATAGGAAGCCATGCAGAAAATTACCTAACTCTCATCTAAAAAGCAGCATCACATTATAGCCAGCAAGAAGCCAGGGCTACCTACCCTAGCGCTGAGGCTCGTCATGCTTTAAGTGGCAGAACCAGCCAGATTTAATGCCCAGCACCAGTTTATCAAATGTCATCCTCAAAATGGATCTATACACTCTTTAACTGCACAGTGCAGTTGCAAACATGAAAGCAGAAATATATTCTCTTTCTCAGTCCATTCCCCTTCAAAGGCAAGGCAGATGTTATTTGTCTGCTCTGTAACAGCAATTACATATTATCTCTTACTGGACAAAAAAATAAGTTATATTTATTTTCAAAGCTACTTCTGATTTCTTTTTTAAATGCCTCCTACATTTTCCTTAGATTTCTTCTCCCACAAGACCTTTGAAATACCAATGGAGAAAGCCTCATACCTACTTTGCAATTCACCAAAATTAATCTAATAACACCTCCTGCTGTCATCTGTCAGTTAGAGTAAGATTTATAAGTGGCAGCAGAAATAATTTTCATAACGTTTACTGGAATACCAATACCTTGAACAGACAGCTCCTTCAAAGATACTGCTCATATCAAGTGAAATCTGTCACAAAAACTAGAAATTCACTTTAACTGTATTTGAAAGCCTGATAATTCAAAAATAAAACACCAACTGGACAATACCATGTGTCTGTGTAGAAATACATTCTGTCTGAGTAGGTGCAAGATGTCTTAGTTTAATATTTTGCCTGTTGATTTCATTGTACATGTCACCTCCTGGAAATCCTCCTTCTATACTGCTCATTATCACTGCTTACATCTTCTGTGTGAAACTGCTGAACCCATTTTTATTTTTCACATGCATTAAGAGATGTTTCATGAACAAAAAAAATCTTACTTTTTTATCACTCTGCTGTTCAATTAATGAACATGGTCTTTTCAGCTAGCTAAAGCCTAAGTTAGGAGAACTTAGATAAAGTACCTAATATTAGGTATTGAAAAGTAGATGAATCCAATCTTTATAAAGGCAAGCTATTTTGAACAAATTAGCAAATCTTAATGCTTGTGAGAAATATCCATCCTCTATATAAAGTATCATAGGTTCACTTTTCTTTTTCAAACCACCAACAGTATCACCTCAACTTTCCTGCCTTCCTTGTTCTTCAATCTGTTAAACTTTGCAAGAAATAAAAATGTCTTCAGAGGAAATTTAACAGGTTTGTATAAAAAAGCCAAAAAACCTGCTTGAGACCATTGCACACACTCTAGAAAACCAGTAGGCAGAGCTAATCCTAGCTTTTTAGACAATTCTGCAACTCCTAGATTTTATCTGGTTTTTAATTAAAATACTCTATAGACAAAGATCCTTATCTGCTGAATTGCAACTTTTAACAAGTCTTCTTCGTATTATTACTTAAGACGAGTAGAGAATACTAGAGAATACAAATTTAATATTATTACTGCTATTTTATTGATACTTTTTTAATAAAGTAAGCATGCATTTCTATTAGAGATCTTTTACAGATTCAAGCAGTCTTCTTTATTTCTCAAAAGATATTTACTTTTAAATGCCCAGGACTTATCATAGCTGTTTGCTATTCTGCATTAAATTTGGCTAACTGAAATCTGACTTCACCTTTAAATAAAGTGTGAATCCCTTTTTGTACTAGTATTATTTTCTCTTTAAAAACAGAGAAAACATATATAAAAATGAAGAGTTCAAACACTGAAAGACATTCGTGAGGTCACATTTCAGTGGTAAAGAATGCCATTAATATTTAGTCTACCTTAATGGAAGAAATTCGAGTTAGAAGATACTTTAGGTTATCTTGTCCACCCTCATGTCAAGGGAGACTTTCTTGCTATGGCATATTATTGATTGTTTTGCCACATACATTTTGAACTTGCCAGTAAGTTCCCAGTTTTAAAATCTTAAATGTTGGTGAAGCTAATTTCTTCCAAAGCATCTGTTTTTGAGGTGGCTTTAGCAGATCCAGCCTATGTCTCTTCCTTCTTAGTATCATCTCATGATTACCACCCATTTATCACATTCTTCTTTCCTAGTAAATTCAAACAGCTAAAAATAAAGATAACAGAAGTAATTACCAGACCTTTGTGCCTTTGCTACAGGACAATTTCAAGCCTCTGAATTTCCTTGGAAGCTTTCTACAAAACAGTTTAGATGTTTGCAATTTTAACAGCTGACAGAAGTTCTCTATATTTTGTGGTCCACAAAAGAGTGACTTCCTAAATGAGACTCTTCCTTTAGATTACAGTGGATTTCAATTTGCAGGATTACCCCCAGATTATTAGCAGAATATGTATTACACGAATGGGGATCCTTTCCTTGTACCACCATACATTTGTATGTAATGCAAATTTGTGTAAGAAACAGACACAGTTTACTCTGCTAATGTGACAGAAGTCTTGTTTTTCTCTTTAAATTTCCAAAACCATTTGCTTCATATGCAGATGTTACAGCATGTGTGCTTACAAATAGCACCTTCACAATTCCCTTTAAAATTAGTTTTGACTTGTATCATTTGAATGATCCACACAGTTTTCCATGTGTTTTCCTTTGAGTGGATAGAAGTAATAATGCTGCAATTTAGCATTGACATAGGAACATTGATTGGGAAAACCTGCAAATATCTGTACACAGCACAGCATTCACATTTCCTTCAGCAAACTCAGCCTGGGTCGGTTACCATAATCATCAGTAGGAGCAGCAATAAACCGAACCACACAATGATGCTCTTCCAGACCAAAAATTTCACAGTGAAGTGTGTGAGTTTTTTTCCTCACTGAATTCAGTGACCACTTTTTCCACTGACACCAAGAGTTTCCATTCATTATGCCATAAGTATTAAAGCCCTAGTACATTGGAAGCTATTCCTGCCAGAAGAGCCAACAGTTTAAAGATACACAAGTTTACTTCTATTGGAATTCACAATTTGTGGTGTTTGGAAGAAATCCTTGAAAAGTGCCAACAAACAGCTCAAAAAAAATGGCCCCGGCTACAGCTACAGCTACCACCTTCTGAACACACATTATCAAGAACCAAGGAATTGGAAAGTTATCTAACCAACACCTTTCCAAGTACCGAAACACATTATTTTAACCCAAATTCATTGGGACCCAGGAATGTTTTAGAGATGCAGTAGCTATCCTACAGGAGGTAGTTTTCCAAAGGCACACTCACTTGGTTCACCAGGAAGTCAAGATTGCCAACCACTAATGATGAAGATATATCACAAGTACGGTGGGCTTGGAACTTGCCTTCTAAGAAGGGACACGATTTGAATAATCACCTAGCCAGTCACCTCTCAAGGACCAGCAAACATTCTCAGAATGAGGGTTTCAGGCACAGCATAAGATACTGTCACCAGCTCCTTCTGAACAGACCTTGAGAAGAAAGCCTCAGCAACTGAAGTTATAAATGTACAAATGCCACACATAACAAGTATTTAAGGATTTCTGTAATCTGGATCTTAAAATGACAAGAAAAAAAGCCCCCGAAATTTTGTTCCTGTTCTCGTCACCAGCCCCTACAGTTTAATAAGTCAAACGTAAAAAAGATTTTTGTGGGGTATGGATCACGCACAGCACCACATAACCGCCTGTTACAGCTGAACTCATACACTGTCCCTCAGGCTGCGAACCCTGGGACAGACTCAACCACAGTTCTCCGTTCCTAAACGCTTCGCCGGGCTCAGGCTGAGCCCTTTCCTGCCCCTGGCGAACACCACTCGCACGGCCGCTCTGAAGGAAACGCTCCCGGGGACAACAGACCGCTTTTCAAGAGATCTTCCTCTCGAAATCATAAGTCCTTCCGACTTCAGCCTTTACCGACTGACCGAGGGGCTCGGCAGGAAGCCAGGGCAGGCGGCGGCGCGGACACCCACCCCACTCCTCCCCACTGCGAGCGCTGCCTCCCGCGCTCGGCACCGGCCAGCCATCCCCGGCGGAGGCTCCAGCCCGCTCCCAAACTCACGTGGTGCACCAGCCAAAGGTTACACGCACCGCCGGGACGAGGATGACACCGCCGTTAGAGGCGCTTCCCACCGCGGAGCGGCCCCGCGCGGGGACGGGCTCACCCGCGGCGGAACGCCCGCGAGGGCTTCGCTCTCCCGGCCCCCGAACCAGTGCCGCATCCCTTCCTCGTCCGCGCCGGTCGATGAGCAGCCCGGCTAGGCATCGATAAATCAAACCAGCCCGTCCGCTCCGACGGAAAGCGGCGTACGACTCAGCCGCGGTCAAAAACACCGCCCTGGGGGCACGGCGGGCGGGCGAGGCTGCGCGGGTGCCGGGCTCCCAGCCCCCGCGGGGCGGCGAAGTGCCCGGGATGTCGGTGTCGTGCTGCCGCAGCGGGCTAATCCCGGCTACTTAACCCGGCGGGCGGCGGGGGCTCAGCACCACCTTAATCCACAACGTGAGCGCGCCCGCCCGCCAGGAGCTTGCAGGGCCGTGGCGTGCCGGCCGTGTCCAGCCGACACGTCGGGGTCCCCGACGGTGTGGCTGTGCGCTCCCGCGGCGGCTCAGCCCCGCATCCGCTGCCCTCAAGGTCACGCCGTGCCCCGGCTGCACGGAGGCGGCCAGGTGCACGCTCCGGTTACCTGCGGGGAGAACCGGCGAAAGCCCAGGAGCGCGGCACGCAGCCCCTCCGGCCGCGCCGCCCCCCCGAGCGAGCCCGGCCACGGCTCGCAGCCCCGCGGCGGGAGCGGAGCAACGCTGCACCTGCCGCCGCGCTGCTGCCCGGTCTGTCGGCGCGCCGGGAGTAGGGCCGCCCCGAGCCGCCGCCGCGCTTACCTCCGTGCCGTGGGGCCGCCACAGCCGCCGGTCGGGGGCCAGGACGAGGCGCCCGTAAACCTGACGCCGCCCGCTCGTTCGCTCGCCGAGCGCACAAGGTCCCCGCGCCCCCCCCGCCCTGCGGCCGCGCGAGGAGGGCGGGAGAGGGGGCGGGGGGGTGAAGCGGCGACCGAATTGGGGAGGGAAGAAGGGAGGGAGGGGGCACCGGCGCGGGGAGAGCCGGGGGAGGAGAAGGAAGGAGGGAGGGAGGGAGGGGGGCGCGGACCGCCCGCCCCGCCCCCGTCGCCTCACCGGCAGGAATCAGCGATTCGCCCTCCTCGCGGGCGCTCCCACCGTCGCCGCCGCCGCTCCCCGGGGCCCGCCCGCCTCCTTTCCCCCGCACGCACCGGGCAGCGCCGAGCGCGCCGCCGAGCCCCTGCGCCGCAGAGCAACCGCTACAGGAGCCGGGCGCCACCGGGCAGGGCGGGGCGGGGCGGGGCGGAGCGCAGCGATCCGCCCGCCTCCCGCCTCCGCCCGCCCGCCGCGGTCACTCACTTGCCCGCGCCCGCCGCCCCCTCCTCTCCCGGCGCCGCGGCCGCCGGTCCCCGCCGCCTCCCTCGCCGCCTGCGGAGCGCGGGCCACGTGACGGGGCCTCTCTGTCGGCCGAGGAAGGGGGGTCTCGACGTGCGGGCGGGAGGCTGACGCGCTTGTTTCCATGACGTCGGCGGGCGGGGCCGCGGCGTTTGATGGAGCCCGGCGGGCTTCGGGGGTCGGTGACTTTGCCACGAGCGGCTCCCGCGGGGCGGGGCGGGGGCGGAGCGAGGCGGGCTGTGGTGTCGCGTCCCTCCGCCCGTGGGTCGCGGGCCGCCGCCAGCGGGGACGCGGGCCGCCTCGAAGGGGCGGGGATCCCCCGGCGGCCGGAGAGGCCGCGGTCCCACGAGGGAGGGGCGGCCACCGTCCGGACCGGGGCCGTGCCCGGTGCCGTCGGGGGAGGCGCCCTAAGGGACCGCCGGGCGCCCGGGGCGCGGTCCTCCCCTGCCCCAGGGGGCGCGGGGGCGCCGTGCCGTGCCGGGCCGTGCCGTGCCGGGCCGTGCCCGCCGGGGCAGGGGCGGTGTCGCCCCACGGCCTCCCCCTCCCGAGAGCAGCCGGTGGGAGCCGCGTTGGCGGCTCCTGAGCAGCGGGCGCGGGGAGCGCGGCGGAGCCTGGGCGAGGCTCCGCTCTGTGTGCCGGGCTGCGCTGCAGCAGGAGGTCCCTGTTGCGTGGGGCCGCTGGCGGGTCCGGAGAGGCAGGAACCAGCGTGTCGCTCGCTGCCGACCGTGGGGATTAGGGAGCTCCGGATCCAGCCTCCCGTCAGGCGTGTCCGCCTCTCGGGGAGCCCTGGCAGCTCCCCCAGGAGAACGGGGAACGTGTAGGGGCCGCAGGTGTTCAGCGCTTCCCAGTCTCCAGCCGAAGGCTCTTTGATTGGAGAAAGGAAAACAAATGGGGTTATCAAGGTTTGAGCCCGAGTGAGCTGTCCGGAGAGACGCTGGTGGTGAATTACAGGACTGAGAATTACACTGGAAATGAAAACCCTGATTTCAGTTCTCTTCCAATGCAGTAGACCTCCCACTGCCCCCTCCCCCCAACGAAAAATACCCATCCATAAACTATGTCATTCTGTAACCCATTTGTGTGGGGGTTTGAGATGTGTTTTGACACCCTCCACTCTCATCTGTTGGACATCTCGCTCGAGTGACTGGCCAGCTGCATCCCAGGCTGTCAGGTTCTTTGAGCCTGCCATAAATACCCTGCTTCACCTTCATTATCGTTCAAATCCTAGCGCTGCAAAGGAAATGAATGGAGAAGCTTATGCAGCTCTACAGTCGCAGACCCGAGATGATGCAGAGCCTAGAGGGTTAAAGCAACAGGATGAAGTCAGCACAAAGCAGCCCACAAGGACTGGCAAATAAATAAATCATCCTAACTACGCTATTATTATGGCTTGCCTGAGGTTCATTGTCTCTTTCTTTTTTACCTGAATGTCTGTTACATTCTTCTCCTTGCTCAAGAGAAGCAATCAAAAGGGATTGTGAGCAGTAAATGGCTCCTGCCCATTTTGAATGTTGCTAAAAATACTATCTTACCTCTCCATATCTAGAGGTCAATTGAAAAATCAAAATAATGAGGTAAGCAATCCTGCAGACTGTTCTGTTGAGGAGATTTCTTGCATTTCTTCCCAGAAGGAGAATATAAAACTATGTGAACATACATAAAACAAATTCTCTTGCATTCTGTTTGCAGTTCAGCACCCTCCTCTGCACTTATGGCTGTAGCTCAGTGAGGCTTCCTTCCCCAGGCATTTGGAAATTACATTTCTCAATACAGCTTTATAAGACTGGCAGATGTGTTCTGCACAATTCTGTCATATCTCCTGGCTCTCAGGCAGATAAAATTAGCTTTGGTACAGCTAAGAAGGAGATGATGTGTTTAAAGCACTGCAGTTTGGGTGCATGTCTGTACCTGCTTCCATTTGTCTTGAGGGAAGGTGGGTAGGTTGTGCTTCAATACTTTTTCTATGAAATGGGAATAATGTCCTATTTTATTCACAGGAAGGGAGCAAAGGTAGGAGGGGTACATATAATCATTATCTTTTATGACAGAATTCTCTAAGTGGATACATTTTTCAAGGCACACAATAGTCACTTAATGTTCCTTTTCATTGATACACAGGGATAGCATAAAAACATGCAACACATTGACTGAAAATAAGGAGGAATTTCTTATATCTCCACATAATCTTCTCCCTGAGGATTTAAAAATTTTCCAAATTAATCCTCAGTATCCAACATGCTTCATGATTTTTTAAATTTTATTTTCTTTTTGCGAAAAAGAGGTTCTCCTGCTGTTTCTGAAGATTAGGACATATAATTGACTAACAGAAAACATTCTCCATAATGTAGGTCACCAACAGTATAAAGCAAGCAAAACCGAGAAGCAGAAAGGACTATTTCTGGAGATCTTTCATTTAACTTTTGGAGAAACGGCATCATTTCAGGAAAATTCAGAGTGGTTTGCAGACCATTTGGAAAGGCCAGATTTGATGAATCAGTGCCAGTACTTCAGCCCATTCCATGACCAACATGCTAACAACACAAGCATCAAACATTTTAATAGACACAGAAAATGTGTCTCAGCAAATATAAGTAGATTGCCTGTATCTAATCTACTTACTATGAGACTTTTAACATAAGAGTAAGAATTAGAGTATTTGGATCATTACAATATTCGGTCAAAAATTATTAAGGTGACCAAGATCTAAATGCCCACCTCACCATCCTGTATTAACTAGGGGATTTTTGGCAAAATCTCACTATGGGCTCGATCTGAGAAGGGAAAAAACAGGCTTTTCATAGTTTGTGTATAGATCTTAACTTTATTGAAACTGTTTTCTTGACTGTTGTTCTACTGATCCTGTTCAAACTCAGTCAGTTTATTAGATTGGATGGAAGTGGAGAGCACAGACACAGCATGAGGAATTAGGGGAATATTTGTGTGAGCAAGGAGATATGAGTGTCTTAAGCTTCCAGGGGTTTTGCAGAACCAAAAGTTTCTGTACCAGGCACGCGTTTCCCAGTTGATATTAGTTCAGTACTACTGGTTGACCAATCTCTTCAGTCCACCATGGAGAAGATCCCTGTTTTCCATGCTCCTGGCTGATGGGCTGAGCTTGTTCCTGACAGGCCCTGGAGGTTATGTCTTCTGATTGTTCTAGTATCCTCCACCCTAAAAGATCAATCTGTTTCCTAAAACACTAAACAGCCACCTAAGATAGGCAAACAATAGACTACTCACTCATCTTTAGGTGGCACAATGACCAAATTGCTCTGTCATTCACCCATGCAGCCTAACAATGACCTTGCGTAACAAAACAGTATTTCCATTTCATCTTGAAATCTTCCACCCCACCCTTAGGAAAGAGGCTTATCTGTAAACATTTGCATTTTTATCAGTTCAAAATTCTTCCTCTTGACTGTTCGGGAACTCAGGATTTGTGCATAATGTGCTTCCCTTCGAGAATGCATATGATAATTTCAAATAGTTGATTTTATTTTCTGTATTCAATTTGCCTCTCAACAATTTTGGATCATCTGGTTTTTGGGGTTTTTTGCGTTTTTTTTTATTCGGTTTTATGTTTTACTGTGATACTGCAGGATCAGGAGGGTGGAAGATTAAAAGAATAAACAAAGAAATATGAAGAGTAACAGAGTTATTACACAAATCGGTTTTCATGTATGTTGTATATTAACAATATATAATATTGTTATTTTATGTTGTATGTGTATCAGAAAAAGATACACTGGACTTAATATGTTAATTGTTCCTTCTTTACCTGTTCTTTTCAAGCACATCTGCAGCTCAGCAACACTACAGTCCCAAAGCAAGTGAAAGAGTGGAAAGGTATTTCCTGAGCAAGGGCAGGATGCCTACATGTAAATTTAAAAAAAAAAAAAAAAACCAAACCAAACCAAACCAAACCAAACAAACAAACAAACAAAAAAAACAACCAAAAAAACCCCCCCAAACAAACAAAGAAACAAAAACCCAAACAAACAACCCAACAAAAACCCAAAAACCAACAAAACAAAACAGTAAAGCATAAATCCTGGAATTGATGAAGAATTCAATCAGTTAAAGGATCAAGCAGGCATGAGAGAGAAGGGGAAAATAGAGCTGGGTGGGGTAGCAATAATTGAAACATCTATAAAGAGCAGGAAAAAATATTTACAAAGATTTCATGATAAGATATAAATCATTAGAACCAAGTATGGACAGTGATGACATAGTATGACCATGGCTGCCTCCACGTGAAAGTGAGAAATAATTGGTGAATGGATGTATGCTATCACTCATTAAATAACTGTGTCTCCCTAAAAATACATCCAGTGAGCATCTAGCTACCTCCACAGAAGTGTCTTTTCCTATGTAGAACTTCCCCAATTTGTAGTTGATACTTTCTTCCCCATGGCAAATTCATTCTTTAATTCCTAAAGGATGGCCAAAGTTTCAAGCAAGGCTGTCCTTGCAGAAACTGGAAGCAGTTTTGTCCAGTTGACTAAAAGGGTTTGTTAATAAGCTACTGTTTTCATTTCCCAGGAATTGCTTTTAGGCATCAACTCACAGTACCTGTCCTTTGTATGGACACACATAGCTCTTGCAGCTCACCTACCACCCCAAGACTCAAAATGATGGGAGTGCCCATTATATTACCAAACCAGAAAAGTCCTTTTGGGGGTTTATGGTATGTACACTTCTGGATTGAAATAAAAATGTTAGTTCATTAGGTTGATGATACTGTAGGTGTTTATCGATATGATGCTTTTTAAACCTTCTAACTGGTCTGATGAAGCTGTGGCCTTATCTTTGAGAGCCTCTTTTCAGCTGATAATAGTTTGTGAGGCTTCATTGATTTCACTCCTTTTTGTGACCTATTCCAGTTCATGCTGACTGACTGAATATCTTGTTTGTAAATTGTAATGTTGTGTTCCTCTCCTCTGTGATCAAGTGACAAAGAACTTATTTTTTTTCTTCCTCTCCCCAAGATAAGAAGCAAAAGGAGTAACCAAACTATCTCTCTGTCATCAACATCCCTGACCAGCCTGAGTCACACTCCTGACTCACAAAAATTTGTCTTACAAAGAATAAATGTAGACCCTCCCTGATCTCATCAGTGCTGGGTAATTTTCTTAAGGAAAAAAAAAGCTCTCTTAGCAATGCTAGTTCTAAGTCCTTTGGGTAAGAAAATAGTTCAGTTAAGTATTAGGTTCATTCAGCAAACATTAGCATTTCTGCCCCTTAGCAATTTTTCAAGGTGGTTTGAAGCATTTTAGAGTCATTAGAGGAAACAGTTCCCATTCTTTCAGTAGAGATGCACTACCTTATTTGTACTACCTTAGTCAAGAATTAATCATTCAAATAATAAATGACTACCAGAACATAGAGAAATAAATTATTTGTTTACTTTGTTGATCACATACAGCTCTAAATCATCTTGTCTGCTTTCAAGATACTAAGGAAATTATCCCACCTACCTAAAATTGCTTTTGAAGAATATTACTAATGGACTACTTCACATGCATTTTTTAATAGTTTAAACCTCTGGGCTCAGCCTTGCAAGACTTATTCAAGAATAATCTTTTGCAGGTTATAAATACAGATCTGAAGATTATCAAGATCAAAATTTGGATATCTATGAAAAGTTGTGGCTATAAAATATCTAGTAAGAAAGCTTCAAAACAAATCACTCTTTACAGTTGTATAAATTATAGCAAAAGTATTTAAAAATGTTTATATTTGTGTATATATAAAATCAAGTATGTTTACAGTGTTTAAATGTAGACTATGGGCAGTCAAAAGAAGTCTTGAGTGTTGTTTCTATTGTCAGGTAATAGAATACAATAGAATCATATATATTAAGGTAATTAGAAAAAAAAGTTTTAAAAATAATTCAAAATGTTGCTTGTCAACTCATAAAAATGAGGAAAATTAACTAAGTTCTTATAACACAAACTATATTTCTATTACGTAGCAGTAGAAAAGATCAATAGGGTTTTCCTCTAAGTTCCCTTTTGTCAATAGGATAACATGGCAGACTTGTCTTGAGCTAGCAGAGCTTGAATATACCATGTTATGGGTACTTCTAGTAACAGTACTGCTGTGGGTTATCCTCAGGCTACAACATGTTAGGCAGAAGTAAAGGCAGTTTGTTTTACGAGAGAAGTGGATTAAAAAATGGAAAAATATTTTGTTTGTGACAGCAGTCCAAACATTGGCAATTTTGTTGCCTTCAGTTCTGACTGGATTCAGTGAGAGCTGCAAATGCTTAGTAATTACTAGAGCTGATGTCTATTTTAGTAAAAATAAAATAGGATTACTAAAAGGTATTTTAAAATAAAACATGTAAAAGGCTTTTAGATCTATTCAATATTAGATCTAGAGTAAAACCTAAATTTGTTTCTTTATTTTGCTTCACTCAGCTTGATGTTAATTCACTGTTCAACCACTTCTCAGTGCCTTTCATGTTCAAGCCCCAAGCCCTGGCAGTGCCTTTTTTATGAAGCCATGCACTCAGAGTGGTCCACCAGGACAGCAGCAAGGACCCACAGCTGCTCTGTGAAACTAGTTAGGAGTAATTGTATGAGATGTCCTTTACAGCATAAGTGGTGGCCTTTAAAAGTATTGCAAGACCAACTGGCCCTAGGAAGAAAACTAATGTGGGTCCATTCACAGATGTGGTTCATAGAGTTTCTTAAGAATAAAGTTGGAGTTGCTGGTTCAAAGTGCCAGAACTATCACAACCTGTTTTGAAAATGTCAAAAACTTTGATCTTTGTAAACACTGTGTGTTTATCTGCCTCCCACCTTTATGTGGTTCTGATGAAGTTCATGATGCTCTGTCAAATTACAGGGAAATGTAAGTGCTTGGAAAAGGCTCAAGAATCCCTCTCAAAGATGTGGTAGGTATAAATAAGTATAAAAACATACATATACATATAGAGATCTTGCTTTAGAAGGAAACTCTCCTTTAAAAAGATGTGCAGCTACAACTCTAGAACAGTATTATAATTTAAAAAAACCCAAAAAATTAAAAATTGTAAGAAAACAGTAAAATCACCATAAATTCCATCAATATTAGAAAATCTACCTTGCTACCCAAGCCAAAAGTTTTCCTTTCCTTATTACTGTTTCTTTCCCTATGCATATATCCCTATCCCTCTGAGTTTTACTGTGGCAACAAGCAAAAATAACCATTTTAGGAAGAAAGTTAGGAGATCTGATAGTTTAAAATGGGAACCATACAAAATGTTGTTGGCTTTTGTTTGTTTGTTTGTTTTTGTTTTATTGGTTTATTTGTTTGTTTTTAAAAAGGAACCAGAACTCTTATGCTAAACCATGGAACTTAACCACAAGAAATGAAATCAGCAAGAATTAAAGACCTCTGTAGCCAGAAAAAAGACAGTGTTGTACAGATAAGGTTTGTTTGGCTTTTTTCCCTTTTCCTCTGATCTATTCCTCTTTTCTAAATTAGATAAAAAACGCCATGAAACATTAAATTGGCAGGCAAGTAAAGCTAAGATAAAGCACCTCTCTTAAACCCATAATGCCAGGAAAGTCAGAGATGTAGCTATAACAATACTCTTACCCCATACTGCAGTACTTTTAGAGTGTGGACTTTCTCATTGTTGGCTGAGATAGATAAAAAAAATCACATAATTTTTTGCCTCTCCACAAAATTTTTTTTGAGGTTGAGGAGTAGAATTTTTTAATAGTTTGCTACAACATTTCTATTTTCTCCTGCAATGTGTTCTTCACATTGGGATGTATTCTTATAATATTTTTGGGTTTATTGTTGACAAAAGTAAATACAGGTGTGTGAGAAAATCAATGAATATAATATATATCTCATACTTGTATTAGATGGGGCTTTTTTTTTTTTTTTTTTGTCATTCTGTTGCAAGCTCCAAACAGAACAGGTTTGTAGATTACTTGAACTTGTGCATGCCTTTGCAGGTTTAGGACGTAAACTGCCTAAAGGAACTCAAGAAATTATATTACTTGTGTTGTGTCAGGGAGTTTCTGTATCTCTCAGTATAGACATTATCTTCCATATGCAGTATTTAAAAGTAATTTCCAAAACTGCAACCTGCCCTTTGCAAATTTAAAGAAGTGCACTTATATACCACCCTTACAAGAAAAAGGAGTGTTTGTTGGGGTTTTTCTCTTAATACATTTCAACCTCATTGCAGGCCTGAAATACATCAAAGAAGCATGGTGACATGAAGCCTCATAGTGTGTATAATTTTCATCAGAGTTACAAGGATCAGCAAGTGTTTTTAAAAATAGAAATCACCAGGCAAGTCCAACTTATTTTGTTCAGCTTCCTCACTTTTTACCTGTGGCCCACTGGGTGGAAAGGATGAACAACTTTTCTGAGTGCTGACCTCTTTAATGAAACTGTAGGAAGGAGGGAGGAAGGAAGAAAATTAAATAATGAAGTCCTGGTTCCACACTCCCTTACTCAGCTAGCACTTTGAATATGTTGACCTATTGGAGTATAAAGATTTAGAAAGACATTTATTAATTTTTAAGAGTAAGGGTAAATTAGAGAAGTAATGGAGCTCAAGCAGCTCCTGAGTCATTGTATCTTAGATATTCATTAGTGGACTGGTGCAATCCAGCCATCTCCTATTTTTCAGGGCTGCCTTTAGAGGAACTTTATCAGTCTAAAGGAATTAAAAACTGACTAAACAAACAGTACAAATAATTAATCACATAAAATGCATTCACTTGTGTTCCAATTACTTTAGTTTGTATTTTGAACTATCAGTGAAATAAGAGGTGTGATACATCCAAATGGATCTAAATTAGATATCAAAAATAATTTATTAGTGTTTAAGACAAATATTTCATTGGTATACCATAATCTGTATGGTATGGTATGTTTCCACTTGGCTTCAGTGACACAAGTTTTGGGGGAGGATGATGATGATGATGATGATGATGATGATGATTTGATGATTGTTTTTAAACATGACTCATGAGGTTTCTTCTGCATGCGGGTCATATAATGCTTCTTCCTTCATGATAGAGACTGTCTGTTTTCTACTTTTGGCTTGCTTTTCTATTGTTATTTCTAAATTGTGTACATTTAGCTGATGACTGGCGAATCTGTTTAATTAATCCAATAATTAAATAATAGTTGTCATTTGCTGTATATTAAATGTCTTAAGAGAAATAATTTTTAGTATTTGGTGCTTTCATTTTATTATTCTACAGTGTTCTTATACTAGGATATGCATAAATCAAATTACAAAGAAAAAATTAAAAATATAATCAGGTGTCCCTTATGAAGGAGGAGCTTTATGTTGTCAAAATCAAATGCACAAAGAAGTAAAAGGTGATATTTGTGAAAATTCTGGAAGACATATCGATGTTTCATGAGAATTTAGATGAGCCTAAATAATGTTTGTGTGCATTGGTAAGAAAATATGCTTACTATTTAGTGTGGTTAAAAAGGCAAGAGCCTTCTAATGGATTCTCAGTGAAAGAGCTTTTAAAAAAGCAAATTCTCTAAATGCCAGATAGCACCAGTTTAGGTGATAAATAAATAAAGCAATATTCACCAGAATGAGCATGGCAGAGTCAAGCTTCTTACAGTCCAAATAAATGCTGGGGGAAAAATATCCACATTTTATTATTTTCTCCTCTGATATTTGCTGTTCTTCATAGTTAATATTTATCCTAACAATGGTATTAATATTGCTTTGACAAAGAGAAGATATAATGAAAATAAATATGCATCAACCATTCATATCAGATCGTTCTCTAATTTACAAAATTCAAATGTCCTTAATAAAGTTTGCAATCCTCATTTTTAAAGATCAAATCTAATCTACAAAGAGATATTTGGTTTTTTGTTACACTTTGTTTTGTCTATTGTTCACTCATTAAATTTAATTTTACAAGTTAATAATGGTGTTGTATTTTTATTAATATAGTTTGATACAATTGCTACGCCCTATTTAATGATAGTATAACTTTTCAATTAAACAATTTGCTTTACCCACAAAAGGTTTCTGTGATAGTTTTGTTTTTTTTTTTGAGTCCACTGAATTGCTGCCAATTTGTTGGTGAAACTATTTGCTTTTTCCATTGTACTCTCTTATCCTTTTATTTATTGCCCACTTAAGTGTTCTCCTGAACTTTGGATGTTTGATGACAGGTTTGCAAGGTTCAAAACATTTGATTTGCTGGGCCTTGCCCTTTGGAAATGAAAAACACATAAGAAAAAATAAGACTTGAATCAAATGTAAGTTGTCTGTCATAGCCTATATAAACATATGAGGGCTATGCCTCTGCAGGATAATGATGAGATGCTTTACAGGACAACAATTCAAGTTTTTGTTTTTGAATTATGGATGGTTGTCTTCCTTTAATTGTACCTCTCTTATAAAGTAAGTTATGTGTTTGTTTACTACTAAGTGTTGTAACCTCTCTCTACTAACTTACATAGTCATCCAAGTGTCCTGTCTGTAGCCCCTTGTCTGCTCATCAAATCTGTAATCAGCACTACTTGTATAAGGGCTTGGAGTGCTGTGTCACATCAGCATCACAGCCTGTCTGACAGAGACCACTGCATATTTCTGAGGCTTTTCAGAGACACTGTCACCTTGTATGTTGTCAGAGCTGCTTTATCCATGAAAAAACTATTTCTACCCTAGCAGCTTGAAAATCTTTAGAGTATTCCCCTTAGGAGAGGGGACTTGTACAGTGTGATGACAACATCCATCAGCTCCTCTTCAGAAAAAAACCCAACAAACATATAGTGTAGGTAACATTGCACTGAATAGTTTTCAGGGAATACTTTACTAAAAAATATCTGCCAGACTGTTTATGCTATGGGGAAAGAAATGCTAGGAAAAGAATAAGGCAAGAACTGGCAAAGCATGAACACCTGAACCTTAAAGTGTAAATCCCGTGTCTACCAGAGCTGTATGAAGGTAACAAACCACGCTTAGCTCTGTTTCACCCTTATCTCTGCTGAAAGCATCCTCTGCTAAAGTTGAGAAGGAAAACTTGCCTGTATGTTTATCTGACCATAACATTTGGTTATTTAGAAATTCATTGCTATTTTACTTGTACCTGTTCATATTTGTAGTTCTTCAGTAGCCAACAAGCAGTAACCAGAACACATACATATCAGCACAGTCTGCCTACTCCAACTTGAAATGTTTGCTAATGGCTAGGATGGGCTATTAACTTAGTTTTTCTCCCTTTTGCCCAGTTTTTACATCAAATACTACATATTACATCCAAATTTTGATAATATAAGGCACTACTTCAGGCAAATTGCCTCTATGGGTAAGGCAGAAATATTTTTTATTTTCTAGGGCAATTAATTAGGCATCTACAATGTCACTCCCACACTTAAATTAATCTCCATATGTTCAGTTATCATGAGGGAAAGAAAAGTAAGAAGCAATTGAAATGAAAACTCATAGCCACAAGTCTGCAATGTATTTTTCAGACACCTAAATTTCTGTCAGCTTGCTGGGAAACCATAACCACTTTATTACATGCTTAGCTAACCAGCACATATCGTAATTACTACACAAACAATGGCTCTGTCACTTTTCATCATATATTTAAAATAGAGGGGGGAAAGAAAAGAAGTGTCACTGATGACATTTTTGTGCTTTTATTCCATGCAGTTTAGGATAGTTACTATTTACCTGTGAAATACTACTTTTGATTTAAATAGTGCATCACAAGTTATTTGTCTTGTGATATATTGTCTTTGGTTCATTTAATCTTGTTTCATTTTCTTGATAATTTGGAAAACAAAATCCATACAGAAAAATTACTCTGTAATTTTTCTGAATTGCCAAAGTTCTAGTAGGTCATGCTGGGGACTCTTTTAGACTTTTTAAATATCTTGTCTGATGGGTGGACACAGGAGAAAAAAGAAATACGGAAAGCATATCTGAACTACTGGAACACTTTAACCCAGGAAATGTTAAGAACTTGCAACTAGTGAAATGCAGCAATTTTAACCCGTACTTATGTATTCTTGGCCTGGTACAATTTTTTTCTTTATGCAACATTCCTGTGTTTTGAGGCATTAAAAGTGTTCCCACCCATGCCTACAGTGTTTCAGTTGCACTCAGCCTGGCTGATCAGTAGTTGCGAGCGGGCAGGATTTAATGTTGCATGGGGTCAGGCTGGGATGGGATGGGATGGGATAGGATGGGATGTTACTTTTCCCCATGGCAGCTCCCCTGGTGCTGTGGTGAGTGTTGGTGCTGGAAAGGTGTTGATGACACCCAGGTGTTTTGGCTGCTGCTGAGCAGTGATGGCACAGCACCAAAGCTGTGTCTCCAATGCTGTCCCCTCACCAGCAGGCTGAGAAGGGGCCAGTTCTTGGGAGGGGACACAGCCAGGACAGCTGACCCAAGCTGACCAAAGGGATATTCCATAACACGTGACATCTGCTCAACAATGAAAGCTAAGGAAATGGGGATGGAGGCATTTATTATGAGATTTGGTCTTTTGGAGGAACCATTTTTACTTCCCAGAAAGTGACTGGACATCTGATGGGAAGAAGAGAAGAAATATTTTCTTTCCCCTCACTTCTGTTCTTGGCCTTTACTTTATCCACCCTGAGATTAGCTCAGTTGTTTAGGGCATGGTGCTAATAATGTTAAGGTTGTTGATTTGATCCCTGTATGGACCATTTACTTAAAAGCTGGACTCAATTATTCTTTTGGGATTCTTCCAACTCACAGAACATTCAGTGATAAACTGCCATTTTCTGACCTGTGAGGTTTTTCTGCTTTTTTTTTTTTTTAATTTATTTTATCCTCATCCTGCCTTGCTGAGGAAAGGGAATGATAGAGGGACTTGATGGGCACATGTTATCCAGCTGGGATCAACCCACCACAACCAAACAGGCACAAATCTTGCCCAGCTAGCAAGTCACAGACTCAGCCCTCCTAGGCTGGTGCCCATGCATGTTTACTTACTGTGCAGATCTGACTGTGGTAAGGAGTTTTCTTCTCCCAGCTTTTGGAAAGAAGCATGAAAATCAAATCCTAACCATCTACAGAGGCAGCTGAACCAAGCTGCTACAATCATTCTTTGCTCTACAGCACTTCAGTGCACAGCAGGTACTTGAAACCCATAGTTTCAAGCACCCCATATGAACCCTATACAAACTTGTTGACCTGGATTTTATAGTTTCAGTAAACAGAATCACGTTAAGGAGGAAAGAGTTCAGGCTTTATGTAAAGTTCTGCTTGATATGCCTTATCTGTGACAGGAAAGTTTTGTGACTTTCCCATCTTTCAGGTCTCATTTTCAATTTCTGCATTTTCTTAGGTCATGTGATCTTATTTTTTATTTGGTTTAATGTTTTCTTCAAACTACTATCTCCTTTCTTGCATTTTTATTTCCAGCTGGGTTATTCATCAGGCATGGCAATAGACCATTATGACAGTGTGTCTAGCCACACCTGTGGTTTTTCTTTTTCTTTTCATTTGTAGAGATCAAAGAAGGATGTTGAAATTTAATGAGTCTAAAAGCAGCCCTTTCTCCTTCCCCTTCTTCTTCTCCTTTCTCCTTTCTTTTTCCTTTCTTCTTTCTTCTTCCCTTCCTCCTGTCTTTCTCCCTTTTGTTCCACTCTTCCTCTCTTTATTTTCCCTTCTCTTCTTCCCTATCTGTAGAACCACTAAGGAATTCAGTAAGATTTTTGAACTGTTTGTAACTATATAACCAGATGTTAATAGAATTGTTCTTCTGTGTAAGGGCAAATAAAAGAGACATTGAGTGAGAAAATTTCCATGGAAACAATATTTCAGTAGCAATGAAAAATATTTCTCACCACAACATGCTAAAAATAACTTCCCAAATAACTTCATAAAATTGGACTTTTTTATTGATAGTATGGGTGCAAAAACCATAGTACTTTTCAGCTGGAGGATAATATGCCTCATTCTGAGTTCTGCATCACTAATTCTTTAATAGGATAACTTTGCATTTTCCAACCTGCTTTTAAAAGCCTATTCTGATGTTAGTTATTCCTATTCACGTAGACAGAGGGATTACAAAGCAAAGCGGGCTACAACGTGTTCTTGGTTGCTTGCCACTTCCAAATTCTGCATTGTGGTTCTTTCCTAGCAATCTTAAAATCAATTTTCCTGGGAAAGAGCAAGCAGCTTGTATCTGCACATTCTTCACTATTGCAAGGAAGCAATGTCTTCTTTTACCCTACTTACAATTTTTATGGAAAGGTTGATTGACAGTTCCTCTTACAAGGTACAATAGAGAAGTTAAATTGGATAAGCAGTCTTTTGTGAGAACTCTCATTGTACCATATATTTTGCTTCTTCTATTTTTGGGCTTATGAAATTCCCTTTGGGATATCAGTTTTATGTTCATATCTCCAATAGTCGTGTACATCCTTGGTTTTTGGTTTCTTTTCCTTCTGCATTTAATTATCAAGTACAAATATAAAAGCATATATCTCTGATGATTTGTGTCACTAATACTGCAAGTTGTACACAGCTCAGTTGCAGACTGCAACTCTGTTTTGTCTATAAGGGTTGTATGGTAGTACTTGTTTTCCCATGGTGCTTCATTATTTCAGTGCAGTAAAACTTCAGTGGAATTATCTGTATAGTTGGTTTGTGTAGCTAACTGAAACACTGTAGTCATAGAGGAAGGAGTTAGTTTCTATGGAATAAAGTAGAACTGTAAAGACTACTCGGTCAACAGATTTGTGCAGCAGAGCTTTGTGATCATCTGATGGGTCCTGTCTGACAAACAGACTGAAAGGCATAGAACAGAAGGAGCTAAAGTAAATACAAACACCTTTTCATTCTTTTGGTCAGCCTATTTAAGCAGAAATTTTCTGCTAGAGCAGTTTGAAGGAAGAGGAAATGTTCCTGTCTTGTTGCTGACTGCTGGGTCTTCAGGGTTTTTGAGATGTGTGGGCTTAGAAGTCCTGTATGTAGGCCTGCCACTTACATGGCAATCTCTGGCTATGTTTGTTTTCTCCTTTGAGCAGGTGAAATTGTGAGCTTGCGAGGATCATGCAGAAGGGCAATTGCCCATAATTATTTTCTGTTTGTTTGGGGTTTTTTTGGTGAGAAATGTGTGTTTAAGCTTATGGTGGTCGTTGGAACTGGATCTTATTAGACATATCTGGGTTTTGGCTCCTGGAGGAAATGTTGTAGCTGGTGTATGTTCTTAACTGGGAAAGTAGCACTTGGATTCCACCCAGATGGTGGAAGTCTCAAAATGGGAGTCACTAACTGCTCAGTTACATGAGAGTGTCCACAACTGGGCACTTCATTGGGTGGAGAACAATACAGATTATGCCCTTGTGCTATTTTCTCTGCTAAGGACCTGCTCCTCTGTGGTTATTTGTGAGCCACTCCCAAGAAGAAGTAAGTTACCAGCTTCAGTGCCTTAAGAAATGATGTGCAGAAAATCAGGGAAACTATCACAATTCAAATATGTAAATGCTTAAGCACAAACAAAGTCTTTCTTTAGGAAATTAGGGTTGATAGATCAAGACTACATAGTCTTCTCCAGTCATATGATGGTAAAGCAAATTTAATGTTCTCTTGAACATGAAATTATGGAAAAACATAGTTTGAGATGTAAGATGGGACATGCAATAATGAAATAATGATAGCTTTGATAAATATCATATTGATAAAAAAATTATTCTAAAGATCAATGTACTTTTTTCTTCAACATTTTTCCACCTATGTAGTAACACTTACTTTTAGATCAGTGCAACTGAAAGCTGAATGTCTGTGACATATTCATGTACTGATGGGAAAGAAAAGACCTAAAATTTGTATCCTGAAGAAGAAATTGAGACAGAACTCTGAAATGGAAGTTTGACTGAATTAACAGATTGGAGGGTTAGTACATACTCCTAATTACAATTTTCAGATGGAATGAAGTGAACACAAGAGCTGAGATCATTGAAAAGGGCCAATAGTGAGGTGAAAAGAAAATGAAACCAGTTTTAAAGGGAATTTTTAGGTTAGGTAAGGACAGCCTGAAACCTTGTTAGCCATACTGCATGGGGTTTAGTGGCTGACAAAATAGATAGAGTCAGGACTCATCCATCTTGTCAGTCTGAAATGCCTTTAGTCTACTAATGGCCTTTTCTGGAAGAGTCAATTCTTTTTTAAAATAGTCCTAATATGCAGGTTGGTTTGATGTAAATATGTTCTAATTAGGTATATATGCATTGATTACATGACTTTAATTTCTTTGTGCCTTGAAGTGTTGTGGCAATCTCATTGGTGATCATGCTTAAAAAACACTTGCTTTGAGTAGACCGTCCTGAACTGCACTGTGGATTAAAAAAAAAAATACCATGATTTTCAGCATCTGCAGTCAGAGCTCCTTCTAAAAAGATTTTGGAGTGTCAGATTGAACATACCCTCCTGCCTGTGATCCAAAGCAGTCACCCATGTAAAGGTTTTCAGCCTCTGTTTGTGCTCTTGGCTCCACTGGCAGTGTAGGTTTTGCACAGTTGATTTAAGCTGACTGTCAATAAGCAGTTTGCTACTGTTAAAGATGCTAGTACCAGCTTAAGCAGAATATGTAGACCATAACTTGGAAGCCTTCAATTTAAGAAACTGTTACATGACAGTTACCTTATATGACATATTAAATAGTATGTAGCATGACAGACTTGAAATGGGCTTGTGGTAATGTGCAACTTATGCAATAATTATCTTAACTAGATCCCTTAACTAGATTCTTTGTGTTACCTGAGCCCAGATCCAGAAAAGCATATATTTATGTGTGTCTTCACTGATTGTTCATTTGACCTCACTGGTAACTACCAAGATCTAGTAGCCATTTACATTGCATATACCTAAGGTTTACTCTGTCAGAGTCTAGCTTCATTCTGTAAGATATGAATGTCCTCCCCAGGGGCTAACTTTGCTCCTGTGGAGTTTGGAAAGTGAATCAATGCTGAAGTGCTATTTATGGGCTGCGATAGTAGGTAGTTAATTCCAAAATATGGAAATTTGAAGTTGCCATTGCCTGTCACCTGTGTTGCTTGTTCTTACTAGCAGAATTCTGCAAGTGGGTATAGGTCTGACTTGAGTGTGCTCAGAGATACTGAGAAAGGACTCACAGGACTGAAAGGGTCACTGGAATACATAAATTAGAAATTGGCTCCCAAATAATCTAACCCACTGCATGTATTCAGAGAATGTGACTGAAGAAAACCTGCTCTAAACTCTAACTGTGGTGATGAGTCTCCTTTAACTGCTAACCTGATGGTTAAACCTGTTAGATAGGGCACAAAATTCTGGTTTCCTTTTTTAGGAGATTTCAGCCCTGCACTTCCTGGTGAAATATCAACCCCTGAGGTATTTGGTATTCAGTTCTTGCAGCCTCTTCTAACGAAAAATAAGAAAGAAAAGTAATTCTGTGGAAACACGGTGTTCATCTAGATGAGGCCACATCCAGGATGGACGTCCAGCAGCACTGGTGGGTGCCTGAACATGTACTGTGACTCTCCTCCCAGGCTGATAAGGTGGGTTGCTTCATTTTTTGGGCTGCTTCATTTTTTCAATTAATCAATTCTCTCACAAAGGATATGAGACTTTCTTTGTCCTGTCTTTCCCAGAAGTGGCTTTCTTCTGTTCTTGCAATTACAAGAGGATTTTAATTTTTTTTAAAGTATTATGGAATGTTACTATTATTTGAGATAGGTTGGTTGTTTTCCTTGCGTTTATAAAAACAAGTGATCAGTGTTTCATTCAAAGCCAAAATAAACCTGAGAAGACAGTCTAATCTAAATGAAAGGATTGCAGGCACTATTAACTCTCCTCCAATGTGGTAGCAGATGTTGCTTGAGGGAGGTGGGTCAAACACTGCCAGAGATCTAGCTCTCTTCAGACAAGAAAATGCTGCAAACTGGTCCCAGCGCTGCTAACAATTGTTTTGGTCCTCAGGTGCTGGCAGCATTTAGAGCCTTGGGGTAAACAAACCTGCCAGCATTTTCAACACTGTTATCTACTTAGAGCAGACCTAATCAACACTGCTTAAAATGCTAAAGGCCTTCTGTACTCTGTACTATAGCTCCCAGCTTTACTGAGGAGACAAATCAGTCAAGACTTTAGGTTTTGACATGGTTTAGAGCCTTTACAGCTTACAGAGTGTAGCAACACATTTAACTACTCCTTAAGAGCTGGGGTGATGGTGAGAACCATAGGAGGCTTGGAAGGAATACAAGGGGTGTCATGTGGTGTGCCCTGAGGAAAACCTGATCATAATCTGTATCCAGGCAGGAGGCTACTATTTGAGAATTGCCATCAGTCATCATCAATGATGTAACACGCATCTTCTGTTATAGCAGAATAAAAATGATCACGTGTATTTTTTTCAATCAAAAGTTAGTAAATGAGCTGCTCTTCCTAACTTTAAGGTAGATAATAAACCAGACTGTATGCATACAGTCTTGTGGATTTCAGTTGTATCAGAACACACTTGCACAGTTGTAAACCATAAATAACTATTAAAATCTTTGTATTCCCTGTGTCAAAGTCTTAGCTTCTGTGACATAAATCATATTTTGATCTGTAAATCCTCACACATGGTGCTTTGCACTGTAAACCACAGGGTTTTTTTTTTCAATATGCGTTGTAATGCAAAGTAGAAAAAAATCTCTTTAAGAATCAGAGATAAATAAAAATGTGTTATAAAGCGCTACTGGAAAACTGCAGGGGCCCTCTATTGTGCCTTTCACGACATAAAAAAATATATTTTAACTTAGGATAATAAGGATACAAAGCTTGATGAAGGTCCTTGGCTATTTTGTTAGTACTTTGGCGTCTGATTTGCTATGTTTGCTTTGGTTTTTATCCTACTTTTACTGATTATTTATTATCTTTTAATATTAATATATTAATAGATTTTATTTTAAGCTTTAATTGTCTTAATATTATTTGTATATCTTTCACACTATATTTTGTAATAGTATTATTAGAATGTAAACTTTAAAGTCTTGATTGGAATTTTTTCTAGGTTGTTATGAAAGATTCTTGGGGAAATTCTCATTTCACTTCAACTGGCATTTCTCTTTCAAGTTTAGGATAACATTCCTAAAAATGGAGATTTAGTCTACACAGAAATGATTTGTCACTGACCTTTTGTATTGCTACTCCGCCAAGTTCAAAGTACTGCAGAGTTGCCTTTTTTGTCTTTTCAAGTTTAATTTGTTGCTAAATTCCCACCACCGTATATGGTGTCATTGTTTCACTTATTCCTTGTACTTTTGTTTTCTGACTAGATTTAGTGCAATGATTGAAAACAGAAATGTTCTAACCATGCTTTGTGGGGTACTAAAGCAGTATTTAATTTCTGGCAACATATTGTAGGTATTATCTCAGCTGTGTTTCAAAAATACTTAATATGGGTAGAAGGAAGGAAGATGTGAAAGAGGCAATCTTGCTCTCCCTTACATGGTTGTAGAAGACAGACAAGGGTATGGAAGGAGCAAATAACATCTCTTTTATAGCCTGTGCAAAGATTTTTGTGAGACCACAGGGTAGTGGCTGTCAATTTGCTCATCCTGAAATAGATGTTGGAAAACAATGGAGAAGTGGGAAAAAAGGTCACTAGCTGGTCTGATGAATGAATATTTTACCTGCAAAAGTGTGCACCAGTTGACTTCCCCTCCTCCTTTACTGGCACAGCAATTACCTCAGAAAGAATCTGTGAGTAGCAGAATGCTTCCACAAAAAGCCTTGAGCACTCAGAAGGTTAAGTAATTGGTTTGTTCTTCCATGCTTTGCAAAAAAAATAACACAACAAAAACAACAAAAAACAACCCCTAAGTCCGGTTCCAAACATGGAGGTCTTCCAAAGGTAAGCTTTAGAGAGTACAGATAATGGAAGAAGTTCATGAAGAAGAAGGTGTGAACAAAAGCAGTAAGCAGTAAAGCAGTAAGGCTGCAGTGAGGTATTGAGTTTTAGATATGGCTTGAAAACAAAGAAAGATGCTTGGCTGAGTGAGGTAGGAAACAACATTAAAGAAAGTAAAAGCTGAAAGTGGCAGAAAGATAAGAGAAATAAAGGAAGAAACCAAAGCTGAGTGAAGAGACACAAAGGGTCAGTTGAAGTTTTACAGTTCTATTGCACTTATTATTTATTACACTTATTGATTTTTTTACCCTGTCAGAATGTCCATCTCTTCAGTTATCTTTTCAGTGTCTTTCTCCACTTTTATTTCCTTTTGGAATGAGTTATGTACTAAACACTAGTTTCAATATATTTGTGTTTAAAGCCACTAGGCAGTACCAATTCTAATCCCTCTTTTCTCTATCCTGATAGTGGAAGAGAAGGTAAAAGCAATTTTTTTCTGTTTGTTCATGAAGCCAAAATGAACAAGGTTGAGATCTGAGACTTGTGACTCAGAACCTGAATAGCAACTACTTTTTAGTTGGGAGAAAAAAAAATACATTGATCTGAGACTTGGCTTGGCAGGTTTTACATTTTCATTAAATATTGATATTCAAACATCATCTTTGTTTACACTGCATGCTGCTTCCTCTAGGTTTTAAACAGGGTGGATTTTTTGCAGATAGTGTTGAAGTCAGAAGTTCATAGCAACTTATTTACATGTGATAGGAGTTTGTCAGTTATTCTGAACAATAAGGATTTATTCTGGTATTGTTAATGATGCTTAAAAGCTGTGAGGTTCTTGATACCAGATTTCTGACTTCAGTCACCTTAGAGATGCTTCTAATTAAATCATACCTAATAAATAATCTGCATAAGTGTCACGCTATGTGTGGTCAATGCACTAGGCTGAGATCACTAAGGACATCAACATTTGAAATTGATTTAATCTGCAGTCTTCTTCTAATTGTTTGTATTGTGTTTGCTTTCCAGTGAAACATATTCTGGTGATTTAAATGAAAGGCAAAGTTGTTTGTGTGTATAGTTCTTAGGTTTGATTTTCCTGTTTTCAATAAGTTAATAAATTTGCTTTTGTATTTGCATCAGGGCCTACAGAAAGGCAGAAGGAAGGCTGAGAGGAAACAATTTTAGGGTGTTTAGAGGCACCATTTTTAGCTATTGTGAAGATAAGCAAGGTCCTGCTTATGTGTTTAGGTTCCCAAAGCAGGGTCAGATCCTGCCTTGAGACTGTTACAACAAGTAAGTTGGCTGCTGTTGGCTATAGCTGCCCTGTGGATAGACATGCACAGGAACTGCACAATTGAAGTCACTTGTAATATGACTGCAAGCAGATTTCACTTGGGGTGCAATGGAAAGGGAAGAGCTACCTCAATTTTACTTCCCCATTTTTCTTCTAATAAAATCACAAGAGAGATAATAAAATCAGCACTTTTTCACTTCTCAGTGATATCAGTGTCCTGTGAGTTCATGGAAACATAAAGTTCAGCATACTTTCACAGTCAGCGATTCCAGAGGTGGTGCATGTGTCACGGTGATAAAGTTTGCATGTTGCTAAATCAGTGTAGATTTATGTGGTTCTGACTGCCACAGAGATGAGAGCATGGAGCTCGTGAATACCTACTTCAAGGGTATGTGACACCAAAAGCAGGTTAGAAGTCACAGGCTTGCATAACTCCATTTTATATCTTCCCATAGCCACCCTCTTTACTGGCACAGTAAAGAACTTGGAACTCTTCTTCCTTCTACTGTGAGCATACAGTCATTTTGGCTTACCCTATTGTCATCTGCAGCACTAAGGACCCTTGTGTCATATCACATATAGCTACTTCTTATATACAGAGGATCCTGGCAGACATTATCCGCTTACTAAAAGGAAGCTTGTTGAATCTGCTGCAGTTTCAAGTTACTGAGTAACACCTAGATTATACAACTGAGAAACACCCAGATTATACAACCACAGCCTCCTACCACCCTCCTTTCAGAAGGCACTCCAATTGCTCTGGCCACCATCCCCATTCTGCACACTACTGGACTGGATCCACTACTTTTCCCTAAGAGGGCAAAACTAATCCAAGATACAGAGATATCTATTAGGCAAGCTTGATGGACTATTAGAATAATTTATCAAAGGAGACAGTGGATTTTCTGTTCAACTCTTACAGACTGTTTTTATATTTCATAGACATGAAAGTAGTCCAATCAGAAGCTCTATCCAGAAATTACTTGGATTAAAATTGATGACCTAGATTATCACTGTGAATATATTTGTTTTGTAAACAGAGTCCACACAATAATCTGCTTATATCTAGCTGCAAAGAATAGGTCGGCATCAACAAAATTTAAATAAAATAAACCTAAGCATAAATGCAAACTGCAAAAATTGTCCCTGAAGTCAGTACACTTATTCTGGTGTAAACTGGCACAGGTTTGCAGTGAATCACAAGCAAGTCATAAATAATGCTCCAAAATGAAAGTAGTCATACGGAATATTGATATCAAAAGCAAGGAGTAAAGGTGAGTTATTATTACCAACTCATTTTGTTTACTGCAGCAATGACTGGCTGTGGAGGGAAAAAATTACTTGATAGTTTCTCATGAGTAAGTTTTTCCATTGTATCTTTTATGCCCACACGCAGCAATCGAAGATGCAATGAGTTGTAAAATGGTTTCTGAGATTGCATGCTTCTGGCAGGCTCAGGGCAGGGGAAGGTGTGTACTGCTGCTGCCTGGGGCTGAGCTCTGCAGGCTGCCATGCAGGGAGGGATGCCAGGATGCCCTGCTGTCCTGGGGCTGCTCCTGCTCTGGGATCCAGATTGGGCCTAAGGACCCATCACCAGCACCAAATCTGTTTACCGTGCTAGCAGAAGCCTAACACTTGAATGCCAATCATGTCAGACAGCAGATCTGAGAAAAGCAGGAGAAAGAAGGCTGAGTGAAGCCTGGGTATTCTGTACTAGGAAAAATAGGCAATAAATTAACTATCTTGCACAGGAGTCACAGAAATCTGGGCATCTGAACAAAGAGAGAATAGGTTGTTGAGCCAGTCTTTTCACTGGACAAAATAACTGGTACAGCTAATGCCCTGAAGACAGCCACCATCCCTTCCACTTGTTAATGAAAGGGGGAAAGGGAAAGGCAGGGTGAGAGCTGGGGCGTCATTCACAGAGCAGACAAATCTAGCTTGTCTGTCATCAATTCCATGTGCTTGATTTATTTGCATGTTAGCCTTCAGCTTTAGGTTCATTAATTAGTTGTTTGTTTGGGCTTTTTCCCCCCATTTTGTTTGACACTGCTGAGATATCTTGCATCTGTTTCTTATGTTGAATATTTTGTGGGGAGAGAATCCTCTCTGACTGCACATAACATGCAAACTCAGCAGCTCATCTTTTCTTCTTCTCATGCTTTCCTGAAACTTCAGACAGCAACATTCAGATCTGTACAATGACAGGGCAGGAATCAGCCTGAAAAGAGATGCAGCTCTAATTTCTTTCCAGCTGGGTGACTAAGTTTTTGGTCACAGTAAGTTAAACCATGTTTCTGTAAGTGTATGAGAATTGTGCCACCCTGACAAAAGTAAGGTATGGAAATTAATGTACATAGCCAGCTTGACCACTACTCTTCAACAATGCAAAACTGCTTGATTAATCTGGGTTTGCACTGCTTCATATTGCCAAATAAAATAAAGCTAGATTTGATAAAAACTAATACATAAGATAATAATTTAAAAGTTATAACAGGGCACATTTTCCTGTATTATCTGATTGTCTGCATGTTTCCCTACTCTTAGGAATACATCCTAAGACGTGATAGCAATGGGAATTTCAGTTACTGTGTGCATTACTGAAGAGGTCACATGATTTTGTTCAGACTTGAGAGAAAAGAGCAGTGAGGAAGCACTGCTAGATTCAAGAGATTATGAAAAATACATTTATAGCAGTTATGTTTGACTGGCATAAGCTGTGTAATTGCTAAATGTCCAAGGGGAACACTCCTCTTTTCTGCTATGATTTACCTATCATAATAAAGGCCACGAAGAAAGAAATGGGACTTGAGCTGACGCAGAATTCTGAGTTTGAGTGGCCTCTGAATGTTCAATATTGCTTTTTCTACAACAGTCCACAGTAAGTCATATATAAATTAGTATAATTTCTTGATTGCAATAACTTCTGTGATGTCTACCCTCAGACATATAGTGCACAGTTTGTGGCCTCTGCAGGGTAGCTTGAAGGAAAGGAAAGGCAGCTGGGTATAAAATAAGACTGCAGTGCATGCTCATAAGCACAAAAAATTCAAGTTACTAAGACTTCAGTGGCTTTAATGGCTTTTTTGGTCTTGAGCACTTGTGCTAGAAAGAATAGAGAAAACATGCATTGACTGAGAATTCATTTTGCAGATGTGTGAACTCTTTTCTGCAAAATGCTGTTTGATCAGTTTTGACCGCACCTTTCCTGTCTTCTAAAAAAAGCTGAAAACATAAATGAGGAATTGTGGTTAGAAACTGACAACACTTATTTGGTTGCATGGTTACAGGCTGTGAGCATATAATGCCTGTTAGGGTAAATGCATTTATGTTATTATCAGCTCTCAGTGTTTTGTGAAGTTGTTTCTATGTACAGTTTCTAGAAACTGTTGTGTAGGTGAACAGAGACTTAAACTACAATTAGTGTTTTGCTGAACAACTGCTGAGTTTAATCAAAAAGGAAAAGGAATAACTGAAATAGTAAGTAAGTAAAGTTCTATATGTTGCAAATGAGAATAATGTTTACACCTTACTGTAATTTCATTGGGGCATTAATGGGATCTGGCTCTGCATTTTTTGAGGGAAAAAGGGAATGAAAGATGTCTTAAAATAGCAATTGCAGAACACAAACTGTGCACAACTGTCCCCAAATAGTCTTAGTATCTTGAACCTTGATAACAGGGCAGAGTTACCATATCTTCAGAGCATGCCTGGCCTTAGTTTAACCTGGTTTGGATGTACTTAGCACTCAGTATACATGGTAGAGCTGCTTCCACTTACAAATATTTCACAATCTGAAAATAAAGTAAGTACCTTCAAAAAAATCGACACGAAGAGCAATATCAGAAGTTTGGCATTTGAAATGCAGTGTAGGCTCAGATATCTATAATAAATAGAATAAATTAAAATAAATAATATAGAAATAGACAAATATGACCTGAAAAGGGTCCTCAAATTATTAATGAACCTAAGTTTCCTGGAAAAAAGTCCCATGCAGGGACATGCAGTTTGGTAGTTAACATAATATCCTGTGAGAGGGAAGGAGCTACTCAGCTTCAGCTCCCCATCGGGTACATTGCAGGAATGAAAAGTAATGTAAAATTCAGAAAGTTTCCTGGAAACAGATGATATAGTAATCCTTCAAACAATATGCTGTTGATTTAGAAACAAAATGGAGCAGCAGCTGAAATGAAAGTGAAGCAACAGGACAAAATGTCACAGGCACTGTTGTGTAAATCCTAATGGTATTTCCAGATTGTTCTTACCCTCATTGCAATCACTGATAAGTTTGTTGGTTGCTCTCAGAAGGATGAACAGAAGCAGTCGGGGCGTGTGTAAGAACTGAACCTGTCTAGCAGAACTTTATTTTTACAGTGGCTTTGATTTATGAGGGTTCAAACTACACAAAACCTCACTAGGTCCTTAAAATTTACTTGCTTGCAGGGAAATGTTGACTCGTTATCCAGTGGTCATGTTCTGTTCAACCATACAGCTACCAGACTTCAGATGAAGACATCTATCTGTTCAATCTGTCTGTAGAGAGAGTAATAACGTGACACTACTCTAGAACGGTCCTCTCATTCTTACTAGCACAGTAAATGAAGCATAAGACTTTTCTCAGACAGTCCTAAAAGGGCATTTTTGCAGCAGGCCATTATACTGTGCAAACTGGCATAACACTCATTGACTGAAATAGAAATAGGCTGATTTATGGAGAAGGTGTCATTTGAAAAAGAAAATCTTCTTGCAGAAGTCTGCACTGCTGCAGAACTCTTGGGGGAAAATGCAAGCAGGCCAATAGAAAGAAAAAAGCCAAAACATTGTAAGATTATTACATTAATTTTGCAAAGTGTCAATGTACATACTGCTAAAATGAGTTGTAAAAGACAGGCTAATGACAAAATGATGTATTAGATAATGGAATTAAAACCAGGTGCTTGCTACATTAAGAACACTTGATAGTTCGACATCATCATCTATATATTTATCAGCATAGTGACTGAGATGGCATGTAATTTGCTTCTGAAAGTACTCTCCTGCAATCCTTGGGTCTTCAAAAGCCATTAAAGCAAATTAGCCACAAAAATCTAGAGATCAAAAATAGGCTGCCAAATAGCTGGGCATGGATTTTCAAACCCATAGGTATAGTAAAACCAGATAAAAATCTTAATGTGTCCCTGAAGTTGCAATCCATGGCAAACATCAGGTCTGGCAATGGCTATATTATTATTGAAACCTATGAAAAAATCTATATCTTTAATAGATATTACACATTAAGTTCAGTAAAAGTTAATGTTTTTTTTTTAAGTGGCAAAAGAAATTTGTTTGTTTGTTTGTTTGTTTGTTTTAAGGCAATACAGCTGTTACTGGTACTCAGCATAAATTGGATGTAGTTTGGAAAAGTTTGTCTGCTTAATCTGCTCTGGTATATATAAGCATGCCTGTAGAGTCTGCAGTATTAAAGACAAGAAAAACATTTGGCAGAAAGGAGTTATCTGAAAGGGAGGTTACAGACTGCATAATGTTGGTAAAGAAAGCTCACACTGTTTATGTCTGCACCATATGGCCCATGTGTTTATGAAGTAGTTCAATACTTATCTCATTCCTACCCAACATTCTCTTCCTCTTATTCTCATCTTCACTTCCTTGTTTATTTTTTTCTGTTAACATCAACAGCATTGTGCATGGATGAGACAGGCACAAGAACTGGAGTTTCATATGAAGCTGTAATTCCCCTTACTTGTTTTTTTTAAATGATATTATTTTTGCAATAGTCAGCATCTTAACTACTCAGAAATGTATGCAATCTTTAAACATGTGAAAAGAAACTCCTCAAGCCCAGTTGATAACTGAGTTCGCTGGAAGTACACTAAAAGGGAACAAGACCACTTGCCTAAAAATTAATCCAGAGGAACAAAAAATGTTCAGCCACTGGAGGGGGTTGATGGTAGAACAGTTGGATGTTAAATGGTCAAGAGAGAAGATTTACAAATCCTCATCCAACTGAAGATGGACACAGATTCAACCAAATCATGTTTGGTTTATCTGCTGCTATCTTGGTTCATGATATTGGTAGCCACCCAAAGGAATAATGGAGTCCTGTTGCTGCTGCATTGCTGTCCTTGCCTAAGAACTACTGATTATATTCACTATCTCTACCCCATCTTATATCAGATAATTAAGATATACAAGCAGAAACTGTTTCATATTATCCTTGTGTAGTCCCATGGGCCTCCTCTGGCACTACTAATGCTGTTGAGAGAGGCAGTATTGGAAGTACCAGAAAGATGGAAATTTGTGCTTTTAAACTTACACATACTTACTGTTTTCACATTTGCATATACATTCTAGTATATATGAGAAGATGGATCAGCCTGACAGATGAAAACACATTTAGCAGCATCAACCTGTTAAGGATTGAGAATGAGCTAGTGGAATGACCTGCTTGAAAGGAAGGCCATCAGCATCCTGGATTGTGCCATCTGCAGCATTGGCAGTAGATGGAACTGATTCTTCCCTTTTACTTGTGAGACCACATCTAGATATTTCATCCAGTTTTAGGCCTCCCAATACAGGAAAGTTATAATAAGCAAGTTCAGCAGAAGACCACCGAGTTGGTTGGGGCTGGAGCATCTAACCTGTGAGAAGAGACTGGGGAACCAAGGCTAGTTCAGCCTATTCAAAAGAAGATTTCAGGGAGACCCAGCAGCTGCCTTCTACTCCCACAATGCTCAGTACCTATGAAGCATCAAGAAGACAGAGCAAGGCTCTACATCGTGGTATGTGGTGGGTGGACAAAAACCAGTGGCTGTTTATCAAGGGTTTCTACCTAATAAATTTTTTTTTGCCATGTAGACAGTCAAGCAGTGTTTGCCTACAGAGGTTGTGCAGTCTCCATCCTTTGAGGTTTCCAAGGCCTGACTAGATATAAGGTTCTGAGTAATGCAGTCTGATCTCAAAGGTGAATCTGTTTTGAGCGAGTGTTTGGACAACAGACTTCCTGAGAAACCTTTCAACTGGAATTATTCAGTGATTTTATGATTCTTTGATTCTACATGGATGAACACATTTCCTACACTGAACTCTAATTAAGCCCTACTTCATCAAAGGAAAAATGGGAGACTATTCTGACATTTCTTGTGCTCTGGCTGTGATTACAAAAGATGTTTCTCAGAGGAAATTTCTCTCTGAACAAACGTCTATATCTGTGTGCTTCTTGCTTTACTAAACAGGTAAGAGTGATGTTAAGTGCTCAAGGTTGCTCAGTGAATCTGTGGCAGAGGGACATAACTCAGATCTCTTGGGCCCCATTCTATTTTGAATTTAGTTGTGAAGACATGGTCCTCACAGGTTTTCAGTTCTCTCATTTGATAAGATACACACTTGCGCCCAAAATACCCTACTGAAAACAATCTTTAATTAAAGCTGTTGTTTTAATAGAAAAGACTTTTTTTTCTTATTTTTCTTTTTTTTTTTTTTTTAAGATACATAAATAGTTCGGCAATAGGATCAAATCATGTTCTATTCTAGAGAGGGGCTAACTTGTGCCAATCATTTATATATTCTCATTTCTGATAGTCATATTATCATAAGTGTGCTTTCAATTTATTCTAGCTCTAGGTGAGAATCACATTTATTTATGGTTAGTTATTAGAAGAGTATATGCACTCCAAACAAGACTGGTATCTTCTGCATTGTAGGTACAAACACATAGAAAAGACTGCTCTACCTGTGGAGAATTTTCATGATTAGCTAGATGGCTGGTTATGTATGACATCCATATTTCAATTAAGCTGAGCCTTTAAATTAATCAGCTGACATTCCTTAGAGATGTCTCTACACAGGGGTCTTTGGGTTCATACATGCTAACCTCTGTTCAGTTTTAAAATCCACTGAAAGCCATATGTAACAAATGAACAAAACAGAAGAGCAATAGTTCCTTGTTTGCTAACTGAGTCCTCTTCAATGATGTGAACCATCTGTCTCTTCACTAGATCTCCAGTAATACTCTACAGTCTTGCAATTTACCCATTCTGGTATGGAATTAGTTTCTTCCTTCAGCTGTCCTCATGTCAGCACCTGATTACCTGACAACTGTTCCTGGTCATTTTACTTTCACCAGGGAAATTTTGACCATTTCTATTCTGCCTGGAATCTGTAGAACCTCCTCCTCCCAAATGGTTGGCCTGCTGAGATGAAGAAAACCAGTTTGTCATTGTTTCTTCTTCTTCTGTCATTGTTTCTTCTTCCTCTTATTACAGCTGATCCAGAACACCTTCTATGCTATTGTCTTGTCCATTGCTACAGAATGAGTTTTCTTCTATTTACCTCATCAGGTATTCGCTCCTATTCTTTTAAAACCTATCACAGAAGCACAGAGCTCAGAATAATCTAATTACCTTATCAAGTGTCCCATGCTATTCTATTGAGGTGACTACTGTCAACTAAAATAGGTAGTAGGTTAATGCTGGCTTAAACACAAGTTTTTACAGTGTAATAGAGGTGCTCTGCTAATATATGTTATATCATTCAACTTCCAAAATACCTGACGTGATCTTTCTTTTCTTTTTCAATTTCAAGAATGGCTGCTACCTAAAGTGAAGAGAACTGTGGTAATAATTACTTTTGTTATGACACTTTATGGCTTCTGTCTTAGAAATTTACAAAATCATTATGAAGTGCTATGCCAAAGAATTTCACCATGTACTTTGTTTTAAGTGCAAAATAAGGTCAAATTTGCAATTTTATACGTAAAATTATTAACCATATGATTAACCACTCATGCAACAAGTATTTACACAAATAAAACTTGCTATTTAGAGGTGCTTTTTTGTGTACATGGACTTCTTCATGACAGGAGTGATATTGTTGTCTTGTTTTTGTAATTGAAGACCTACACTTAATTAAATTTAAAGAAATTAAAATTAAAGAAAATATGTAACAGAATCATACTATGTTTAAGGACTAAGTAAATTAAGAAATTATTAGAATCGTCCTGGAGATTACTTTGATAACCTGCGTGGAGGAAGGGGAAGGATGTAGAAGAGGGATTGATGGCTTTGTTTACACAGAATTATAGGCATTGAAGATGAGCCCCCATTGTGACAGTGTAGGTAAAAACTCTGGTGTGGCCCTTAACAGTAGAAATAGATCTCATTGCCATGGAGGCTCTATCACCTTGGTGCTCGTGCAAGCAACATCTACTGGAATAATGTAACCATTTCATGTGTCCAGAAGTCAAGAGAAGTATTGGAAACTGAGAACGAGTGAAAGGAACAGTTATTGGGAGAATGATAAATGTGTTGCCTGTGCAAGGCAGTTTTCAGTAGACATCTTGTCTGCATTTGAAGTAAAACATGTTCAGTTCTCAATTAATGACCATGTCAGCTTTGGGGTTTGTGGTTTTTTTTTGTTTGTTTGTTTGTTTTGGTTTTTTGTTTTGTTTGTTTGTTTGTTTGCTTTGTTTTTCTGTTCTGCTTTTTTTTTTCAGATAAGATAATTAGATATCAGAGTTATTTACCAAGGTGTTTTCTTCATCACTAAAGCTTAAATAGAAAATAGTTTATGAGATAGTTTGTTTGGTTTTGGTTTTGTTTTTAGACATGCTGTAATTAAACCAGGAACAACTTAGGAAAAGTCCTGTAGCCTATCAGGGATCAGAAATATCAGTCATTACACTTGGCGGACTGCTAGACAATTCCTAGCTTGCATAACTTCTTATTATACTAAGGAGAAATGTGGGAGTAGAGAAGGATGCTAATCCTGTTCCTACTCAGCTCACAGGGATGATAGAACTGAAGAATAAGAGACATCAGCCCTTAATTTCTATTGCTACAAAAGCAATGGCAAGTATCAATATTTCATCATGGGTCTAAGTGACATTGCATGTATTTTTCTCAGAGCATAATTCTTGTAAACCAATAACTGGAATTTTCAACTTTTCTTAAAACAGAAAAACCAATATCTTCCTAACCTGCTTTCAAAGAGACACTTGAAAACAATGCAGTTTCACCCTGAAGGCTAAGAAAGTGATAGATAAAAGTATGCACATACATAATTTAAAAAATAGTTGCGGCATTTTTTTGAGATAAGTGATTCATAAATTTTACATGCTTGAGGTTGGTAATGCTGTCACTAACACACTTGATTAATACACTGATCTGGGTGCTAGACAGATGTTTCTTCATCTGTAGAGAGCGCAGAAAAAAACAGATGCCACCCAGCTTAGATCATGTGAGCAAGATGTTGCTGTGGCTCAACAAAGTAGTCTTTAATACTGAAATCACTTCAGATTCTTGGTAGAGGGGGGTTTTGGGAGTTGTTTTGTTGTGGGTTTTGTTTTTTTTTTTTTTAATTTTTTAATGAGACATTCTCACAGAAGGGACTGGCTCCTTCCAGCACTGCCCGCTGCCTTACACCTCGTTCTGTCCTTAATGGCGTGGGCTTCACCAAGGACTTGCAATAAAAGCTTAAGTGGCAGGCCTCATTACGTCTGACTGGCTCCAAAAATATTCACTGCTTCTTTGCTTCTTATGCTCCAACCTGGACTCATAAACTAAGGCAATGGCTTCCTAAGGCTGTTTAGTAATTTAACATGGAGCCATTCCTTCAGAATGTAGGCTCCTCCAATGAGTTAGGGGCCTATGAGGTGTACGTGTCAATTAATAGTGTCACTTAATTAATTGTAAGATAAACCAATGATGACCCCTGAACCACAAGTACTTTGGTATTTTGCTATTGTTCTTAGAGAAGATATTCTGTATCGTAACTTACTGAGTTTTAATGCTGTATAACTCATAATAATTTCATATATTGCTGTTTATTTATTTCTCTATATTATCTTTGTATCGTAAATATGTAATAAAAAAACTTAAAGACAATTCAAAGAATTTATTTTAGGCAGGGATAGCAATTTAATTAGATTTTACTTTCTCTACTTGTTAATTTCCAGATGTTTTTCTGAATGTTTTGAAGTTATATACATGCTTGTTTTATTTGAGCCGATATTTTTGATTCTTGTCCATTGTGGGTAGGTTATGACTTGATACTCTCAGAGTTGTATATAGTTGTATGGTCAGAGCTAGCAAAATCTGAACAATTTGTTTTGTACCATTACTTTCATATCTATATAGATATATAATCATTATTTAGTAATTAAAAACTAGTTTATACTCCAACTGGAAACATGTGATTCCTAAAAAGCAGTCCAGCTAGAGGATGGCTTGAGACCTGCAAAGTGATTATGTGAACATGAGTTAGTCAAAGTGAGTAAATCAACTTCTGTGTAAGGTACAATACAATATTTTTAACATGTGTTAAATCTCAAAGTAGATCCTTAGCCAGCCAAGCTTGTGAAAAAGCTGTGAGAGGAGAAGCAGTGGATTTACACAGAGCAGTAATTATGTGATTTTCCATCTTGCTTAAAGGTCAGGTCCCTGGCCTCTTGTCCAGTCACCTTAAGGTTTTCAAGCAGTGCAAGACAATGAGGAACCTGCTCTTAGTACAATCTAATCCCTGTTGTTACAGACTCCTACTCCCTTCTCCTTACAGCCAGAAAATACTAAATTGGGAATAGACAGCTTCTACAGCGCTCATATCCATGATTCTGCCTGAGAGAGCTGTCTTAATTGAAGATTTGGATTATGAGGAAATCTGAGTTCTGGCCTTATGGATTCATCCTCTTCTGGGCTGGTGGAGTGGTCCTCATGAATCTGTTGTAGTCTTGGGCAGCCAGAGAAACTGGCTGCCCAAGGTGATCCCAGACTGAGGAAGACAAAAAAGGTGATTTAAGAGCCTGTTCCTGTGTAAACCACAATCACAAATAGCTCAAAGATCTTCAGGAATGTGGAAATATCTGAATTGCTTCCCCTGGAAGCATTCAAACTTGGACAGTTCATCCATGTAAAGACAAGATTCCAGAGGAGAGCTTTGAAGCTGGTGCACCATTTTAATGCAAGGAGTATTATAAAGTATCAGTTTTGTCAGTGTCGTCTTCTGCCTGGAAATGGTGCCACTTACATTTCTGTTCCTAATCCCAGGTTCTCCCATCCCTTCATGACTGGAGCCACAGCTGAAAGCATCCTCTGATACTTCCTTCTTAGCAAGACCTGCAGATCTGGATTTCTATGACTTTTAATACGCATTTGTTGTCCCTGGCTCTATTACTGTGGACAACTTACTCCTTTACCTGTATATAGAACTTGCCCCAATTATGGTGCTATTGAATATATTATAATTCTTTAAATAATTCTAGACCAGTTGAGAAAGTAGTCAATAACCCCCTAGTATGCCATATTCCATTGCTTCTGCTTTTTCCTCAGGAGGTTTGTAATATTATGTAAGCAGAAACTGAATGCTTTTGGTACCAACTGACCTTGATATTACCTAGGCTAATGTTGCTCCATTCCTTCTGTTTCTATGGTTTTCTCCACATAATTGAAATTAAGGGTCTCTGCTTATTATTGCTGACAAACAAAGATCCCTCTTCCTCTATTCATGTTGTAAAGGTTAGCCTAATGACTTCATGGGAGAAAGAATTAAGGTAACTGTGTGCGAAGAATTGGTTCAGAGTGAGAAATCTCAGTATCCTGGAGACGAAAAGGATTCCTCATATTCCATACTGCATAGGATTCTTGTTTTAAGATCTCTTCCAAGGCTTCAACACATAGTGTTCCCAGGAACATATTATTGAATTGGCCATGTAATTGTGCTCTGACCACAGAAAGTATGTTAAGTGACTGAGAAGCTCTTCTTTAACCTTGTATGTTAACACAGCACCAAGGCAGCTTTTCAATGTAGAAGACACGTGAGCTTCTATCCAGAAATGTCAAAGCTTTATTTTGAAATATGTATTTCTTTCCTATACTGGTGTCTTAAGTTCTGGATGGAATTCATACTGGCAGAATTGTTTGTAAATGTGTGTATGTGCATATTAAGATATTAACTTTTCAGTAGTGGTGGAATTATAAACATTGATACAAAGGAGGCTAAAAAAGGATTTCAACGTATCTCAGTAACTACTGGAATGTTAAATTCAGAGTTTAAACTTCCCAATACTAGCCTAGTTTTTAAAACTAAGTTCTTTGTGATAGTATTGGTCAGTCTTTTATGGAGCTAAAGTACAAAGAAGAAACAAAACTTTAAAATTGGAAGAATGATGCTGTTTGTAATTTTGAGGTAACTATTTTCAGATCCTTAAATAGACCTACTTTTTGAGAGTAGATCTTCATCACTTTATGGAAAACTAACATATGTAAAACCTTTCAGTGTGGATATCAAAACACTGGGGTATATGAAAGCATAAATCAGGTTATGCTTGATTACATATTAGCACCCAGAAAATTATTGCAAATAAGACTGTCTTATTGCAAATAAGATTGTATCTTGCTTATGCAGCATTGCATTTTTGTAGTAACAGCAAACATTTCTAAAGCATGTTATTTATGTTCTGCTTTTTTACAGACTTTTTGGTAAGATTTTGTATTGATTCTAATCTGTCAATCGGATTTAGATCACTTTATTCTTGTACCTTTGTTAGAAAGTATATCCACACTCACAAAAAGGTAAAGCTATATCTGGGCTGAAATATTTGTAGAACACTTGAGGGAATTAATTATCCCACCACTCCGAACTCTACTGACTGAGGTGAAGCAAATGGAAAACTCCTACATCTGGAAAGTTTAAAGGAGCAGAAATGTAAATGCTTGGGTTTATTTGCGTTTGACCCATGCTTAGAATTTGCCACTGTAATTGAACATGTGATAGCCATGAAGTGTGCTAGCTGACTTCTGAGCATTGGTGCTATAATAAGCACCGTTCTGCTTCATGGCCAAATTCTCTTCATCAACAGAACATTTTAAAAGTTTCAACTGAAAAATTGCAGCAGCTTTCATGTTGGAAAAATTTTAGTAAGATGCTGGTTTTAGACAGCTTCATATTTCCTGGCAAGCAAGTAAAGCAGGTTGAAAAATTTTCCTCTTGGAAAATGTGGCTTTGCTGAAATAAGAACTTTCTGTGAGAAAATGTCAATTTCAATGCATATTTTTTTACATTACAATTTGGGTAATCAAAACAAAGCCCTCCATGTTTCAAAGTGACAGTTTGAAACAAAGATACTTTTCTATTCCAAATAATTGCTTGAATTAAAACAAACAAACAAAATAACAAGTCAAGTTGCCCAGGAACTATTATTCCAATGAGAGGTCTGGTAACTTTTCACTTTGACATTTTCATTTTGAAACTTCTTATAGTTTTCATCCTAGTTTTTTGGTTTTGTGTTGGTGTCTTTTTTTTTTTTTTGATACCTGAATTTTTCATCCTGTCTTGAAGTAGAAACTAATTTTCTATGGAACAAAATTTTGTTTCCCAACCAGTTCTGCAAGAGACCAACCAGTCTAAGATTTTCTACAGGAATAAGGGAGGAATACTTCATAAATCTAGGAATGTCAGTTACAGTTACCTGACTGGTCATCCAAGCTGTTTTTGAAATAGATCAGGAGAAAACAATGTCATTATCAGATGTGATGTACCTCAGAGTTTGTGCTCCTCAGACTACCCTTACAAGTAACACTACACATGGAAAGCTGTTTTAGATTTTCCTTTGTCTGGGTTACACAGACAAACACTGCAGAAAATATCTGGTTTTGAATCACTTCAGAAACCTTCTTCAGGTCTGTCACTATATGTCTGTGAGAGTTGGGGACAATCTTTCCATGTTTAAAGGGTTTAAAGACCTCACCAACCCTTTTTATTACCAAACTAATGCCATCCTGCATGATTAATGCCCATTAGTCTGATTTCTTTTTCTTGTTTTATGAAATTGTATTTGTTAGTATGTGTAGTCAAGGATCTAACAATCTGAAAAATCATACCTGAGGAATGACCTCTCTCTTGATTTCCATTTTTCTTAGGAAATAAATTTTATTCCCTTCACAGCCACCCTCTATCATCTATTACAACCAGTGATCTACTCAACCAAAAATTGTAAACCATACCTGAAGAACATTGCAGATGGCTAGTTGAATTACTATTATAGCTAGAGATGATCAAGAATTCTGTAGGAAATAAAGGATTCTCTAAACATGGATTTTACTTGTCATGATCACTGCTATCTAGACCTCACTATCTGGCTCCCAGTAATATGAGAGTATTTTTCACTTCAGTTTTAGTCTCTGATGTTCTGAATATCTAGATATGCAGAAAAGTGTTTCTCTAAAAATAATACATCCATCTCACATATTTTGGGGAGATTAATCAGCAAAACTTGTGAATCCAACAAATTATGTCATAGTTTATGATTTTGGCTTGGTTCTAGCAGATAAGCACCATTTTCTCTAGGAAATAATATTACAAAAATATGTTTTCCAGTGCAGAAGTGGTCCTAGAAACTGCACCAGTAAGCCTCGAATTCACTCAGTGATGTGGAGTGCTGGATGCTTTTGGAGAAGAAGATAAATCTGTGTTTGTTTCTGAAGGTCATACAGTTAAAAAGATGTATAATGCCATAAACATCTTGTTTCAGAACAAGAATTTTCATTGCAGAAGATATGAGGTATTTTCTTCATTCTTTCCTGATTCATTCTTAGGGTAGACTTTACGGCGTCATCTAAAAAGGGTGTTATTAGGCATAAATAACAAGGGACTGCTTCCTTAATAACAGAATAAAAATCTACAGTTTGATTAGCCAATTTCACAGAATGAATCAGAAAGCAGGATGATTCCTTGCAGATAGAACATGCTCTTAAGAAAGGATTTTTGGAACAGCTTGTGGGACTAAGATTAAATGTCTTATACACACATACATGCTCATGCATCTTGGATATATCCCAAGATCTAGGATGTAAGCACTAGAAAAGATTCAGCTTCCCCAAAGTGTTATAAATGGAAGTAAATAAATGCCCTGATGGTCAAGGAAAGGTAGCCGTGCACAAGCTTTGCACTTTACAGCAGTGTGGCTATCAGTGCTTGGCTAGGCAATAATTAGCACAGCTGCCTCTCAGTGATAGAATTTATACCTGGATCCAACCCTCCACAGAGTTCATGGATGTTCTGTTTCAATTCCATCAGGGCTGATGACAGTCGTGTGTTTCAACTACTGGGCTGGTCAAGAAACGTCTTCAGCAGATTGTTATCTCAGACTGGGCTGGTCAAGAAACGTCTTCAGCAGAGATGTTTCAGAAAACGGAATCTGCAGAAAGCAAGGTGTAAAACAGAGTTCTTTATGAGACCTTATTCGTAAATCACATATCTGCTATGATTCTGTGAGGATTTTTATGCTACTTCTAGCATAAAAATATGCTCAGTTTCTTATAACATTGGAACGTTTGGATCTGCTTTGATTCATTAGCATTGCATGAGGAGGGGAAACTCAGGTTTCGCTCTGCTTGGATGATCTCTTTCATGGTTTCCAAGAGGTGCCTAAGTTCAAAGTGGAAAAGTTATCTAATTTTGTTTTTCTGCGAGTCTTAGAAAGAAGCTATCTGTATGGCGTAAACCTTCTGTATCAATAGGAGCTCTAGGACAGTACATGGTTGAGATGTCTTTTTATGTCACAGGGTTGACACTATTTAGCAAGCAGTTAAACACAGTTGGGGAAAAAACTAGTTCCCTGCCATAATGCAGTAGGTTATTATCCAATTAAAAATGATCTGATAAAAACACTTTTTAACATTTGTCACATTTTTTGCCTGTTTGTGATCCAGCCAAAGAATTTCTATCATTTTGTGAATGCAACCAAGATATAACTAACTGTTGCTGTTGCCATACCAATAACTAGGAAGAAAAAGAACCTCCTCCACATGTACTACCCACACAGATCTGATGGGCACAGTTTGTGAAATGCCTTGGGAATAAAATGGTGTGGCGACTGCTGGCATGCACGTGGCTGCTGCAGTCAGATCTGGCCTGGGGCTTACATGCTCTGTGTGTGTGTGTGTGTGCATGTGGAGTTCAGGTGAATCACTGAGGCATTGTATCTGCTCATGCTCACAAACACAGCTCCCATTTAACTCACTTGCTACTTCTTTTCCTCAGTCTGTCAAATTCTGCCAGAGGACCCGTGGGCCTGAATCTGGTTGTAGCTGTCTAACAGTACAACTTGCACAGTCCCCACAGCAGAATAGTGAGATTATTCTTATTTTGCTTTGTTGCAACTTGAGGGCTGTTTTGCCTGTGTAACATCTTGAGATGTTTGACATCTGTGTTCGGTGATACCTTTTCACTGACACTTTAGACGTTCTGACATTTGTATATAAAGTGAGGAAGTCTATATGATGCACTTTATATTTTCACTTTAAGTATGTCCACTAATTTTCCTTTTAAAGTGGCATTTCTTTTTCCCATCCTTCTCTCTGTCTTCTTGGCTGTTAGATTTTGAGCACCTTGGAACAGCATTCAACTATTTCTGGCTCATGGCAGTGGGCTTAGCACATCATGAAAACTAATACATATTTATTTTAAAATGGATAAGGTTCTGAAGAAGTGTCTGAGCTACTTATTTCTCACTTATGTTATAAAACGGCAAATAAAACAAAAGGCAAATCTCTGTAGTCCAAGGCAAACACTCAGTAGAAAGAGAGAATGAAGAATATGTAGTTCCTTAATCTTTAGACTCTCAAAGATATTAAATTTACAGTTGTCTTGTAATGCTAATGTTGTGATATAACTTACTGCTATATATAAATAAATGCAGTTATTGAACCCTCAACATTGAAAAAATTAAGCCAGTTCAAGGCAAAATAAACTTTGCATGATAAAGGAGGATATCTGCAAAATTAAAGGAAATCCCATGCTGCTTCATTTTCATATCAGTCAAAAAAACCTTAATATAAAAGATAATTTGGTTGTGGGCTATTTAAGACTTTTAACCCCCTTCTTCCTCATTTAATCTACCAATAAATTCTTCTAATTTGGAAGCATAGAAAGGAAAGAAAAATTATGACCCTTCCAAAATAAAAATTTCAAAAATATTTTGGCTTTTAAAGAGTTCTATTGATTTTTTTAGCTAATATTTTTCATCAGGTCCTATCCATGTCATAGATAGCTTCTGCAATATGTGCCCCTTCTCTTCACTGAAAATGCCATTAAAAATAACAAGTAACTGATGACAATAACTGGTCATCAATAGCATAGTACCTCCATTTTAACAATGGAGTCATACTTTTGTATACACTTAACCATGTGCAAGGTTTTAAAAATCATGTTCCAATGTAATATATGTAGTCATTTTAAATGCATGTAATGCACTCTATATTGAATTCAAGCTTTCAGCACTCACAAATATGTGTTCTCACATTTATGCAGTCCTGCTTTTACATGTTTGTTAATAAATATATCTTCTAAAGGAAAAAAGTTTAGGATAGATCTGCCTCTCTGGGCAACCTGTTCCAGTGTTTCACCTCCCTCATAAAATAAAATTTCTTACTGATATCTAGTCTGCACCAACCCTCCTTTAGTTTAAAACCATTATCCCTTGTCCTATTGCCACAGGCCCTACTGAAATGTCTGCACCCATCCTTCTTATGTGCCCCCTTTAAGTATTGGCAGGCTGCAATGAGATCTCCCTGGAACCTCCTCATCCCCAGGCTGAGCAACCCAAACTCCACCAGACTTTACTTTATAGGAGAGGTGCTCCATCTCTCTGATCATTTTTGTGAATCCACTGCCTTCCTTCTCTTAGCACCCAGAGCTGGTTGCAATAGCCCAGGTGCAATCTCAGGAGAGCAGAATAGAGGGGCATAATCACCTTCCTAGACCTGCTGACCACGGCCCTTTTGATGCAGCCAGAATATGGAAGCAATCTTCTAATCTGACTAGACATCATAGGATTCACCCGCTTAGATCCACAGTGGCTGCAGCAAATCATGATGAAGAAAACTGCTCAGGGCGTTTATGTCAGATTTGATAAAACTTCTGCTAAAGCATCTATTCAAATAGGTCAGAAGTTTTAATGGTAAATCTATCAGACATTTTTTCTGAGGTCATGAACTGTGAAGAATTTGTTCCTTCTGGCTGTCAGTAGGTCTGCTCTTCTGGAAAATAAAAGCAGTACTTAGCTAAGGATACAGCTTTCCTCTGGGACACACACATACCACTTTGTCTGATTTCAGTGGGGCTTATGAAGTTCACCTGAGGTTTAAATGAGTCCTCTAATAATTAATTGTAAGGATTTTTAGATTAACTTTAATTGTTCCAGTTAAAAGTGCAGACACAGAGCCATTTATAGTAACAGACCAAGCAGCAGAAAGGCATCAGTCTCTTGTCACCTGGTACAGTACTCACAAATACACGAGTGGCAACTGTCTGCTGAAGTTAAAGGGGAAAAGATATTAAACCTAATTTCTCTATCTCCTCACTTCTGTGTTTGTGAGAAGGTTGGCTTTTGTTTTCCATTAAAAAATTCAGCTCCAGTCAAGCCAGCATCTTGTGCCTTTATATGACCTCCTAAGTTACACAGGCATAGACATCAGGGGCCAAGAGTTAAGGGAAAACCTGTCCCACACTATACCAGAGTGAATTGGGATCCCTCAATGCTCAACTTGTCCTTCTATTTGGTACATTACAGATGAGTATGAAACACTTTTGTGCCTGTTCTAATGTTGCACACAATTGTGTAGGTTAGATTATATTTTAATATTAACCTAATTTTGCACAGTTAATAAAAAATGAACATCTTTCCAGATTTGATAACAGGATTTCATTGCCATTACACAAGTATTTCCCTTCAAGAAGTTAACTTCGTAGTAGGTAACTTCATACTGACTTCCTGTTTACTTAATAGAATGGTGCTTAGCTTTTGGAACTTTACAGTTTTTGGCACACTAAAAGAAACCAACCTTCTTTATTAAATTCATGATTGAAGGAAATCACTCTAAGCCTAATAAGATTTATGTGTTTCCATTCAGTGTCAGCAGGGAGTCAGATTAAATCAAGGCTGAAGGTCTCAGCTGCATTCAAACTCTTGATCAAGCTACTAATGCTTCAGTTTGAAAAGTATGACAAGATGATTAGATGATTTAAATAGCCCTGTGCTTTTTGAGATGGCAGATATCATGAAAGAAATTATTTTTGCAGCAAAAGTATGTATTTCTTATAATAATATTAATAAAATGTGGTGTCATGCTTAACTCCAGCTGGAAGTGAAGTACTGCACAGCTATGTGCTCACTCCCCTACCTCACAGTGGGATGGGGAGGAGAATTGGGAAAAGGTAAAATCTGTCAGTTAAGAACAGCTTAAAAATTTACATAAAATAGTATATATATATATCAAAATAATACTAATACTGATAATACTGATGATAACAACAAAAATAATACTATTAATACTAGTAATAATAGTAAGGAAAAGGGAGATAAAAAAGAGAGGAATAAAACCCAGGAAAAACAAATGATGCACAGTACAATTTGTCACTGCCTGCTGACTGATACCCAGCCAGTGCCCGAGCAGTGATCAGCCCCTCCTGCCAGCTTCCTGCAGTTCATATGCTGAGTGTGGTGCTCTCTGGCTCGTTCAGGCCAGCTGTCCTGACCATGCTCCCTCCTGCCATCCTATGCACCTGCTCACTGTCAGGGCAAGGGAAACTGAAAATCCTTGACATAGAGAAAGAACTACTGGGCACCAAGTAAAACACTGGTGCGTAATCAACATGTGGTTTGTCAAGTTTTTCAGTGAGGTGGTCTAATTTCTTTTGTTTCATATGGTTACCTGTTACACAGGCTATCTCTTACTAAAGACATAATACCGGATGCTTACACAAAGTTGTCCTCAAAGCATTTTACAAAAGAGATCTGTGTGATTGTCCCTTTCTATAAATATGGAATGTAATGTATTTAATGTTGCAGTTATTGAATGATATGCCAGGATTTCAATATCTGTTCTGATCTAGCATGACTAAAGAATAATCCCCTACCTTTTGAGGTCTTATTTCACAAATAATACTTAAGTACAGCTAAAAGGAAAAAGCCATTTAACCAACACTGAACATCTGGAAGAACTTTCTTGTACCATTTGAAGATTAGATAGTGTTAATTGGTGTGCTTTCACGAGGAATGGTTCAAAAGCTGCCTAGGAAGGCCTACAAACCCACTTTTCCTTCCAAGGTAAGACCAATGGTGCACCAATGTATTCGTACCTGGTGCATACATGAGACATAGTCAAGAACGGATGTCAGATGGATGCTGGATTTAGAAACATGTCTTTTACAATTTTATTTGAATTAAATGTATCTTCATTCTACTGCAATATCTGCAACTCAGACTTGGATTCTGGGCTACTAAGAGCCTACTGAAGAAATCCAGGGAAATGGAGTGAAATCTTGGGAATCTTATTTTCATGGGTTCATGTGATGACAATATTATATTTGTGATAAAGCATACACTTTGAAAGCCAAAATTATTAATATACCTTTGCCTCGATGTCTGCAAACCAAAACTGCAATCCCTGACAGTCAGTCTGGGAGCTAAAATCTGTAGATAATGGATCCATTTGTAATTAAGTCAAAAGATAAGCTAAGCATTAAGGAGGATAGTAGATATAGAAGGTTAAAACTTTCCTAAACTATATCCAGACTAAGCTCCTTTCTAAACCATATTTTTTTTCCTTCATTAGCTGAGAGATCTTTGCTGTCTTTTTCAGTTTGAAATGCTGTGCAGCTTATTCCAAAAGATGGGCACTGTTACAAAATGAATGAACAAATCAAACTCAGTGTTGACAACACGGTATTTCTTAGGCCTCACTATGACTAAATGACAACCTGTGACACTGAAAGCTGACAGTAAAGTAGATTTTAGATATTTACTAGCCCTAGTGAAATTTTATCCTGTATTCTATACTGGACTTTTTGCACAGGCATCAAGCACCTGGTGTAGCAAATAATCAAGGTCTAACCCCGTGGTGCTTGAATTTTTCTGTAGTGAAAGAGGTAGTAGAAAACTACTTTTGGAATTCTCACATGGAGTACAAGTAGCCCTAACACTCTTCCAGACAAGATGGATGTGGAGGGTAGGGAAGAACATGGATTGACACTTCATTGGGGTAGATATCTTCACATAGGAAAGGCCTTCTAGATACAGAGAGATCACTGTTGGTAATGTCATGGAATTGTCTGAACTGTAATCACACATCACTCCTGCCTGGGATAGCCTGGGATCGCCTGGGAGATAAAACTTTCCCTTTGCTATTAGCAAAGTGATAGCTGAGAACTCTCCTTATAATGTTTCAGGTCACTGAAACCTATTTTCCCATCAATGGACACCTTAAAAAAAGGTGATGAGCAGGTGGACAAAATGATTATTCAAAATATATCACTCAGGACTATGTAGTGAAGGATCCTCTAATGAAGCAAAATGTTGTGGGTTGGTATAAATTGTCAATTTTCTCTTTTACGGCTACTTGGCAGTTTGTTGTTGCTGTATAATATTATCAGTCTACTGGAGAACATTGATATATAGAGATAAAAAGTTTCCATGGTTTATCCCAATCAGATAAATAGTGGCAGTCTTAAATACAGTTCCCCCTTTAATTTGAAAAGGTACGGATACACAGTCATGTTTGACTAATATGGGCTGTAAAAATTGCAAATAATGAATGGCTGATGCAAGAAATCACAAACACATTATATTCCAAATGCAGTTGAGTGAGTACTGACTGACCACTTAGAGGTCTCTGGCAATAAATTCTATGTGGTTCAGGAGTCTCAACCACAGAAGTGTCTTAAAATATGTAAAAATGTCCCTTAGGAAGTACAAACATACAAGAATAACTTATTCTATAGGTAGGAAGAAAGAAATTACATATTTTATATATGTATAAAATGTTCATCATTACAGAAAAAGTGGGAAGGGTTAAAGGGATGGAAGTTGAGAAGAAACTCTCCCTTTCTTTTTGTGAGTAAATCAATAAGAGAGTATTTTGCAAAACCATCCAGTGAACTGAATGAGCTTTCCAACACTACTTTAGGCTACTGACTGCAAAATAAAATACTTACGCATCTATTTTGTTACAGGCTGTGAAATGTCATGTTTGCACAGAACTTGTTTAATGATGAAGGTCTGGTAAAAGAATTTCGCTTCTTCCTGCATGAATCGCCTATAAACATGAATGCCTTTTCTCAAGCAGCAGTCTTGGCTAAGACTCTGCAGTGACTGGCCAAGCTCACCCGAGCGAGATAAGACAAGTTCTGAATGGCAGATGTCAGGAGCGAAGGCAGCTGCGGGACGTGGGGCTGCCGGGGAAGGAAGGAGTGAAGGCTGCCTGCCAAGACCTCCGAGCAGCGATGTGCTTGAGGTATGTGTGAACCACACAATTTTGTGCTTCAGTCGCAGGGCTGCTCTGATCCGTTTTGTGCTCACATATGCGATGCCTCTCCCAGTACCCGAGATAAAATTGGAGCAGTGTGAGACCAAGAACATGTGCATCCATAGCACAGAGCACCCTTAGATAACTTGGATGGACTCCAAAGTGAGAGGAACTCATGTTTGCTGTGATAAAAGAGCCGAAGGATTACGGGCTAGACTGATAACTGGCAGTACAGAGGCACAAGGTGGGCTCTGACACACGGCGTGGCTGCCGTAACTTTAATGCTCACCCCTCCTATCCATAACCGCAGGAACCCATTAGCTCCCAGGAATGAATAAAGAGGAATCAGAGTCTGACAATGACAGTCCCATTCCTGTCTCTTAAGAATCTTACAGACACTCAGTGTTCAAGAGTTTTTCAGATGCTAACTACTAATTTACAAAGAGATAGGAAGCTGCCGTGACTGTCAAATAAATAACAATGACACAATAATAGCAATAGATCCTAAAATGTCCCGGCTTTAGCTTATCTCTGGGACTTGCAAACTACTAAGTGGCATACACACCCACACAAACTCCTGAGGGTGAGTAGGAAAACACATGCTTCATGCTCACCTAGCTTCTTTGCTATCCACTCTCAGGGATCACCATTCTGCCTTTTAACTCCTTCAGTGTTTGAGGTTTTAATCTTTAAAACCTCAAACACATGTTGCTTTTTTATTTGGTTAACGGTACCAACAGTAATGGATTAAATGTCTTTTTTTAATAAGTTGCCATGATTGTTTTATGAAATGTAATATCTGTACAGGACTTCTCTGAATATTTGGTTTTGCTGCTATGAAAGAACAAAAATCACTGTTTACATGTTGTCCACTAAGTACAAAAGTAAAGTGTTAGTGGAAACAATAAGCTAATAGTCTTAGCCATAAATCCAGGAAGCCTTTTTCTTCTTTTGTTTTTATGATAATGCAGAATTAATTACCCACATACCTGTGCAAAACGCAAGAAGGGAATCCTTGTCTGATAGCGTTTGTCTCCTTCCAGAGACATTGCTTCCCAGTCCACGTTGGGCAGCTGCTGCAGGTTAGCACAGGGGTGCTGGTACAAGGCCCCCTGTGTTGTACCAATAGATGGCTACCTGCTCCTTGAGCCTCACCACCCCACGGGAATGAAAGCATTGCATTTATCCTGGCAAGAGTAAATTGGCTGTGCAACTGACCTGTTATTACACTTCGTCTGTTGGAATACACACACAGGCAGAGACATGCTGCAGCTCTTCTTTGTGCTAAATGTAGGGTGAGAGGGTGAGTGGAGGGACAGAAATTGCTATTGTTTTAGAGTGTTCCCAAGAACTATGAAAAAAGAACCATAGGTTCAGATAAAATTTGAAATAGCTTTAATTCAAACCCACATGACAATGAAGATATTGTAACTCCTCAACTACATATTTCATACAAAGTGAGCCAACAGAACAACGAGGATAAAAAATGCTGTACGTCTCCTTGCTTAATCACTCTTCCCTGCAGCTCTGAACAACAAATTAGACTTTTTAACATTCAAAACAATTCTTTCCTGACAAATGCTGTCTGAAGGAGTTCCTGCAGAGAAGCCCTCTTTTCCTATGGAAAGGTTCAGGAATGTTACTGGCTACCTGGATACAAAGCTGAGGCTGCTTAGTGACTGTAAATCAGTCCCATCTTGTTAATGTCAGTAAGGCTATGCTAATTTATGCTTGCTAATGTACTCGAACCTGCCAACAGGCACCTGGTTAAAGAGGTATGTTTAACCTGCTGGAATTGCTCAGAAACAATTAAAGCAGCAGACAGTCCATTCGATGTGGAAAGGCTACACAGTTCAAGTCCATCTCTCCCTCCACCACCAGCGGCGTTAGGGTCCCCCTGCCAGCAAAGCCTCAGATGGAAATGTGAAGGCAGAGTGCTCTAGATGCCAGCAATGTGCAGTAGGAGCAATTGAAGAAGGAAGCTGAAGGCCTGCTGAGACCTTGTCCTGCTGTGCCCTGTGCTGAATGTTATGATCCAAACTTCCCTCACTATTATCCTCGCAGTTCTTTAGTTTTGCCTTCTTGATCTGCCATATTTCCTTGGTCTCTTCAGTTACTGAACAAATTTCCATTTTGTTTACTCTTACCAGAAAAAAAAAAAAACAACAAAAAACCCAAAACAAACCAAAACCACAAACAAAACAAAACAAAAAAGACAAACAAAGAAACAAAAAATCCACAAACCCCACCAAAAAAAAACCCAAAACAAAACAAAAAAGACAAACCAAACCCCCCCTCCAAAAACCCAGCTGACCAAACAAAAAAAACCCAGAAAACCACCTGACCTGATGTTGCTATTGCTGCCAGCTCTGCTCACATACCTCATGCTTTTCCTCTCCTTTGTATTGTCTACTTGGACTGTATACTCTGAGCAGTGTTTGCAGCTAAGTGCTGTACAAATAATGGAGACTAAATCTTGGTTTGTCCTCGGGCATTACCATAATAAGAAAGGCATTTCAATTAAGACCAGTATTGTAAAAGTGTGCCTGTTCTTAATGACAAATTGTCTTTCCTAGGTCCTACCAATACAAACAAAGCAAAAGAGACCAGAATACTCATTATGAACAATGCTTCAGTGCAATCCCGCTATTTAATTTTCACCCACTTCTTTTCCATACAAAATATACCTTTTTAACAATAGTTAAATATTATCATGGAAATAAGCAAAAAAGTATTTTTCTAATATGGCAAATTGTGTCCTTGCAGAACTGAAGACAGAAATTATAAAAGAAGCATATCAAGCAATTTGATTCATGTTTAAGATAATATACCACATGAGGGAATAGTTAAAAACAAGAATACTGCAAATTTGCAATGTAATTTTGTGGTGGCAAGGTAGTTAATTTTTCAGTGTTTTTGCTTTGTTTGTTTGTTTGTTTGTTTTTTCTTTTCATTCTTGTTAGCATCTATGTTTGTAGCTTTACAGAGGACACAACTTTCATACAGAAATAACGGCTTTTTGTTAGGGTTTTATATGGGTTGTGAGATGTCAGAGATGATTTTGGTTGCTTTGTGTTCATGCCAGTGGTTGCTACTGTTCTCCTGACTGCAAAATTCTGTTGGAAAGCTTTAATCTGGGCAATACCATTAAAGAAACACATAAATTTGAAATTCTAGAGTACTCATTCACATGGAAAGGGAATGGAAGTATGGATGATTTTTGCAACTCAAATCTATGATATTCTGCTATCTTTCTTTATTAGATGGAGATATGAGACATCTCACCCAACTGTAAACACCCACACTGTAGATAACTCCTTTGACCAAATTATGCTACTCCTTTTAGAGTCAATGGAAAGAACTGCCCTATCTTAGCCATTTCCTTTCAGATGAGAGAGGTTACACCCTCAGAGTGCTTGCTTCTCCCTCTTAGCTCTAAAGGCTCATTTGCCTACAAGCTCAGATGGGGAGGTTTGCATGATAGATATTTGTATTTTGTCAACTCAGTCCTTTTTCTTAGTGTCAGATCTGTAAGGATTGAAGAAAATGCACCTTCTGAGAGGCCTCCCTCAATATGTATAAATTGCTCCTTCTGTGCATGCCAGGCTTGGACCAGAGCTGAGTCACAGCTTCTGGGTTTGAGGCAAAACTGAAAATTTCTGTGCAGTGGGAAGGACAGTCAGAGCAGGGTCTGCAGCAAGAAGGAACAGAGCAAGGCTGGAAAATTTAGAGGACTTGGCTTAATCCTCACAGCTCTCACCCCATGCTCTGACACCTCCCTTGGCTGCAGCAGGCAGCCTGGTCTCCAGCCCTCTGGCACAGGGTATCCATGCTCTGAGCCCCGTGGCCTTTCTGACACCTCTGCTGATTGCTGCTTCTGGTGTCTCTGACATGAGCTAGATTTGACTTGAGATGAGAAGAGGAACGCCTGCTTTCAGACCAGGTGTTCTTAAGGATAACTCCTCTTTCCTCGTTCATCTGTCCAGCTGCAGTTTTTATTTGCCACTTACTTGAAAGTGTGATAAGTAGCAATTAGTAGAAGATAGTACAAGCAGGCATCTGCTCTCTTAGGAATGAAGGCAACAAAATATTGTGAAGGAATTTGCTTCCCTTAGAAACTTAATTCTATTTAAAGGCCTTCCTGTCATTTCAACAACTAATCTCAGGAGGAGGGATGTGGCTTGAGGGTTATGGGAACAGTTAATTCCTGACTGCCACTTGCTCCTTATGAAGAGTAAGTCCTTCATGGTTCTCTCTTCCTCCATCTCCCTTTCACTCTCTCAAAGATGCCTGAATCTAATATAATAGTGAATATTAAGGACTATATAATTTTTAGAGGTCATATTAAGTCTCACAAAACCAATGCAGGAGAGGAATTATTACTATTTTGTATGTGTATGACAAAAAAAGAAAAAACCAAAAAAAAAAAAAAAAAACCACAGAGGGAATTTAGAATTATTACTATTTTGTATGTCTATGAAAAAAAAAAAAAAACCAAACCCACAGTGGGAATGTTTGTGGGAAATAAATTATGTGTCAAATTCACAGAAGAGTCTTAGAGGGGACAGAAAACCCCAAAATACTTGTTTCAGTAGTTAAAGAATTATGTATGCCTTTCTAGTCTGTAAATCTTTGCACTTTGCAATTATTTTTTTTATTTTAAAGATTTCTTCATTCAAAGAAAAGAGATTCCACAAACAAGGGCATAAACATATTTGTGTTCCGAGCCAGTTTGAACCAATCTTTTTCATGAAACCTAAAAGGCCATTATTCATAAAATTGTACTTAGAAAAACTGGAGGCAGATGAGAGAAACACTTTTCCCCCAGGCTCCTTGGAGACCAGTGAAGCTGCTAGTAGCTTGCTTTAATGCAGAACTGGAAAAGGGCTCTGCCTACCCACACAGTGTAGCTGTATTTATCTGAAAGTATTCCTATTATTTGCCTTGGATACAATTAATTATTTTGTACCTAAGGTGTTCTGTGGCATACCATTACATCACATTAGCCTTGTGCTTGACATCAGACTGATGCAATGTGATACTTAGGAGTTCTACCAGAGCTGTTTTAATTAGGGAAGGTATTTTATTCACTTAGTGAATATTTGCTTTGAGTTGCCTGTGCAAGGCCAGAAAATACAAACACCTCAATGCTCCCAACTAAATGTCAGATGGGGTATCCTACACTCTGCTGATTAATTACATAATACTTAGATCATTTAGCTAATCTGTTGAATGCATATCACACAGTTAATGAAAGACTTCAAAGCTGCAGGCAGACTCAAGAAATGAATCATCGTGCACAGCACATTCCTCATTACTCATTGCAGAAATGCAGCATTCGTAGTTACTAAGTTTGAACTGGGAGAGGTGCAAATGCAGGGTTACCCTGCCAAACTCTGCTTGTTCTTTCTTTTCTGCCTGTTTGAGGAGTCACACACAGCGGGATGAATAGATGCTCTGGCTGCTTTTCAGAAGGGCAGAGATTAATCCCTGAGGCACTGATGGGGAAGGGGATTCATCAGTATTGTTCCTTTTCCTAGAGTGCCGCAGCACCCATGGCTCTTCTCCTGCATTGCTGCCCTGGGTAAAAGTTTAGGGCAGTAAAGGAAAATAGTAATGCTTGCCTAAGCAGAAAAATTCTGGGAAGGGCTAGAACCTGTAGATACCTGTGAGGTTTGTTTTTCTCTTTTTTTTCTTCCCACATGGATGTACAATGATTAGCAAACAGAGACTGAAAAGTCAAGACATTATCATCATCATCACCTATTGTAATGGCTAGAGTGGCTCATTCCATTTTCAGAGTGGGTTTTTTTTCAGCCTATTAGCAGCAATTAAAAGTATCCGTTTATCTAAAACGACCACTAGGGTTTGTTGTTTTTTTTTACATAACCCTGAGGGTTGGAGTTTATTCGGTTTCTCTGGGATGGTGGAGGAGAAAAGCTTGCTGCTTTTTTTTTATTTTATTTTTTTTTTTATTTTTTTTTTTTTAAGGAAAATATCTGGGATCATGGAATGGAAGCTTCATTGAACAACAACTCATTGATATTTTGTGATCTGGCCCATTAGGCCTGGTTTGGAAGCCTTAAGCTTTGAGTAAAGATACTTTGTAAGGCCTTGGGTGAAGTGCAAATTAGAAATGGTAAAGAAGAAAGGCAATGGGTTGAGAGGGCAAAAATGAAATCTATTTAGTTATTATGATTTAGCTGATCGGGCAACTCCTCACTCACAGATTGCCTGTGGAAAGAAATTATGTGAATGGTGTGAGGTACTGTCACAAAGAAATCAAAGCCAGTAGAAATAGAAACTCTCCTCTGGGATACACCTAGGAGGCTCCAGAGCGACTTTCATCCCCACATCTCTCACATCGCTGTTCTGCACCCTTATCAGGGCTCAGTAACACTGGGGGTCATTCTGCCCCGGTTTCCCTTTGTGGGAGGACTTGTGAATTCTCTCCCTATCTGACTCACCCGAAGGAAGCTGGAATAGCTAACAATCACCTACTCTTGTTTTTTAAAATTGCCTCTGGCTGAAGGAGATTAAGCAGTATGTGAGCTATCTCTCTGTCCTCTAACCCTCCATCGGGGGAGTGGACAAACATCTGAGGTGAGAGTGTCCTATCCACTCCAGACACTTTCTGAGTTAATTTCCGTTGGGGTATGGGGGATATATAGCAAAATGCAGCATGCATCTCCTCCCCCTGTTTAAAAAAATTGCTGTATGTGGTCAGAATCAGAGTTTTTTATCTCATCTGAAAGATAACACCTCCAGGAGAGCATCTTAGGAGAGCAATCTAGTACTGAGTCAGAGGGAAAAGAATGAGTCACTGCAGCACTTAGATTTTTCTTGGAAGTTTCTCACTAAAGCATTGCCCCAGTCTGACACTGTTTAGTAGATGACATCAGAGAGACTGGAGTTTATATTAAATTCAGAATGGACAAAGGCTAGGATCGCATGAAAGTATTTTTAAAAGATTTTTTGGGGGTTAGTTAAAGAGCTCTTAATTGGGGGTATATTCATCATGCACTTAGTGTAAAACCAGAGTAAACAACAGAAAAAAAAAAAAAAAAAAAAAATCAGAAGGGGAGACCAACCAGAAATCTTAGGCTGCTACTAAGTAGGATACATACAGCATGTATCACACTGCAGACTGTTCTTTCCTTTAGCAATGGCACACAAAGTGAACTCATTATAATTGAATTGTATTTGGCTAGGAAAAGTGCCGTTGTGGTTTTTTTTGGTTTTTTTTTTTTTTTTTTTAATCTTACTTTGCAGCTACCTGATTTTTGCTGCAAAACTGCTTGAAATCCTGTGAAGGATCCCCTCAACAACAGCGAAACATCAATGGCAATGCCAGGTTGTCATTGTGGAGTGGTGCTCTGGTGATTATCAGTGAATTGACAATGATTAGTGACTCACTGTTGCTCATTCTTAATCCAGCCCACTCCACCACTGCTTGTACTGCCTTGTGGGAAGCAAATCTAAGCACATGCAGAGGAAGAAGCCTCAGTGTTATTTTGCTGGCAGCCTTCTAGAAACCTCCTTTGCACTGTAAATGCTTGTCTGCTACCCATGGAGTTTGCCATTTGGCTAGCGATTTTCTTCCAGCCCTACAGGGACCTCAGAGTATAGACATTGTACATTATTGCCAAATGGTAAAAATGATAAAAATTATTTAAGCCAGTGAAGCATGAGATGCACATGTGTGTGTTGTGAGGATGCCACATGTTGTGAATGAAAAATGTGCTGGTAAGAATCACTGCTGTCAGTCTCCTGAGGAATCTCCCTGTGCTGAAGAGATCAGCTCCAGTGGACCATGGTGGTACCTACCTTAGCATCCTTAAGAAAGGACCCAAACCCAGAAAGGCTTAGATAATCTTCTTTTCTCCTGCTTCAGGCTTGAAGCCACATGATATGCAGACAACTGTAGATGAGCAGAAGCTCTGCCTTCTAGTTTGCTTCTTTACTTCTAGTAAAACGCAGATGAGGTTGAAGAGTGATGTGGCTGCTGCCTGGCTCATGTGCCTTGACTCATCCCACTCAGATGTGTCAGAACAGCCTGCAGGCCAAACATCCCCTCACCAGACATCACAATCGTAGGACATCAAGAAAGGAGAGTAGAAGGGCAGATGAGAAACTGAGGGAGTTCAGCTTCAGAAGGACTTTTAACGTGAGTTGGCAATGGTGGAAATGAACCTGCCAGTGGAAGTATCTGATATTCACTCTGTCTGTCTCAGTTCTCTTAAAATTCTATAAAATCTGTCCCTCTCCTACTATTGCCTACTGCCTCTGTTGTGCCAATATATTTCCTCCATGAAGCTGTCCAATAAAACCTGAGCTTCCTTTATGATTAAGTACTCAAGGTACAAGTAAATAGAGGCCCAACATATTTTCAACAGGCAATTCTTTAAAAGATGGAGAGAAGAAATAGCTCCTATACAAATGTCTTTTTAGTCTAGGCTTCATATTTAAAACAGTATTTCTCAGAAATCACACTGAAGGCAAAAACATGCTCAACAGCTATATGTTCAACAGCATTGTTTCTGGAAAGAAAAAAACATTTCTGGTACTTGAATGAATTTATAAAACAAGGCAAAGTGGTTTACAATCACTTTGAGAAAAAAGGGGTAGGTGTGCTGCAGGGTCTCTAGTCTTTGACTTTGCTCTTCATGCCAGACATATTTTGTCACATTTGCTCTCATTGCTTTGAGCTGTTTCCTGGCAAATTGAGCAAGTTCTGCTCGCTGCAGCTATGCATCTTGAACAAACATGAATTTGTTTATATATACAGTTTTGACGGATGGAGTGAAAGCTGGCATTTCAAGGCACATTTCAAGAGTTTGCATCCATGGTTCTTGGCAGACTGGTACATCCTGAAAAAAAATTGTTTCTGCCTCAATGGTATGGAAAACCTCAGCTATAATAAATGGGCAGCCAAAGGTAAAGTGGCATCCACACAGCTGCCTGCTAGACACTCTAGGCAGGTGTCCAGGCACAAACCATAGAATGGTTTGGGTTGGAAGGGACCTTAAGGATCACCTAGTTCCAATCCCTCTGCCATGAGCAGGAATGCTGTCCACAAGCCCAGATTGCTCAAAGCTCCACTCAACTTGTCATGAGCATTTCCAGGGATGGGGCATCCACAATTTCTCTGTGCAACCTGTTCCAGTGCTTTACCACCCTCACAGTCATGAATTTCTCCCTAATATCTAATATAAACCTGTCCCCTTTCAGTGTAAATCTATTTCCCTTTGTCTTGTTGCTACATGCTCTTGTCAAATCTCCTTCTCTAGCCTTCTTGTAGGCCCCTTTAGGTGCTGTAATACTGCTATGAGGTTATCTTGGAGCTTTTTCCTTTCTAGACCCAATGACCCCTGTTCCAGGGGTTGGAACCCCAACTTCATCAACCTGTTTTCATAGAAGAGGTTCTCTAGCCCTCTGATTATCTTCAGGCCCTCCTCTGGACTTGCTCCAACAGGTTGGCATCTCTCTTATGTTGGAGGCAGCAGAGCTGGATGCAGTACTCCAAGCAGGGAGTCATGGGAGAAAAGTAGAAGGGGAAAAACACCTCCCTCAACCTTTTGTTCACACTGCCAGGCCAGGACACGGTTGGCTTTCTGGACTGCCAGTGCACATTGACAGGTCATGCTGAGCTTCTCATCGAGTCCTTCTCTTCAGGACTGCTCTCAATCTATTCTCTGCCCAGCCTGTATTTGTGCTTGGGATTTCCCCAAGCCACATGCAGAACTTGCGCTTGACCCTGTTGAATTTCATAGGTATGCATCTACTGGTCAGCATGTCTGCTTCTGCTCAGTGATGCCAGCGGCTGGTCAGCAGCCACAGACCAGACTGACCAGCAGTAGCACAGAGTGTTGGAGTGGGATGGAGACCTTGGCTTTGTGCTGCATAAACCGAACAGCGCGGATCATGCTGCAAACCTTGTGTGTGAAGTGAGGTGTGTCTGCCGGAGGCGGCCATGGCTCACCGCCATCACTTCTCTGTGGCTTCATCAGCAGCCGCAGGGGCTGAGAAACCTTAGGCTCCAGCTTCTGACATAACTCCAGGCAGCATCCACAAGGGTCCCAAGGACATGTGCTGTGCCGTGCTCCTCACGCTTGTTGGAGCAGGCTCTCCCCCTGCTGCAGTTAAACCAAGGGACAAAACGCCCATGGGAACTAATGGGAACATGGGCAAGCCCACTTCCCATATGGTGCCTGTCAACCACGTGCTTAGGAAACATCTGATATATTTTTATTCGGATCATGTGCTTGGCATAATGACTGAGATTTGTTAAGTCCTGAGACTGTAGACCTTAAGTAATTCCCAAGTTTTGTATAAATATCCATCTTTGTTCTTTTGTGAGAGAATCACACGCCAGTGTGAGAACTCATATGATTTTGGGTGCAACTTAGAGAAGCCATCTGATTTAATTTATACTTAAAGTGCTCCACAGCAAACTCTGTGACTCCCATTAGGGCAGTATTTCTTTACACAAACCTGAAGTGGAAGTAGCTTTGATTTTTTTGATGAATAATTGAGAAATATTGAGGCTGAATCTTATAATTTTTTCCATTTCTGTAGTTTTTATATAGCTATAGAATATCTACCACCATGGCAGCTTAGTAATTGTGAAGCTATAACGACAACAATCACTTTTGTTGTAAAATGAATGATACTGTTTATAATGTTTATTTATTTGTGATATTTGAAACATAAACAGGAAAACTTTTATACAAAATTTCAGCTGAGTGCATAACTTTTACAGTTAAAATATTTATTGCAATAAAGCTGCTATAACATAAAAGCACTAAAGCATTTGAATGATATTAGATCGTGGTATCTCTTCTCCACTGATTAATATCTTGTTGGTGGATAATTTCAATTTAAATAGGTCCCTGAACTTTGGGTAGATAACCAAAATGTTAATATGACATTATAGTGGACAGGATTTATCTGTTAAGAAACACACTCACTGTTTTATGTCCCCTTGACTTTGAGAAAATGTATCACATTATAACTGAAATTGTTCAGAGTACAGTGGAGCATAAAAGAAAAATGATTCTGAATAAGGCACAGGCACAAGTTGACTTTCATGCTTCCTAAGGACAGAGGCTCAGGGAAAATGTGCATCATCTTTGTTGGTTTGCTTTTACCTTCTGGAGTCTGGAAGTCCTCCACTCATGGATTGCACTTGAGTGGACTAGATGCAAATAGTATATGGCTCAACAAAGATGCAAAAAACAAAGCTACCTTCCCAAAACTTGTTTATGTTATAGTAAATAACATAACTCACCAAAGCAGAGACCATCTTGTGTTTTCTTACCTTAACAGTGTAATTAAGGAAATTTTTTCCCATTGTACTGTTTCATAATTATTACACTACATTTATCAATCCTATTTTGCCAGTAGGTTTGTGAGCAATAAATGGCTGGTGAAGGAAAAAAACCAGAACTGCACAGCAGCTATATTTACAGAAGCCAGAATTAAATTAATACGATTTATTTTTTCAGGATAAAAATTAATATTAACCGAAACAGCTAAGAACCTATCTTGAGTGGACAAAAATCTTCATTTACTTCCACTGCACCCACAGTGATTTCCCACTCTGCTGCCTAAAGCTCATTCTTCACAGTTAATAATAAACATCATTGCCTAAATTATGACATGACCTAAATGATGATTCTAGCAGTTCCTCTGCTAGAATCACAAGTGATCACTTATGTTCCAGTCAGTGCTGTTCTTCCTCCAGAGTGCACTCTGCATTGCCAGATCCTCTCCTTGATCACTGGCTTCAGTCACCATCAAACTCACTTAAAGTAAAGATGTAAACATTTTCCACGTAGTTGTGGAACACCTAATAAACCTGAGTGTTATGCCTGTTCTTCAGTTAGTCACTGACTATTTACCATAAGGAAAAAAGAGACTTTGACCTCTAGAATAGAATTTCAGGGATGATGTCATCCAGAACATCTGAAAAATGTGTCACCTCAAGCCACTAACCAATTTAACCTTTACTGTGTTTCACTTAACAGGGAAAACAATTCCCTCTATCTGTATCCTAAGGGTATGGGAGAGATACTGATATCATTTACAGTGTATTCTGGTAGATAAGGTTTCATTTTCATCTTTGGCATTTAAAGATGCTAAGTCTAATGACACTGTATAAAAATGATGCTTTCTTCTGATTTGGAAATGCAAAAGGTGAATGATGATGAACTTCTGAAAGTAGTTAGTTGATCTACCATTAGTAGAAAATATTGGCTTGACTTCCTAATAAATAGTTGGTTAAGTCCTGGAGCATTAACCAAAATAGTTGTTAGGATGTGAGAAAATCTGGAGGTTGTTTGAAAGACTTGTGCATATTTTTCCCCCCAAAATGGATTGGAGAAACTCTTCATGTGTGGTATGTTAGTTCTCCTATAGTATAAAATGCCTGTATATCCTGACATACCATTTGAAGCACTTCTTGGACCTATGGTTGCAAGGCATTCGTTTTAAAAGTTAATGTTAACAAAGGCTTGGTTATGAGTGAGTGAAAAACATGCCTGATTTACAAGCCAGTATATCTCCTTAATCTAGACAGCTTGTGTCTTGCGTCCATGTCACTGAGAAGGTATCTCCTTCCTTGATTATTTTCTACTCCCTTGTAATCTAAGAAATGGAGACAATAAGCTTTCCATGATAAATGCAATAGGAAAATGTTTAAGTTCCAAATCTATTTGTCTTTCTGGTGATGCCAGGCACACACCAGCCATGTAACATGACATAGTGTCATGCCATGCAGCAGGATGGGAGTCACTCATGGCAGCCTTGGGCTGGTCCTGTCAGGCCTTGAGCAGAGCCCAGAGAGGCTGTGCATACCTTCCTGCATGACGTCTAAGCACTAGAAATACTGGATGTTATGTTTCTGTCTCAAGTAATTAATTAATGAAGGCAGAAATAATTAATGATGACTGTAACAGAAGTACAGTGTAGGTACTGAGGTTAACAAGTTTATCTTATTTCTCACCATTCTTTATCTGTACATCTCTGTTATTAATTGGATAAATTGCCTAATCAAGAATTGGGGAAGTATAATCCAAAGCCTATGAGTCCTGCAATATTCCAGTTACATTTCTGGCAATATGAAAGATGTGTGGTAAGTCATCAAAGTGATTGCTGAAGCAAGAGTGTTGCAGGTAGCACCAAAAGATCCATTCCCCAGGAATAATTTTGTTTTCAGGACCCCCCATTATTAAGTGGGAATACTGTCTAAAGAACAACAAAACAATTATGTTTTTCTAGTTCTATCTGGATGCTGATGCTATTCTTGTCAAAGCGAATGCAAAAAAATCCATTTCGTAGGCAGACTTCAGCATGACTTCAGTTTCTGTTCAAGTGTTGGTACAAGGTGCTTAGGATACCTTAGGAAAAAAATTAACAACTCAGTGAACCAGGTCCAGAACCTGGAGGAAAAAAAATAAAAATTTTACTTCCACTTTAAAAAAAAATTAAAGAAAACAAAATCTTTCCTGTTATTAAAAACAAATTTGCCAAGAGCATCTGGACTTTCCAAATGTTTAGCATGTGGATGACTCACCAGCTTTATGCTAAGATATTATGCTGTTATTTCAAAACTGAAATACCAGCTTTGACATTTTTACATGTTGTACAGAGATCCATAGTCTTTCTCCTTATTATACATTATTTCAGCTTTAAAAATTTAGAAAGAATCTTGGATTAAATGTGATTCTGATTCTGAATCTCATAAAATTATTTTTTCTCTGACAAAACATTTGTTAGAGGAGTTGTATTTTTAAAAGCCTTTATTTTTCTTGCTTGGCCAGACTCTCATTTTAGATGAATTATACCTGTTGCAGAAACTGAAATTAAAGAAATTTTCTATTGAGCTCAGGACTTAGAATGAACCAAAGGCTTTCCTGAGCTGGGCCAATTAAGATGGTCTTTGTAGAATTTCTCTGCTCATTGGGCCTTGCTAGAAGGCAATTCGAAATGCAGCTCTTCCACACTGGCCAACAAGTCTTAACTGCCCAGAAACATAATTTTCAGAGAGGGTGGAGGAAAGGAAAAATTAAAAATATCTTTTTATGTATGTGTGTGTATATATTTATATACACATACAGACATACATCTATATATACACATATATTTATATATATATATGTATGTATGTATATTTTATAATTTCTGAGACGTTTCACCAATATGAGTAGTTCATAGCAGATCGGGGGCTTTGATTTCTGATGCCTGTACAAAAAGTGAAGTAAAATGCCCTCCTTAAAGTATGTACATTCTGCAGGACTTTATTTTGGCTTCTGTGACTGAATTTAATTTTTGTGCATAAGGAATTGTATGTGCTCAGAAAAATATATATATATCAAACCCCTTAGTTTGGTCATGCAAATTGACTGAGAGTGAAAAACTAGGAGTCTTCTTGAATGCCGAGTACTAGGAAGATGAAAGTAACCTAAGCCAAGGAAGGGAAAGTGCATTGCTGAGGCACATCTATTGCTTGTGATTTTTGTTACCATGAACCATGGAGTTTCATACAAAGCAAACGAAAAACTTTGTCCTCAGAGGTTTCCAGATCTTCAGATAAGAGTGATCTTTTGGCTAGTGTAATAGAAAGAGCAAGGCTGACCTATCTTCTGCCACAGCATCTGGGGATCTTTAGGTTAACTCAGACTGACAACAAGACGATCTCAGGATGAAGAAGGAAATGGGTATACAAGGCTTCTCTATCTCCCCAGTTTAGTGCTCAGGTTATGCTATAAAATGTATGCATATTTACAAAATTCAGAGAATGATTTTCAATGTATGGAGACCTACATCATAAATACAGGAATTCAGGTCTCTGTGTACATAAAATAAGAAGTTCTGAAATTGCTCTGCACTATTTTTCATGATAAATTTGAGTCTTTCTTTAGCCACATAGGTTTGTTAATTTTACATTTCCCTGGGTTCTCTCCAAAAAGAAGGAAGCCTACTTTTTACCATAGCTGTATTTGTATCTAGTACAGGTTTCAAATGACTTCTATTTCTTTTATTAAGAGCCGTGACTATAGCAGCAAGACCCAAGAGTACAGAGTCTATCTAGCAACTGTTATATTATATTTTTTGTCCTGTTCCCAGAAGTTGTTCTCAACATAGGCACTGAAACACAGGTGTCTACAGGTCTGAATAAAAGAGGTGTAGGTAGGAGAAGAGACCAAAGTTCTCTGAAAAAATCTGCACCATTTACTGGCAGTGTCCCATCAAAGTAAACTAGAACTATTTAGCTACACTTTAATGTCATAACTGGCCTGAACATGCAGATATAACGACTGTAACTTTATAATCTCCCTGTCTGTGGTTATTGCTATTTTCCTGTGGCTCTGTAACTGTTGTGGTTTAAGCCCAGCTGGCAACTAATTCCCAAACAGCCACTCAGTCACTGCCCTCCCCAGTGGGATGGTGGAGGGAACTGGAAGGGCAAATGTGAGAAAATGTGTGGATTGAGATAAAGATAGTTTAATGGGACAGAAGGGGAAGAAGATAATAATATTGATAAAATTACTAATAATAGTAATATACAAAACTAGTGGTGCACAACACAATTGCTCACCACCGACTGACCTGCCAGTTCCCAAGCAGCAGTGGCTCTCACCCAGCTTTACCCCCCAGTTTACATGGTGAGCATGATGCCATATGCCATGGAATATCCCTCTGGCCAGTTTGGGTCACTTGTCCTGGCCACGTCCCCTCCCAGAGTCTTGTGCCACTCCAGCCTTCTCACAGGTAGGGCATGAGAAGCTAAAAAGTCCTTGACTTAGTCTAAACACTGCTTGGGAACTAAATATACACACTAAATCCAAATCACCACATGATACCAGCTTTATCTCTATTCCAAACAGAACCATAGCAGTAAATAATGTAATTGAGTATGTGAGGGACAACTGTCCCTTGGTCCTGGGGAGCAGACTGCCTTTCTTGAGCCCTGAAAATCCCTTTGCCTTCCCTGCTTCTATGCCTGCTATCCATTGCATGCCATTAGGTATACAGTTCCCTCTCAGTAGCTAATGAGACTTAAATAAACATACTGAGAGACGAACATGGCCTCTGGAGTTTAATAAATGATGCTGATTCTGGTTTCAATTACACTGGTGTAAATCTGGAACATCATCACTGCTTACAGTTGAATTAGCCTAGATTTATATCACAGCTGAATTTAGTCCATAGATTTCGTTTTTTTAACCCACTGGAATTTTATCACTGTGATTTAAGCCTTTTAAAATGCCAAATATAAAGATAATTCAATAGATCAGGTTGTGTACCTATTTTCTTTTCCATATCTCTTTGCATACTGAAATTCTATTTTTATTTTTATGTTTTTAAGCTTTACTCTTTCAATAATCAAGCAACTGATAACATTGTACTGATAAGTGATAGCATTGCATATTATAATTAGAATATAAATATATTTTCTTAGCCCTTTGATTCTGCCCTTGAATTTTTGTACTTTTGGCTATAAGTAATGTACAGCTAAAGTTTTTAAGCACAATTTGACACCCTGTTCAGGATTAAAACGAAGTGATTTGATGGATGGAAGAAGCATAATGCATCTTAGACTAGTCAAAAGAACAAAGTACTGTTTTGTTCTAAAAAGCAAGTAGTGCCATCTATTCTATGATCACATCACCAGTGTTGTAATGAATAATGTGTTCAGAATCTGCCAAAAATCACAGGTGAGTCAATGGAAAAAAAGTTGAGATGGGAGATGCAGCCAGTGAGCTCACAGGCAACACAGACCTTTGAGTGCAGCAACTTCTTACCACAGTCCTCCCTTCAGGTACAAGTGCTAGTAAGTAACAACACCACAGAAATTGAGTAGCCTTCTTTTAATTTCTTCTTAGCTCAGACAGAATATGAGCAGCCATAATTATATAAATTATAAGGAGGAAAGTTTCTGTGCATTCTAATTCTAAGATGTAGATGTCAAGCATTCATGAAATGTCATGATTTTAATCTTGTTTGAAGCTGATTCAGCTCAGTAATGTCAGAATTTGGTGAAAAAGGGGAATAATAAATTGATGTAGTAAAGGTACTAGTGAGCAGGAATCTTGGATTGTAGGATTCTTGAGAACATAAAATATGAAGGCAATATAAACTGACTGGGTTAAATGTGATTGCCATTCTTGATGAAGCCATGATATTCAGTAATGCTGAGGAAAGGAATCCATAGCTCTCATAAGAGTTACCCATATCTTCTTGTTATAATAAGAAAATGTGTGTAGGAAGGGGGAGGGGGAAGAAGATATAAAAACCTGTGCAACAGAAGCCATTTAAAAGGCAAGATTTGCCAACTATCGTTACCATAGTTACCTTGCATTATAATTATAGGAGAAAGATCTGTGGTGGACTTATTTAACTATGTGTGGGATGTATTGGTGATTGGATGATGACCCTTGTTCTCTGAAATAAAGATGAGACATAGCCTCTCTCAGTGCATCGGGCTAATGGAAATGAAATATCATGCTCATTAAAAATATCAACCTGTCAGTGCAATAATTAAGAATTATGTTTATTTCAAGATAGTTGGTCACATATCCTGGAGATGCAGAATTGAAAGTTTCTTAAAACAGAAAAAAGAAGGCTAGCTGAGTGCTTTAGTGTTAATTTTCAAGCCCACTGAATCAGGACATGTGCTTCTAGAGAGCTGATACACACTTCTGTTGAAGAATTAAAGTATACTGACAAGTCTAGATTAACTATGAGAACTGGAGTCTACTTAAAGCTGTATATGTAAGACACTGGTTCTTTGCTCTTCCTGTTTGTAAACTGATCATTCCTGAGACATGCATGCTCTCTTTCTGTATCTCAGCACTTTGTGATGTTTGTTTGTTGTTTGGTTTTTTGGTTTGTTTGTTTGTTGTTGTTGTTTTTCTTAATTTTGGAAACATAGGTAATTTAATGTTTTTCAGAACAAACTTAACAGTATAGGACAGCACTCAGTCTCCAGCTGTCTTTTCATACTGGCCCAGATCTGGCGTAAGGCTTAGAAGATGCAGAAATTCTGCATTGCCATACCATATGGAATTGAATCTCTTTGGCTCCTTGTGCCTGGTACACCTATGGAACAACTGCAGATCATTTGCCTTGCCATTGTTCTGCCATTTGTCCTGGAGACACTGAGATACAGGACTGCACAGGGCAAAGGTACATGCTAACTCACATGCCTAGGAACTGCTGCTCAAAGAAACCCAAAAAAGCAAACATTTTGAACTTAAAAATTTACAGGATCAAGTCTTTAATCCTTCAAAACTGGCTACCTCCTCAAGATGACCTTTTTTTTCCCTTTTCCTCATACACACAACAACTGAAAAAAATGTGAAAACAGTACTTAGTTGAGAGAGGGATTGTTTTGTAGCCTGGTGGATTTTGAGTTACCGCTACATTGGCCTTTTCAGATTATTAGATATGTTTGCTACGGTAAACATATCTAATAATCTGAAATTATGTGGCTAATTTGGGACCTGCTAACACCATCATCATGACATCTCAAGCTACCTGCCCTTTTATTTGTCTACTTTTGGGGCATATTTTGCAGCATTCTTCAGGCTGTTGGCTGCCTCTTCTACCAAAGAGATTAGGACTGTAATAAAATTTAAAATTACACTAGGTGGGTTTGCAAGGGTTGGAATGTACCCCTGCAAATGTAAATATAAAGCACTCTGTACCACGTTATGACTCATGCTTAACTTTCTGTTAGTTAGGCATTTTCTATGGCAACACTACTACTTGTTTTTTTTTATATCTCTTTGTTTCGCACAATTTCTTCCTGAAAAAAATCAACCTGCCTGGTCTCCAGTTTTTCTAGCATGGTTACGGGTATTTTTATCACCCAAATCATGGCCTACCTGTGAATAAAAAAGCTCTAGCAGTGCTCACTATAGAGAGAAAAATTAATTTACATAAGGTTTCCATAGGGCTATCTAGTGCATTGAACACTTACCACTTCCTGCTTGATTGGTTTTTAGACCCTCATCATGGCTCCAGAGGAGGAGCTATCACAGTGTCCACACTTCTGCCACCTCCCTCTTCTGAGTTTCTCCTTTATTCTGTTGTAATTCTAGCCTGGTTTCCAAATTTTACTTAATTCTGCATTAAAGATGCCCTGAAATATGAAAAAATCCCCATTTTGAAACCTTTTGCTTTTGTTCACTAAATTTTTACATGACAGAAAAAGTCTGAACAAACTTTATCCATTTTGCATCTGTTATTTGTTTTCTGCTCTGCCACTGACACAGATTTCAATCTTTTAGATAGTTCTACTTTTAGGACATATTTTTAACTTAGTGTAAATTCGAATAACTTTTGATTGTGCTGGGCTGTGGCCAGATAACATATATTGATAATCTGACCTGTAATTTGCATGTTCTCTGTGTACTGAACATTCACTCACCCTACCCGGAGGATGAAATACAGAAGTGGGAAGGAGGCAGTCTGGCATTTTTCTTACTGTGCAAAACAATTCTTATTCCACTCACATAGTGCTATGTCAAAGAAACCAGTAAATCTGTTTCAGGTCAGCATTTTAATCTTTTTTTTCTTTGTGGTGAAGGCATAAAGGTGAAATATTTCATGGCAGTGAAAAAATATATTGATGGAAGTTATTTTTATGGTTCTCACAATGCCTTATTAGTCTTCATAACATGATAAAGCAATTCAGAAAAGGAATCCATGGCACCCTCACTGTACTTCCCTGTTTCTATCCTTTCTTTATGGGCTGACGTTTATTTCCTGGAGATGTTAACTAAGAAATGGAAAGACTCAAATATTCCATATTTGCTGCATGACCATGGAGTCTACAGACTCTCTGAAGTCACTTGATACTATTTCTGCAATCTTCTGCAAAACTTAACAGCCTGAATATGTGCAAAAATATCTGTTAGTTAATTTTCAGTGGGGGAGGCTTTTGACTGATGCCCCACATTCATGAATGACTAAAATTTAAGCCTGATAAGCCTTTTGTCCAGGTTATCAGCCATGATAGAGGGTGGGGGAGCATTTTGTCTTTCATTTTGGGTAGCCTCCATTTTACTCAACAGGAGTGGTAAGTATCACAGATTATTCTGCGCTAAGTGTAAGGCTGTTAAGATGTAACTGCAGACTGCCTTCATTTTGAGGTGGGTTTTCCTTTTTTATCCATAGCAGTAGTGCAGTAATGAACATGAATAATTTATAATTGCTGTAAAACCAGATGCTAAACTGTTGCACAAGCAAATACTTTGCTTATGCAAGGAAGATATAGGACCTTAAACTCATTTTGCAGAGATTAATGTTGCCTAATATTAACATACTAGCACAGACTAAAGGCTGTGGTTGCAGCCCATTGAACATGTGCAGAAGCACATGCACAATGTACCTTACTGATACAGTTCTGGTCAAAATCCTCACATTGAAAAGAAATCAGCCTCACTGAGTTCTCTGATTTAAGGAATCAGATGATTAATAAATTAATCAATTAATTAATTTATTATGAATCTCTTAAAAATGCATGTTCAGGATTTAATCCAGCAAATCCATACTGGGTGAGAAAAGCTTAGTAGTTCATTGGTCTACTCTATGAGAATGATTACTGAACAGAATTTGCAAGCCTAGAGTCTTAAATTTGAAACCTCTCTGTGGGCATGACAATGTTCAGTTGCAATTATCCAAGGAGAGACAGTGCAGTGAGGTGAGCCTATGTCAAACATCCAGCACCTTGAATCTCAGTAAGACTTGAATCTTTTTGCACTTTTCTGTCTTGTATTTTACTCCTACATCTGCAGTTTTGAATATTCAAGCACAAGCTGAGAGAGGGAGTACATTATTTTGGGCTACTGGTATTTAGTTTGAAGTTGTCAATCAGCCTACAGTCAGTGTACAGTGAAGAATAAACACTGCCACATGCTGAAAAAATCCACTCGTTACTGTTGATACAAAATTAATCTATACAAAATAATCCCAAATTAAATGTTAATAGTTCTCAGATTGTCTTAAATTTTAGTTCATATTGATTTCCTCACAGGGTTCTGTAGTAGTATAAGCAGAATTACACATGGTGCTTCAGAAAAATTATTTCCCACAAACTCACTTTTCTTACAGTTTCCTCAAGGTCAGTAGCAATTTGTCTGCAGTGAATTAAAAAAAAATGCATTTTTGTTTTGCTTTGCCTGTATCCTTCACACAACTGGATTTAGCCTTAACACTCCAAAGCTGCTACTCATATAAAACAGGAACATCTGCACATGCTCAGTCTCTTGTCAACAAAATAAACTCAACCTTCAGAAACTGCTCAAAGAAAACTGTAAAAATTCACACATATCCAGTAGCTCTTATGGTATCATCAGCTCTGGAAGAAATAGAAGAAAATTTATAGATTACTTCAAAATAAATTAAAATTTCCCAGAGAGCTGGAGATTTGAAGATGCTTATACAAAAACTTAGGAATTAAATTTTCAAAGCAGTGTCATTGCCAAGTTTTTGAAAATTGGGTAGTATATTACCTTTTCTATTTTAACAAGAAAAGGTGATTTTTCATGTTCAATGCCACAGTGACTTCAGCTAAGCTGATGGCTGGAGTTTGGCCTGAGGATTGTTGGTCTGGTGCCATGTTGATGTGGTGGCCACCTGTTTGATTGGTTTTTTGGCATTGTGATGGAATGGCTTATAAGAAACTGTTCTGAACTGCAGAGAGGTAAGTGGAATGCTTTAAAACTGGAAAATACTAGATTATCAAGATAGAAAAAATTAAATAAAATGCATTTCTTTTGAGAAAAGGGTTTGCTAAGAGGGCAACTTGTATCCAGTGTGAAAATTCTATTCAGAAAGAGAAGTAAATACAGAACTCTGTGGCATTTCAGGGTGCTGTAATATCTCTTTTAGCTGGCTGCTGTTCTGAGGAATCCTGGGTCTTGAAGAAGACCATACACTGGGTATTTTCTGGCTTGCTCTTTAAAGCTGGATTATATTTTTATGCTAATTTAGGAGAAAACAAAATGAAAGTATTTTTTTCCCCAGTTCCTAATGGTTGTTGATGCTGCTGTTCATTAATTTTCTCCTTTGTACTTGCTTAAAATTATGATTCAAGCAGTTTTTAAAAGATAATTAACATGTATTTGTTTGATAAGTTTGTTAGCTGTATGTGACACAGAATATTCTTTTGCATCTGTTTGAATATGTAATATTTCTTCTTTCAAATATAAGACTAATTTTGCAGTGCTAGTAAAGGAAATTATTCTACTATAATTAGTAGAAATCAGACAAAGATGTAATATCAATCTGAAAACTTTGAGCAGGTCTTTTGAGGGCAATGAGTAGTGAGCAATGCACAGTCTGATGTGCATCATCCTTGTTATGAAAGATAGTACTTCTAGCTAGGCAGTGAACTCTGCCAGAAGCAAGCCCCCTGAAACCTAAACCCTGTGCAGAAGAGAAGTCATTGCTAAGGAAAAAGGTAGAGCAGCACTGTCATTACAGGTATAACTGAGGGGTGGTCTCTCGGTTTATGTTGCCATAGTGTGAAACTGGAAATTTTGCTTTCAAAGATTGTTCCATGAAGGTTAATTTCTTGTATAAATAATTTTCTTGTTGAATTGAATTATTAGTGCATATGTGCCCAAGTCAAGATTGCATTTGGGCAGGTTTTGCTCCTTGCAGAACTTTTTGTGAATATGTTTTAATAAGAAATCCACTTATTTCTAGTTAGTCAGATGCATGTTCTTGTCCCACCATCCATAACCAAAACAACTGAAGAGTGAAATAGCTGTATACTTAATGTCGAGGATTTACTTTGACTTGTTTGTAAGATTTTAATTTTTAAGCTTTTAAGTATAATTTAAATGGTGACAGAGAACGTTTGTGTGGGTTCGATATTAAGGTAGATACATGCTGTTTCTAGTCATGTAACATGAGCTTCAGAAAGCAGTCCTTATATTTTCACTGATTGTCTTCTGGACTTCCAAAATGAACCAACATAACTTGATCCTGCAGAAGTGCTTGCTGTGTGAATCTTCTGTTGGTTTTACTTCAATACTTTGATATGCATTGAAATCACAAGGCACTTTTAGCTCCAAGCTACCATCAACTAATTTATGCATCAGTATAATCATACTAAATCAACAAGGCTCCATTGATACAAATGCAAGAGCACCCTAAATACTGAACAGAATCTCTTCATGTGACCTTAGAGGTCATATCACAACTTTTGTTTTACTTTTGTCTTCTGCAGTGTGGGTATTCTAAGCTACTCTGTTTGTTGTTGAACCATTTTGAGCAGTACCCTGCTTCTCAGTACTAAGTTGTATGAAAGAAATAAATTGATGTAATCCTTTTCAGCCTTGCCTCTTGACAGATACATGCTTCAGGGGAAGATCAATGCTGTCCACATTTTTGAAATCACTAATCTTTATATTACTTTCCGTACTTTGAAGGAAAGGATCATTCCCATTTCCACTTGCATTTTAAAATTCTCTTCTAACTAAGGTTATAGCACTTTACTGTTAGGCTTTGACCTGCTAAAAAGCCATAAACTTTGGTACTGTAAAGTGCAGCTTCAACATTGCTGATAGTAAGAGGTGAAAAATATGTCCATTCCATGTTTGTAAATACAGTCTCTTATAAAGCAATGGGAACTGCCTGAACATACTGGATACAGAAATTTGTCCTGAATTAAAATGAACTAAAAAAATCTGAGAGTCCAGGACTTACAGAAAATGTTTATTTGCCTGTTGACTCCAATGCAACAATTTACATATAAATCAGGAAAGCAGCGACTATTTGTTGTCACTGTTTGTTAATCTATGTGAAATGAGAGAGTAAGTCCTGCCAGTTATGTTTTCTGACTAATCCCATGCCTGCTCAGCTACGAGAGTTGAGAATGTGTCTGAATAATGAAATGTTTCCCATGCTCAAAATCAAGCAGGTGGTTTAGTACCTTGATGAGTCAGGTGTCATAACAGAAAGCACTATAACTCTTAAGGCTTGTTGGCATGTCTATAGGTAGGCTCAGCCAAGAGGACAAAAAAGGAAAGGTCTTCTCAGTGCAGGAAGCTTGTTGGCAGCGTAATGTGGGAGCTTACCCTGTCACTGCCTATGCTGTGCTGTAAGATTAATGGTTATTTTATTCTGACTGACTTCAAGTAGGAAACTGCTACAGCTTCTTTAAGAATGGATAAATGTTTGTGTGTGCATATCTGTACAAATGCTCAATTATATATAAAATGCATGCACACATGTGCACAGTACACACATACAGACTCTCATAAATGGCTCTGCTCCTAAGGGGATTTACAAGAAAATAAACAAAAGTCTCACCAATCTTTCTCTGCATCTTACAGCTATCACCTCTCAATCAACATTTTTCCTTTTTTTTTTTTTCGGGATAACATTTTTTTGCAAAGTGAATATAACTAATTAAGAGCAGCTAAAAACAAATAGGAAGATTAAGAATTGTAAACCTTGTGTCTAACCAGATGTTTTTCAAAATATTTATCATTATGAATTTTCTTCATGTGAGAGTGCTGTACAAAGTACATCTAATAAATTCCTATAGTTAAAAGGAAGTGAAAAATATTTATTTTATGATTTCTAAGAACTGAGTTTTCAATGACTGGTTTTTTTTGTTTATATGTCTCAAAGCACACACATAGACAGACAAGAGTTTTAAGTTCTTTCCCAAGATCTTCAAAGCCAAGAGTTTATTCCTCCTTTTGAAAGGAGGCTTTACTCACAGCTCAGAGGAAGAGTAAACAATAGCACTTTCTGGGAGAAATCAGTTACTATGATTTTGTGGTTGATCTGGCTAATTGCACACATGAGAAAAGAGAGAGGCTCCCTGTAACACTTACACATTGTCTGGTTGTTGTGCCCTAGGTAAGGCTTCAGGGGCATCAGCAGACACTGGATCATCCACAGCCAAATGACTGTAGCCAAACAGGGGGGTGAAATGATCCTTTTGCAATTTTCTTTGCTCTGAACACAATTGAGGACTCATATACTAGATTCTTATGTTCGAATGCAGTGCTCACCTGTATTGCAGCATGATTTTCTTCTGCTGCCCCACCACCTGTCACTGCCTGGTGGGTTAGCTGCCAAAGGCCCCTATAACAGCCTGGAAAGGTGTATTGAAAAACAGAGCTTCATGTTTGTAAGTGTGACTTGGCAGAAAGTATTGTTTGAAAAAGTCCCACTGCCTAGGGTGGAGCACCCACTGGGTCTTACAGGGAAAATCCCTAACTGTTCTCTAACAGACACAGAGATTGCAAGTTCACAAGGGCAGTGAATTGCCTTAATGTAAGTAATGCATACCTAAGGCATACAGAGAGTCCAATGTCATGGTACACCCATTTGATGTGTTTTATGTTATACCCATGGTGACTAATGAGTTACGTATCATTATGCCAATAAATAATTGGAATAATAAGTGATGTATTTTGATGGTTCAACTCAATGATCTTAGAAGTCCTTTCGAACCTTAATAATTCTATGATTCTATTCTGAATTAACTTAAAAATGCATTCACTTATGGAATAAGCTAATATTGACAATCATGGTTAGCCTGTTGGGTGTTCAGCTGAGATACTCAGAAAAAAAAGGCTAATTCACTGAAAATGTGAACAGGAAGACTGTCCTCTCTACAAATGGAGCAGCTCTGAGATGCTCCACCTTAGGCAGGCAGAAATCTAGACGTCCCAGGAAGTCAGATACTTTGCAGTTCTAGTTGTTTTGGGTTTTGTTTTCTTTTTTTTTCGAACGAAGCACAGGGAGAAACCAATTTGCAAAACAGACCATTGTTCTTTCAATGTTTCAAGAAGCAATCTTCTTGTATGAACCATAGCTGGGATCACCATACAGAATCACTAAGTGCATGCCTGGAGTCTAATAGCAGAAAGCAGTAAGTTCACTCCAAATTAGCAAGAATTTGAAACAAACTACCTTCTCCTCTGTGTTTTTTATCTCCTTAACTGACCTTTATGTTGTTTTAAAATATTTAATACCTATCTAAATTTAATTTAACCTACAACAAATAAGACTGTAGGAAAAAGAAACTCATATTTGTACTATTACACTAATAGGCTTAATAACAATAATCCACTAACATCTGCAATCATAAAATAAAAACTTCATTATCATTTCAATACAGTTAATACAAAACCTCAGGTTCGCCAGTACACCAGCTGTGTCCTGGTGCTCAACAACACAAAACAGCAATTCATGCAAAATTACCAGTCTTTGTTACTGACTCTTTTTCCTGGCTCCAGTCCCAAAATATTCCTGCTGTTCAGGTCTTTTGTTTCCCCCCACTGGAAGCCTTTTATTTTCTAGGAGAATATAAAAGATCATCTCCAAGAACTACTTCAGTAGCCTTCTCACCTCCAGTATCATGCCTCTATCATGCCTCTAGCTCTTTATTCCTCACAGTTAAGAGACTCAAGTGTTTGGTTAAAGGTCTCCACTGGTTTGGACAAAGTTCTTCTTTGTGTGATGCTGCTGGCATTGCTCTGGACACGTCCATAATATTCTCTAGAATCTCTGATCACCTTGGAAATATAGAGCATTAGGAAAAAATATTCATTTAACAATTATATTTTCTGACATCCCCTTAAGGATGGAAAATGCTCAGAAGAGTAAATCAACCAGTATCTAATGCTTGTCTTTGAATTAGTGTTTAGCTGGAAACTTGCGGCCTTAATCACAGGCAAGGCCTGAACGTGTTGGGCTCGGTGCATGGCTTTCTAGGAAAAGTTCCTCAGAAGGAGTTTCCTACTTAAAGACATTACAAAGGCAAGAGACTAAGAGGAGATAGGCTCAGGATTAAATACATTTGTCCTGGATTTGAGCCAGTAATTCCAAGCTAGTCCCATTGCACTGGACCTACCAGTTCAATCACTAGAAGCAGCTTTCCAGCATGCACTGTAAACCTGCCCTAGAGAGGTGACAATGATTGGTGAGCTCATGGTCATTCATGTACTCAAATAGCTTTTCATCTCTGCCAAGAAGCCAGCCAGAGTAAGGACAGCTTATGTTTCAGACTGCTGGGCTACCCTAGCATTTCCTCTCCATCTCACTCAGTTGACTGAGGCAATTGTGTATTTGCAAACTGAGATAATGGGTGTATTCCTAGCAGTTCTTTTGGGAGGGGAGGAAGGGCAAAGAAAGTAAAAATGTTTGCCTGTCAGTTGTCTGCATCTGTTATTCCCCAAAGCCTACTGAGAATGTAAAAAGAGGAATGAACTTTTGCGATAATGTCCTATTATGTAGCAGACCACATATCTCAAGCTGCCATTAAGATGAGATTCAGCAGTGGTAGACGACAGAACAGTCTAAAATAATTATCCATTATGAGAGGATTGGCATCTTTCCTGAAAGCATCCTGCACTGTACCTTGGTAGAAAGAGGACACAAACTGCCTTAGATCAATGCTCTGGCTACTCTGTTTTTATTTTGGGAAGCACAAGTGTTTCCATGCCCCATGGTACTCTTCATAATAGTGTCTAAATGAACAATCTTTAAAGAACACAAGTTTCCCAGGTGACAGGATACATGCCTCTTTACACTGATCATTTAATCACTCATTAGGAGGGAGAATAAAGACTGTCCACTGGTGTCTGGAGCACAAGAGTCTGTAAACAGTAGTTTTCTCACCAGGTACGTGAAATTACTTGAGATGTTTAAAGCTTTTTTAATCTCATTGGGAAGTGAATAACACTATGTTTTGATATTACTTCTAAAATAAGTACCAGAATTGTGTTTGGACAAGTAACATATCTATAAAATGGGCAAAACACTTGTGACTTGAATTCATGGAGGGTGGGGAGCCAGATGCTATAAAGCAGTCAGCCATTGTTCTGTTAGACAAATCACTTCCTCAGTGTTATCTCCTCCTGTCATTCCCTATCGTGTTTATTTGTATTGCAGACTCCTTACAGCAAGACACATTTCCTAGTAAGTGTCTGGGCAATGGCTAATATTTACTCCTTGTTCGTTGTCATGATGTTTCCAGATCTAAAGTGACTCTTATGGATCAGGTTCAAGGGTAAACTGCACAGTGCTTTTAGTGCTGTGGAACAAATTCAGGTGTGTTTGCACTGAAAATGTACTCCAGTCCATATAGCACTGGTACTCTGTAAAAATAAAAAGAGTTATAAATTTGGCTTTTAAGGTCCCACTTTGCTAAAAATGCTGAGTGGTTTTTTGTTGCTTTGTATAGTGAATTTTTCATTTCAGCTAAGTTCATATTTTCAAGTCTGTAATAATTTATCACAATGCCCAGGATTATAAATCTTTAATTATGGAAACTTCTGTTAATTTTTATATTTAAGAAATAAAGTCCAGGAGATGTCCATTCAGCTTTGGACTTGTTATGCAACAAATGTGAGATTTTTCATGTTTTAGATACCTAATTAAAACTTGATCACAAAAGACAACTTAATGCTTCAAGAAAGAATTGCAGAAATGAAAGATTAAAAATGTTTTTTTCAGTTTGATTCAAGAATGTCAGACCAAATCATTTGGTTAACAGCTTTATGGCTGTTCCATTCTGCTATCATTGCTATGTCTAAAGGTCAATCTCTTTACCCCATAATACAGATTTATTTTGTTTGCATAGCTGATTCAGTCTTTCCTTCCTGAGTCAGATGTAACAATCTCCCTTTGACCTTCTCTGTAGGTGTTATAGACAAAATCCTGCACAAGTTGTTAGGAGCAAACATGCACAGACTTTTCACTTTGACTATGGATTCAATAGAAGTAAGAGAAAAAGGGTCCAGTGGCAGCATAGGACTATGGAAGCATCCCACACTACTGGGATGCTTTCCTGAGCTCTTGGGAAGTAAGGGTCCTCTTCTAGGAATACAGTGCAGCTGCTAACACATTACTTAGGCAGAGATTAACACTTTGAAATACCATGGATTTGATAATCTTTATATAGACCAAAGAGACAGCTTGATGGATGACCAGTCTGATGTTAGCCTGTTTTAATGACTCTCCACAAACTTGATATTTATCCTCTTTTTTCACAATTTCTGTTCTATAGTAGTGACAAGACAGTAAGCAGAGCGTTTGCAACCAATGGAAACAGTGGAAATCACTTAGTCTTCATTTATGTTTCCAGACTGAGGATCAAAACAATTGCTTAGATATATCATGGATATTCACCATCCTGTCTCTTCAGCAAATCACAGGCAGCCTATAGTTTTTTATTAAATGAGGTAATTTTCTTTCAAATGGTGCCCATAATTCAGATGATGACCTCAAAATATGAATCTAAGCCTGCTGTTCAAGAAGGATGGGTATTTCAGCATAACCCAATGGAAACCAAATAGTCTATCTTTTCTGTGTCATTGGCACAAAGGTTCTGTTACGGGAAACAGAAATTTTAGGTATTATTAGTTTAGAATTTAGGACATCTGAATTCAGTTTCCTGTGATACCTGTCACATCCACTGGGATATTGGACAAGCGTAAATCCAGCAAAGGACTTTGTTGCCCTGCAATGCACCATTGAGACATACAGAGTACAGTTTTGTTTCTGGTACTAGTTAGGCTTCCTACGTAGTGACCTGTTATAAATGAGTTAGAAAGCAGTTTTCCTATTAAGGACAAAGACTTAGGTGCCTGACAGCACTTTAGATCTTTGGTGCCTGAGTAAGAGTGGCAGACAAAAGCTTCCATTCATTCACATAGCGCCCAGAGAAAGGTGCCTACATTTCTGTGAATGAACAGGGCAGATTTCTTTATTCTTTTTTCCCCCTTTCTCTGTCCTGCACAGTACAAATGATAAGTCAAACCATAATTTCTTCAGTAGCTATCATCTTCTCCAAGTTCAGACTTTTTTGCATGACTGCAATTACTTAACTCTTTGAGAAAGTCTACCTTTTAAGTGAAAACCTACCTCAAAGTTTCCAGAAGACACTTTTCTTCATGTCTTCAATTTTCCTCAGCTCTTTACGTGAAATATCCAGGTGAATGTTGTCAAGTATTGTACATTACTGTGATTCTACTATGTTGGTTTTTTTTTACACTCATTGATTCATACTGAGAATCTTGGTAAGTGTATCTGTTCCTACGATTTGCTTCAACAAGGCAAGCCTGTTCTTTGTGGTCATGAGTCCTGCAGAACGCAGCAAAAGCTTGAACCACCTCTGTTATAGCTCACTGTGTGCTTGCCAAAGCCATCCTAGGTATGATTCCAAGCAGAAGATCAGCACGCTCTTTTCAGCTTGCTATGTCTTACCTATTTCATGGGGCTGTTGCAGGCTGTTCAGTTTGCAAGTGCATCTCAAAGCACCTAGTAAATTCAGATTGTTGAAGCAATAGAGCAGCCCAAAATGTTTTCTAAAGCATTTCTCTAGTGCAGCAACACGCCGTCTTCTGAGTACTGCTGGAGTCTCTTGTCTTCCATTCTGTCATCTGTCACCATGTCCTCCCCATTCTTCTGCCTGAGGGCAGAAGGTATGGGAAGGATAAAGAAAAAAAAGTTCATACCTGGTTTGAACAATATGTATGTTGTCTACTTCTTGTGGATGTCACACATTTTTTTTTAGCACTACACCTTAATAAGGCAGTTTCAGCATTCAGAGGCATGGGCAAATCACAGTTCCACAGTACATATAAATCCCAGCACAGCTGGATATGCAATCTTTGTCTTCCATATTTCTGTAAGTAGCCAGTTCCTGGAACCATCTCACAGAAAGGACGTCTTTGTCCCAGGGGCATTCTAGCAAGTAAAACCTGTTACAGTGAGTTCTTGTTCCTGAGCTAAATAAATGCAAAAGCAGTGGGTACAGAATAGAAAAGCTGTCCAGGGATTTGAGCCAATAAACCACTCAGAGTCAAGCACTTCTGACCAGTAGTCCTATGCTGTGCTATATGTTACATGTTAGTCATAAGGATCATCTGGAAATGATACAGATTTTGTAAGCAATATGATGTGTTGAAAAAAACTTGCTAGTATCAGTATGTGAACCTGACTTAGCCCTCTAGTTCATTCAAAATTCCCGATTTTGAAATTGTCCTACATGAAATGTCCTACATTGTATATAAATATGCATTGAGTGGACTTCAATGCATATTTACACACAATTGCTTGTTCTTCAAAAGGTGCATATATGACATTATTATTTTATGTCACTAGCTATGACTAAGCTTTGATCTTACCATTGGTCTGCACGTTTTTATTCAAGTCTTTCTTGCTTAGAGTTGGACCCCGATTTTTAATAGGCTTATCTATTTTATTTACAATACCAACAAATAGATATAAATATACAAAGTGCAAAAAATTGTTTTTCTTTGGCTGCATAAAGTAATTTTCAAACTGTGGTTCTGAGCAAACAGTGGAAAGGAATGCCCATTTTGAAGTGAACTAGTAATACTTTGCATGCCCAACGCTGACAAAAATATGCTTTTGCATACTGCATGCTTTGTGTGCATTAGCTCATGGCCCAGTTCTAAGTGGGCTATAATGTTTTCTGGATAGTGGCAGTTCTGCAAAAATGTTACATTTTTCTTCTAAAATCCTGCATGGATATTGGAATTTTCCACTGCATTTTTGTGACTGAGCTGTACATGAACAGTACTGACAGAAAGCAAATGTTAAGCAGGGAGTCCATTGGTATTTATGTTAGAGCTCATTTGTATTACATTGGAGAAGGCATTGGCAGTCATGGAAGAAAGAGAGAAATCCCTTTCAAAAGAGCTCTGTCACAGAGCACACACATTAGCCTGCCTATGATGTTATTATCCCTGTTTTAAGCAACATCAGCAGGTATATTGTGCATCTGTGAATAATAAAAAAAAAAAAAAAAAGATTTTATTAGACATTTATTGGAACTGAGACTAATTTTTGGTCTCTTTTTGCTGCCTTTAAGGAGTTCATGAATATGGCTTGTGGGTAATAGGAAATTTAATTAAAAATAATTAATTATATTGCATCTTGCTCTTGCTACCTTTTGTTCAGTCAGGTAGGAATTAAAAGACACAGAGAGGGAAAATTCATATTTTGCTCAGGTACGTTAATCCTGTTTATTGTCAGATACCCACCTGACTTTTCCCTAAGAGTCTAAGGTCTGGTGATTTCTTCAGAACCCTCCCCTTGTAAAAATTTTGCCCACCAAAAGGAGTAGAAAACACATTGCTATACTCAGTAATTACTCACAGTAAATGAACACAGGTCAGCTTTTTGTCAATATTTGTGTTAGTTTTTTGTTACAAACCTTGTCACCTTCTGAACTTATGTAATGAATTAAATAAAGGGGACCAAAGCATAATCAAGAAGTATTCCCAGCCAGAAAAGAATGCAACTTCACCATGTTAATGCCTCAGCTCTATTCTGCAGTTTTCATGACACAATATCTACAAATTTGGGTTGCATGCCCTTCATCTTTCTAGCCACAACAATCAGATTTATGACAGCATAGATTTCCCATTGGAACAGATGGTATACTGCAGCAGAATTTATTAAAGCTTCATTTCCCAGATCCTTTTCTGCAGCACTTTTGCTCATTCCCCTCCTTTTCCAATGTGACAGAGCATTGTATGTCTCTGACACTGAAATTAGCACAAAGATGTGTGGTTCCCTGCAAATCTGCTCTGCATAAATAATCATTCAGATTGCTGACCTGCTAAGGCTCCTAGCTGGCAATCACACAGCAAAGCCTGTAATCTACTTGATGCTGCTCCACCTTTTCCTTATCCTGACTTCTATGCTGTTATGAATCTCTCATGTCTGACATTAGAGACAATAATCAGATGGGGCTTAGGAACATTATCATTTTATATCTTATGTGTAAGTATCTTGGCTTAGCAAGAAGACAGATAGGTATCAGAAAAAGGATGTGACTCAACAAAATTAGGCCAAGTTAAAAGTGTTTAGGTTTTCAGGAAGTATTATAATTTCAGTTTTTCCATAAATCAGATTTGTAACAGATGGGTGAAATGTAGGTCAAATGCAGCAGACATCTTCATAAGCATTTGCTTTAATGGTTTCCTTGATAATTTCTGCCTCTCTTGTCACATGATAAAGGATGGTTCAAATCAGTCCATGCAGACCACTTGCAATAAACAAGGGGTACTGACTGAGCGGGCAATCCTGCAAAATTAAGGGCAGGATTGTGGCATTCACTTTTGCCTTAGGCCTATTTCATCCTGGATGCACACTGGATAAAGCAACAGCATTGCAGGCAGGCAGAATTTGCACCGTTGTTAATAAGTACTGTGACACATTTTATAAACAAGTCTACACACACCAAGGGGAAGCTCTTAAAATCACAGGGCACCAAAAGGCCAACCTAGGACAGAGTAGCAGCCTTGGATTTGAATTTGCCACCTCTTGCCACCTGAATACCTGAGATTTACATGTCTGCCTTTGAAAAAGCTATATGGGACACAGAGCCACATCCTCAAAACAATATTTTGTTTATTCTCAGTAATTTTCTTTTAATGGCTGACAGCCCCTTCAGTAAATATATATATGTATATGAGAATTTAAATGATCAGCGTTTTAAATTAGGTATCCCTTGCAGCTGTGAGGACCCACTGTATAAATACATCATTGCTCACAGGCATGAGGGATGTAGATGCTCCTTTGGAGCTTTCAGAGGCTCTGATGCTGATGCAGTGCCTGCTGCTCTCATCTCATGACGTACACAGAGCTCCGTGAGCACAGTTCTGCCCCTGCAGCTGCTCAGTGCACTGCTGGGCAGAGAGAAAATACAGATCTCTGCTACTTATGTGATCTAGCTTTAAGCGTAAAAATAAACACACACAAAACCATTTGAAATAATCTGTCGTGTTACCCTTTCTTCATGAACACCATTCTCTCACAGTTGTTTTCCTCACATCTGATATATTTTCCTAAATTAGATACCATGTTTCTGGTTTTACATCAGTAATTGTGTGCCACCAGGATCTGAATCCTCAGGAAAAGGTCAGTTAAACCCAGAAATTATTTTTCTAATTTATTTCTAAATTTGCTTAGTTCTGAGTCTTAGACCAAATTATTTTGAATATTTCATTTTTTTTTATAAACTTCATTTGTTTACATGGTCTACCTAGAGAAGCCAGTCAGTAAAACTCTTGCCTAACTGCGCTTAATTCAACAGAATTGCCATTCACCTTAAAGATATACTGAAGTACTTCTCTTTCTGGCATCTCTGGGTAGAGCTGCTAGTAGGAAATTACAGTTACTGATACAGAAAGATATAATGATTTCAAAATCCCTGATTTAGAATACTTTGCAATCTGTATAGAATACAATTCTTGAACAAAACTCATCTCCATGGGCCAAAGGCAGGTAAGAAATGACCTGAAGAAATTGTTTCCCTGCTGAACTCTAGGGAGCCACTGCTATGAACTCAAACCTGTCATGGGACAGATGAAAGCCAGGCTGAATCTTCCTCTGAAAGCCTTGCACTAAGAAGGGTGCAAAGGGAAACCTCTGTTTGGGGCCTAAGGACAACATCCACTGGAATTGAAATCAATTGTAATCTTTCCATGGCACAAAATAACTTTGGCTAAGATCCAATAGGAAAATAAATTTTAGTTCACTGATGGAGTGATTGGAACTTATCATCTTTGCTGTCAAACTGTTTGTTTAAAAGGAATATGCAAAGTCCCATTTCCCCTCACACAGCAGAAACTTGTTAAGAAACCACTCTTTTGGTGATACTTCTAAGCTCTCCTCTGGGAGCACTCATCCCATAAATGTCTTTTCAGGCATTTCTGAAGAATAGCTGCTAGTGTCTGTTCTGGCTCTGTTTCTGATTCTTCCTTGCTCTCTTCTCTCTCGTTGCACTAAATTAATTTGCTGGTTCTTCTCTAATACATAAAATAATAACAGCAAGAAACAATTGAGTTGGATAGGGTCATAAAAGCCTTTAATAAAGACACTATTCTGGTTTCATGAGAAGTTACACAGAAATGTTTGTAGCCTTCTTATCTCACCCTAAAGAAACCTTGCAACTCTCTTTTCATTAAAGAGATTTAATCCAATTTAACACCTACATGTTTTGTGGTATTCCTTCTAGAAGGAAAAAGAAGTATCTTTTGTCTAGAAAGACAAAAGAAGTATCTTTTGTCTAGAAAAACAAAAGAAGTATCTTTTGTCTAGAAGGACAAAAGAAGTATCTTTTGTGTCCCTTTGGCTTTTGGCAATTGGGTGTACTGGTCAACTGTTCTTGACTGAAAGGGCCACACATGTAAAAAGCTACACAGTC